>NC_073241.2:53755555-54407500 GCF_029281585.2 Gorilla gorilla gorilla
GATTATGGGAACTACCATTCAAGACGAGATTTGGGTGGGGACACACAGCCAAGCCATATCACTCTCCCTTATATAGGGATGGAGAGATCATGTGGCTGGGGTTCTGGGCGGATGTGGGTCTGGGGCACAATCCACTCACTTGTGAGTCCATCTGCAATGCCACCAGTTGGACTCTATGAAATGAGTGGGACTCAGAGGTGAAAACAGGCTGGATCCCTCGGGCTCATTCCACTGACTACTCCCACCCTTCCTGGGCAAGTGACCTCCACTGAGTGTTGTTCCCTGAGCCTCTGTCCTCCCTGTGTAAAATGAGCAAAAGGATTAGGGATCCTGTTTCTGGATACCATGGAAACAGAGGTTGTGTGCAGAGGCCCTGGGAGGCATGGGCCTGGCTGGGATCATGGCTCCTACTAAGGCACAGAGGGGGTCCTGCTCTCTTCCTGATTCTACTGAGCTCATTTTATGTATTTGTGTATTTATTTTTATTTTTTTGAGACAGGGGTCTCATCCAGGCTGGAGCGCAGTAGCATGACCATGGCTCACTGCAGCCTCAACCTTCCAGGCTCAAGCTACCCTCCTGCCTCAGCCTCCCAAGTAGATGGGACAAAAGGCATGCATGACACCTGGCAAATTTTTTAAAAAAATTTTTTGTAGAGATGGGCGGGGGGTGGGGGGCAGTCTTAGTTGCTCCCTCATCTCTACAAAGAATAAAAAAATTAGCCACACGTGGTCTCAGCCTATGTTGCTCAGGCTGGTATTGAACTCCTGAGCTCAAGCAATCCTCCCACCTCAGCCTCCCAAAGTGCTGGGATAACAGGCATAAGCCACTGGGCCTGGCCCTGAGCTCAGTTCTTTTAAGATTCTCACTTCACTGGAAAACATTCCCTCCACAAAGGGCTAACTTTCCTTATTACCTAAAGACTCAGGTCGAACACACCCAGACTCAATCCTATATAGGAGGGTGTGAGAGGGGAAAATGGTTGGTTTTGGCCATTCATTATCCATTCTGTCTTCCGAACAGTACCCCACATTTATTTGGGCAAATACCTCTTCACCAATATGAGCCTATGCAATATGCTAAGGGGTTGGCTCCAGTTTTATCTTCTAGTCATAGTTGATTGGTTCATTTAAAGGCAAGTGATCTGATTAGGCCCCATGAGAGCAAGACCCAGGGCTTTGGAAACTGTTAAGGAAGCTGAACAACCCCAGCTGGTTATAAAGCTGAGGGAAGGTAAAGGCTAGAGCTACTGCAGCCACCTTGTGATCATGGGAAGACCCTGGCTCAGAATGAAGTCAACGCATTGAGATGCAGGTCAAAATTCAAAGTATTTAATAAGGATATGCCACAGGCACTAATCAGTCAGAGTGTACACAAGCTGGTATGCTGTCCTGGGACTCTGCCTGTAGGAACTCATAGCTTTTGAAAAAAAAAGTTTTATTCATGATGTATTATCTCAAATAAAAATACTATCATGTAATGATATACCTATAATTTTTATTTGTACATAACCTTGCCATATTGCTCCTAAAATATTTACAACAATTTCTTAATATTATCTGAAACTAAGATTATCTTCAGTTTTCCCCATTTGTTTCAAAAAATTAAAAAAAAATAGTTTGTTTGCTTGAATCAAGATTTAAACAAAGTTACGGTATTTTATTGCTAATAAAAAGGACTCCTTATTCTGGAAACTGTTAGAAACAACAGTTTCTAACATGCATGAAGTTATGGGTTCAAATCTTTGCTCCTCCATTAGCTGTGCTCTCAGATAATCCACCTAACCTTTTAACTTGCCTCAGTAATACCTAACTCAGAAAGTTGTTGGGAAGATTTTGTGAAATGGTGTATGCATAGAACAAAATCATCAGTCTGTGTGAGTAAATAAGGTTACTTTGCATGGTGGTTAATTTTTCTGTAAACTTGACTGGGCCATGGGATGTCCAGATATTTGGACAGACACTATTCTGGGTGTTTTTTTTTTTTTTTTTTTTTTGACAGAGTCTTACTCTGTTGCCCAGGTTGGAGTGCAGTGGTGCAATCTCAGCTCATTGCAACCTCTGCCTCCCAGGTTCAAGCAATTCTCATGCCTCAGCCTCCCAAGTAGCTGGGATTATACGCATGTATCACGACACCCGCCTAATTTTTGTATTTTTGGTAGAGACAGGGTTTCACCACGTTGGCCAGGCTGGTCTCAAACTCCCAGCCTCATGTGATCTGTCCACCTCGGCCTCCCAAAGTGCTAGGCTTACAGGCATTAGCCACCATACCCAGCCCTGGATATTTTTTTTTTCTTTTTTTGAGATAGAATCTTACTCTCTCTCCCAGGCTGGAGTGCAGTGGCACAATCTTGGCTCACTGCAACCTCCGCCTCCCAGGTTCAAGTGATTCTCCTTCCTTAGCCTCCCAAGTAGCTGGGATTACAGGTGTGCGCCACCATGCCCAGCTAATTTTTGTATTTTTAGTAGAGACGGGGTTTTGCCATGTTGGCCAGATTGGTCTCAAACTCCTGACCTTAGGTGATCTGCCCGCCTCGACCTCTCAAAGTGCTGGGATTACAGGCGTGAGCCACCATGCCTGGCCTAGGTATGTGTATGAGGGCGTTTTGGATGAGATTGACATTTAAGTCAGACTAAGTAGAGCAATTTATGCTTCCTGATGTGGGTGGGCCTCATCTAATCAGTCAAAGGCCTGAATAGACCAAAAAGCTGATCCTTTCCCAAGAAAGAGAGGACTCTCCCTGCCTGATGGCCTTTGAACTGGAAATCAGCTTTTTCCTGCTTTAAGACATGAACTGAAACATTGACTCTTCCTAGGTCTTAAGTGCACCAGCCTTTGGACTAGAACTACATCATCGGCTCTCCTGGGTCTCTAACTTGCCTACTCACCCTGAAGATCATGGGATCTGCTAGTCCCCACAGTTGGGCGAGCAAATTCCTTGTAATAAATCTCTTTATTGGAGATGTATATATATGTGTGTGTGTGTTAGATTTCTTGGCCAGTTGTCCCCATCTGTCTAATTCTAGGACATCAGCCCTCCACACTTTCCTTAGTCTTCCACCATTATTTATGAGCTTCCTAAGGGAGTTATCTCACACATGTGCCTGTGAAGTCTTCTCTAAGCCCTCCACTCATTGCTGTCTGCTTTCTGGCAAATTAAAACCTGACTGTAGGTGTTCCTGCTTTATTCCTGCTACCCAGAAGTCACAAAATCCCTATTCCTGAAGACTTACCATTTACCTCTTGTATTTCACAAAGTCACTCAAGAAAACAGCACTTTTCGTTTCTTTCTACAGTGTTGGGCTCGAACCTGGTCTTATAGGCTAGGCTCAACGCTGAGCCTCTATGGCCATGTTCATTCTGCATTCTCTTCATCTCTGCTTTCCTGAAGGCTCCATTCCTCCAGACAAAAAGATCCTTGGGCCTGCTTGGTGGGCTGCCAGACCCTTAATTCCCATTTCAGTTCAATTGTGACCCTGACTCAAATCCCTTACATAGTTGGAACTCAATGTATACATTAGTTCTCTTTCCCTTAGGTTTAGAAGTGAGGTGAATTGCAACCGTAGAAGAGGCAGTATCAAGACAAGAATATAGCCATTCCTGCTCCTCTTAGGAGTATGTTCAAGAACTGGATCTGGTTATCCAGCCCAAGGAATATTTTATTTTCTGAATGTTCTGAGCATATTTTTGGATAGAATCCTCTAACTCTATGAATGTAATGTAACTGTTTTATGCCATTCTACTTCCAAAGTGAATCGTTAGTGATATTTAAAATATAAAGGTAGGCTTGACCATATGAAAATGTTTTTGTAGGTAAAAACTCGTCAAATCTTGTCAATCTCATGTGGCTCAATCTAACACAGAATCATTTGTAAGTGGGCTATTTAATTCTGTCATTTCTATGAAGAAAATGAACTGGGTGGATTGGAAGCCAAATTTGTATCTAGATGCTAATTTAGGCCCTTGAGTCTTCCCTTCCCCTACTCCATAGCTCCCCCTACTTCCCATTTTCCTCATGCCATAATGCTGCTTTCTGAAAACCATACACAGTCATCTAATCTAAGCTCGCTGTACCCACAGGGGTCTGAGTTCTCACAACCCAGTTCACCTCTCCTTAATAGGTCAACCTTGGTCTTGGGAGGATAGTGATCTGATTGGCTCTTCTGGCTTTCTTGCACTGAGGGTGTGAATGACTGATAGCTTTGTTTAATGTTTAGTGGTATTATTAGTGTTATTCACAAATAATTGGATTCTCCTCTTCTCCTAGACATATGGTTGGCCATTTCTCTGTTCTTTTTATTTTTATTTTTTGCTTTCCTTTTGAAGCTAGATGTAGTCATGTGCCTTGCTTTAGTCAATGAAATGCGACTGGAAATGACACATACCACTCCTGGGGGTAAGCTTTAAGTGTGCAATTTGTAATACTTCCTTTCACCACTAGGGGTTGTTGTGAAAGTGCATGCTAAAATGATGCCTCTCTGGGCCTGGATTACTGAGTGACTAATCTGAGCAGAATCCCATGCCAACTCATCATTCCTGTCTCAGCCAATGAGGCTCAATAGATGGGAGGGGATAGTCTAATCCACACAGGGATTCAGAAACCCAAGATCCTTCTACTGAGTGATTTCCTTAGGGCAGAGTTTGGGAAACTACAGCTCATGGGCCAAATCCAGCCTGTTTTATTGGAACACAGCCACACTCATTCATTTACATATTACCAAGGGCTGCTTTCCTGCTCCATCAGCACAGTTGAGCCATCATGATGGAGATGGTATAGCTCCCAAAGCCTAAAATATTTGCCATCCAGCCCTTTATAGAAAATGTTTGCTGGATTTTTGCCCTAGGGCCTTGGAGTTTCCCCCTGGGTACTCTGAATCCAGCTGGCAGGTGAAGGAAGAGAGAGAGAACAAGGAGGTTTGCATGAAAGGTTTTGGAGCTCAGTCCTGAAAGTGGCATTTGACAAAGACACTCTCCTTTGACCCAAACTTGAATCAGTCTCCTCTGAGTCCTCTGCTCGACTAGGCGCAACCTTGGGCTTCCCTCTCTGTCCTTGTGGAATCTAGTTTAAACAAGAATCCTGCCCAGTCAGCTTAACGAAAGTCCCCCACCCTTGGTATCTGACCACCCTCAATATCTTATCATCCTGGCCTGCCTTCAGCAAGAATTCTGTTGAGTTGCTCTAACAAGAATTTTCCTTACCTCTGATGTTTTCTCTTAGTAACTTTGCATTCTGCTGGCTCCCATCCTGCTCCTTGGCTGTAAATTCCCACTTGCCCATCCTGTATTCAGAGTGGAGCCCAATCTCTCTCTCCCACTGCAATGGTCTCTACACCTATCTTGATGGTTCCCACCTTGAATAGAGTCTTCCTTACCATCTTGATCAAGTATCATGATTAATTTTTTTCTTTAACAAGTATATCACTTTGATCCACGTTCCAGTGGCCAGAACTCAGTCACTAGCCACATGTCTTGGCAAGGGAGGCTGAGATATATAGTCTAGCTGTGTATCTAGGAGGAAAAGGCAGAAGGTTTGGTGAACAATCACTGCCACATCTGCCTACGTGTGTGCTTCAGCAGAAGTGTTCCTTCCAGTCAGCCCTGGTTGGGGCAATAACTGTTGAAAATTAGGAGCATTTCCTCTGCTGTCCCTCTAAGCCCCCTTGCTCTGATCAACTGTGGTTCTTCAATGCTCTGCTCACACAGTGATTATCCACACACATCAGTCTGCAGGGAGTAGTAGCGTTGGGTAGGGTCTAGCTGAATCACAGACTTCACTCTGTTCTGGGGCATGCACCATTGTTAGAGCAAGTTCTGCATCAGAGTGCAAGAAATTCTGGCCTGGAACTGGCAATGTTTTGATCTCATACTCGGAATGCAGAACATAATGGTATCAATCTCTGAAAATCAAATGAAATCTTGTGGGAGTAGGATAGGCACAATGAATAAAATTATATAAAACAATTTCATACTTGACATTTACTGAGAGAGGCTTAATTTTTCCTACATATTTTAGTCTGTTCAGCTGGTATTATTTATTCATATCTCTTTCCCCATTTGGTTCACAATTTATCTTTTGGGAGCCCAGAATTAAACTGTAAAAATGTATATATGCTAGACACTGTTTTATGTTCCATCAATGGAGAAGTCATCAAAATCTCTAACAGAATAAGATTCAGCCTATTACAGGGGTGATTTAGCTGAAATAAAATGTAATGCTTAACTTGGAGAAGCTGGAAAAAAATGAGATTTAGGAATATGGAATTGAATAATCAGTTGGTGAAATGACAGTGGTTTCTTTGTCAATCTCCCAGTTGAGAGAATATTAGGACATCAAGATTATGAAAGACCAGACCCAAATAAGGATACACGATGGCTCAGCAGGACAAGACTGGCTTCTGATTCCAATGACAACAGATAGTTCCCTAACACTGACAGAATTGAAGAAAGAAATCCAGTGTCCTGTGTCAATCCCTTTGGTTGGACAATCATATGTTACGGTGGGGAAATAATTCATGTACACCAAATTAAAAAAAAACAAAAACAAACCTTAAGGAACGTGGCAGTTTTCTGACACAGACCACTGTGACTAAACATTTACTCAGATATTTCATAAGATGCGGGGAAGTTCGTGCACAAATACATGGATGAGAATCCTATGAGAGACAATGTTTGGGGAGGGAAGCTTAAAGAGGAAAGTCCATAGAGTGAATGGGAAAAGCAAAGGTGAGAGTAACAGGTTCCTAGTGCTTCTATAACAAAGTAGCACAAATGGAGTGGCTTAAAACTACAGAAGTTTATTATATTGCAGTTCCAGAGGATAGAGGCCTGAAATGATGATGTCAGCATGGCTGTGTTCTCTCTAGATGATCTAGGGGAGGAGACCATAGGTGGTTGCTGGCAATCCTTGGCATTTTTTGCTTGCAGACACGTCACTCCAATCTCTCAGCTGTCACATGGTCCTCTGTGTGTGTGTGTGTGTGTGTGTGTGCGCGCGCACATGCATCTATTCTCTTCTTAGAAGGACCCTGGTCATCTTCGATTAGGGTTCATCCAAATCCAGTATGATTACATCCACAAAAACTATTTCCGGATAGGGTCACATTCACAGGTACTGGGGGTTAGGGACTCAACATATCTTTTTGGAGGACACAGTTCAACCTGCAACAGTCAGTCTCTGAAGTCTTCTATGATGGTGTCGTGAGGCTGGCAGAACAGCCCACAGGGAGGCAGAAGCTGCCCAGCACCACTATACAACATGCAAAACAAGGGCAAAGATGGATCATCAGGAGAAATGATAACGGCAATAACAGTGAACTTATCAAATACTTAGGATGTGCCAGTTTTTCTAAGAACTTTATAAGTGTTATCTTACTTAATTCTCAGGCTGATCCTATGATGCAGGTACTTTAGCCCAATTTTACAGATAAGGAAGTTGAGGTGATGCAGGATTTTTCTCGACCCCTTCTCGGGACTCAAGGCAGGACTGCCCCCTCTATTTGGCCCCACTGCGCTCAACTCTGTGGGAGGGAGCATGTGAACAAGCAACTGCGGGATCCAGCCAGCCACCCCAGGGGCCAACACAGGAACAAGCTCCATGCAGGGCCTGCAGCCAGACCAGGAATGTTGCCTGGAGGGCAATGCGGCAGCACCCAGCTGAGGGTGCCTGTGACCCCAAAGCCCCACAGTGGATGTTAAAGTGCTCCTTTAGTTCCGCTGTCCATGGACAGTGGTTTGTTAGCAGCTCGATTGGCCCCTTGCCTCGTCATGTAGGGCTGCTGCCCTCCCCACTGCAAGCACAAAGGTGTGACAGCTTTTCTGATTACCTGCACTGGGTGGGTCTTGAGCTCTTGTCCAGTGTCCATGAAGAATGGGGTCACATGGAAGGTTGAAGGGTGGTGAAAGTGGAGAATTTTATTGAGTGATGAAAATGGTTCTCAGTGGAGAGGGGAGCTGGAGAGGGAACAGAAAGGGCAGGTCATTTTCCCCAAAGTCAGGTCGTCTCTCCTTTACCAACTGAGTCTGGGATCTTTATAGGTATAGGATGGGGAGTGCCTGCTGATGGTTTCTGAGGATGCAAAAAAGGTTAAAGTGAAAACACCACTCAAAGCTGGGCACAACGATGTAGAAAACTAATTAGGAAAGGGTAGTATATGTAAAACAGGTGAAGGGTGGGGACCAATCAGAGGAAAGCGTGCCAAACAGGAGGACAAGTTCTCAATCCAGTCTGAGAATTTAACTTGTAGCTTGGCCTTCAGGCTTTAAACTGTCTTCAGCTTGGAGGTGGAGTTTCACTGGGACCCAATGCCTGGGCATTTGGCTGCCTCCTGTCGCTATCAGAGGCATAGAGAGCCAAAGGTGGAATTGAGAAAAATTGAGAAAGATCTCAGGTGAATTGAGAAAGATCTCAGGTGAAGCCTGAGCAGATTCAGCTGCTCGCCTAGAGCAGCTTGGGGTACTAGGAAAGCTGCCTTGACGGAAGCTTTCCTCCCTTTTGAAATCACCTACATACTTGTGCTTCAGGTGTGGGGATGGGCTGCTGCTGTTCCACGCTGCCATCGCCACCGGGACCCAACATCTCTTCCTGAAGTCCGTGATGCAGGATTTTCACTCCACCGCTTGCGAACAGCCCCACACCCAGCGCCCTCCCGCACACACCGTCTTGGGGCCTCCTCCAGGGCAGTGCACTCCTGCTGCCACGGTATGTCCTGCCGGGGAGAATTACAAACTTCTCCAAGAGGCTTCTATTCTTTCTCCACCTTCTTTAAGGGAAGGGGTAAGGAGTGAGCACTCAGTTTAGTGTTTAAGGCCCTAAATGATCAGTTGTTTCCCAAAATACTCTTTAATTGAGAAGAAGGAAGAGAGCCTCAAGTTGAAAGTGTATTTCCATTGGAAGGGTTTTAATTTTCATCTCTCTTGAGGTGCCTGGGAAGCAAAGAGGATCACAGTTTTCCATGCAGAAGCCAAGGACAAGGAAACTAGCTTTTTGCTTTACTGTGTGTGTGTGCGTGTGCACGCATACGGGGCTGGGAAGAGGGAGGGAGCATTCAGTCAATCTCATTTGTCTTTGATGTCACATGACCCCCTGGCCCCCTCCACCCCCCGGTTTGTTTTTCTTTAATCTTTTAATTTTGACTTGCAGAAAAGTGGTAACAATAGTAGAAAAAATTCCCATGTACTTTTAAATGTAGATTTATCAATTATTTGTATTTTTTCCTATTTGCTTTATATCGTTCCTGCTCTCTCACTCTCTGTATGAAAACACCATGTCCCTTTACCCCAGAATACTTGAGATGGACATTGGCTTACTTAGGAATGAAACAATGATCAAAGTGAGGAAATTGAACATTGATACAATATTATTGTCTAATCCACTATTCGTATTCAAATTTCATCCATTGTTCCAGTCAGTAAGGTATCTCAAAATTATAGCTATTTTTTTTCTTGGTCTAAGACCTAATGCAGCATCAAACGTTGCATATAATTGTTGTGTTTCTTAGGTTGCCTTTAATCAGGAAAAATTCTCTATCCTTTCTTTGTCTTCCTTTGCCTTGACATTTTTGAAGGTGACAGGCCAGTTAGTTTGTAGAATGTTCTTCAGTATGGTTTTGTCTGATTATATCCAGGTTATACATTTTTGGCAGAAGTGCCAGAGAAGTAATATGCTTCTCTATGCATCATATCAGGCTGTCTTATTTCAAATAATGCGTCCGATAATTTGGTAGATGATGTCTCATTAGTAGTGATGACTTTGATAACTTGGGTAAGGTTTTCCCACTCTAAATCTATTTTTTTCCCTTTACATATATTATAAATTGTTAGTTTTTCTTTATAGGGTTGGGGTCTTGCTTGCTCTCTTGCCCAGGATGGAGTGCAGTGGCCTGATTGTAACTCACTGCAGCCTTGAGCTTCTGAACTCAAGTGATCCTCCCACCTCAGCCTCCCAAGTAGCTGGAATTACAGGTGAGAGCCACAGCACCCGACTCTTCCCTTTATAATTAATTAGACATTTGTTGGTAGATATTTTGAGACCTTGTAAATGTGCTATTTTTCTTCAAACTATGACCACTATTTTTTTGCATCATTGATGCTTTTATAACTCCATCATTCCTTCCGTATTTATTAGTTGGCCTTCTACTATTTAAAAGAAGAGCCTTTTTTCTTTCATCAGTATGACATTTTTAGAGTTTTATTTTATTTAAAGGGTTTTCATCCATTATTATCATTATTCATTTTGATGCTCAAATTGTCCCAGATTTGGCCAGGGCGAGTCCCTTCAAGTTGGTCTCTGTGTTCTTTTGACATGTCCTCATTATTGAGCACCTCCTTACTTTCTGGCACAAGAAAATATTCCAGGCCCATCTTTTACTTTCTCTGACTGAGTCCGGGAATCAGATTTTCTTCAAGGAGCCCTAGTTCCTTGTAGTGGAGAATGCTGTTCAGAATCAAGATCTGGGCTCCAATCTTGTGTCTGAGTTTAGCCATGAAATCAGTCTACTTCTGGTCAACGTGAATGTTTGAATTCTTTCTCTTCTTAAAGGAGTCCAACCATCGTCCTGGCCTTTCAGGAGTTACACATAAATCTTCTGGAGGCCTGTTGGTCATGGGGTTTCTCTGACCTTCCGCTGCCCCCAATTCATTCCCTCTTCTCTAGGAAAGACAGGCTTCCTGGGGCATGAGCACAAAGTCTGTAAAGTCCCCAAGGCTTCCTGCTGGTGTGGGCTTCAAAGGCTGCAGGATATCCCAGTGGCAGAGTAAAGGAGGAATTAATGCCAACAAAACCTCAAGCCATATGACAGACAGAATCTCAAACTGTTGGGCAAAAATGGATGCAGAGAAGCTGCTAGAGAAGGTGTTATTAGGATAGTTTCTCTCCCTGTTTTGAAGTCACAGTCTTGAATTGAAAAGCAAATCCTCTTGTGCAAAATACCTAATATTTCTTAAGGATCGACTATGTCCCAGACTGTGAGCTGTGCATGTGACACAAAGGATCTCATTTAATCCATGCAATGACATTCCACAGAGGATCTCCTGCATCCCCAGGGAGGCCCAGAGAAATGAAGTCGAAAATGATGGAATTGGGATATGTATCCCAGTAGACTGACTCCTGAAACTGTTATACTGCTGGACTCGCAGTCCCATGCAGAGGGCATGATGAGGAAAACGTGGGCACCAATCTTTCCAGCACTGAGAGGGAGATGAAATGAAATCACTTCTGGTAGGATCCTATTAGAAGACAGAAAACCATTGTGTGTGCAATGTATCATGAAGCCCTAGAAAGAGGTTTCTCTGAGTCAGTCATTAGTAAATAAGGGATCCAGGGTTTGTGAGCAAGAGCATCCAGATTTTAATTGTTATTAACCATTTTTGATACTATAGTAAAAATACATCCCCATCTTGGGAAAATTGAAAACTATGAAAAAGTACAGAGGAAAAGAGATGTTCTGTAATCCCACTGCACTGAGATAATTATTAACATTTTAACATGCTTCCTGTGTGTATTTTTGCGTAGTTGAGATCATAGCATATAAGATTATCTGCGTTGATTTTTTTCACTAAATTTTATCACATAACTGCATCCCCAGGTTGTTAAAAGCTGTTCATAAACATCGTTTTTAATAGCTGCGTAATATTTCATTTCACGCATGTAATATTATTTTATTCCTTTAATATTGGGTATTTATGTTGTTGCTACTTCCTCATTATTAAAACAAAACAAAAACAACTAAAAACTATTGTGGTGAACGTATATGTACTTTCTGTATTTTGGTTTATTTTCTTAAAATTGAGTCTTAGAAACAATCTTCCTGCATTGAAGTATGGATATTCTATTTTTGTTTTTTAAAAATAATTTAATAATTTGAATAATTCTAATTACTATTATTTTTATGGGAAAAGTTTTAAATGTTTAGTGAGAAAGACTTGGAGCAATGCATTAATTACATATGGATAAGAAGACATGGCAGGATCTCCAGAGCTTTTCCTGGGGTGTATGGTGGGGAGCTATGTAAAGATAGTCCACATAAACCCCACTAAATAGAAGCTGCTCCTAAATATTTCCAAACAGGAGCCCAAAATAGATGAACAGTCTCCAACTCATCTTTAGAGTAGTGGGACTGCTTCTCCAGATCAGATCAGTGATGTTCATAGACACCACTTCTGTCTGAGTGGAATAGTACTGTTCAGTGTCTCTCAGGATGCAGATGTTGGTCATTCTTTACAAAGTTAATGGCCACAGCCTTCCAGCCATATCGACCTGATCTCCAAATTCTGTGTGAGTACAATTCTGTTTTTTTGGGCAGGTCATAGTTAATGATGAGGGACACCTGAGGGACATCTGACCTCCCGGCCCAGACATCTGTAGAAATGAGCCCTGTGCTGGTGCCGGATGGGAACTCCTTACTGACGGACTGTGGCCCTTTCTGAGGTGTGTCTCTGTGCATCCAGGACACGGTGAGAGCAGCATCTCTCATTTTCTCCATCAGCCAGTCAACTTTCCTTTTGGTGTTACAGAAGATGACCACCTGAATGACAGTTAGCATTTCGTAGAGATCACATGGGATGTCGAATTTCCACTCTTCTCTTTCCACTGCCACAAAAAGCTGTTTGATGGCTTCCAGAGTCAATTCACCAAGATGTGGATTGGGTCCATCATGTACTTGTTGGTCATCTCTAGGATTTCGCGAGGCAGTGTAACACTGATGAGAACTACTTGTGTGACTGGAGGCAAGTACCTGAACATGTCGCAAATCTGATCTTTGAAAATTAAGTTTACTTGTTTATTATAAAGGATATTGCAAAGGATACAGATGAAGAGATGTGTAGGGCAAGGTAGTGGGGAAGGTGCTGGGAGCTTCCAAGCCCTCCTGAGTGGGCCACTCTCCAGGAACCTCCATGTGTTAAGCTATCAGGAAGCTCCCTAATTATTTTCAGTAAGTAATACAAACATGTATAAAACACAAATTCAAAAGATACATAAGGTTATACAGTGAAACCAAGTCTTCCCACTCTACCTTCCAGCCACCAAGAGTCCAGCTTCAGTTTCTTGCTTTTCCTTTCAGAGAAATCCTTTGCATTATGAGCACATGCATCTGGCAGATCATTCTGTGTCACAGCGTAAAGACATGCTTTATTATTTATTATTTTTATGTCACCCAGGCTGGATGGAGTGCAGTAACTATTGAAAGACGTGATCATAGCACACTACAGTCCCCAACTCCTGGGTGCAAGTGATGCTCCTGACTCAGCCTCCTGAGTAGCTGGGACTAGCATTTTTCTTTTTAATGGCTGTGTACTGTTTGAGTGTACATCTCCTGCGGATGGACACTTAGTTGTTCCTAATTTTTTCCTGCAATAAACAATGCTGTACTGAATCATGCTACGTGAATCTCACTTCCACAGGATAAGATCTTAGGAGTGGAATTGATGAGTTAAAAGATACAAACATCTAACATTTTGATATATATTACAAAATTTATCTCCATAGAGATTATGTCAGTTTATATTTCTATTAGTGATATGAGGAGAGCCTGTTTTCTTATACTCCCATCTACAAAGTGTATTATCAAATGTATTGAAGTTTGCCAGTTTAGAAGGTTGAAGTGTTATTTCATTATAATTTTGATTTCTTTTATTTTGAGTGAAGTCGAGCATTTTTTTGGAAGTCGCTAATTATTTCCTTTCCTGAGCAGGCTGTCTTCTTTTGGGTTGTTTGTTTTTTTCCTTATTAATTTGTAGGACATTCTTTACATAGTGAGGAAATTTTAGCTCTTTGGTTGTGATATCATCTGCAAGTGTGTGTTTTTTGGCCTAGATTATCTTTTCAATTGTTTATGTTATTTGTTTGTTTATTTGTGTGTTTTTGCCATTCAGAAATATTTTATATGTATGGTTCCAGCTTCCAAATTTTTATTTTCAGGGTTCTGAGTTTTGTCACATACATAGAACGTCTTTTCCCACTTGGAGAGTTTAAATATATTTTTCTATTTTCCCTTGGTATTTTTATGGGTTTATATTTTACACTTAGATTTTTGCTCAATCTAAAATTTGTTTTTGTGTAAAGTGTGAGATAGGGATACAACTGAATATTTTTTCACATAGTTAACCTGTACTATTTATTGTATAAACTACCTTTCCCCTGTTATTTTAAAATGCCAGCATTAACGTATGTTAAATTAGGCCTGCCCGGTGGCTCACGCCTGTAATCCCAGCACTTTGGGAGGCTGAGGCAGGCGGATCACTTGAGGTCAGGAGTTTGAGACCAGCCTGGCCAACACGGTGAAACCCTGTCTCTATTAAAAATACAAAAATTAGCCAGGTGTGGTGGTACATTCCTGTAACTGCAGCTACTTGAGAGGCTGAGGCACGAGAATCGCTTGAACCTGGGAGGCAGAGGTTACAGTGAGCTGAGACTGTGCCGCTGCACTCTAGCCTGCGCAACAGTGAAACTCCGTCTTAAAAAACAAAAACAAAAACCAAAGCCCATATATTAAATTTATATTATGTATTTGGGTCTATTTATCAATTTTTCTGTTATGTTCTATTGGTATTTTTTTCATGAATGGTGGTGTACTTTAAAAATTATTCTAGCTTTATAATATATGTCAACACCCAGCATTGCTCTTTTTCATTATTACTCTTTTTCTTGCTTTTCATTTCAGATAAATTCTTTACATTTTTCTGAACAGTCTTGACCCCTTTTTTTTTTTCCCATAGGAACATTAGAATGGCTTTGCCTATGTTTTTTTTCTTAATTATATGTGTTTTCACTAGAGATTTTTTTTTCTTTTTCTTTTTCTTTTGAGACAGTCTCATTCTGTCGCCCAGGCTGGAGTGCAGTGGTGCCATCTCGGCTCACTGCAACCTCCACCTCCCAGGTTCAAGCAATTCTCCTGCCTCAGCCTCCTGGGTAGCTGGGATTACAGGGGCATGCCACCACACCTGGCTAGTATTTTTGGCATTTTTAGTAGAGATGGGGTTTCACCATATTGGCCAGGCTGGTTTCCAACTCCTGACCTCAAGTGCTTTGCCTGCCTCAGCCTCACAAAGTGCTGGGATTACAGGCGTGAGCCACCATGCTCAGCTCACTAGAGTTGTGTTGAATTCTCTGATTAATTTGGGGAGAGATGACATCTTTATAATTTGATTTTCCTTGTTTCAGAGAATGGTTGTCTTTCCATTTATTTACTGTCTATTTGCCCCTTAGAAGCATTTAAAATTTTACTTCATGTAGATTTTTCATACTTCTGGCTAAGTTCATTCCTAGATATATTATCCCCGCCCCCCAACTTTTTTTTTTTTTTTTTTGCTATTTCAAATCAAGTCTTTTTCTTCCATTTTACAATATAACCAGTAGTTGCCTGAACAGTAAATATATGATGGCTATTAATTTTATATAACAATTTTGTTTCTGGTCACACTTATGCTTGTTCTTAGTTTTAGTAATAGCTTTGTGTTATTAAAACAGTTGACTTGGATTTTCTTGAGAGAGTATTAAATTATTTTAAATGATGCTAGTTTTACCTCTTTTCTTTCTCTCTCTCTCTCTTTTTTTTTTTTCTTTTCTTTTGAGACAGGGTCTCATTGTGTCACCCAGGCTGGAGTGCAGTGGCATGATCTCTGCTCACTGCAGCCTCTGCCTCCCAGGCTCAAGTGTTCCTCCCACCTCAGCCTCTTGAGTAGCTGGAACTACAGGGGCACACCACCTTGCCCAGCTAATTTTTTTGTATTTTTTATAGAGATGGGGTTTTGCCATGTTGCCCACGGTGGTCTCCAACTCCTGAGCTCAAGCAATCCGCCCAACTTGGCCTCCCAAAGTGCTGAGATTACAGGTGTGAGCCACCGTGCCCAGCCTGTTTTCTCATTTTTATGCCTCATTTCTTTTTCTTATTTTGTTATATTGGCTGATATCCCCATTATAATGTTATATAGTAGTTGATAAAATGGGCATCTTTGTTTTGTTTCTCATTTTTTTGAGACTATGTATAATTTTTTCTCAGTAAGCATGATGGGAGATTGAAATAGATGTATTTTATCATGCTAAGGAAGTTTACCCATCTTTTCCTATTTTGTTAAGATAAAAAAATTAAAGTAGATATTGAAATTTAAAAAAAAAAGAAATTTTCAAATGCTTTTTTTTTTTTTTTTTTTGAGATGAAGTCTCACTCTGTCACCCAGGCCACAGTATCGTGGCGTGGTGTCGGCTCACTGCAACCTCCGCCTCCTGGGTTCAAGTGATTCTCCTGCCTCAACCACCTGAGTAGCTGGGATTACAGGTGCACACCACTATGCCCAGCTAATTTTTTGTATTTTTAGTAGAGACGGGGTTTTGCCATGTTGGCCAGGCTGGTCTTGAACTCCTGACCTCATGATCCGCCCACCTCGGCCTCCCAAAGTGCTGTGATTACAGGAGTGAGCCACCACACCAGGCCTGAAATGCCTTTTCAACATTTATGGAGACAGTTGTATGGATTTTCGCTCTTGATCCATTAATATCAATGGGTTTCTTAGTATTTTTGGAATAATCCCAATGGTATGGGTATTTCAAAGACTTTGATCCTTATTGCTACTGCTGCGTAGTATAGAAAGATTGTACTTGTTTGCTGCCCCATCATAGTTGTATCAGAACACCTAGCAAATGTAGCATGGGGAAGGCAATCAGTGCTCTTCTGCAGTAAAAAGTTATTATTAAAGAGATGAGGAAGATAAAAAATTTAAAAAAAGAAATAAAAAAACCAGAAAGGGATGAGAAGTGGGCAGATCTTCAATTTTAGTCCATTTCTGTGGGAAAACCATCTGGGTAAAAGCACCTTGCATCTTTGCAGGATTCAGTTATAGCAACAGGAAGGTACAAAACCCACGCACATGGAACCACTGTGCCTTCTAGCTTATGAAACACTCTTTCTGGGTACCTGTGGGAAGAATCAGGTATGTTATTCAGGAATGCTGAGAAGCAAAATTCAACTAACATGGACACAAAAAGAAATGAATTGGCTGATGTAATTGGAAATCTAAGAGGGTGGATCTGACTTTGGGTAGAGCAGAATCTATGAGTTCAAACACTATGATCAAGACTGTTCTTTATTTTTTGGCTCTTGGCTACCTTTGTTAACTTCATGCTTAGAAAGCCATTCTTCACATCCAGGCAAAACGGCCACCAGCTGTGCCAGACTTAGGCTTACCTCATTCTTCATTCTTCTTGAACTAAGAAGAGACCTTACATCTTTTCCCTCCTACTATCAAAATAATTTTTTTTTCTTTTGAGACAGAGTAGAGCCAGGCTGGTCTCAAACTCCTGAGCTCAAGCGATCTGCCTGCCTCGGCCTCTCAAAGTGCTGGGATTACAGGCATGAGCTACTGCACCTGGCCTAAAATAATTCTTAAAAAAAAACCTATGGCTTTGCTATGCCACAGGTCCACCTGCTTTTCAATTGCCTTGCTCAGGAAATGGAGACATCCTGATTTTGATTTTTCTGCCTGGGTCATGTGTTTGCCGCTGCAGTGAGAAAGCAAAGTAGACAACAAGCAGTGGATGAAGTGATAGAACCAGGAAATTCAAGGAGCTTCCTGGTGTTAGATCAAATCTTCACCATGGGTCTTGATAGAAGTAAATATTTCCTCTACAAATTATGCAAAGAAACACCATGATACTTTTTTTTTTTGTTTGAGAGAGTCTCACTCTGTCACCCAGGCTGGAGTGCAGTGTCGAGATCTCAGCTCACTGCAACATTCGCCTCCTGGGTTCAAGCAATTCTCCTGCCTCAGCCTCCCAAGTAAGTGGGATTATAGGCACACCCCCACATGCCTGGCTAATTTTTGTATTTTTAGTAGAGACCAGCTTTTGCCATGTTGGCCAGACTGGTCTTGAACTCCTGAGCTCAAGTGATCTGCTCACCTCGGCCTCCCAAAGTGCTGGAACTACAGGTGTGAGCCACTGCACCCAGCCAACACTATGATACTTTGAATTTAGCTGAATGGGCTCTAAAATTTAGATATTCTTATCTTTTCCCAGCCAAATCATGGGAGGTGAGCATATTGCCTATATAGACTCTCTTGAATATTATTTGAAAGCCCATTAAATTAAATAAACAAACCCTTGGCAACATGGGATTGCCGTGAATTTGACTTTTATCTTAATGTGTCAGGAAATAGTTGATGATATTTCCTCAACAATGACAAAGAAAATAAATTGAAATTAATTCTTTTTAGTTGATTAACTTCATGGCAATATACATATACTTCAGAGGTTCAAGATTTAGGGAAAATAAGCATCCAGTGAAGAAGAAATTGAAGAGAAAGACTTGGAAGAGGAGAACTCACAAATACAAGCGAGAGATGTTTTGACAGTAATGGGATATCAAGAACTGAATTGGCCCTGAAACTGTGTTCATTAAGTGTTGTGTGTTTCTTTGAGGTTTATTAAGACCCTGGAGAGGAAACGAACACATTTCAACACAGAGAAATAAAAATGCTCATTTAGGACTATAACATGTCTCCCCTGAGTTTTTTTAAATGTTATTTTTGACACACTTTTTTGGCATTTTGACACGCCGTTGTTACAGATCCAGTCACAGCACAGTACTTCCATTAGACAAAAACAACAGCATTTTTATTTCTCTAAGCGAAAAAGAGTTTGAAGTGAGATTTGAACTGACTTTCAAGAACTCTTCAGTGCAGTGAAAGAGTTGAGAAGATAAGACTGAGACGATGTTTGTGTGAAGAGAGGCAGGTAGGTCCCTAGCTCCTTCTCTAGGAACCCAGTCACTGTCAGCTGAGTTACTGTGCGAGACAAAATCCCAATAGCAGCACAGCCTTGACCTTGTTCGCAGGCGCTTTGGAAAGAAAACCTCACACAGGTACTGTGCATGCGCCGGGAGCTGGAGGGAGTTTGGCTTTTTGCCAGGCAAGAAACTGAGTGTAGCATCTCAAGGTTGTTGTCCAGACAACTGTAATCCAAACTCTCCGGTAACAGCCAGGAATAGGGGCTTCAGCCTGTAGTCCCAGCTACTCAGGAGGCTGAGGCGGGAGGATTGATTGAGCCCAGGAGGTTGAGGCTGCCGTGAGTTGTGATTGTGGCACTATGCTCCAGCCTGGGTAACAGAGCAAAACCCTGTCAAAAACAAACAACAAACAAACCAAACAAACAAACATTCCCTGATAAGACTTAGGACAGATCTTGAGGAAATTTGGAAAGCAGAGAAGCCATTTCTTCAGTGTTTCAGGGATATCTAATCTTTGAAGCCAACTCTCACCCTGCTCCTTAATTTATTCTCTTCTTTTCTTTCTCCTTTCCCTTTAATTTCTGCTCACCTGTAGGTAAAATAGAGTATGAGACACTGAAAGTTACTAAGAGATCCATAGTACGTGTCAGTCCTGATGAGGAATCACTGAGGCCCTTGAGCCCACTTCTACCTCTCACACAGTTACACCTGGAAAATGTCCTTGACTTTCTTGAGCCTCAATTTCCCAATTTATAAAATGGGGATAAAGATATCTACCTGGTGGGGTTATTGTGAGGCTTTCTGCACCTGAAACAATGTTTAGCGTGAAGTAGTTGTTCAACTGATGTTAGTTCCTCCTTTCTTTTTCCCTTATTTAGGAGAAATGAGACATAAGCATATGAAAAAGTAATTAGCCTTCAAAGAATATTTGCATATACAACAATTTTTGATCTAGATCCTGTTTACCAAAGCAAACTGTGGCTTTGGAAGATTAAATGAATGATTTTCTATAGTGACACATACCCAAGTCTACTCACTAGTGGCAGAGCAAGTAATCCTTTAGAAATATATGTAAGCAGGCTGGGCATGGTGGCTCATGCCTGTTATCCCAGCACTTTGGGAGGCTGAGGCAGGTGGATCACTTGAGGCCAGAAGTTGGAGACCAGCCTGGCCAACATGGTGAAACCCCGTCTCTACTAAAAATAGAAAAAAAAATTAGCCGGGACTGGTGGCAGGTGCCTGTAATCCCAGCTACTTGGGAGGCTGAGGCATGAGAATCTCTTGAACCTGGGAGGCAGAGGTTGCAGTGAGCCAAGATTGCACCATTGCACTCCAGCCTGGGCGACAAGAGTGAAACTCCATCTCAAAAAAAAAAAAAAAAAAAAAAAAAGAAATGTATGTATGCTGGCTAAAGAAAAAAAATACACGTAAAAATAAATAGATGGGATTAAATAAACAAGAATTGACTAATATAGGGGTCTCCTGCTGTCAGACGATCTGGGCTCAAATCCTGGCTTGGCTTCACACTCTTGGGTGAGCTGTTTAATCTTTTGAGCCTCATTCTTCTCATCTGTGAATGGGGATGGCCATGGGGGCTGATAAGAGGAGGATTAACTGGAGCAATGACTATAAGCCAAGTAGACAGGATCTGGCATGGCACGGACACTTAGTGTTAGCTGTTATTAACAATACAGAATGTAATTATCAGTCAAGTTGGCTGTTTGCATGTTTGTAAGGGAACAAGGATAAGGCAAAAGGTCCTAACACAATTCAGGGTATTTTTCCACACAAGTCCTGACTGTTCCAGAAGGTGTTAGGGCATTTGGGAGATTGCTGTTCGGAAGGGATTTAACCAATGGCTGACATCCCTGCTTCCTCCCCCAACTTCACCCCCACGCTGTAGATCAGTGCCAGCTCTGTGCATGAAGCATTACTCATACTGTCTTTTTACACAGCAGTTAACCTTACTTGTCACTGCTTCCGGTGGGAGATCAAGAGCATTGAAATTACGGAGGTGGCACCATAAATCATGGTCACTTCTTGACATGGCCAGACAAAGCAGCTGGAAAGAGCCTTGCTGCAATGTCAGTTCAAAGTTGAAATGTAAAGTTTTAACATATTAATTTTCTCTCTCTTTTTATTGTCATCCTGATTTTTCCTTGTTCCCTCATGACTCAAAGGAGCGCACGGGAGATTGAACTGGCAGCTTGGTGGGTTAATCACCATGCATGGTTTTTCTTTCTTTCTTTTTCTTTTTTTCTGCCCTCCAAGTGGGAACATGGTGATTTAAGAATGAAATAATTGAGCAAATCTAACTTGGTATAGTGAAAGAGCTGTTTTCACCTGCGAAATCTCAAGTTTCAGCATCTAATTTTAAACACAAAAGCTCTTAGAATGTAAGCTCCATGAAGGATGTATCCAAGGCATTGCACCCTGCCTAGGACATGCAGGCACTTATCAGATATTTGTGAAATTCATGGATGACAGCTCTGGCTTTCTGTCTTTCTCATTGCTTTAGTTTCTCCTATTCTTTTACCAAGACTTCCTCACCTGACCCCTCAAGTGCCCCCCAGGTATCAATTAGTGAAACACCTCTGTAAGAGTTGTTAATATGGTTTGGCTCTGTGTCCCCACCCAAATCTCATCTTGAATTGTAATTCCCACGTGTCAAGGTAGGGACCTGTAATTCCTACATGTCTAGGGAGGCAGGTAATTGGATCATGGCATCGGTTTCCCCCATGCTGTTCTTGTAATAGTGAGTGGGTTCTCAAGAGATCTGATAGTTTTATAAGTGTTTGGAAGTTCGTCCTTTGCACTTCTCTCTCCTACTGCCTTGTGAAGAAGGTGTCTGCTTCCCCTTCCGCCATGATTGTTAAGTTTCCTGAGGCTTCCCCAGCCATGCAAAACTGTAAGTCAATTAAACCTCTTTCCTTCATAAGCTACCCAGTCTCAGGAAAGTTCTTTATAGCAGTATGAAAATGGACTAATGTAGTTGACTTTCTGGATTCAGTTATTTTCCTACCCTACTTGGCTGCCATGACCTAGGACCTTAACTATAAACTTGTCCTTTCTGAGGGCTTAGGATCCTGACCTGTCTCTACTTAGTAGCCTGTTTTCTTGTTTCCTCATGTTAGGCAATTGGATTTTATGAAAGCTATACATCTCTTCCAGATTAATGCACATCCAGATGAGGCGCATGTAGCTTCGTCCATGATTTTTTTGGACCTTTTGGGGACACATGCATGAATCCAAGTCAAAGACCATGCCTTTTGTAATTGCTTGTTTAATTATCCATAGCTGCCACCAAGCTCTCCTCTCCTTGAGGGCGGGGAATAGGTTTCCCTCAACTTCTATCCATTTCTCAACCCACTACAATTAGGTTGTCATCTCAAAACTACCCTTCAGAAGTGGGTAGAAGTGCTCTCCAGGCCACCAACTGCCCGAGCCATTCCCGATTCCTGTCGTTGGTCATTATTGCTCACTCTTTTCTTCTCTCCTTTTCTTGGCTCTCACGACAACATTCTGCCCTTATTCTGCTAGCTCTTGGACGCTTCCTTCTTCGTTTCTTCCCTGGCTTCTCTTTGTCTTCTCTACCCCTGAATGCTCATCTTCCTAAGGGCTCTAGTCCCACTCCCCCTTTCCTCACATTCTACATCCCCTTTCTGAGGAAGTGCATCTCAGTTCTTGGTTTCCATCACTATGTGTCCACTACCAATAACCAGGGCATATCCCAGCCCAGACCTCAATCCTGAACACCCCCTCATCCCTCTACAGTCACTTGTGGGATGGCTCCACTGGCTTGTCTTTAGGACCTTATGCTCAACATGTCCGTTGGGAGAGAACACATCTTCTTCACTCCTGATATTTTCTTCTATGGGAAGTCATGTGCGTTAGTACAACATTTTCAGCCTCTTTGTACTCCCTCTCCACTTTGGAGAGGAGAAAACTCCCTGATTGGCGAGCTGCTCTTGGAGAGCATGTGGTCTTGGTTCCTCTTGACCTTCAGGAGGCTTAGTGGGAAAGTCCTTGCACTACCATGGGAGGTAAAGGGCACCCAGTCCTCCCAGGGTGGGGAGGACAAGCAGCAGTCTAATTCGGGGCTCAACCTGAGCGAATCCACTGGCCTGCAGGTATACACTGTGTTCTATAATATCAACCTTATTTTAAATAATGGGGATGTTTTAATTTCCTATTTGCTTTACTGTTTTATTTTTTTAGTGGTTCAGAAGTCAGGGCTTAGAAAAAGCACATTACTTGGCTGGGGATGGGGTGGGTGTAGGGGTGGAGAGGACTTTCAAGTGCTTGTATTACCCTAAACTGAACTAATTATGTTCTTGTGCTTTTTCTCTGGAATCTGCCTCTTTTCTGGTTTCTCTTATTTTTCTCAATGCCAGACCTCTTTTTTCTTCCAGTGATCCTTCTAGAACTTAGCTACCTGCCAGAAAATTTTTCTGAAAATGTCCTTAATTTGTGTTAATGGAAAAACAGGGAGATTTCACTCCCCATTCTGTCTCAGGAATACAAAGGGTCACACAGGCTCTGTTTAATGCTTATGGAGGGAAGAAAAGAAAGACTTCTTGGTCATTGCTGTCACCTGGAATTAACTGAGCAAAATTTCTCTAGCTACGATGAAGCAGTCCAAAAGAAGTAGAAAATAGAGATCCTGCTCTCATGAAGTTTATCATTTAAGGAGGAGGATTGTGTCAACAAGAGATACCTAAGATCACAAATAATGCTAAAATACTGAGATACACAGGAGAGCTATGATAACAATTTCAAATTAAATGAGAGGCCGGGCTCGGTGACTCATGTCTGTAATCCCAGCACTTCGGGAGGCTGAGGCAGCTGGATCACCTGAGCTCAGGAGTTCAAGACCATCCTGGCCTACATGATGAAACCCTATCTCTGCTAAAAATACAAAAATTAGCCTAGCATGGTGGCAGGCGCCTGTAGTCCTGGCTACTAGGGAGGCTGAGGCAGGAGAATCACTTGGACCCGGGAGACGGAGATTGCAGTGAGCCGAGATTGTGCCACTGCACTCCAGACTGGGTGACAGAGCAAGACTTCATCTCAAAAAAAAAAAAAAAAAAAAAAAAAAAAAAAAAAAGAGTACTGAAGTGATTGGACGGGGTCGGCTCCTAGAACGTAGAACTACAGTTATTATCATTTATGAAAAAGATTAGTGTATTGTTGGAATAGGTCAAGAGACCTGACTCACTTTTGCCTTTTACATCCAAATAAATTATTTTGTACTCCAAGACCTCTTAATTTAAACTCTGTCCTGCTTCTGTGCAGTTTTAGATGCCCTGGTTGGCTTATTGTATAAATATGGGCTTAGTTTCTATTTTGTTTTATTATTTCCTAAACTTTATATACATCCTGACATAACTCTTGCAGGTGTAAATTCATTCTGTAAGCAACAAGAAATATCACATTCTATGTTTTCTTTAAACTAATGTAAATCTGTTGCAGAGCCCCTATCCACCCGGCTGTCTAGAAATTCAATATTGGTCACTGCTGAGGCTCCCTGTGGGATCCTACCCGTGAATAGTGCAAAGAATTTGGGCATTAGAGCCTGAGCATCAGGGATGACCATCTGGTCATTGGCCACCAGCCTATTCCTGTGACCACAGAAATTCTTAGTGTCCCCGCCTTCAGATCGGGAGGCTCTGCTACTTGTGTGCCATGTCTTTGGGCCCAGGAATCCCGAAGGAGGCCGAGACATCGTTGTACTTAGGTCTGTCCTCTCTAGGTGTCTCCCAGAGCAACACCTTCAAGGTCTTATCACCTCCCTGGGTACTCCCTGAAACGGGTGTGGATGCGAGCTTCCCACAGGACTTATATGCCTCTCTTCATTCTCCAAAATATGTTTCTCTGTGTTATGGGCTGAACTTTGGGCTCCTCCAAATTCGTATGTTGAAGTGCTACAGCACCTTAGAACGTGACTGTTTTTGCAGATAGGGCCTTTAAAGAGGTAATTAAGTAAACATGAGGTCATCCATGTGGGCCGTAATCCAATAAGCTTGGTGTCTTTGTAAGAAGGGGAGATTAGAACACAGGGAGAGACACCAGACAGATGCAGCCCAGAGAGATGAGCATGGAACACACAGCAAGAATGCAGCCACCAGGCAAGCCAAGGAGAGAGCCTTCAGAAGAAACCAACCCTGCCGACACCTTGACCTCAGACTTCCAGCCTCTAAAACTGTGAGAAAATAAATCTCTGTTGTTTAAGCCGCCCAGTCTGTGGCCTTAGTTGTAGCAGTCCTAGAAAATTGATACACTCTGTATCTTAAAACAAAACAAAACAACGCAGGCTTTTACAAAAAAATTGGCTCTAAGTAGACTTTAAGTAGCTTATATTTTCTCAAATTTCTGTGGCAAGAACAGTAAGGACCTTGCTATTTGGAGGGGGATGGTGCAGCAGAGGATGAGAGGAATATTCCTTGAGAACCCAGGCAAGTTGATATCTCAGTAAATTGTCCTTCTATAGGCTGGTTTCTGTTTGCCCACTGCTCCTGCCTGGTTTTCTTCTTGTGACAGAACAGATCTCCTTGCCTTATCGACCTAGTACCTACTTATCTACCTCCACCCCATCCTCTTGAAGCACTTAGTTGCCTGGTGCAAAATTCCAGATATGTAACTCTCCTTTAACTGATTCATATTGGCGGGATTAGAAGATTTGAGGGCAATGACACACTAGAGCCAAAAAGGACTTCTGACCACACTTGTGTCCCAGGAGGTGAGGGGGGTTTTAAAGGATTTGTCCTGAACATGATTTGTCAAAAATTGTTTTATAGAAACATCCTCAATATTTACTGAGGCTCTGGCCGATCTGTGAACCAAGTGAGTCAATTGATTGTTGAGCCCAGTTTCCACATTCATATTAAAAGTCATTTGATTGTTGAGCCCAGTTTCCACATTCATATTAAAAGTCAATTGGAAAAGACAGGATTTCCAAGCAGTTTATAACCTGCTTTATTTCCCTTCCTTTCTACCACCCCGTGATTTTGGTAACTAACTTTATTACTCTGATTGGAAAAAATTGTTGTCTAATGATATTAAAATGTGCAGCTACTGGTAAACTGTGACCAGTTCTTGGCTTTTTGCAAGAGCTGGGAATATCAGGTGTCATTAAATATTTTATCTCCCTTCCTTCATGCTATGACTTTAATACTGTGTTCAAAGATCATTACTCAGTAATGCTGGCAAGGCTCCCCTCCTTTGAAGACATTCTTTACAAGAGCATGTAATATTCATTATTACTCTCAGTTGCCTGCTTTTTTCCATGATATGTCCCCTCCCCCCAAAAAAAGGTTTCACTGAGGGTGAATTATTCTAGGTAGGACTTAAGCACTATAGGAAGCTACGAGTAAAACAATCTAGAGTTTGCACAATTTTCCATGAACATTGGCAGGGTGTATTTTAGAGCAAAATGTGTTTTTATGGCACTGCAGGTCCTGATTCATGTGAAGTCTTCTTCAGTCTGGGGGCCGGTGCTCCAAGGTTATACACAACTTTCAAAGAGTGGGTTTTTAGGGCGGCTAGACCTTTATCTATACGATGGGAGAGTTAGCAAGCATGCTACAGAAAGGGGACCAAAAAGCATGTAATAAAACTGTAAGACACAAGGAGTAAGAAGGAAAAACGTTTGCAGCTCTATGAGTCACTGGATGGTGTCTCCAAGTTTTCCTCCCCAGTGATTATTTTTAACAATGAGAGCATCCATGTCTTACTTGAGAGTGCTTAGGCGTTCCCTTGATAAAGGTTAGGAAGATGAAAAAAATGAATTCAGATGCTGTTGAGGTCCCTCCTTAGGAGGCACCACCAGAGAGATTACTCTCAGGTCTTGACATCCAACCAGGCTGCTCTTGAACAGTTTACTTTCAGTCTCACAACGGATGGTCTTTCTGTCATCTCTTTGGCCATTAGGCAGCTTAAATGAACTCTCCAGGGTCACTTCTTGTACCTGGACAGGGCCCCATGTTATGTTTGTCTGCATTCTGATCTTACCTCTGGTTTTTACTAACTTTCTATTCTCATTTGCCTTTGCCCTGATTCCTTCAACTATTTTATTCTTTTGTGATGTATATACTTTTGTAAGTTGCCTGAAATCCTTTGTGGATTGAGGTGAGGGTAAATATAGGCAAAGGAGGAAAATGAATTGTGGAGTTTCCATTGCACCTGACACTTCTGTGTAATAGGATATTGGGAGATTAGACACGATGAGGGATGTCTCTTTCCAAAGTATTTTGTGTTTTGTTCTTATAGGCACTTGTAGGTATTTTTGGACCTTAAAATTGGAACACATGTTCTTAGATAGGGTCTACCATAATAGCAACAGGATAGAATATTTGGAACAGTTCTGCTAAATAGAGGATGAATAATCTATTCATTATTATGAATAGATTAAATAATACATAAAGAGCAAAGGAGAATTCAGGGAAGTAAGAGAAACAATATACATTTCTACAATTTAAAAGGGTTTAAGTTTTATTTTACAAGCTGCAGATAAAGTAATTATAAAATTCATAACACTAAATTGCTACCCATGTATTTTTTTAACCAAGGCTGAAACATGTCTTTTGGATTGGAGGAATTTATTTATTTTAAAAAAACGATCATAATTTGTCCAGGTGAGGTGGCTCATGCCTGTAATCCCAGCACTTTGGGAGGCTGAAGCAGGTGGATCACCTGAGGTCAGGAATTCAAGACCAGCCTGGCCAACATGATGAAACTCCGTCTCTACTAAAAATACAAAAATTAGCTGGATGTGTTGGCACGCGGCTGTAGTCCCAGCTACTTGGGAGGCTGAGGTAAGAGAATTACTTGAACCTGGAAGGTGGAGGTTGCAGTGAGCCAAGATCACACCATTGCACTCCAGCCTGGGAGACAGAGCAAGACTCCATCTCAAAACAAACAAACAAACAAAACCAAAAAACCCCAAAACAACAATAATTTACTACTTTTCCACGCGAATAGATAGTACATTTTGAGATGTATTCTGTATCTATTCCTCAAACTATCAGGTCTGAAATCTGAAATCCTTTATGATCGTGTTGTTCTCCTTTCAAGAACAAATTGAGGCAGGATAAATGCAACAATCCTGGATGCGATCAGTTGGATTTAACTCATGCCAGGACAGAGAGGCTGGTTTTGGCTTGCTGTTGGCAACTGGGCATTTCAGCTCTAATTTTGATTTTCATGAAGCACAAGTTATTTTTCTCTTGGTTTTTGTTTTTTGACACAGAGTAGAGGTAAAGAAGTGCTTTTCACCACCTTCCCATGCACGCAGGAGACTCAGCGTGGTTCGATCTGCATTCCAATGCACTGTCTCAGCCTTCTCCTGAGGGTTCTGGAGTTAATGAACTAAGTCAAAATCTCTGAGCAAAATGATTTCTGTCTCTGGAGGTAGAGGATGCCACGTGGGATGCTGCCCAGATATGAAACAATGATCCTGTGTCCCAACAGCAGAAAGGTTTGCTCAGGCTCTGAGTGAGAGCTGGTGTGAAAACCTTAATGCTAAAATGTAAAAGGCTTTGCGTGCACTCTGTTGAAATGCAGCTCTCCATCCTAAGTAACATTTTAGGCAGCATATTGGCAATACAAAACATTTGAATAAAATCACTGATGGTATTAGTCACCATCCACCCCTTTCCCTGAGTCTTTAGGGATGTGCGTGCATGAAGTGCAAGCAAAATAACCTTAGTCTAATCACCTCTGGAGATTGAGAGGCGTGTGCTCATATAAATGTCAAGTTGGGACATAATTTAGCTGATCTCTGGGGTTTATCGCTATTGCCAGACTTCCTCTTTATTTGATCTGGTGAAGCAAATTAAATGTGTCTCTTTAGTTCTAAACCAGGTAAGGAAAGGAGACTAGAATTTGTGAGTTTCTTATTTGGATACAATAATCATGCAGCCAGTCCTGATTTATGGAGGCAGCAAGGTCCACTGTGTGTGTGTGGGAGCCGCAGAAAGGAACCAAGGGCCAATTATCTTGGCCTACCTGTTATCTACTAGTTGGAGATTGTCTCCTTGACAACACTACTAGATGTACTAAAGGCTGTGGAGCAGAGGTTAATTGCAAAACAAAAATAAAGCTGTACTTAAATATTAGAGGAGAAAATTCTCTTTGTGTACACCTGGCCCTGGTCATTATTCTCAGCCCTGTGAGAGCCAAACCTCCAGGTAGTGCATTTGAGATGCTTAGATAAGGAGAGCTCAAACAGAAACACCCTGACCTCTGGTAAAGACAATAGCT
This sequence comes from Gorilla gorilla gorilla, assembly GCF_029281585.2. Classification (NCBI taxonomy): domain Eukaryota; kingdom Metazoa; phylum Chordata; class Mammalia; order Primates; family Hominidae; genus Gorilla; species Gorilla gorilla. The sequence continues at coordinate 53,784,530 of NC_073241.2, forward strand.
TTTTGCCACAATTTAGGAATATCAGGGCTCGATCTTGATAGAATAGTGTAGGCATCATTTTTAGCTGGGGTGATTTTCCTCCCAGAGGACATTTGGCAATGTCTGCAGATATTTTTGGTTGTCACATTGGGGGGATGGTATCTAGTGAGTAGAGACCAGGGATGATGCTAAAAACCCTGCAACACACAGGACAATTGCCCCACAACAAAGATTTACTTAGCCTAATAGATCAATAGTGCAAAGGCTGAGAAACTTAGGTCTGGTGGAACATTTATATATATATATTTTAAACATACAGCATTTACTGAACTAAATGGGTAAAAAAGAGATCTGTCTCATTTTTCTAAACAAATGCAAGTTATATGATAACTGGGTTATTAACATTCTAGATGCATCTTAGAGACAAATGGTCAGCTGTGCAGTCTTTTCACTAGATCACTAAACAGCAAAGCAAAAAGGTTATCCTAAAATTGCAGAACATACATATCCTTCTAATGGCATGGAAGAAATAAAAAAAAAAGCATACAGAGGTCCTTTTCACAATATGAAATAGACATATCCAAAATTTCAGTTTGCAGCACTCTTAATCCTATGCCCCCTAAACTACATTTTAGGTATAGTTACAAATATCTGTTCCAATCATGTCAATATTCATAAGAACATATTTCAACTTCCTCTATATGTAGACCCAGAAGGGAACATTTTTAGTGTGATGCGATATTGCAGAAAGCAGTTGATGCCTTGGAAGTGGATCACTCCATAAAGTAGTGCTATAAATATTTTTATTCAGTACACCAAGTTTCAGTTGACAGGTCCCTACACTCCTTTGCCTCTGCTGAGGCATGCACATTTCTTCTACAGCCCCTGCCTCTGTAGCAACTGCTTGCTGCATAAACAATCTCTATGTAGCATAGCAAAGACTTAAAATAACCACCAACGCCTTCTAGTCATAGAGAAATGAGTCCCCTTCATATGTAACCAACTTGTATAACTGACTTCCAAAATAGAATAGCTGTTTTGTTTTTCATTTATTTTGATCCTGCATTTTGGTTTCAAGAGGAGTTATTTCTATTTAGCAATGACTGCTCTGTGGTATAAACTAGATATGAATGTATGTGACTGTTGACTTTATTCTTTGATCAGCGTTGACACTTTTTAGCTATTTATTTTTTGATCCTAGCACTTGCTAGCTTATTTTAGTTTTAAAGGCTAAGCTCGTGTGAAGTCAGCCTGGGACCAGTGTTGCTTGGCATCTTATGTGGAGAACAGCTTAACTGCATTTGCCCTTATCCTAGTGATGTGCAATAGAGCTCCCATTCCCATGAGACTTGGGGCCAATTAAGCAACTCAAACAGGGAGGCAGCATAGCATAGTGATTAGATGTACTGCTTTTAGAGTTGTGGCTCCAACACATGGTTAATTGTGTGGATATTGAGCAAGTTACTTAGTCTATCTGAGCCTGAGTCTCTTCATAATAGAATGAGAGATCATAATACTGCTTGGGTGGTCATGGGGATTAGTAAGCGCTCAATAAATGGTAGCTTTAAGACAATGAGAGATGTTATGTCATTCATTGGGGACCTCTCTTCCCCCACCTTCCTTCCTTACCTTGATGAGAAATCTTGGTCAGGAGCGAGAGCTGGGTTCCAAGTCTTTCATAGCCTGGTCATCCCTTCCCTATATCCATTGAGGAAGTGGTCAACTTAGTCTTGTTCCACTAATCTGTGTGATCTGCAAATTCTCGTGTCTGCTTTTTGCCAAAGGCAGAAATCACAGGCCCTTCTTGCTACCAAAGTGCTGGTATTTCTTCACACCTCAGTTACCCCAGGACCTGAATGCTCTCTTGGTGAGCTTAAATCATCACTTTCTTCTGCCAGCCTTTTGGGCTCCAAGGTTTCACCTCTGCTTACTCTGCTCACACCAGGGCCGTCCCAGGGCCTGGTCATCATTCTCATCATGGTCACATGGTAGGCCTTGTTTCTGGCATTATCAAGAATCTGGTGACCTTGAAAGATCTGCCTGACACCGGATTCTCTCTTGCATTTCACTCTGCACTTTGAAGGCCAGTTCTGTATCCAATCCTTCATTGTTTTATGGGTAAATGGCATGGGTTGGCCCACGTTTGGATGTGACTGATAATTGGAAGCAGCTTCTCTTGTTTTCCCCTCTTTTTTCTTTTTAGAGACAGGGTTTCAGTCAAGTGATCCTCCTGCCTCAGCCTCCCAAGTAGCTGGTATGTGCTGCTGTGTGTACGCAGGTGTCTGCCACTGTGTCTGGCTAATTTTTAAAAATTTTTCATAGTGACAGGGTCTCACTATGTTGCCCAGGCTGGTCTTGAACTCCTGGGCTCAACTCCTGGGTTCTTCTGCCTTGGTCTCACAAAACTCTGGGATTACAAGCATGAGCCATGGTGTCCAGCAAAGAAAGCTGCTTCTCTAGTAGAGAGCTTTGGTTACCATATTACCTATGCTGTTCTGTTGGGCCTCAGCCTCTTTCTCCTTGGTGATTGGAAAGAGAGTGTGTGCCCTATTTCCTTCATAACAAGAAGACATAGCCCTTTGTGACAGAAGTTTATCAGATTGTGAGTTTTTTGGATAGGAACAATGTTTTCTTCATTGTTTTATACTCACAACCAATCACATAGAAGGTGTGAAATAGATGTTTGCTAAATGAATGATGATATCTGGGAAATGTAGATGAATGAGTCCCTTATCTTATTTTTTACTTGTTTGGGATGCTGAGTGTTCTTTGGTGGAGGTATGGGGTAGATAGGGTGTGTGAGGGAATGGCAGGAGAGAAGTATATTGTGGTCAGAGCACTATGGCCTGTGCCATATAAGGCAAATAGAATCTATATGACATAAAAGGGAAGTAGAATCTATGTGACAATGAGAAACCAAGGCAGAGGTTTTAGATGCAAAAAGATATCGTATGTCTAATTGTTTTAAAAGTTGTCTTGAAATCCTCAAAAAAACCTCAGAGAAAATTCATTTTAGTGGACTTTCATTCAAATCAGTTATATTCTGTATAGTGCATTTTATGTGTTATGTAAGGAATGAAATGAAATCAAGTAACAGGGTGTGGCTGGCATCTATAACTAAGCATGCAGATGACCCCTTTCTTTTGTCTCAGATTATACATTTCTCTTTTCTCTGATACTTGGGCTTTTGGACCTTGAAAGGAATTACTTGTGAGAACTGAGGACCCACTTGGTTCAAGGATGCTGAGCTTGGGAAGTTGTGGGGATTATGTAACACATCAGAGGGCAAATGGCACTTTGCTAATAGGAGAACCCGTAGGGCAGGAAGATTGTATTGTAATTCTAATCAATCATTTCAGCAATTCTTGACTCTTACAAATCTTTATTCTGATCTAGACTGCAGCCCATCTGCACAGAAGATGCAGTAAAACCATTAAATAAATTCACACTCACACTCTTTCATTTATTATTGGCTGTAACATTGACATTACCATATTTCATGTAGGGAGAAAAGTATAATAATTGTACTAACTATTTATATACATGTGCTCTTTCAAGAATTAACAATTTTCTGGTAATGGCCAAGAATTATCTTCTTAATACAAATGCGTTTCTGTTGTTATAAGACTTTCTGCTCTTTCATATAATTACAGCTTTAAGAAGAAATTGACTTGGATTTCTCTGTGTTTTTGTATAATTGGAATTCAGAAATATTGCTTTTGCCAAGAATATCATGTTTTATTGCATTTTTTGCAAGGTTATAGGATGATGAATTGGAAATGATCATTTTGTCCATTTTTTACATTTTATGTAAAAATGCCATTTGATGTGGTTTAAAGAGTCTTTTAACCTTTTTTTCCCTCCAAGGTGGATCTAGAGGACAGTGGTATAAGATTATTTTGACAATACCTTTAAGTATTTTGCTTTGTTTGCTAGCACTGTGTCAATATAATCAACATATTTAGTAGCAAGAGACTCTAAACAATAAAAGTATCTTTCTAGGTAACTGACCCCTAAAATGATATTAAAGAAAATATATTGAATACTATTTTCTTTAATATCATTTTAGGGGTCAGTTATGAATATTTTATTTAAAATGAGATAAACGATCTAAGTTACAGCTTATGCAAAACCATCTAGAGCATTGGGCAAAAGACCGTTTAGATCAGCCTCTGATAAGTCTGGCTGTCGAACCATGAGCTTAGGGACTGTCGCTTGTCACAAGCTCCTGTTCCGTTCTCCCAGGCCACCGCTTAGTGGGTCAGCTACAAACACCACAAACTCAGTTGGCAAATTAGATAACTCAACATGTAGATTTTCAGTGTACAGACTACACAGAGATGGGATTTATACCAATTTAGCTCCTAACACTGCTTAACCCACACAGCTACCTTGTGCTGTTCCAGCCTACTTTATTCTGAGACATTTAGATCATTCAGAAACTATCCTTCTTTCTGATCTCCAGATGTGACCTCAAGGTGCAACCTCCAGATCCAAACTAGGCTGGACAGACCCACCAAATCCTTAACTGGCAGATCCTTTGGGGTAGAATGCCTAGGACATCCTCAATTCATTCATTCATTCATTCATTCATTCAAAGAGTCAAAAATATCCGAGCCCTTGCTATGTGCCGACATTGTGCTAAGTGCCAGGAGAGAAAAATCAAATAAGCCCAGAGCCTTACCCTAATACAGTTCTCTGAGAGCCTTCAGCTGGGCTCATTCTTTCAGCTTTCTGTTCTTTGTTCCTGGTTTGACTTATGGAACACCGTCTCTCTCATTTTCCCCCGTACACATTTATGGCCATCCTCACACACTGTGCTTCCCGTGGCAACTCATTGCTGACTCCAATTTGGCAGGTAGTTTATTACCTGCTCCATTTTATAGATGAGGCAGTAGAGAGCTCTTTTTTCTATGCTTGAGCGAAGACTGTCTGCAGACATGAATGCTACAAGCTGAGAGGCAGAGGCCAGTGTTATCCTGCATTTGAAGACACAACATTCAGGCTTTTCTTGATGTTCAGAGGAACCCAAAACTGAGTTGTTCAAAAAATAATTTTTCTGGTATAATTATTTCTAGGTTGGGGGGGAAAAAAAATCACAAACCTCATCCAGGTGTAACTTAATTGACCACTGGATGTCACCATTGCTCCATATAAATACTGTGGATGGCTGCTGGGGGCTAGGATTTGGGAGCATTTGAAGGTCTGTCTCTGCATTTTTAGCACTCTTGCTTTGTCCAATTTGCATTATAGTCACCCCAGAGCTTCTGCAAAACAAGATGGGATTATAAATAAGCAACTCAACAAAGAAATAAAATTCATCTTACCAAGGAGTAACCATGGTTAATGATCTGATTTAGGTGACAAAGGGATGCTTGGGCACTTGGAAATCATCCTCAGCAAACCTGAGTGAAAGCCATCATTTTTCCCTTTGTCTGCAAGTCTAGATTGTCAAGAGTCTGTATCACACAAAGACTCAGTACAGTACTCACGGAACTGAAGAGTCACACTTTAGAGGTCACCTCTTCCAACATTCTGCCCAATGCCGGAAGCCCCTTAACCCCCGTCCCCATAGGACCCAGATGAATGGCTGCCTGCTTCTAAGCATCCCTGGAGAGCAAGCTCACAGATTCACCAAGCAGCACGTTCTGCCCCAGGAGTGCTGGAATAGAGCTGGACGGGATAGGGAGGTCTCTCTTCAACTCACACGTTTGCTTTTCCTTCATGGCTGCTGTGTGATGTTATATACTCATTAGTAGAGGATGTTGTGGGAGTTTGGAGGAAGGGGCTTGGCCCAGCCCAGAGGGCATGAGAAGGAGCAGCCTTGGAAGGTTCAGTTCCTAGAGCAGTCTAAATGGGGCCTCAGGGGAGGCCCTGGGCCTTTTGGCCTCCCCTAGATTATATGATGGAATGGTTGCTTACTCTGGCTGGATACAGACCCTGTGCTTTTCATGTAGATGCTCCTCGTAAGCATAGAAGGAGCTCATGGAATTCAGCAGTGGTGAAATTTAATTAATATGGTTGTCTCCCCCAGGGCTGTGGATAAGGTGGAAATCTCATAATAGAATCTTGGTTTTGTACTGGAGTCTGGTCTATAACTACAGGACCACTGCTATAGAAAGATGGCTTTTTTTTTTTTTTGGTGGAGTCTCCCTCTGTCGTCCAGGCTGAACTGCAGTGGTGCGATCTTGGCTCACTGCAACCTCTGCCTCCCGGGTTCAAGTGATTTTTCTGCCTCAGCCTGCGGAGTATCTGGGACTACAGGTGCCTGCCACCGCACTGGCTAATTTTTGTATTTTTAGTAGAGATGGGGTTTCACCATATTGGCCAGGCTGGTCTCGAACTCCTGACCTCAGGTGATCCGCCCACCTCGGCCTCCCAAAGTGCTGGGACTACAGGTTTGAGCCATGGAGCCCAGTCGATAAATGGCATTTTAAAGCCAGAGGAAAGCATGACCCGTTCTGCTGTCATGCCCACTTCCATTCTTTTAGTGCAGACTGGGGCGGGAATATGTCTCCTTCTCTCCTCATTCCCTCACTTGGAAACCCAAGCAAGAGAGCTCAGAGCCCCATCTGGAGTCAGGAAAGATGGAAGAGGTGAAGAACTCCCTGAATTTTTATAAGGCTCCAAGGCCCTCGGAGACAAGATGCTTTTTATCCATTACTAATGGGCACTTGGGTTTTTCTTTGGCTCATTTCTGGTTCAGAATTTTAGTGAAATGACAAAGATCAGATGTTAGCTCTGGAATCCAACAGATGTAGACTTAATTCTTGGCTGGGCCTTCTTCTAGCTGTGTGACTCCAGGCAAATCACTTAGCTTTCTTAAACTTCAGTTTTTCCTTTTGCAGAATGAAGACAATGCTGATCATACTATCAACCGTGAAGGACTGTGCTGAGGATTGAATGAGAATACATTCAGGCCATGGAGCACAGTGTGTATATATTACACATGCTCCGAAAAGGCTAGCTGCTACTATGAAGTTGGATAAATTGACTCAGGAAAGGGCAGAATGAACTTGATATTGTGACTGTACATTTCAGAGAGGCCCCAAAGAGCAAATATTCAGATCACAGCATTCACTCCCGGAATAAGCATATTTGAAAACCCTTTCTTTGTCAAGCACGATACGTGGAGGGAGACTCATTCTGTTTCAGAAAGCTGAGAGTTAAGTGGCCAAGATAACACCAAAAGACAATCCTAATAGATGTGGTGGACACAACAGCAGAAATATGGCCACAGGTGTCACATTTCCAGGTATAGCTACTAAATTTCCATGGATACAAATGTAGTGTAAAGACACGTCTAATTAATTTTTTAAAATTTGCCGGATTCTGTTATTGCAAAACCCGGGAATTTGGACTATGGTATAGTGGTGGTTGCGTAAACATGGCATCATACGTAGTTCCTTGAGCCGTTGCCAGATGTGCAGCTATTATGTAACAATACCCCTGAAAGGTGCTTTGAACAAATGGAACTTTCATGTTCCTTCACCATATAAATGTCTATGTTCAGAGCAATACAGTGAAGATTGCCAGAAAGACAATTGCCCCAAGCACATTCATATTTCCAGCTGACTATACTTTTTCCATCTGAATGTACTTCCTGTTGTTCTTGTGGGGCTTTTATTTAAATCACTTCAATGTTTAAACCAGTTTAAACTTTATGTGAGTATATACTGTGTAGATTAAAAAAATAAGCAGAATCAACTTTCTTTTACTCAACTAATGATTGTAGCAGTGCTATTTAGATTGCATACTACCAACATTGTCCCTCAGGCTAAATCTTCCTTGACAAATGTTGGATGTTGAGCTATCACTTTTATCTACCCCATCTAAAATGATAGTTGCAGCCAAGATTTCAGAATTTATTTACCAGCAGCAAATTTTTACAACTATTCATTTAACCAGCATTATTGAGTACCTACAATGTACACAGTGTATCAGACATGAAATCACAAATGGAATCCCTCTTCTCACTTAGCAAAGGTGAACGTCATATTGTTTCAGCCAACCTGTTTGCTTACCGCAATGTAGAATACCATCTGCACAGAGACAAAGGCCTTCAGTGCAGGTTCCTTAGAAGAACAATTGTGGAAACATGTAAGTTTTACAACAAAAAGCCATTGAAATGATCCGTGCTCTAATGATAAGCACCAGAAGGATCTCATCAAAAAATAATAACGAGAAAAATATTTTGAGCTCCCAACAAGTATATAGTGAAGAAGGAATACTTTCTTGCTGGGCACAGTCCACAGGACTTGTTGAAGAGGATGGATTTTATTTTGTGAAAGGCCCTTTTATGGGCATGGAGACATGTTTGATACACAAAGCTGAACTGAGGTGAAGTGGCTAGAGAGGGAGCTGAATTTCTCTGCATGACAAAGAGATTGAGAAAGGTGGGGTTTCCAAAATCGATCTGGGATGGAGGAAGTATAAGGGGGACAATTGGGATGTGGGAGAGAGGAGAGAAAACGAGGAGATAGAGGAGAGGTTTATAACACCATGTCTTGAGGGGACAAGGGAAATTCCCAGTGGGGGCAGGTCAAAGACTTATGAGAATAAGGAAGTCTACAGGTGTAAAGACCCCTTCCTTCAGCTCTCCACATGAATACCAGTTCCTTATATATATATAGGTGGAGTTTTGAAGAAATGAAGGTACAGTGTCCCCACCAGAAGAGTATTACAATACAAGCAGGGTGGCCTAAGCAAGACCTGGGGAGAACCATGAGCCGTTCTCCATCAGGAGAAGCTCTTGCTGACCTATATGCAGAAAACCCTCCTTGCCCCAGGTTTATCAATTTCACTGAACACTTGAGGTCAGCTTTGTACCTCCTCAATCCATAAAACGTAGGTCTGAATCACTTTAACCTAGAGGTTAAGGGAAAGATGAACTCACCCAGCTAATATTTGGAGGACACAAAAAATGACAAAGGTACTTGTACTACAAAAGGTTCTCCAGAGAAATACAACTCAATAGGATGTGTGTGTGTGTGTGTGTGTGTGTGTGTGTTTGTGTTTGTATTCTATTGGGTTCTATTTCTCTACGATATATATATCATATATGATATAGATATAGAACTCTATATTCTATTGGGTTCTATTTCTCTATGATATATATGATATATGATATATATGATATATATATCATAGAGAAATAGAACCCAATAGAATATAGAGTATATATATAGCCTATATATGTATATATTACATATAATGTGTATATAGATATACATTATATATCCTATATGTGTGTATGTGTATATATATATATCCATCCTGTATGTGTTTGTATATATATGTGTGTGTGTATATATATATATATGTATAATATATATATAAAGAAATTTACTTTAAGGAATTGGGTTATTTGGTTATGAAGGTTGAGAAGACCCAAGATTTGCAATCAGCAAGCTGGAGACCCAGGAGAACTGATGGTGTCAGTTTCAGAGTCCCAGTCTGAAGTCAGGAGCAGACCAATATCTCAGCCCAAAGACAGTCAGGCAGAGACAGTGAGTTCTCTTACTCCACCTTTTTGTTCTATTCAGGCCTCAGTGGATTGAACGAGGCCCACTGTATTGGAGAAGGACATCTGCTTTGCTTGGCCAACTGATTCAAATGTTAATCTCATCCAGAGACCCCGCCACAGGCACACCCAGAATAATGTTTGACCAAATGACTGGTCACCCCATGGCCCCATTACTGTACCCCTCCATGGTGACTTGCCTATTTAGATGCAGAGTGAGTTATAGCCACCACTTACTACAATAGCATACAGAAATCACATGTCGGTGCAGAAATTGACAATAAAACACTTCTGCTTACTAAATATCAATGCCTGTGGCTTTACTTCTATGGAAGCTTGGCAAAATGAAAGTCATTAAGTAAAAATTCATAAAATGGGAGAGAATTACTTTTATGTGAAATGATCTATTGTAAAATATTTCTTCAAAATTTTCTTTATTATGAATCTTATACAACCATAACTTAAAAATGTTTAAATAATTACACAATATTTTATTTTTAATTTTAATTTTTTTTTGAGACAGAGTCTTGCTCTATTACTGAAGCTGCAATGCAGTGGTGTGATCTCGGCTGACTGCAACCTCTGCCTCCTGGGTTCAAGTGATTCTCATGCCTCAGCCTCTTGGGTAGCTGGGATTACAGGTGTGCACAACCACACCTGGCTAATTATTTTAGTAGAGATGGGGCTTCACCATGCTGGCCAGGCTGGTCTCGAACTTCTGAACTCGAGTGATCTGCCTGTCTCAGCCTCCCAAAGTGTTGGGATTACAGGTATAAACCACCACTCCCAGCTAAGTAATTACACAATATTTTTAAAAAGTTTCATTAAACTCTCATCTATAAAGTATCTCATCGAGGGATGTATTTATGTCAAGGTTAAAGGTGTGAAATGAAGCAAGGCATTGTTACTTAAAAAAAAAAAAAAAAAAAAAAAAACAACCCAAAGCACCTGACCTGATATTCTACAAGTATTAGCAAAGACCCCACACTGGGAATTTCAAGATTCATTTTTGAATAAATAGAGAATTTAAAATAGAAAAAAAATCACCTCAATAGTGGTTATAATATCTAATAAGCAAGTCGTTTGTTTGTTTTGAGACAGAGTCTTGCCCTGTCACCCAGGCTGGAGTGCAATGGTGTGATCTCAGCTCAGTGCAACCTCTGTCTTCCAGGGTCAAGTAATTCTCATGCCTCGGCCTCCTGAGTAGCTGGGACTACAAGTGCACACCACCACGCTTGTCTAATTTTTTATATTGTTAGGGGAGGCGGGGTTTTGCCATGTTGGCCAGGCTGGTATCAAACTCCTGACCTCAAGTGATCCATCTGCCTGCCTTGGCCTCCCAAAGTTCTGGGATTACAGGCATGAGGCACAGCTCCTGGCACCTAATAAGCAAGTTGTTTAGGTTCTTCTGTTTTATATGAAAGAAGGTGCACATGATTAAAAGGGTCTTGAAGAAAAAGCTAAAATGTCCGAGTAATGTACTTGAAGAAGTAATATGTCTATATTTGCTAAGATTTCGATGCTTGTCACCTCCAAACCTCTTGTTGAAATCTGATCCCCAACGTGGCAATATTGGAGGTATTTGGTTCATGAGGCAGAGCCCTTATGAATGGATTAATGGCTTCCCTTGTGGGTTCTTGCTCTATTAGCTCTGGGAGTGCTGGTTGTTAAAAAGAGCCCAGCACCACCACCCAGCATTTTTCTCTCTTGCCATGTGATCTCTTGGCACATACCTGCTCCCCATCTCTTTCCCACCATGAGTTGAAGCAGCCTGAGGCTCTCACCAGATGCGGCTACCTAATCTTGAACTTTCCAGCCTGCAGAATTGTGAGCCACATAAACCTCTTTATAAACAACCCAGTTTCAGGTATTCTGTTATAGCAACACGAAATAGACTAAGACAACACAACTGTTGTTATTTTGTAAGAAGGGAAATGTTTTTTAGTTGGACTTATAACACATAGACACACGTACACTTGCACCTTGAAACATCTGAGATGGCTACTTTTCAAAAGCACATATTCATATTTTCCTATCACCTGTGATGACAAATTGCTCTTCTGGAAATAGGTGGCCTGTGTAGTTCACTATGGTGGACAGTGGGTGGTGGATCGGGGGCAGATTCAGAATGTTATCTCCCAACGTTTTCCCTTTGAGGGTTACAACTATTCAATCAACTTGTAAAGGCCCCAAAACTTCTGAAGCAGGTGTTTTGGACTCACTTTCTTTTGGGAAAAAAGTGGCAGAGGAAAATAATGAGAGAGTTTGAGAAGTTACACAAGGGCAGAGTAGGCGGAATTTTTGCTCAGTTGTTTCTGGTTTCTTTTTTTCTTCTTTTAAAAAATTCCTGTTAAAATGAATGTCACAATAGTTATTTTTGTATTCTGTTTAAACATTATTTTATTCTGTATTCACATTTAATGCAGAGAAGCATTTCAGCAGATCCTGAAAATCTCTTTAAAACTTGACTTCCATTGTTTGAATAACAGCTTGAGAATGCAGACACACCAGTAATTTGGACATAATCCTGTGTATTTGTCAAAATGTTCTTTGAAAAATTATACACATAAACAGAACATTCTAAGTAGAACTGTCACTTTAACAACATTTTCTATGACTCTTGTCAATTTACTATACTAAATGTTTTCTGATACATTATTTACTGTGGTAAGTTTGAATGTATGGCGTTTGTCCCTCCAGATAGAAGTGCCTCCTAAAGCAGGTAGAGAACAAGTTCATGAAAGAGGAATCATCATGGTCATTACCAAATACAATTGTTTATGCATTAAGATGTAAAGCATGAGATGTAAATCAGATACATATCTATTTATCAGATATGTAAATCTTTATACTTATATATAACATGTATGATCAACTATATAAATATTACATAATATGTATAATATATATGATTAATATGCATGGCTGATAAATACACAATGAATATGCATGACTAATATGCATATTATGTGCACATAAATCTGAGAACATCCAATAAGATGTGTGTGTGTATGCACACATGCACACACACAGGGGCTGACATCTCCTTTGGAAACGAATAGGGGATCCATTATTTATCCTGTGACTTGATGTAAGGAAAATTGACCCCAAATAAAATCCTGAGCAGTAGAGCATGGTTCTGCCCTTCCTCCTCTCCCCTCCTCCTCTCCCATTTCTGAATCCGTTGTCCCATTTCCGTGCTCCAGATGCACCAGGTGCTCAGGTCTTCCAGGCCATTGCTATTCAGAAAAGGAAGGATCTAATGCAGGGAAATTTTAACTTCATGTACCCAAACTGCAACATACATGGAAGAGACCAGAGTGGCTTTGTATGCCACTTCTAGGCCTGGCCTTTACTCCACCCCCAGACCCCCATTCTCCTTCTGCTGGCTCACTGCCTAAGAGTGGGGTGACCTTGGAAGTGTTAAAGCTGGCAGAGTCATAGATAGGAAAGAGCTGGAGTTTCTGAATTACCACTTAGTGGAGAGCCACCAGCTGAGCAGAAGCACTCATTTTGGACTTTACGTGAGTGAGAAATAAACTTCCATCCTATTTGAGCCACTGTACAATTTGGGTGGGTTTCTTACAGCAACTAAAGTTACCCTGAGTGGTATAGGGTTCATAGCTTTCCTTAGATAACCAAAAAAGTTCATAACTATAGAAAGTTAGGAACCCTGGAATCATATTCTAGAAGCATAGACATTGTCAAATGTTATTGCTGGAAGCATTCTTGAGATTTTTTGGCTACAGTCCATGGCATGCCAGTTTTGATGGGCGAGGCGATGAGGGTGCAGTAGGAAGGGGAGGAGGGACATGTGTGGTGGGTGATAGGGCAGAGTCCACTCTAGGAGATCCTTCCAGCCCGCTCTCACCTAAAGCCCCGATCCTGATGAAGACATTTGGATCTGGCCCAAGCACCTCATATTGTATTGAAGCACAGTGTGGTGATGGGTTTTTTTCCTCTTGGTCTCAGGCAATTGGCATCCCTGGTGCATTAATTCAAGCTGTAGTGCTAGTGACTTACATGTCATTCCTCCTGGAAGATTTTTTGTTTTAAAGGAGACCTTAGAAAAGGAAATTTCTTAACTCAAAATTCTGTTTTAAGCAATATGTCTTTTCTGTGGTGGTGTTTTAGGTGTTTTGGAACCTGGATGCAGAAGAGTTTTTAAAGAGATTACGGGAAGGCTGGGTGCAGTGGCTCTCACCTGTAATTCCCAGAACTTTGGGAGGCCAAGGTGGGCAGATTACTTCTTGAGCCCATTCGAGACCAGCCTGGGGAACATGACAAAACTCCGACTCTGCAAAAAATGCCCAAACTAGCTGGGTGTGGTGGCACATGCCTGTAGTCCCAGCTACTTGGAAGGCTGAGGTGGGAGGATCTCTTGAGCCTGGAAGGTTGAGGCTGCAGTAAGCTGTAATTTTGCCACTGTGCTCCAGCCTAGGTGACTGAGCAAGATCCTGTCTCAAACAACAACAAGAAAACAAAGCAAATTAAAAAAAAAAAAAAGACAGATTTCAGAGAAACTCCCTGTAATCACAATATTAGTTAGCTGCCTATTCTACCTTTGTGTAAAGCCATTAATGAAAATGAAAATTCACATAGCGGAGAAGAAGTGAATACTCCATGTATCTTTACACAAATAGAGATGGTCTGATATATTGGGGCTATTGTATTGGAACAAAAGGGCCAAATAGCTTTGAGAATAAGATAAGAGAATTGTAAATATGCCCAAGCAGGCTTTGAGGGGCCCTCCATAGGGGATCAGATTATTTTTCACCAGCTAAGAATAAAGTGATCTTGGCTATAATATTTTTAGGCCAAAATGTTAATTAGTCATACAATTAGTTCACATTTTCTTTGGAGGATTTAATAACCAGTTGTGCAACTGAATCTCCAGAAAATTGCATTAGCAGAATATTTTCATATTCTGCTATAAATTAAACAGTACAGAGGGGCACCTTTATTTTCTTTCATTTCCTTCTTAAACACAGACATTGGTAGACGTTAGGATTTATGTGACTTACTACCTCATTTCCTGCCTAGTCCTTTCCTGCCAGTTTCCTTGTTCAGTTTTCATAACCTTTTTTTGATGCCTGGGAGCCACTGGATATGTTCAGGCTGCTTTTACCTCCAGATTTGAGATGGTACCTAGAGTACAATTGTTTCAGGTGTTGCTCTGATTAACACCTTCCTCACAGGGCATTTAATCCTGAAAAAGCTGTGGCAATCTGGAAGATCAGGGTCCTGATGTTAACTAGCCATAGGAGAGACAGAAACGATGTTCCCAGGCAGCATTATCTCTAGAAGTTACCAAAGCTGCAAGAAATAAACATGTAAATTCAGTCATAGGGGTTCAATGAGTTAATGAAGGGTTAAATGGGCAAAGATTTAAACAGAGGGTATTGTCTCAGAAAAGAGCAGCACCATTTTTCAGGTTGGTAATTGAGGAGTTAAGCTTTTAGGAGCTCAAAGAACGACAGCTAAAAACACTGAGAGCCCCACCGGCCATTCTGACCTTTATCTCCAGGGTCCAACTCCAGACAAGGGTCTTAATTAGCTGCAGAAAAATCTAGAGCTTTGGCAAAAAACCAGCAGACATTAAAAAAACAAAACAGCCAGTAAATAAAAGATCCTTTTTTTTTTTTGGTCACGAAACTTAAATAGGAGCAAAATTTATGTAACCTTTTGGTGTTCCAGTTTCCCAGTTTCTCAGTGTTTTTCTTTTCACATTTCCATTTCGCCTAATTTCTTTGCTTACATTTTCCCCCAAACTGAGTTTTTTTTTATCTCCCTATACCATCTTACACTTGATTTTTTTTCCCCATGACCTTCATCTTATTCTCTTTTGTTTTTCTTATGTGTTTACATCGCTCAGATCCTTTAGATGCATTTTGGGGCACTTTCTATATGTTATTTATAAAATGAATGCAGGCCTATTCTATAAACAATTTCAAACAATGCAAAATGCATAAAGTTGTAAGGGGCCTCTCCTGCATCTAGATTTTGTCTATGCATTTTACATATATCTATGTGTTTGTGAATCTAGTAATATATATACACACTTAAGAATTTTTATACAAAGTGTTTTAACCTCTCTTTCATATTTTCCTTCTTGTTGACTCTGTCTGCTGCATTCTTGGTAATTTATTCATTTTGCTTTTCTAATTTCCATATTTTCTCTTCAGCTGTTTTTAAGCTGCACTTTTACCTATCTACTGATTTTTTTTTCAATTCCAATTCTACCTTTTGGAAACTCTACCTAGATCTTATAGAAATCTTTTGGTAATCTTTGATAATATCTTAATCATCATAATTTTGAAAACATTAAAAATGTTCATTAAACACATACAACACCTTTAATTTCTAGTCACCATCTTACTATTCCAATATCTGCAGGTTTGTGGGCCTGATTCTATGGTTGCTATTTCTGCTAGCTCTCACTGGTGGTAGCTTGTTTTCTTGTGTGTCTGGTGATTATGAACTCATGTTCCTTGCAATTTAATTGTTCTTTGAGGTCTAAACTGTGTTTTTCCAGAGTCGATTTGTGAGTTCACCAACTAAGATTCTTCGAAGTAAATTTGTAGTTGGAATTTTTTGGGTCCCAGCAGTAATGAATTGCAGCTCCAAATATGCATGAAAATGGGCTTATGGTTAGAAATTATTGGGGTGAGAATTTTCTTTTTCATGCTCTAACCAGACACAAGGGTGAGATATGCAAGTATTCCCACCAGCCACCTCTCAGAAACCTTTTTAAAAAATACACTCATTGTGACCTACATGGTGAAACCCTGTCTCTACTAAAAATACAAAAACTTGCCAGGTGTGGTGGCGTGCGCTTGCAATCCCAGCTACCCAGGAGGCTGAGGCAGGAGAATCACTTGAACCCGGGAGGCCGAGGTTGCAGTGAGCCGAGATCGCACCACTGCACTCCAGCCTGAGTGACAAGAGTGAAAGTCATTCTCAAAACAAACAAACCCCCCAAAAATACACCCATCAAGGGTACCACTTTTTCAGAGTCTTGACTTTATGATATGACCTCTGTCTTGTCAGACCCCAGGTATTTTTCCTTTCTCACCACCTGTGAGTGGATAACCTCCCCAAGATTTAAATATCTGGGAACTGACATGTACCCACTAGGCAAACAGTGGTCTCAAGTTTGGTTATCTCTTTGGATTTGGGATTTCCCATCATATATGGCTTTAAGAATTTCCCCTTCTTTCTCTCCAGCTTAGCCATACATTTAAAAGATGCTTTTTATTACAGCAAAATTTAAAACTTTTGTGCACCAAATGGCACCATCAGCAGAATGAAAAGGCAATTCATGGAACGGGAGAAAATATGTGTAAATCATATATCTGAAAAGTGATTAATATTCAGAATATATAAAGAATTCCTAGAATTCAAGAACAACAAAACCCCAATATCACTCAAAAATGGACAAAGGACTTGAATAAATATTTCTCCAAAGAAGATATATAAATGGCCAATAAGCATATGAAAAGATACGCAACATCAATAATCATTAGGAAATGCAAATCAAAACCTTTGTGAGATACCACTTCATACCCATTAAGATGGCTAATAAAAAAAACTCCCAAAAAATCACAAGTGTTAGTGAGGGTGTGGAGAAATTAGAAACCAGTGTTGGCTAGAATGTAAAATGATGCAGCTGCCATGGGAAATCTAAAGGTGGTTCCTCAAAAAACAAAAAATTGCCATATGATCCGGCAATTCTGCTTCTGGTTATATAACCAAAATAATTGAAAGCAAGGACTCCAGCAGCTATTGGTACACCCGTGTTCATAGCAGCATTGTTCACAACAGCCAAAAGGTGGAAGCAACCCAGGTGTCCATCAACAGATGAATGGATAAGTAAAATGAGGTCTATATTTACACAGTGAAATATTATTTGGCTTTGAGAAAGCAGAACATTCTGATGTATGCTACAACATGGATGAGCCTTGAAAACACTACACTAAGTGACATAAACCAGTCACAAAAGGACAAATATGATTTGATTCTACATATGTGAGTTGCCTAGAGTAATCAAATTCATACAGATGGAAAGTAAAGTGGTGGTTGCCAGGGAAAGAGGAGGTAAGGTATTGGGAGTTATTGTTTAATGTGCACAGAGTTTCAATCTTGGACGATGAAAAAAGTTCTGGAGATAGACGGTGACAATGGTTGCACAACAATGTAAACACACTTAATGTCACTGAACGGTACGTGAAAAAAATAGTTAAAACGGTAAATTTTATTTTACATGTATAAAAGAAAATCAGTGTTTTTGTTTGTTTGTTTCTTTCTTTCTTTATTTGTTTTTTTGAGACAGAGTCTTGCTCTGTCGCCCAGGCTGGAGAGCAGTGGCACAATCTTGGCTCACTACAACCTCTGCCTCCCGGGTTCAAGCGATTCTCATCCCTCAGCCTCCTGAGTAGCTGAGACTACAGGCGCATGCCACCATGCCCAGCTAATTTTTGTAGTTTTTGGTGGAGACAGGGTTTCACTGTGTTGGTCAGGCTGGTCTCAAACTCCTTGCCTCAAGTGATCCTCCTGCCTTGGCCTTTCAAAGTGCTGGGATTACAGGCATGAGCCACCGTGCCTGGCCTCACTTTTCAGTATTCTGTTCTGAGACATCTAGGATTCCACAATGCTGGGATTAGAAATCCCCATGGGACTGATTTTTCCTTCACATCATGATGTCTCCTGGGCAGTGAACTTTAGCTACATATGAATACCCAGCCAGATTCCAAGATTGTGGAAACCAAGATGGCAGCCTAGGAATTCAATGTCCTGCGTCACTGATCAGCCCGTGTTGTTCCTTTTCTTCAGTGACTATCCTAAATTAGTTATTTATTTTACTTTATAGGTCCCATTATGATCTTTGATAGTAGCAACAATCCAATTCTTCTTTGAGGAACAGATCCACATTTCATGTCAGAAGAGCATGGATAAACTTGTGTGTCAGAATAATTTGACTTGAAATCTTATCACCGTGTGTGTGTGTGTGTGTGTGTGTGTGTGTGTGTGTGTGTGTGTGTATGGATGGGTGCTTTATTTGTTCATTCAGTCATTGGTTTGTTCCACAAATATTTACTGTTATGTATTAGACATTGTCTAGGCATTGGGGACACAGGGGTGAATAAGACAAATTTTCTTATTTGCAATCAGCAAATAAACAAGGTACTATCAGGTAATAAGTCTGCAAAGAATACAAAACAGGATAATGAGACAGAGTGTGATGTGAGAAGGGGCTGTGTTGGCTAGGAGGTGCTCGGGAAAGGAGTCCCTGGGGATGATATTGAAACAGGAGTGTTCCCTGATCCCCCTCACAGGACATACGACAGGGGTGTGACTCGCCTATTTGGCTGCTGCTGCTCAAAACCCCATAGAGGAGGGAAGCGTGCAGACAGACAGGTGAAGGAGCTCAAGTGGGTGTGTGTTAGTTACAGTGTGAGCTTTTAGCTTTGCTGTGCGTGGGTGTCTTGAGGGTTAACCAGCTTAATGGACCCTCTGCCTTTCTGCAAGGGTAGAGGGCCAGTATGCCAGCTTTCTGTATTCCAAGCTCTTGTCCAGCATCCTGGAAAAATTGGGTCACACACAAACTTGAAGGATGAATGCAGGAGTTTTACTGAGTGGTGTGGGTGGTTCTCATCAGGCTGGATAGGGACCGGAAGTTGGGAATGGAGTGGGTAGATAATATTCCCCTGGTGCCTGGCCATCCAGCTGCCGAACTCCTCTCCAGCTGCCCCCAGCCGAATTCCTCTGGGTGTTCAGACGTTCCTCCTCCTCTCTCTTTCTCTGCCACATCGCTCTGCCATCTGTCTGCTTGTCTCCTCATCTCCTTGCCTGCTGGTCTGCTCTGGAGCCTGGGGTTCAGGGTTTATATGGGCACAGGATAGGGGGCATGGCATGCCAAAAGGCAACTTTTTGGGAGTGAAGACAGGAATGCCTGTTCTCATTTAGGGCCGTGGGTATCCAGGCTTGAGGGTGGGGCCTTTGCCTGGGAATGACCCTCTTCTACCCAGTATTTCCCTGTCTCCTGGCTGTATCAATGTTTAGGTTGAGAGCTGACATTGATGACAAGGAAACTGCAAATATCTGGGGAAAGAGCTTTTCACAAAATGGGGAATATCAAGGTCCGTGAATCCATCTGAGTTAGAATTAATTATCTAAATCCTATCAGAGATAACAAAAATCCAAGCAGGTAAGGACTAGATTGGTGAATATTACCCTTACAGTGTGTGACTTCTTAAAAAATGTATTTCTGAAACGAAAATAGCCAGACATTCATTTAAATCAGTAGCAACTACCTTTCAACACTGAAATTAGGCAGCATCTCTGCCCCTCCCACCCCCCCACCATTTCATCATTGAGAGAATATTGTTTTCACAACTTGCTCTATTATGCATATATTTAATAGGTAAACTATGAGGGTGATAACAGTTTTGCTTAGGACTTCATAGTAATGACTAAGAAAAACAACAACATAGCTTTGTATGTGGATGATACAGCATTATAGCCTCTTCGCATAATTCAGGCTTTTTGGATTGTTGAAGGTCTTGAACGTCCCAGTTTGGGTATATCCATCAAATTTTCCATTTAGTTGCAAAGTGTCACCTCTTTGAGTGCTTTATAGACAAAAGTCACAGGTATAATCATACAGGTAGCGTATAGAAGTGTCAATCAACTTGCCAGTTCAGCTTTTCTTTCATTGGGGAACAATAATAAACCTCGAATATGTTTGCAGTTTGGATTTCTGATTTATATACCACCCAATAGTGCCCCATTTAATCTGTTCACCTGTGGTTGCTTTGTTCTGAATTTCATGGCTCTGTTGTTTTAAACCCTCTCTTGCATACATTTTCAGAGAGAGGCTGATGATTGCAAACCGTTGGTTTTTGGGAAATTGGAATGCTGCCACTTTCAGGCAATTCTGAATTGCCTGAATAAAGAAAAGTAGGTCCTGTAATTCTTTTATTTTCTCCCCAGCATGTGATTTGTGATTGATGACACATGCATAGGGGGCTTTTGCCATTAGGCTGGCTGATCCCTCTACTATGACATTAATGTCACTGTCACTGTGCTCGAAGCTATAGTTTGTTAGGCAACTCTGGCATGGGGAAATGAGCATGGACTTTTTAATGTGTTTGAAATAGCTACATGCTGACAGATGTTCCCACGTGCTTGCTGATGTCATGACTGGGGCTCCTAGAAAGCCCGGGAAATTAAAAGAAAGAAGAAAATGTTAGTTGAGGCTCCAGAAGGAGAAATGATAGAGGCATACAATAGAAAATTTTGCAAAAAAGAAAATCCATGAATCTCTACAAATTTCCTTCAGGTCTAACCCCTGCCCCTCCCACCCTGCCCACCCCATAGAGAAGCATTCAAGACACAAACTATTTAAATCTGAAGAAATACAGTATTAAGAGAGCGATCCTTCCATGGTGCTCATTTGAAAAGCAAAACAAACAAACATACACAAAACCCAAAGTAAATAAAGGTGGTCTTTTCCTTTTTTTCATTAAAAAATGCATATCACAGTGTTTACTTGGTAGACCAATTATTCTAAAAACCAGGTTTCAAGGAAAAAGTCACTTTCTGGCAGAGGCCTTACATGACAAGTTCCCGTTCCGCAGTGGATTAAAATGGTTGCGAAGAGATGCTAACATAACTTCAACTACGGCAGTGTGAACACACCACTGTAATAATTCATTTAGAAAGATGACACCTGAGACCTAATTTAAAAGTCCTAGATGAATACTAGTCTCACATTCAACCCTGAGGGCTGCGGCAAACATACGTAAGAAAGTCTAAGAACCATAGTGAGTCTAATTGAATTGGACTTAAACGGACCATTGAGATGGCCTCACTGAGCTCAGGGGAATTCACGTTGTCTATACTGTATCAGAATCACAGCTTGAACTGAATAACTGGTTACATTCAATCATGTTACTGTAACTCATGCCTGAGGTAAAGGGGAAACCTTTTGCTATCAGCAAGACTGGATGGAAAACAATTTCAAATCACTTTAAACCCAGTTGGCAACTACTTTGCCAATTATGGAATCCAGTGGGAAAGGTGTGTTCGAGGGCTCAGGACTAAATGATTTATGTCAGGCATCTGGGCCTCCCGAGGAATGCGGGAGAGTGTGCGGAGGAGGGGCGTGTGGCTAATTATTTCTCCTAAGAATACTTTAGTGAGGTAATTTGTGCCTGCAGATGAGTCACACTGCAGGCTGGATGAAAGGCAAGGTAAGCACAGACATTCCTAAGATCCCATTTAGAGATGGATAAAGAGGGAGCCTAAAGATTCAAATACACTTTCTCATCTCTTCGCTCTGAAACATTTGGAGATAAAAAATAGAAAGAGCAAACTTAGTTCTCGGCTCTAACAGGCAAGTTGCGATCAAAGTCTGTAATTTGTACTGCAGGTATTGCATTGGCTGCCTTCTAACACAGACTTACTGGCACAGGTGACATGCTATAATGCATCAGATGGATGAGCGTGAATCTGGGGTCCTTTATAGTGACCCTGAGAAATGCCTTTTTTTGGTCCTAATTTATTTTAGATGACTGTGGCTGCAGAGATAAGAATTTCTATCCTACTCAATGCCTTCTAAAGAAGGATGTCACCATTCTCTGGGATTCATGTATGAAGGCCTCCAGCTGAGAGATGATCCTGAAAGTTATCCCAAGAGTAATGAGTTCTCCTACCCCACCTCAAACAAATAAAAAGGATCATAGAATTCCACTATAGAAACTTACAGTAGAGGCGGATAGGTTTCTTGAGTAGTCTTTTCAGATCCTTTCATTACTGAACACATTTTAAAGGTATTTTGAGTAATCTGGAGAAGATTATGAGTGCTGTAATGATATTAAATCCAGCACCGGGGGGTCTATTTGAAACCTCACGTGAGTGTGTCTGTACAAGGCTGGCACTCTTGCTTTCTCGTCTTTCCTCTCTTCCAGCAGCTGCCTGCCATCATTACAGCTAATAGAGTGGGTTAAACTTTTGGGCTAGCTAGCGGCTCTGAGTATCTCTCTAATGGTTTCCATTGTGTGCATCCCTGGAAAACACTTCTGACCAATGAACCCCTAACTGCAAATGACACAGGCAAGCTTCATTGAAAATGACACCACTGGAGGGAACCTTGCTCTCATTTGGGATGCTTCCTCACTGGGGAAAGAAGGCCATTTCAGCAGTTGCACCAAAGGGATGTTGTCATGTGGCATTTACTTTTCTAAGGCACAGAACAAAGCAGTGGGGGTAGTTTGCGCTCCTACATGCTAACTATATGTTTAGCTGTGCGATGCCAAAATAAGAATCCCCGCATGTCCAGAGGGGAGAGAGAAATCGCAGTCTTCCCAGTTCATTCTCATACAGAATGGGGAGTGTGGATGTCAGACAATCTAAACTAAATCAGGATCCATGTCTGGAATCAGTCTTGTTTAAATGCAGAGCTTGTGACAAATGGGAGTTAAGTACTACCAGAAAGGGAGTGTGGCCCGGGAGCGTCTAAGCCTGGTCATTGAGAGTGCTGCATTCGAATTCTTGGTTGTAACCAAATGTGTTGCTTTGGGTGAGTTTCTTCACTTTCTGAGTTTCTTTCAGTTTCCTCTGTAACATGAGGTAGGTAGACCAGATGGTTTAATCCAATCCAACAATTGTTCATTGAGTGCTTGGTTTGCGTCAAGATTTGTGCCAGGCAATGGGGAGAGACTATGGGAACAAAACATGTACCGCTGGCATCCTTTTGGATTTTAAAGTTTAACAAGTAAGACTAATATTAAAAGATGATTTTAAAATGATATTAAAAGATGATTTTAAAATGATACATTTTAGCAAGTGGGAAGCATACAGTGCTATGGAATGAAGTGACAAACTCTGAGCAGTCAGAGAGGGCTTCTTGAGGAAAGTTGTTCAGGTGGAGCCTGAAGGATAGGGAGGTTTGGGTTGAGCACGAAGGCTAAGGAGGAGCCAGCCGGAAAAACATGGGAGTGGGATGAGGTAGACGAGCATTTCAGACGAACTAAGCATTTGTGAAGGCTCTGCACAAGAAAGAGGTCGGGACTGGATCGCAGAACATAAAAGGAAGAGTGAAAACGTGGGTCAGGAGGAGGGTTGCACACAATGTAGTAAGCATGCATTTTGTCCTTGTACTGAGGGCAGTGGAAACCACTGAAGCAAATTCCACTGCAGAGTGGGGGTGAGGAGGCAGATATCTGAGGTTCCTTCCAGACCCGGCATTTTGGGGCTTTCCACATGGTTGTTTTGACCTCTCTAAGACCCACTAGAGGGATTTAATACTCAGGTACAGTCCAGAGAAGAGGACACAAGGCAGTGACCCCAGAAACTCACCTCCAATCTACAGCTGGTTGAAGCCTGGCATATAAAGGTGGATTTGCCCATGCAGGTTGGATTTGGTGCCTTTGGCCTCAGCCTCGAAAGATTAGGTCAGTCTTGCCCAGACTCTGGGTCATGCTCTTTAGTTCTCTGTTAGACTCACCAGGGGCTTGTCAAAGACATGAGAGGCTATGTTACATATCCAAGTCTCCTTGCCAAGGGAGAAAATGGGAAATGGAGCCCCTCAGAACTTAGGCCTCTTCTTGATCACCTCTCTTAGGGCAAGACTTTCTTTCTTTTTCTTTTTGAGATGGAGTCTGTCTCTGTCACCCAGGCTGGAGTGCAGTGGCACTATCTCAGCTCACTGCAACCTCCGCCTCCCAGGTTCAAGCAATTCTCCTGCCTCAGCCTCCCAAGTAGCTGGGATTACAGGTGCCTGCCACCACGTCCAGCTAATACTTTTGTATTTTTGTACACATGGAGTTTCACCATGTTGACCAGGCTGGTTTCAAACTCCTGACCTCAAGTGATCTGCCCACCTCCGCCTCCCAAAGTGCTGGGATTACAGGCATGACCCACCGCGCCACTGCCAAGACTTTCTTTTTTAAAATATATTTTTATTTCAATAGTTTTTGGGGTATAAGTGTTTTTTGGCTACATGGATGAATTGTAGAGTGGTGAAATCTGAGATTTTAGTGTACCCATCACCTGAGTAGTATGCATTGTACCCAATGTGTAGTTGTTTTCATCCCTCACCCTAACCCCACCGTCCCCCTTCTGAGTCTCCATAGTCCATTATACCAGTCTATATGCCTTTGTGTACCCATAGCTTAGCTCCCATTTATAAGTTAGAACATATGGTATTTGGGATTCCATTCCTGAGTTACTTCACTTAGAATAATGACCTCTAGTTCTATGCAAGTTGCTGCAAAAGACATTATTTCATTCTTTTTTTATGGCTGAGTAGTATTCCATGGTGTATGTATATCACATTTTCTTTATCCACTCATTGGTTGATGGGTGCTTAGGTTGGTCCCTTATCTTTGCAATAGCAAATTGTAGGGTAGGACTTTCTGAGACTTCCATTTGCTGTTACTCTATCCATCCCTGGGGGTGCAAAGATATTTGGCAGCAGCTGGAACTCATTCACAGGGAGTCCTCATAGCGCCTAACATTAGGTGGCACTTAATAGTGATGATAATCACTTATGGAGTCTACTAAGACGTTTTGAATCCCTTCTCCCATTCAAAAATCTTGACAACCCTGTGAGACAGATATGCTCACCTTACTGATGAGGACGGGGGCTTGGCAAAGTAGGTATGTTGTTCATATTACACAGCTAGTAAGTGGAAGAGTCAATATCGTATACTCCCAGATTCAGAACTTTAAATAACCCCATGCTACCTTCTAGGGAAAGCTTCTGCTATGTGTTTGGAGGGTTAGGTGAGAGAAAGGTGAATTTCAATCTCCCAACATGCTCACTCCTTTTTCCTGCTTTGTGGGGGATGTAAGTGAATAACCCCAGTGCTGTGGTGCACTCATTAATCTTGTAGCAAGACAGGTGGAATGTGGGTCTGCAGGTGGCCTTGGTATGGTGGGGATAACTATGTGCCTTCACCTGTCCCTACACAGGTCATACCTACCAGCTTGCGTTTGCTTCTGACATGTCTGGGCAGTGTGAATTGTCCTCTGCTCCTCTGGAGAGATGGGCCCTGTGGCTGCTTTGGGAAGAACATCAGTTTTGTGTTCATTTAGATATGGCATTCTGTGTATTTGGAATCTATGCATTTTTTGTTCCCTGGTCTCCAAAGTTAGTAGCAGAGGTGGTAAGAGCAAAAACCCATACTTGTGTAGGAAGGAAGGTGCATAGGGAAGAATGGCTTTAGCAAGAGTCAGACAAGGGTTCCATTTTCCAGTTTTTGTGTGTATTCTCCTTTGGAAGGTACAGGCCCTGCTTAAGTGTTCTAGAAATAAAACAAAAATGGCGGAAAAACTTCTCAATATTCCCTGTTTCACAAAGAATTATTGTTGCCATTTTCCTTTCAAGCAAATATATGAAAGTGAGTTGAAAGGAAATATCATCCAAAGTGTTAAAGCTTCTTTCAAGTTTTCAGTTCTTTTTGGGTTTTGTGCTAATGTTTTTCTGATAGAATAGAGTCCAAAATGAAACATAGAAGAGGAGCTGTCCATTCAGACACCAAGTGATCAATTCTTGTGACATAGTAAGAGATTTAGATTTTTAAAAATCTGTCCAACAGGCCGGGTGCAGTGACTCACGCCTGTAATCCCAGCACTTTGGGAGGCTGAGGTGGATGGATCACCTGAGGTCAGGAGTTCAAGACCAGCCTGGCCAACATGGTGAAACCCCGTTTCTACTAAAAATACAAAAATTAGCTGAGCCTGGTGGCATGTGTCTGTAGTCCCACGGGAGAATGAGGGAGAACTGCTTGAACCCGGGAGGTGGAGGTTGCAGTGAGCCGAGATCACACCATTGCTCTTCAGCCTGGGCAACAGGAGCAAAAATCTCTGTCTCAAAAAAAAAAAAAAATCTGTCTAACAAACATTAAATGTTTAATTTTTTGATAGAATTAGTAGGATAACCATTTTTAGTGATAAATTATTTTAAAACTAGAAAAATTAATTTAGAAAAAAAAGACATCCAGAGAATAATACAGGGTTCAAGCAGCAATTTTGTGATAGGCCAATGTTGGATCAACGGTCAAATCTGATAGTGCGTTCCCCTGAATGTTTTAACCAGAATGACATTACTTGGAGGAATTAGTATTTTGAGTTATGTAAAAGAAAGCCCAGCCTATTTTGAGCTATGATAAGAGGCTCAGTTCTGTAAAACCAGAGAAGCATGGGACATGTTTCTGCTTTGGACTGTACATGTAATTATTTTCTTTGGATTAATGAATGGGACTGCCTGTATTCCTAGTGAGAAAATGCCAATTTCAGAGACATTCAAAGTCTGCCAGTTTCTCTCACAGAACTTTGCAACAGGGATGATTTTGTTTAGGAATATATATATTCCTCTCTGAGATGTCCATTTGCTTTTACTAACAAAGATTAAATGTTTAATCTTTAATGTTTAATATATATGGATTTTTATTTAGATATATATGGCCTATATATATTTCTGTTTAAAGTTTGCTGAGAGGTTAATTTGCCATTCTAATTCACTATTCCTTAGTAAAAATTGGTTTGTCAGATAATTTGAATGGCACATCATAAAGCAGAGAGAGGGGACTTGAGGGAGTGGGACAGTGAGTTTGGGTGGGGGAAGATGGAAGGGAAGATGCCTGGGACAGTGCTTCCTTCCGTTCCTCCATCCCTCCTCCTCACTCCTTTCTTCCTCTCTGTCTCCTTCCCCTCCTGTCATGCATTCATCCAGTATTTATGAAATAAGTACCAGATATGATATTGGGCACTGAGAATACAAAGATAACTAAGTGAAAATCTGGAACCTCCGTGCAGCTGCAGCCAGCCACTGTAGACGAGGAGAGAGAAAGGCCATGTCACCAGCTGAGTGCTATGGTGGCCAGCAGATTCAGCCACCTCACCTGGACTTCCTGGGAGAGGGCTGCCTGTTCACATCACGAAGGTCAAATGCAAAGAGCCTGGCATGCTTGGGCCATCTCCTGGGAATGGCAGCCCAATAAGTGGGGTGAGTAGTGGAAGGAACTCCAAGGTTACATGTGCCCCCACTCAAAAATGCCCACTGACCTGGAAACAGGCCACCCTACAAGTGTCCGGCGTGACTCTGCCTCTCCCCACCTGTGTGGCCTCAACCACATCTCATTACCTCTTGGGCCTCATTGCACCCATCTGTGCCTTGCAGGCCTTGGCTCAGATGCCCTGTCCTGGCATTTCCCATTTCCTCCTCAACTCTTTAGAGCGGACACAGTGGAGTGTGCGCGTCTCCATACTCACACTGCCTCAGAATCTAGGGTTCCGATAACTTTGCTGGGAGGAGTTTGAAAACCTTGCTTGTTGAAACCCAGTTTCACCATTTCCTTGCTTCACTTTGCAAAGAGCCAGGGCATTTTATTTGCTACCCACTGCTTAATCGTGATAACTCACAGCACAGTCAAGGTCTTATTGAGGGAGAAAAGGCTTTGATCACCTTAAACAACTCTTGGAAATCACTCTAAGTGCCTCTGCTAATTCTCACCTCTTTTAATAGTGTTGATATGTTCAGTCACCTCTGTCCCACCCACTTACACACCCTGCCTAGGGTTCCCCAGGCACAGATGTTCACTGACTTAATTGTCTTAGAAGCTATTGTTAAAATAATGTCTGTGATATCAATAGTGTTGCGTGTCTGAGTGCAGCTTGTAGGGAAGGAACAGTGCTGTAAGCCCATGACTCAGGCCCTCATTCTGGGCCTGGAGCTTCCTTTCCCACCCCCTGCAGTGGAGACAGTGGAGTGAGAACCCAGCTCTGTTTCTTGGCCTAAGGGTATCAGTGAGTCGACCTGGCTGGGGGCTGGGTTGGGGAAGAGAGGGGCCATGCCTCATGCACTCTTGTGCTTCTTTCAGGAGTATAAGAGAGACTTTCCCACTCGATCTCAAGCCAGAGGAGATCCTTGTTAGGCCACAACATGGCCTCTGTTCTCGTGTACAGCCCCACTCTGCCCACTCTGGGTCTGCTTTACATAGTGTCTCCTTTTTCTGTCTCCCAAGGAGTGAGATTCTGCCAGACTGGGGTGTTTTAAAATAGAGTGCCTTAGGCCAGGCATGGTGGCTCATGCCTGCAAACCCAGCACTTTTGGAGGCCACAGCAGGAGGATCATATGAAGCCAGGGGTTCAAGACCAGTCTGGGCAATATAATGGGACCCTGTTTCTATAAAATGTAAAAAACAAAAAAAAATTAGCCAGATGTGGTGGTGTGTGCCTGTAGTCCCAGCCACTTGGGAAGCTGAGTGAGGAGCATTGCTTGGGCCTAGGAGTTTGAGGTTACAGTGAGCTATGATCACGCCACCACACTTCTGCCTGGGTGACAGATCATGTCTAAATATGTACATATTTACTCCCAGTTCCTAAGAAGAGGGGGCACACCATGCTGGTGGGAAGTGGGGTCGGAGGTGGGGCACATGGGGAAGGACCAGGGTGGGTCAGGAGATAGATGGAGAGGGAGGAGCTGTTCACAGAGCCCTTATTGTGGTTTCTGTGGAAGGAATGGGCAAGAGACGTTAAGCAGATTTTGGATAATTTTAGGCTAGCTTGAAGAATTTCAATGGGCTCTGGGTCATAGGGACTGTCCCTAGTTGTCTGGTACCTGGCTGTGGGGTGATTAAGGCAGGGGGTAGTGGCCCAGAGTGTGAGAGCTGGTAGAAGAGGTGGTGGCGGCTTTGGCTCTAGATTGGTTTGTATTTGAAAAGCAGCTCTCAGGAGGGTTGTTTACTCTCTCTAGGAACTGGCTAATCCTGGGAGAGGCAGTCTCTCCAAAGTCAGCAAGACCCCAGATGTCAAGGCATCCGAATACAGAAAATATGTGGTTAATATATGGGGACATTATCACCTAAGACCAGACCAGGGTCCTCGAGGCCACCTATCTTTCTTTCTTTCTTTTTTGAGACAGAGTCTCTCTCTGTCGCCCAGGCTGGAGTGCAATGGTGTGATCTCGGCTCACTGCAACCTCTGCCTCCAGGTTTCAAGCGATTCTCCTGCCTCAGCCTCCTGAGTAGCTAGGATTATAGGCATGCACCACCATGCCTGGCTAATTTTGTATTTTTAGTAGAGATGGGATTTTGCCATGTTGGCCAGGCTGGTCTTGAACTCCTGACCTCAGATGATCCGCCTGCCTCAGCCTCCCAAAGTGCTGGGATTACAGGCATGAGCCACCGCGTCCGGCCGTATCTTCCCTTTCCTTCCCCCTCCATGCACAATCCATCGTCAGGGAGCATTGACCCTACTTCAAATACACATACTGAATCTGTCCCCTTCCCTCCAACTCCCCTGCTCCCACCTGGTCCAAGTCACTAGCGTCTCTCATTTGGGTTACAGCAATACCTCCCAGCTGGTCTCTCTGCTGCTACTCTCAGCCTTTCTTGTCAACCTTTACTCAGCAGCCAGAGGGATTTTATAAATCAAATCTTACCACTCTGTACACCATCTTGATTAAAAGCATCCAGTGGCTTCCCACTGCATTTAGAATGGACGAACAGGCTCGGCTTGCTCTGCCCACTGCCTTCTGCCTCTTCTAACCCTGCTGTACCCCACAGCCTGCAGCACATCAGGCACCCCATCTTCTGTTCTTGCTGCCATGGCTGGATCTTCATGCTTCAGGTCTCAGCCTAAATGGCCATCCTCATATAGACCAATCACTTCATCTAAATGCTATCAAAACACCCCTTCCAACATTTTTCAGTCACCTGTTCATCACTAATTGTTGTAATTAATCGACTGGTTTTGTCCCTGTTTATAGTCTGCATAGTTTAATTGACCAGTATAGGGGTTAAAAGCATAGTTCCAGGGTCAGAGCGTCATGGCTGAAGTCTGACTGTTTTGTTTATTAACTCTGTGACTTTGGGTAGCTACTTATCCTCCTTGAGTTTCAGTGTTTCCATCAGTAAAATGGGCATAATAAGAGTACCACCCCCCCACAGGACTGCTGTGAGAATAACATGAGATGATCCATGCAAAGTGCATAACACATGATGTGTTACAAAGATGAGCTGTTATCATCATTGAGATGCAACCTCAACAAAGAAAGAGAATGTTTTGTCTTGTTCACTGTTGCCTCCCCAACCCTTCAGACTGCCTGGCACATGGAGCTGCCCAATAAATACCTGTTGAATGAAAGAATGGCCCTCTTTGGCACTGTCTGGCTTGGGTACAACACTGCTGCATTATCCCTGTAGGATAAACTTCCCCTCTGAGTGAGAGAGCCCAGAAAGGGCTGTATCATCAGCAGGCATGTAGAGGCTGCATTTCCTGTCTGGGACAAGCCCCCATTCCAGCACGCAGGAGGCTTGGCCTCCAATTTTTGATCTGCCCCTGTGCATCTGTGTTCTCGTAGGAAGGTCACTTGACACCCTTTCTGGGTGGCAGCTTTCAGAAGAGCAGAGGAGGGACTGGAGCAGATAACCTCTAAGAACCCTTCCAGCATGACATGTCTTTTTCCCTTTTTTTTTTTTGGAAAAAGAGTTTTATTGAGATATAGTTCACATATTATAAAATTCACCCATTTAAAGTGTACAGTTCACTGTTTTTACCATATTCACAGTGTATGTAATGAGCAGCATAATGTTAGAATATTTTCAACACCCTAAAAAGAAACCTTATGCTCATTAGCAGTGACACCCCATTCCCTCCCCACAGTACCCTTTCTCCAGCCCCAGGCAACCATGAGTCTACCTTTTGTCTCTATCGATTTGCCTCTGTGAGACATTTTATACAAATGGGGTCATACTATACGTGGACTTTTGTGACTGGCTTCTTTCACTTAGCATAATGTGTTCAGGATTCAGCCACGTTGTAGCATATATCAGTAATTTATTCCTTTTCACATATCAGTAATTCATTCCTTTTTATTGTGGAATAGTACTCTATTGTATTGTACAATAATTTATTCACCTATCCACTAGTTGATGGGAATTTGGGTTGTTTTCTCTTATAGGTTGTTATCAATAATGTTGCTAGGAATATAATTCATGTGTTTTTGTGTGGATGTGTATTTCCATTTCCCATGGAACTGAACCTAAGGATGGAATTGTTGCATCCTATTGTAACTCTATGCTTAACATTCTGAGAAATTGCCAAGCTGTTTTTGACATGGTAGCACTGTTTCACATTCTCACCAGCAATTTATGAGGGTTTCAATTTCTCTACATCCTCACTGTTATGGTTTGAATATTTGTGTTTCCTCCAAAATTCATGTCGAAACTTAATTCCCAATGCGACAATATTAGAAGGTGGGGACCTCTGGAGGTGATGAGGTCATGGGGGCTCCACCCTCATAAATTGGATTAGTGCCTTATAAAAAAGGCGTTCACCCCTTTTGCCCTTCTGCTTTTGGCCATGCTGTGGGGAGAAGATGCACTGATGGCTCTCACCAGGCACCAAATCTAGTGGTGTCTTGATCTTGGACTCCAGAACTGTGAGAAATAAATTTCTGTTCTTTACATATGATACCTAGTCTTGGGTATTTTATTATAGCAGCATACATGGAGTAAGACACTCACCAACATTTCTTACTGTCTTTTTAATCATAGCCTTCCTAGTGAGTGTGAAGTTGTGCCTCGCATTGTGGTTTTGATTTGCCTTTCTCTGATGGCTAATGATGTTGAGAATCTTTCTGTATATTGGTCAGTTGTTTAACTTCTTTGGAGAAATGTCTATTTAAAATTTTTGCCCATCATTTTAATTGGGTTATTTATCTTATTGGGTTGTAAAAATTCTTTGTATATTCTGGATGTAAGTCCCTTATCAGATATATATTATAATCTGCAAAATTTTTCTCCCATTCTGTGGGTTGTCTTTTTACTTTTGATGGTATTATTTGAAGCACACATATTTTTAATTTTGATGAAGTCTGACTTACCTGTTTTTTCTTTTATTGCTTTTGCTATAAAATGTTTTTAAAGATCTCAGTATTTTAGTTTGTTTTAGAAAAAAATGAATATGTGCGCAAAATAAAAGAAATAACAAATAACAGAACAGGAAGAAAAGAGCCTCTTTTGGCTGGGCACAGTGGCTCATACCTGTAATCCTAGCACTTTGGGAGGCCAAGGCAGGCAGATCACTTGAGGTCAGGAGTTTGAGACCAGTCTGGCCAACATCGTGAAACCTCGTCTCTACCAAAAATACAAAAATTAGCGGGGCGTGGTGGCAGGCGCCTGTGATCTTAGCTACTTGGGAGGCTGAGGGAGGAGAATTGCTTGAACCCAGGAAGGGGAGGTTGTAGTGAGCTGAGGTGGTGCCACTGCACTCCAGCCTGGGTTATAGAACAAGACTCCTTCTCAAAAAAAAAAAAAAAAAGAGCCTCTTTCCAACCCCTGACTTCTAGTCCCTCAGTCTTCTCCCAACACACATTTGTATCTAATTCTTAAACACACATATGCGCACACACAGATAGAAGCATCAGAGGTATATGGCTCAAACTGTTCTTTCTCTTGTTTTTTTTTTTTTTACATAACAATGTATCTTTGAGGTATTTAGCTCTATATTCATACATTAACACTTACTGTTCTAGAAAACGGTGGTATTGTGTTCAGTTGGATGTGAGTAACAACATTGATTTAACCAATCCGTTATGATGGACATTTTGGTTGTTTTATCTTTTGCTACTGATAATAATGCTGCACTGAATAGACTTTTAGATTAGTTTTCACGCTAACGTACCAAGAGTGTCTCAGGGTGAATTTCTATAGCTGAATTTGTGGAGTCAAGGAGAGAGAGAGTACTCATGTAGACTCTACATGCATCAATAGTTTATTATTGATCCTTTTTTTGATCTTTGCTAGGATGAAAGGCTAAAAACAAGTATTTTATTATAGTTTTATTTATTTACTTTATTATGAGTTCAGTATCTTTTCATATTTCTTCTGTGAATATTCTTTGCATGTTCTTCCCCCTTTCTCTTTTTCTATAGAATTTTTGCTTTTCTTATTAATTTGTTCATTATGTATGAAGATTACACATTAAAGACATTAGAGATTAGTCCTTCATCTTGCAACTATTTTTTCATTTTCTTTTTAATAACCATATTAATTATAGATGTGCACAGGATTTTATCATTTTTTCTCTGCTAAATTTTATTTTTTATGTAATCAAATTTTCATTTCTTTCTTTAATGAGCCTAGGCTTTGTGTCTTACTTAGAAAGGCCTACCTACTCTAAGCTGCTACAAAAGTCCACATGATTTTCTAGTATTCTTTAATATAATTTAATTTTAGGCATCAACATTCTTCACATCTCTGGGATATATTTTACACATATGCTGAGGCACTACGTTCCACAATCCACTCCCCATCAAATAGTTATTTCAATGAGATGTTCCAACATTATTTAAAAAAATACTCTTACTATACCTTATATTTCCTCTTATCCATTTTGGTCCATTTCTGGATACTCTCTTTTTTTACATTGCCCTTTCTCTCTCTCCTTAGAGAAAGCAGCAATTTATTTTAATCATTATAGCTTTATAATAGATTTTAATCTCTGATGCAGCCAGTTTCCTTAAATATTCTTCTTTTTTAGAATTGGCATGATCATTCTTACAGGTTTATTTATCTACCTGAGAGCAAAATTTGTATATGTTGCAAATTTTAAATTACCTTTATGTGTATATATTTTTTGTTCCAATTACAAATAGATTTTTTCTCATACTTTATTTGTTAATTGGCTGAAGCTATTGATTTATGTATATTAATTTTGTTATGTGAATTTACTTTAGAAATGATTTCTAATGTTTTTAAATTTCTTTTTTGGATATTCTAATCAGACAATCATATCATCTACCAGTAATGGTTACTTACTTCTTCTTTATCAATTGTTTATGTATGTAAGTTCTTACTCCTATCTAACTGTTTTGGCTAATGTCAAGAGCAATGTTAATTAATAGTAGTTATAGGCCATGTGCAGTGGCTTACACCTGTAATCCCAGGACTTTGGGAGACTGAGCTGGGAGAGCTTGAGGTCAGGAGATCCAGACCAGCTTTGGCAATGTAGTGACACTGTCTCTACAAAAAAATAAGAAAATTAGCTGGGCATGGTGGCATGTGCCTGTGGTGTCACCTACTTGGGAGACTGAAGCAGGAGGATCACTGGAGCCCAGAAGTTCAAGGCTGCAGTGAGCCACTGCAATCTGGCCTTGTCAACAGAGTGAGATACTATCTCTAAAAAAAATAGTAGTGATAATTTTCATTTGCTCCTCCTTTACAAGGATTGTTTTTTGTTTTTCCCTATTATGTGTGATATTGATTTCTGGCTCAAGATAAAACTATTCTCTATTATACTAGACTACATTATGCTATACTGGGCTGTCCCTGACATTTATGGGAGCTGGGACAGGAGTCCAAATGGAGGCCAGCAAAAGAAATTTGTAAATATTTTGAAGTTGTTCATCAAGCTAAAAGTGTTAAGTGACAATTGTTTATCATGAAAAATATTCTTCATCAAGCTCTGAAGCCCAGATTCAAGTGTAGACGTCAGCACTTTTTAGGTCCTGTGCTGGAATGTAGCAGTGTGAAGAATTCAGGGCATTTTAGCCTGCTTTCTTTCTCATATCATACCTAGCTCTGACCCAAATTCTGGGACCTAATGCTCAGCTCATGTGCTAAGATTCCACAGCCAAACTTCCAAGCTCTGTTTTCACTCACTTGTAAACAGCCACTCTTTGGTCATTGCCAGCACCTGGGGTTTGCACATTTTGGGAGTGTATTGTCTTCCCACTGGAATATGAACCCAGGAAAGAGGATGTGCTGCCCCAGAATTTGGCTCTAGAGACACTTGTGCAGGGAATTCTGTTGTCCTGGGTAACCTGAGGGTTGTCCAGCAGTTGGGGTAGGCTCTAAAGCATGGGGCTTAGAGCTCAGGATATGAACATACAGCAGATATTGATCACTTTAAGGAAGTGATCTAACCATCCTATTCTTATTAGGAAACTTCATCAGTAATGATTGCTGAATGTTTTCAAATGTGTCCTCAAATTGATATGATTGTATAAATTTTTCTTTTGTTCCATTAAAATGATTTATTATATTAATAGATTTCCTAACATTGAGCCATCCTTGCATTACTGTCATAAATCTCATTTATGACTTTCTAAAGCCATGTTTCAAAGGAATTTAATTGAAATATAACAAAGCTACATCAAAATATAAAACAACAAAGGTATAACATATGTGAGAAGATTATTTCAGTCAATTAAGAAGAAATATGCCATGGAGAATCTTGTTATATTTGCAGTGAGAGAGGCAGCAAGCATTAGGAGATGAAGCCATTACAGGTTTTCATCTCTTGCTTACAAGGGCTCTGGGAACAAGCACCTCCTCCTTGTAAAAAGCCACTTGTGAAAATTAAGTAAGTAATTACTTTTGGATGAAGGGGATATATATTACTTGCTAATGAAACATCTACTTGGTCACAGTTACATTTTGAACAAGAGAACAAACTGGCTCCATTCTTACCCTATACTATATTCTCAGTCTTACTAGGAACCCACAAAAAATTCTAAAAGTCAGCTCTGGCCTAGTAACTTGTGACTTGCCATAGAGTCTTGGTAGTTCCATTTATTGTACAAGAAAAATATAATCAGCCTCAAGTCAGTGTAAAAGTTTAATCACCACTTCATTTAACCTTTTCATTTACATGGTTGTTGCCGTTCTTGTCTTCAGTGATGTTCCAAACTATTAGTTTATTCAACATCTTCTTATCTATGTTTCCCCTATAGTTTTGGGAAGAATTAGGTTTCTGAGGGTGATGAAAAGTTAGGATGAAGCTGTTTGCTGATTTGCCTGGGAACACACTGTCTGGCATTTAGCTGATACCTAATAAATACTCATTGAACAGAAACGTTTAAAAAATATTTTTCCTGTAAATATTTACTACATTTTTCCTACTTTAAACACAATGCCCCATAGCAAATGAAAATTCTGTAAACTTTATCTTTCTCAAGGTAATTAAAGAAAGGTTTGCCTCTCCCCTGGAGTGAGGAGAGGGTGTAAGCATGATTTTCTGGTGCCTGGTTCAGAATTACCTGGGTAGCTTTAAACACTTGGATTCCTAAGCCACACCCTAAGTGTACTACTACATAAGATCTCTGGGGGTGGGACAGGGGACAACTGTATTTTAGAGAGTTTCCTCAAGTAAGTCTTTCTGCACATCCAAGTTTTTTGCTGGGGGGTCCCAGATTTAACCTTCAGGCTTAGGGCACATACCAGTTACAAACTGGCTGTGGCAGCTCCATGGCTCTAGAAGAAAACACCAGCCTAGCTTTCCAGCACTTCTTTTGTCTGTTTTCTTTAAGCAGTGAGGCACTGGTGAAGGAAACACAAAATCTTATATAGACACTAATGAACTTCCTTCTATTTTATAACAAATAATCATGACATAGTAAATAAATTGTTTACAATCAGTAGTTGTGTCTTAGTGTCTAGCTGAGTATAGGTTCTGCAGGTGATAGCTGAGTAGGATCCGGCTCTTTGCCTAAATTCATCCTCACTCCTATGTTAACGTAGTAAACACACAGGGAATGGTGCCAGGGAAGGTCAGGTACTGTTTGTTCCCTGGCAGCAACGTTCTACTGACATCCTACTTTCATGCTTGGAGCTTAGTTTATACGTATCGAGGTTGTTGGATTTCCAGGAAAGAATGAATCTGAAGCCATGTGTAATTTATAAATACTAGAATATTAAAAGATCATTCTAAGATGGTAAAATGTTTAAATACTGTAACATATGTAGACATAATTGAATAATCAAAATTTTCAAAGTACTTGCTTCATTCTACATGCAAAACCATCATTTCATCCTGTAATGAGAGAAATACTGCATTTATACTTCTCAGTTGTAACAGCTGAGCTGTTGCTTATGTTTATTTTCTAGTGGGATGATGTTTAAAAGGCAAACAGAGGAGCTTGCTTTAATTGTTACAATAAATTTATCTTTACTATCAATTGAAAAATAATTTACTCTAAATGATATGATTTCTTAACATTAGTTATTGGAAGGAAGAAATAAACAGGAAGTAAATGAAATTAAGCTGTGGAGACAAGTAGGTTTCTGTGCAGAGATGATGCTATTTTTGTAAATAACTTTTCTTTTTCAAGAAATTAATACATACTACTGAAGAATTTTTGGAAAATATAGAAAAATATAGAAACATATGAAGCATAAAATGAAAATTGTTCTATTTCAGTTGTCTAACATACTAACTTGTTTTCGAGGGAAAGGAGAAAGTGGGAAAAAGATAGCTTGCATTTTTAGGGTACCTGCTGGGCATTATGTTATTCAGATTTATATATGTCATCTCATTTAGTTCACCCAACAACCTTATGTGATAGGAGTTATCATCTCCATTTTCTTTCTTTTTTTTACTTTTTTTTTGTGACAGAGTCTCACTCTGTCACCCAGGCTGGAGTGTAGTGGCACAATATTGGCTCACTGCAATCTCTGTCTCCTGGGTTCAAGCGATCCTCCTGCCTCAGCCCCCCTAGTGGCTGGGACTACAGGCACGTGCCACCATGCCGGGCTAATTTCTGTATTTTTAGTAGAGACGGGGTTTTGTCATGTTGGCCAGGCTGGTTTCGAACCTCTGAGCTCAGGTGATCCACCCGCCTTGGCCTCCCAAAGTGCTGGGATTACAGGTGTGAGCCACCACACCCAGCCATATCGTCTCCGTTTTCTGGACTGTGAAATTTGAAGCTCTGAGACATGAATTAACTTGCTTGGGTTGAACCAGCTACTTGTTGCCGAGCTGGTTTGTCTCCCTTTAATGTCTATGCTCTTTTTGCTAATCAGAGTGATTTGTTTTCATGTCTATTCTGCTTAGCTTTGGCACTAAAATAGATTTTCCTTTTCATACATATGAAAGTAGTTACTCAAAAATTGCACTTTGGTGTGTTAACTCTGATGGGTGAGTATGGTCCGAACAGGAGAGTCCAGGATTTTTCACTGACAGTGACTTGAAAGATACTTCAACGTAGGACTCCTTAGTGGAAAGAGAAAGGCTTGCACCCACCACTTTCTAAGGAAAAGGATGTAGAGTTATCTGACTTGACTCTGTTCTGTGCAGAACAGAATCAGTGCAGGGGTCAAATGCAGAGTTAGAGATGCAGGCAAAACCTGCCATTGTGTATGTGTGTTTTAAAAATAATTCCAGATGGGAAGCTAAAACGATAAATATTGTCTTCTGAAAATTAGCTTAAAAACCCATTTTCTTCTGCTCCCAAGCTGGTCCCAGGCAAAACTGCAGTTGTACATTTCCAGAGACATGCTGAAGTTAGGACCAAGGCCATGTGGTGTAGTGGGGGTGGGAAGTGTAGGTCAGGGTGGGAGGCGGGTTCCTGGCACAGGTGTTTCCAATCTGTATCCTCTCATGCACATCACCTGTGCCAGAGGAGCTATGCGGGAAAGCCCAACATGAGAATGCACAAAAGAATTGCCTGGCTTGGCCAATACAGACAACATTGCTTCTTACTAAGCTCCTTGAATGCCTTGCCTCTTTCTCCTTGGTTTGCACAGGAAGGCGGGCTCCGGGCAGGATGAATAGCTGAGGCAGGCCAGACTCTTGTGCAACTACTGCCACCTAAAATGGCGCCCACCAGCTGTGAAGCCCCATCAACGTTTGGTGGGTGGTGATGGTGAGAGATGTCTGCCTCCCTGCCAATGCCAGGATCCTTCTTATAGATGGAGATGAAGCTGGGGTACCCCTGGAATTCCTTGGCCTCTTTCCTGGACTATGTGGCAGAATGTAGGCTCACAAGGCCAGATGGCAAAGAGGGTGAAAGTTACTTTCAGGCACCCAGCCTTTATTTTTCTTGTATTTCTTTCTCTTTTCTCAATGCCTGAATGCCCTTACCACTTATTCTGATCAAAGCCTGTTTCTACTTCCCTTATATCAATCTTTCCCCAAGATGGGTATTCATGCTTCTGTGGGAAAGGAATTATTTGTAGCTGGTATTTGAACAAATATTGTTTATTTGAATAGTTATATAGAATTTAAGGTATTTACCAAATAGAAAAGATTAAATACATTCCAGATTTTTAATAGATACTACTGCGTGAGTTGTTGTTTTAGGTACAATAAACAATAAGCTGCTATAACAAAGAGGTCCCCAAGATACAGCATCTTAAATAAGAGTTCGTTTGTCTCTAATGTAGTTGCTGGAGCTTGTGTCCCTGAACTTGTTTAGGAACCTGTATTCTTTCCATTATGTCATTTCATTTAATTCTATGACATTGTCATCCTCTCGGAGATTGAAGCTGCCACATGACCTTACTATTTCTAACTTGTTAGAAGGGAGAAAGAGAAGAATTTCATGGCAAGGGATTTCTTTTAAATAAGTAGAGGTTTCATATATTGCTTCTGTTGACATTCTGTTCTCACCCGGCTGTACCCTGCTGCAAGGGTTACTGGGTGGCTGTGTCCACAGCTAGAACTCAGTGGTGTGGGGGTGCTCTCTTGCCCCTAAGAGGGGAAGAATGAAAACTAGGGGTCAGATGGCAATCTGTGCCACAGATTAAACATGAATTTTGAGAAAACTAATAGATAACAAATAGTACAAATTGTACACAGATGGTGTAGAGCAAAATTGCAAAGGAGGTAAGGCAATGACTGAGGCTCAGGAAATACTGTACATGAATGATGGATAAAGTTTAAAATCTTCCCTTGGTTAACAAAACAGAAGACTAAGTGAAGTGTAGTGGAAAGCAGGTTGGGCTTGGATCAAGCGATGTAAGTTCTAGCTTTCCGAACTTCCCTGGGCTGTGTGTTATGGGTCTGCCACTAACCTAATTTTAAATTAGGGTTAGTCATAATTTATTCTTGTGTCATAATCTGCAAGAAAAGGTATTGGATGAATGCTGAGGCTCCTTTCTTACTTAAAGTTCTTGTGAATTTCTCATTGTAGAGCTTCATCTTCAACAACTTATAAGACAGGACATTTTTGGATGGATTAGATGTGTAGGCATCCCTGAACCCCAGAAATCTCTAATCTAGGTGGATCGTTTCTCTCTCTCTTTCTCTCTCTTTCTCTCTCTCTCTTTCTCTCTCTTTCTCTCTCTCTCTCTTTCTCTCTCTCTCTCACACACACACACACACACGCACACATGCACGTGCACACACAATGGTGAAGTGGGCTTAGCACTTGTGAATTGATGCCCACAAAACCGCATACTCAGCCCACTCTTCTCTGCCCAATTCCCAGTTCCAATGTGATACCAAAGGGGTGGCCCCCCTGGGATAGTTACTGTAATTGCTGACAACATATGATCTATAATCTTCTCCTAGGCTTGGTTACAGAGGAATTCTGGGCTCTGTTTTTATTCTCCTCTTGGGAGGTGTGTGACAATTTTCCTTTTGCTGGTCAGCAATTAGAGGCTCCTGACAATGTGGTTGGCCAAAACACGCTCCCCAGAGGGAAGGAGAATCCCATATATTTGGCAGTAAAGTTTCTCTTGATCTAGGCTTCCAGTGGCTTCTGATTCTCCTTTCTTTCCTGTTTTTGGGGATTTTTTTTTTCAAATAGAGATTGAATAGTGAAATGCTGGGATTTTTGTAAAACCTTGAAAGTAATACACAGGAAACAAGCTGTTAAATTCAAGAAACATGTGATAAACTCATACTATGCTGGGCACTATTCTAGGTATAGGAAGATAAGGAGAAAAGACATCGTCGCTACCCTAAGTTGCTCATGAATCTTTCCGTGGTAGTTTAGGGGTAACCTGCCTTGAGACAGCAAAATTGACCAGTGACATTTTTCAAAGTGTTTTATGGCACTCTTGACTTCCAGAGAAACTTGACAAGGATCTGGGGCTACTCTACAAGTGAAATTAAAACTTAAAATATCCTTATGAACTTGTGAATGTTTTTCTAAATTATAAGGATGACAAAGAAAGAATTTCCTAACCTAATTCCTTTCCACTCTTCTTGCTCATGAGACTTCAATCAACAATGAGTGAGGATCACATAGGAAATTGAGTATAAATGTTGCTATTCATAGTGATATATTTTTCATTCAACTTTCTTTATCATTCGGAGGAAAAAAAGGAAAGAAGAATATCCATGACATTCACAGTTTTATCCTCAAGCTTTTTTTTAACCATAGTTTTATTTTATTATTTTTCTGATAATTACAATAACAATAATAAACGTAAATGAGGTAGCTTTTTTCATTGGTTATGAGTGTGGACTCTGCAGCCAGATTATCTGGGTTTGAATCCTAACCTTGTGATTTACTAGTCATGTGGCCTGGGGGAAGTTGCATAAAGTCTCTGTGCCTCAGTTTTTCCATCTGTAAAATTGGGTCAATCATTATACCTACCTCCTTGCATTATTGTGAGGAAAATAAGTTTATATTTTTAAAGTATTTAGAACAATGCCTGGCATGTATTAAATAATTAGAAATGTTTACTAAACAAATAAATGAATATAAAATTCAAATCCCCTTAACACAAATTATTGACTGTAAGCTGGTATTCATTTCTATG
The DNA here is from genome assembly GCF_029281585.2 of Gorilla gorilla gorilla. Taxonomy (NCBI): domain Eukaryota; kingdom Metazoa; phylum Chordata; class Mammalia; order Primates; family Hominidae; genus Gorilla; species Gorilla gorilla. The sequence goes on from NC_073241.2 coordinate 53,826,536, forward strand.
TGTTATGTGTGTATATCCATTTATACTTAACTTTTTATCTCTTGATCAAGTTAGTGCAATTTAATTATTTTAATATATAAATGTGACTAAAAGTTTTGCAAAACCCCTGGACTAGGTGCTTTCTAAAAATATATTTCAGGTCAATAATTTGATCATTCTCTGAATGTAATAAAATTCCATGGGATCTTTGTGTGTGTGTGTGTGTGTGTGGTTTTAAGGCACGGAGAGTTTAATAGGTTAGAAGGGAGAAGACAGAAGGAAGAAGCTCCCCTGTACAGAGACAGAGGGCAGGGGGCTGCAAAGCTGAAAGAGGAGGTCCCCTGATGGGATCTTTTAAAAATAGGTCAGAGGCATTCTGTTTATAAATCTTACTCATGATTGTGAAGCAGGCTGTTTTCCTTGTCCACTATTTCTCTCTCTCTCTCTGACTGATAGAATGCAGCTAGCATTTCCATATGGAAATGCTGCATAAATTTTGTTGGAGAATTCGTGAATGCCTAAAAGATTTTATGTTCCAAAAGGGGAGGAAAAAAACTCTATCACTATAGTACACGGTAGAGAGTGACAAGCCAGCCTGGTCAACATGGTGAAACCCCGTCTCTACTAAAAAAAAAAAAAAAAAAATACAAAAACAATTAGCCAGGCATGGTGGCACATGCCTGTAATCCCAGCTACTTGGGAGGCAGAGGCAGGAGAATTGCTTGAACCCAGGTGGTGGAGGCTGCAGTGAGCCGAGATCACGCCACTACACTCCAGCCTGGGCAACAGAGTGAAACTGTCTCAAAAAAAAGAGAAAAAGAAAAAGAGAGTGACAAGGACTGCAGAGACACCAGTGAAAAAGGCTGTAGTATTTGAAAAGAGAGAGAAATTATTTCCAAACGAAGAGCTTCATTGAAAGGTGGTATTTAGGGTAGGGTTTTAGTGGAGAATGTATGTATGTGGATATGGCAGGAAGGAACATGGTGAAACCAATTCTGGATTCACCGAGTTGGGGATGCCTGTAGGATGTTCAAGTGGAGGGGCCATGAGAGGCCTGAGAGAAGTTAGGGCAGGCAAAAGCTGTCGGCGTCTTCTGCCTAGAGGTAGCAGGTGAGGCCTGAGAGTGGAGGAGAATAGATAGGAGGCTGTTTAAGTCTTCTCTCCAGCTTCCTCCCCTCCCTTCTTCTCCGTCTCAATCCTGACATCCATCTTCTCTCACTATTCTCAGATTCTTCCAGTGCAGATGTCATAGATTTCTTAACTTATTTTCATGAAGGTGTCAATGATGCAATGCTTTATCTTTGCATGTTGAAAAAGAATGCTAGCAGAGGGCAGTGCTTAACTCAAAGTTTAGCAAACACAACTTAATGCTAGAATTTTAGACCATGTAGTATTTTGTTCAGGGGAGAGTTTTGGGGTACAGGGTGGAGTACATGCCTTCCTGTTGCAGTTCAGAATACACCTAGTAAAGAACCAATACAGTAGTCCTTCATTATCCGTTGGATTGGTTCCAGGAAGCCTGCAGATAGATGCCAGAATTCATGGATGCTCAAGCCCCAATATAAAATGGTGTCGTATTTGCATATCACCTACACACATCCTCCCATATACTTTAAGTCATCTTTAGATTACTTATAATACCTAATACAACATAAACACCATGTAAATAGTTGTTACACTGTATTGTCTGGGGAATAATGACAAGAAAAAAGTCTGTACATGTCCAGACAGCTGCAGCCATCCATTTTGTTTTGAATATTTTCCATCCACGGTTGGTTGAGTCCATGGATGCACACTGTATCCGTGGAGGCTGGCTGTATCTTGTTTCTGTGAATGATGTGCTGGTTGGGAATGTTAATTCCATCCACAGTAGAGAAGACAAAATTCCCCTCTGTCTTGCTATCTGGCTTCTACCCAGAAGCACTTTTCTGCTGTTTTCGGAGTCACCTTTCCCCCACTGTGAAGCTCCATGACCAGGTCTTTATGAAAACTGTAGCTACACAGCGCTGCCCTGCTTTCTGAGCCCAACAGGAAAACTCTGCTGACGAACATGCCTACAGAAGTAGAATTTTGGACCCCAAATCACAAGGTCCCCCCTATTTTGCTTTTATCCCTTTTCTCATGCTGCTTTTGCTTCTCTTTTTAAATTTACTTTAAAAAAAATAACTTTTTTTTTTTTTTTTAAAGACTGAGTCTCTGTTGCCCAGGCTGGAGTGCAGTGACACGATATCAGCTCACTGCAACCTCCGCTTCCCAGGTTCAAGCGAGTCTCCTGCCTCAGCTTCCTGAATAGCTGGTATAATTTTTGCATTTTTAGTAGAGACAATGTCTCACCATGTTGACCAGGCTGGTCTCAAACTCCTGACCTCAGGTGATCTGCCCACCTTGGCCTCCCAAAGTGCTGGGATTAGAGGTGTGAGCCTGGCCAACTTTTTAATTTTTAATTTTTATGGATACATAGTAGATGTACATATTTATGGGGTATATGGGATATTTTGACACAGGCATTCAGTGCATAATAATCACATCAGAGTAAATGGAGTATCTATCACCTCAAACATTTATTCTTTGCATTACAAACAATCCAATTATACTCTTTTAGTTATTTTTAAATATACAATTAAATTATTTTTGACTAAAGTCACCCTGTTATGCTATCAAATACTAGATCTTATTCATTCCTTCTAACTATTTTGTTGTACCCACTAACTATTCTGCCCCACCGCCCCACTACCCTTCCCAGCTTCTGGTAACCATCCTTCTACTCTGTCTGCATGAGTTCAACAGTTTTAATTTTTAGCTCCCACAAATAATTGAGAACATGTGAAGTCTGTCTTTCTGCGCCTGGCTTATTTCACTTAACATAATGAGCCCCAGTTCCATCCAAGTTGTTGCCTTTCTCTTCCTTTTTCTCCGGCATTCACTTATTCATTCCCTGTCTGTCTGTGACTATAGCATACAAAGAACTGATGGATATTTAAGACAGGGTTTCTGCTTAAGGAGTTTATCATGTATCAGATATGGTGGGCATTAATGTTTTACCAAAGAGTTCTGGTTCTTTCCTTTTCTACATACACGATAGGATTATTTAGTATCCAGGTTGTCCTCATTTTACTATCGAGGAAATAATGTTCAGAACATGTAAGTGACTTGTCTAGTGTCACACGGCTCAGGTTCGTCTGATGCTACAATCTGCTATTTCTATTGCGCCATACTGTGTTTAGAGCGGATGGGTATGTGGACAGGTCCTGTTTTGGGAAAGGGCATTCCAGGTTGAGAGGTGGGACAGGAAAAGTGCCAGATATGTTTTCGAATCTGTTAGGCAGTTCAACTCATCAAATAGCAGAAAAGACTGTGTGCCAGGAGGCGGCAGGGGGTGACGCTGAGGTGTAGACAGCCTCAAATGCCAGGATGAGGAATTTGGAATTGCTTCCATTTCTACCAATATGTTTGCACAAATAGGTCATATCTCATTCCTATTTGTATTTTTGACTTTCTGAAGAATTTTTCCTCTCTGTTAAAGATGAGCAACGTAAAATGGTCTAAAGTGGCAGAGTGAGGGGTTTAGGTGAGGTAGTCACTCACCTGCTAAGGGCTATGCATGATTCTAGTGCTGGGGGCACCACCTTAGACAACACAATACCTGTCCTCTTAGAGTGGGGATTCCAGAGATACCAGGAAAATGGTGATTAATCCTGGAATAGCTCATGGGAGAGAATTTAGCATGCCCCTCTCTGGAGGACAGACGCTCATATATCTTGAGGAGTTTAATAATGAGGTTGTCTTACTGTAAAAAACAGAGAAGGAGATGGGATTGAGAAGGCAATTTTTATAAGTGGAAGGTTGGAAGAAAAGGCTTTACAATTCCAAGAATGTAATGAATGCATATTCTATTGTCATTAAGGAGGGAGACTAAACTGGCGGGGGTTTTTTTTTTTCTTTAAAGCTTCTTCGGGAAGAAACAGTGTGGAGTAACTGAAAATCATGCAATTAGATGAAGCAGGAGTTTTGGCATCTTGCTTGAAGCCTGCTGAGCTGGAAGGCCTGTGACTGAAGGTCAAGGAGAGTGTGCAAGCAGATATGGATTAATAAACACACTGGAGTGTCTTACTGAGATAGTAATATTTGGATTATAAAACACTTTTAAAAACTATTTGAGCCCATGATTAATTGAGGCTCACAAATTTCAAGCAGTGAAGTGTGTTTTACTGCAATTGCTATTAAGAACTCCTATCAGCTATCCGATTCCTTGATTTCCCTAGTGAATTTTATAATCTAAATTAAACAGAGAATGGTATAAATTTTCCCTTTTTTTGGGTAGCTGATTAAAACCAATATCATCTCAATTTACTGTTACATACTAGTTATATCTGACTCTATGGAACAATTTATTATGTATCTGATTACTTCCAATATTTTTATGAATTGATCATAAGCCAATTTGAAAACTTACTGATCTAAAATAAGTTCGGTAATAACAGAATATACTGCTTGAAAGAATTATTAATAAAATAAATCAGGATGCATAGAAATTGGCATCTCTCCCTGTATAAATTATATTGTCATGAGACTGTGAATCATTTCTTATGACATATTTCTAACTCCACGTTCTGTGGTAGTGGCTTCATCACCAATTCATAAGTATACCAGAATAAGGGAAACTATTTTCTCAACGGATTTTTTTCTTAAACCATTTTCAAAAGAAACAGAACGGAAACAAGAGAACGAAGAGATTCATATTTTATACAATTGCAGAACTGCCTAAAAATGCTACTGTGGTTTGATGACAATAGCTTTAGTTTCTGAATAAGCATACATGCTATTTCAGGTGTAATAGAAGTTTGCGAATGCAGATTTTCTCAAGTTTTTCAAAAGAAGAATGCTTGCACACAAATAACACAGGCAACTCATCATGAAAGACTTGAGATGGAGGAAAAAATGACAAAGAATATTTTCATTCCCTATAAGCACAGCTGTCTACTCGCGTTACAGAACAGAAACTGAATGGAGGAGGGAAAAGCAAAGAGTGCTTTGGGATGTTCATGCAGTCACAATCCCGGGAATAAAGTGAAACTTTCTCAGGAGAAGCAGGGCTGTTTGTTCTGACCTCCTCTCCTCCCTCTCACAAGCACCGCTGGGCTTTTCTCCACAGGGCTGGGAAGTGTGCTTTCCTTGGGGTGCAGGAGAGAGTGACATCTACTTCTCCTACATCTCCCAGGAATTTGCTGAAGGTCCAGGAAAGAATTTTTATTCTGTATGCGAGTCAGTTGGATTAACGTTATGGAGTGTCTGTGACAAACCACAGATAGTGGGAGAGGTGATGGGTTTGGCAGGGATGTGTTGCTGAATTCTCCCTCTGTCCCTTAGTCTCACCCTCCAGAAAGTCCAGGATCCTTGTTCTGTTGCTGGTACCCAGAAAGGCTGCTGCTTCCCATCTCCCACCCGCTGTGTAAACATACTACGGAACAATGGACTTTCCTGACCTTCACTGTGCTTTACTAGTTCTACTCAGTTTCTCCCTGGGAGTTGGGTTGTAACCCTGAAGACCACATGGCACTTGAGCAGTCCAGATTCTGTTGTTTGACAGTGATCTGTCCGGATGGCAGCTATCCCTCCCCACTAGTTCTTGAAGATTTCTCCTTTTCTAGCATGATCCGTGTGTTGTGTGACAATTACCACCTCTCTCTGTGCACATCTGTTTCCCTCACCTTCTTACGATGTCCATACATTGCTGTGTTCACTTGGTCAAGGGATCTGAATTCATGATGGCGAGTGGCACCAGACAGTGCCTCTAAATAATGCGATGTTACCCAGCACTGGAAGGAGGCTGGGGTCAGCCAGAAGAATACTGAAAATAGGAATAAGCTTAGGAGGCCAAGGAATGTGTTCCTAGGTGGGCAGGAGGACAGCAAAGTTCCTGGTAATGGCATAGAAACCAGGAACCTGTCTTTAAGAGGATAGGAATTCTGTTGGGTTTGGAAGGCTGGCCAAGGAGGAGCAATCTCTACCCAGAACATGTAAAGACAGTACACAACTGGACACAGGTCAACAGACGGCTTTGATATTTAGAGAACAGATGTTTAAAAGAGTCATGCAAGGAATGTTCACAGAAGAAAGCAGGTATTGTTATGGAAGCTGAGGGGGTAGGACATTTGCGTAAGGCAGAGGACTGGAAGTGGGTTTTCTGTGGTGTGGAAATGACTTCTTTATACCCACATATGAGCCCCCAAATAAGAAGAGATCCCTCCGTCAAAAAACTGACTTCTTACTCATCTTTCATATTACAGGGTACTCTTGATTACTTTTTAAAATTCAATTTTTTTCTAAAAAAGTATGAATTAGAGAACATGTAGCCTTAAGATGAGTAAAAATGTGTAAAACTCTTAATAGAATTTTACATGCTTGCAGATATTATTTAATGGAATTTTATGTACATACATAATTTAATATATTTTATATTTATTTATATGATTTAATATATAACATAATTTTATATATGGATAACAAAATTTAAGATATATTGATTTAACATAATTTAGTGATCATTCCTAGAAGTATTCATTTATTTTAAAATAAGTATCAGCCCATCTATGTACCAGACGCTGTTCTAAGAAGGAGATAGAATTATAAAAAAGGAGACAAGATTTCTGTCCCTGCAGGGAAGACAAGGCCTCTGAAGATGAGCTCTATGGAGAAAAATAAAGCAGGTAAAGGGAGTAGTTTTAGATACAAGCTTTGGATGATGTTGTAAAAGTCTTTAAAACACCACTTTAAAAGCCATGCAGTCAAAGGTTATGTTGTGGAGTTCACAAATATACGCCCACAATATGAATGAGACATTATACCAAATGTTATGCCTATTTTTATGTCAAGGGACAATTGTGACTTATATTAACATTTCCTAAGATCACATGAAATGTGGACTAAAAAATGCTCAGCCAGGTTAGATGACTCAGGAGGGTATTATGGTGAGAACATCAACATAGAAGATATACACAAAGAGCTCAGATAGAATTGTTTGATGGTATGTGAATGGAAATGAGTCATGTTCCCACCAGTGTATTTTATATATTGTGGTCTTCAAGTTTGTCTGTGACCATAAATCAATAAATTAAACAGTATATTTTATATATTGTGATCTTCAAGTTTGCCTGTGAACATAAATTAGTAAATTAAACATTGATATAGAAGTGTACATTTTCTATATCAATTACATCCCTAAAATTTTGTACATTGAAGTTGGTCCCAAACCTTTTCTTTTGGATCTTTTCACTGGGAAACCAGGCAGTCACCTTACTTCGGGGGTTGTATTTGGACATGGCAAATAGCCTGGCCTGTGGCTGGGTGATGGATGTCAAGTGCGCCTCTCAAACCTGCTGCACAGAATTTAGCAAGAAGCAGGTGCTTGAGAGCTGTTTGTTGAATGCTGGCTGAAGCTTCTGTCCCTGAGAACATATTCCTAAGGCTGAATTGCGCATTACATCATCTGCTAGTAGGCACTGATATGGTTTAGATCTGTGTCCCCGCGCAAATCTGATGATCAGTTGTAATCCCCAGTGTTGGAGGTGGCGCCTGGTGGGAGGTGATTGGATCATGGGAGTGGTCTGGTGGGAGGTGATTGGATCATGGGAGTGGTCTGGCGGGAGGTGATTGGGTCGTGGGGATGTTTTCTCATGGTTTAACCCCATCCCCCTTGGTGCTGTCATCACGATAGTGAGTGAGTGAATTCTCCTCAGATCTGGTTGTTCAAAAGCGTGTAGTGCTCCCTTCTCTTGCTCTTGCTTCTACTCTGGCCACGTGAGGTGTGTGCTATCATGATTGTAAGTTTCCTGAGGCCTCCCCAGAAGCAGAAGCTGCTATGCCTCTTGTACAGCCTGGAGAACTGTGAGCCAATTAAACCTCTGTTCTTTATAAATTACTCAGTCTCAGGTATTTCTTTATAACAATATGAAAACAGACTCATACAAACACCTATGCTGGTTTCTGAGCAGTCAAACTGCCAGCCTGAGGAGTGGACAGAACATTCTCTGCTTTGTGTGGATTTGAACATATGAAGCAGAGAGTAGAACTGTGTTACCTAAAGGAAGCCTTTGGCCTATTGCTCAAGCTGGGTAGATGATGTAAATGAGACTCGAGTCTTTATATACTTTACTTCCTGATAATACTTTCCTATAGGCAGGAAGTGCGTCACCCAAAATTAGGGTGGAGAGGCCCTGTAATGTGATTGAGGGATGTCAAAATGCCTCTCAGAGTTCATATATCTTCCTAGCCAGCTTGCCAAAGTGCCAACGATTTCCACCAATAGGTGTCTTAGAGCCAAGTTGGGGCCCACCCCTCTCCTGCCCTTCAGGCTTTGAATTCCATTGTGGCAGAGCTCTTATTAAAAAGGCAGACGTGATGGTCAAAGGGGAGGCACATGAACCCAATAACACTTAGATGTTAGTTATTTTACCAGGTTAGTTGATGGTAACCTAGGGAAGGCCTACTGCAGTGGGGCGATGAGTGAGTTAAATTTGAGTGGACCTGAATGGGGCCATCTCTGGAGAGCTCTAGGAAGCTAAGGGCAGATGGAGGACCCCAGAATGTTAGGAGGAAGCAGAATTTTAAGATGAATTCCAAGGACTTTCCTTTGTGTCATCGCCTCCTGATGAGTGTGGGTGGAACCTGTGAATGAGATGAGATTCATTCCTGTCTATGTTCTGTTATATGGTAGAAGGAAGGTTGCAAATGTAATGAAGCTTCCGAATCAGTTGACCTTAAGAGGGAGATTTTCTAGGTGGGCCTGACCTAATCACATGAGCCCTTTACATCTGGGTCTAGAGGTCAGAGATGAGGGAGGTTGGAGATTCAGTGCATGAGCAGATCCTGCGTGCCATAGCTGGCTTGATAGGTGGGAGTGGACACAGGGGAAGGGGTACGGATGGGCATTAAAGAGCTGAGGGCTGACACTCTGCTGATAGTCAGCAAGGAAACAGGGACCTCAGTCCTTCAATCACAAGGAACTGAATTCTGCCCACAAGGGGAAAGAGTTTGAATGTAGATTTTCCCCCAGAGCTTCCAGCCAAGGACCTAGCCAGTGGGACACCTTGATTGCAGACTTGTGAGACTTTGAGCTGAGAACCTAGTGAGCTCAGGGTCTCACAAGGCTGCAATCAAGGTGTCCCGCTGGCTAGGTCCTTGGCTGGACGTCTGACCCATGGAACTTCGGGTCAATAAATGGGTGTTTCATGTGAGGAGTTGGGGAGTGCATCAGGAAGAATAGCTAATGGATGCTGTGCTTAAAACTGTGGTGCCGGGATGATCTGTGCAGTAAACCACCATGGCACACATTTACCTATGTAACAAATCTGCACATCTTGCACATGTACCCCTGAACTTGAAATAAAAGTTGAAGAAGAAAGAAAAATAAATAAATAAATAAATGGATGTTGTTTCAAGCCACTAAAACTGTGGTCATTTTTTATGCAGCAATAGAAAATGAATACGTTCTGCGAATGTCACAGTTTTTCTGGATGTGTGTATTGCTGTTGAATTACTTTCCTCCTTATGAGACAGGTAGGTGGATGGGTAACTTTTAGAGAAGCTCCTTATATGTTATGACTGGGGAACCTGAGAACTGTGGGGTGCCCTTTCCCCTTTCACCTCTCTTCACAACAGCTGTATACCAGCTATAATGTTGTAAAATAGGCGTGAGGTTTTTTTTTTTCTCCGTTTGGTTTTGCATGCTGTAGGGATTCCAGCACTCCTGCTTCTTACAGCAAGTCAAAATATAGACACTAAATAGCATGTTTTGAAGCACCTCATATTGCCCTTTTGTCAATGTCTTGCCCTGTTTGCAGAGATCACACTCTTCCTTATCCCAGCTCTCTCGCTCTGGGGCTTTCCATTCTCACCCTGAGAAAGCACCCCCTCATAAAGATGACATCACCACTGTGTCAGAGCACTGTCACTTGCCACACAGGTGCGAGCTGTGGTTTCTCTCTCATTATGGCCCCCATGTGACTCCTGCATGTTCCCGGGCCAATCTCTCCCCTGGGGGTCTTGCAACAGACAGTCTCTTGAACCTGCACATTCTCCAACAGCAGTAGTAGAGTGGCAGTGGTCCGATAGTCTTTCCAGGCATGAGTGAGTGGGAGACACCCATAGGCCTGGCAGCACATTTGTTATCAAATCAATGCAGGCTCAGGTTGGGGGCACAGAGGTTAGGTGACCACCCAAGGTGATCCTAGAGACTCAGCCCTTGAATTCTATGGAAGCCCTGGTGGACATTCAATCCATGTTATTGATGATAGTGACAGATCTGGGATTTAACTCCCCCAAAATGTGGATCCCAGTGTGGGTGAAACACAAAAACCATGTATTGAGATTGATGCTCAAGTGATTCAATCAATGAGGCCATTGAGGTCACTAAAAAATGGAGTTTTAGAAATCAGTTGATTCAAGGGCTATTTCAGATCATGGCTCAGTCTTGGGCTCTCACAGCCACATCTTCCTCTTTGAGGAGAGAAATATGAATAAGCCTGATTATCTGTTCTACTATATTGTTGAGCACTACGATGGTTAATACTGAATGTCAACTTGATTGGATTGAAGGATGCAAAAGTATTGATCCTGGGTGTGTCTGTAAGAGTGTTGTCAAAGAAGATTAACATTTGAGTCAGTGAGCTGGGAAAGGCAGAATCACCCTTAATCTTGGTGGGCAGCATCTAATCAGGTCAGCCAGGCTAGAATATAAAGCAGGCAGAAAAACGTGAAAAGACTAGACTAGCCTAGCCTTCCAGCCTACATCTTTCTCCTGTGCTGGATGTTTCCTGCCCTCGGACATTGGACTCCAAATTCTTCAGTTTTGAGACTTGGACTGGCTGTCCTTGCTCCTCAGCTTGGGACCTTGTGATCGTGTGAGTTAATACTTAATTCACCCACCCCCCTTTATATATCTATCTATCCTATTAGTTCTGTCCCTCTAGAGAACCATGACTAATAAAAGCACCATTGTCCACAACTCAGGAAGCTGGTTCTTTTCTGAGGCTCACATTCTAGGCCATTGTCCTTTATGTGATGGTTTTGTCATTATATTTACAAACACACACACCCACATGTGCACACACACACACACACACACACACATATGATTACACCGATTGGGAGTAATGACATCCATAAACTGTCCACTTTATTTTTTAGTTAAATCTACATCATACAGTACAAGCAGTAATTAAAAGGACACAAGATTTACTTAGGCAGGGAAGAGGCATCTTTGTTTTTGCTTGCGTGTCTACAGGTTGGTCTGTTGAGGTTGTGCTCTGTTGGTGGTTCCACTTCCATGGCCAAGCTGAGCTTGGCTCTTGGCTGCAAGTTGGGCTGAGGTTTGCTTTGCTTCACGGGTCTTCATTCTGAGGCCTTGGCAGAAGAGGCAGCAGTGATCTGATGGGCAATGCTCTCCTCAGGGCAATGCCAGAGAGGCAAGAGCACACACGGAGCCATGCTGCCTCTAAGGCCAGGCTTGGAACTGGTGCCGTCGTCATGTCTGCCTACATTTCATTAGATAAAGCAAGTTAGGGGCCTGCACTCCACGTGGAGGTGTGGGGAAGTATAATTCCACCTTGGAAGAGGAAGGCAGGGAGTAATTATTTTTGATCATCAACCTACTTTACCTCAGGGGGTCAGCTGAATGTACGTGTATGTAATATATTCTGTCTTTTTAAACACAGAGGCACCCACCCACGTGGTGAGATCTCTGAAGTGCTAAGGACTTCAATGCTTGGACTTTTAACATATATGGACCATGTTCAACTGTTTTAGCACAACAGCTTTCCCTGTATTAATTTTTTCTGGTCTTTCTTCTGGCCTCTCCACATTAATTCAGGTCACTTGCTGTTAAAAAACGAAACAAGATAGTGTTTCAAAGAAAAATGTTCTGTATGAAATATTTAAACCTGGTTAAAACTACCAGCAAGATGGAGTTGAATGTTTTATGTGATAACTGGTGCTCAAATCTTGGTTCCCTTCAGGGAGGAAGGGAAGAGCAGCGGTGGCAAACCCAGGCCCGGTGCTTATGATTCAGTTGCCCAGAGGAATTTTCCACCCAAAGCCAAACACCCATGCTGAGAGTTTGGGTTCTCTTGGTTTATTCAACAAGAGGAATGGAAGTTAGTTTCTAATACCCATCACTCTGAAAAAAGAATCAAAAGAAGAGGGGTGCAGACAGGGATGTGTTACTGTTTTTTTTTAGGATCTTCCCTGTACTAGAGACTGTGGCTGCTGTTTTATATGTGAGGGTAACTATGGCTCTGAGGGGTTAAGTAACTTATCTAAGTTCTCATGGTAGAAAGAAGCGAGCCAGGCAGGATTCAGCTTCCAAAAGCCTATCCTCTTGGCATGACACTCTATTGGATGGAATGGCATTTCCTTCTATACGTCAGTGATGGGAAGCTCATTTCTTATAGGGCAGGTTACAGAGAGAGCTCAAGATTGTAGCAGTGACCTAATACTGACCTTTGGGCTCTTTACAACTTCTGCTGGTACTGAATGGCAATCTCTTGTCTCTGGCAGTTCTTTAAACTTTCCTCCTTAGTCTTCTCCAGGTGTGTTCCTTCAGGTCCTTTTCACACGACACAGTGTTCAGTTTTAATCACCCTTGGTTATCCTTTTTCAGATGAGCTCCAGCTTCTCGTAAGTGGCAAGGAATGAAAGAAAAAGCCAGAAGAATTCTCAAAAAGACAGGCAAGCCCACCTGCTTTATCTTGGTGTGACAAGGGCAGGTGACTTTCCGGTTTGGGTTCTGGCCTGGAAGTATAGGCAGCCCCTTGTCCATTACACTGCATGGAAATTCACCCTTGGGCAGGGGCTGTGTTGTGTCCAGGGGGTATTGGGCTTCAGCCCCGGTTTTGGGTGCACAATAGAGTTGAAACCATAGAGTCAGCTATCACCTGTTTCTCTACGGTTATTTATTAGCCAGGTATTTATTACACCACTTAAAGGAGAGGCAGGAAGGGGAGGATAAGCTGAGAGAGGACCCAAAGTGCTCAAATTCCCCGTATCTCATTCCCTCCCTCTCTGATGGTAGATGACAGGAGGTCATCACCAGTTCACCCTTGAACATCCCAAGGTTATAGAATAAGCTGTCTGCACTACTAACGAATCATGGTGTGGATTAAATAAACAGGTGTGGATAGCTGTGGATTTATGAATACACCTTGATAGGTGTGGATTTATAAATAAATATGAAGAATATGAAATACAAAAATAACTGAAAGGAAGATAAATAGTGTGCTTCAAGGAAATGCACTAAGGAAATGGACTTGAACACGCAAAAATCTCTGTGACTTGATTCTCAGTATAAAGCAATTCATATCTTGTTTGGGGAAGAACTTTTCCCATTCTTTTGGTGTTCTAACCAAATCCACATCTTTCCCTGGTGCTCTGTGGAGCAGATCTACTTAAGCAAGTAACTGCTTTGAGTGCAGACCTCTCTGTATTTACTACAGTGTCCAGGCTGGAAGAAGTTGAGTTCTAAATGCACTGTCACCACCTGAAAAAGGGATTTTGGCAAAGCCCCATGTTATAGATTGAATTGTATACCTCCCCAACTTCAAATGTCCTTATCCCCAGTACCTCAGAATGTGACCATTCGGAGATAAATTCCTCATAGAGGTGTGAAGTTAAAATGAGGCCATTAGACTGGGCCTGCATCCAATATGACTTGTGTTCCTATAAGAAGAGGGAATTTGGCCACAGACACGCATAGAGGGACGATGATGTGAAGAGACACGGGGAGGATGGCCAATGACAAGCCAGGGAGAGAGACCTGGAACAGATTGTGCCTTCACTGCCCTCAGAAGAAACCAACCCTTCTTGACACATTGATTTCAAACTTCTAGCTTCCAGACCTGGGAGATAATACATTTCTTTTGTTTAAGCCACCCAGTTGATGATGTTACGGTAGCCCTAGCAAACAAACATCGCCCATTCAGAAAGACATATTGTATGCCGGATAAGAGGGGGAAGATGAAGAAAGGAAGAAAATAATGAGTTGGGGAGAGCTTGATGATCTCAAGGTATGTGTGGGTAGTGGCTAAGTCTGGGAGGGGAGGAGGAATCATTGTTGGCAGGTCCCACATGAGGTCGTTGCAGTGAGTGTTTATTGCAAATATATTAAAAATCAATTATCAGCCCAAAGTTAATTCTAAAATTGAGGTCATTTTCATTCTTTTTAAAAAAAAATTCAGTGGGAATGTTGCAGTCCACAAAGCGTGGGTATGCCAACGGGGAAGAAAGGTATCTTCTTGGTGGGAATTTGCATTTATTTCGTCCTCCCTCCCCACCAGCAGATACCCCCAACCCTGCATTCTTTCACAGGGATGTCTGGCCGAAGGGAGCCCTGGGCCCTCTGAAAGCAGCCACTGTGAATTCCTTTAGGTAGGGATTTGATCGGGCTGTTTTCATTCTGCTTTCTATTAAGATGAACTGCCAGTGTGTGTTATGTCCAGACAACCACCTTGTGGAAACCCAGAGAAAGCTGCAAAATAGAAACGAGGTAATCTCCTTGAAGTGGCTTGTCAGGGCCTTCTCAGGTCAGCGGGGAGGAGCCCAGCGCCACAGCATCCTTGAGATCTGAGTGGGGTTGCGAGAGTGCCCGGTGCCTGCCTCCTCACACCCTTGGAAATCACAAAGAGCCTTTATGTCCACTGCAGCCTGTGAATCGGCTTTCATCATTGGCACCAAAGACCCGCCACTCTCGGGTAATAAAGGACACGAAGATCAATCCCGAGGGAGAAGACTCCAGTTCCAGAATGTCCCTTTGTCCAGAAACAGCTGTGTGGAATTCAAGACTATCCAAGGATGGAAAGATCACAGGATCTCTTTCTTTCATTGTCTACTTGTTCGTCTGGGCACCATACTGTGCTTCTGCCATCTACGGAGCTGCCCACCACCGTGAAGGCGTGAGGCCTTAGGTTAAAGATTTATTCTTTTCTGCAGAGGCTCAAGGCGGCTGTTAACTCTCTCCTTGCCTTTCTTTCATTAAAAAAATTTATATTAATACCATTTGGAAATCTACAGACATAAGAGTATATAAATCACATACTGACAATTTAAAGAGCAATAAAGCAAATGACACCTGTGTACCCATCTCTAACTTTAAGAAATAAATTCTCCTTCTTCTTTCAGGGGCATTGTAGTAATACCAGTGGAACCTTACTTCTCTTTGGGATACTATCTTTTGACATGGCTGTGTTATCCTGTCAGGCTAGGAGACTCAGAGCATATTAGGGTATAAGAATAATTAACTTGAGTGTTGGCCTCTGTCCTTTTACCGGTGTACAAATATTAGCAAACAAAGGCATAGCACTGCAGCAAATCACTTTGCTCATGAATGTAGCTCAATTAGAAAAAAACCTGTTTCAAAGTCGGTAGACAGTAACCATGTAGATAAACCTCTATCCATCCATGTGCTCATCAATTCATTTATCTATCTACCCAATAGTTGATTTATTTGTAACCCATTAATTCATCAATCAAATATTTATTGTGTGCCTACTGTGTACTAAACACTCAGCAGACCCAAAAGGAGTGGGAAGAGAATGTGGAAAAGGGTCAGGAGCAGAGCTGTCTTCTAGCCTGTTTTCCTTCTCCCAATTCAAGCATCCTTGACCCTTTCCTCAGTGATGTGGGAAATAAAATGATGCCTTTGTCCCAGGTGTCAATATTACAAGGACATTCTATGACTTCTTGGCTCTAATCAATTAGGGACGGTTTGCCTTCTAGATTCTCAGCTCTTCAACTTTCCCCTGAACCCTACTCTCAATCTAGTATGAATTCAAAAGGACCATAGAACCTTAACCCACCTCATGCCAGGATGTACTCTGGTGTTCTCTGGGGGTGGCATGAATGCCATATTTGAGAAGGAGCCCCACTTTCAGCTGGGCCTGGTTGGGGAATTGTATAAACAAGTGTCGATCTACAGAGTGACAGCTCTGGGAAATGAGACATTCAGTATATCTTCTGCCACTGTGGAACTTCGGGGTGGGAGCAGGTACATCTCATGGGACAAGGAGAGTGGGTTGGGTATAATAAACTCAGGTTTCCTTAATTTACTTGTTCTTCTCTAGGAAAAAAGGATGGGATCACATGTATTGATACGTGTGTTATGTGCCTGGCACTGAGCTAGGTTTGATAGAATTTTGTCTTCACAAAACTCTCCGAGGGAGGTGTTCTTATCCCCATTTTACAGAGGAAGAAACTGAGGCCTTGAGAGAGTAAATGGCTTGCCCAAGACTTCACAGTCCGGAAGAGATGAGGCTGATAGTTGAAGATGTCCTTTGTTTACAACACTGTTCAGCCTCTTCTGTTCAACAAGAGTCAACTGCTAAAGGGCCAACAGCACTGCATCAGAATGTGCTGCAAGTCATCCCAGTCAACGCAACCCATGCCTGCCACAGAGGCACCTGCTGCCCCGGTACCTGAAACTCTCTACTGCTCCGGGAGGGAACAGGGCTGATTCAGGACACAATGGCAAATTGATCATTTTTCATTTTCTTATAGCCTCCATCACTACCCTCCTCTTCCTTTTCAATATTTCCACTTCTTTGGGGTATCCAATGCCCCTAGCGCAGAGAAGCAGCCTGACACAATAGGGTGTCTGTGGGTTTGGGATGGAACCCCGGCTCCGCAACCAGCTGGGAGACCTCAGGTAAGCTTCAGTTGCCTCATCTGTAAAAACGGCAGCAATGGGGTCTACGTCACATTGGTAGTCTAGTCATAGAAACTGGCATACACAGCAGAAACTCATCAAATGGGACTCACTTTTTCTTAGCTTGATCTGCCTACAGCATTGCTTCATGACCTTGACCTCTCGTCCTGTGTTCACAGCTGTGTCCAAGGCTTGTTCATCATACCTCTCCCCAATCTTGATTAGTTTTCCTAAGGCATTTGTGACAATTAAAAGTGGAATGGGGCTGGGTGCAATGGCTCAACCTGTAATCCCAGCACTTTGGGAGGCTGAGGCAGGTGGATCAGTTGAGGTCAGGAGTTTGAGACCAGCCTGGCCAACACAGTGAAACCCCATCTCTACTAAAAATACAAAAATTAACCGGGTATGGTGGTATACACTGGTAGTGCCACCTACTTGGGAGGCTGAGGCAGGAGAATCACTTGAACTTGGGAAGTGGAGGTTGCAGTGAGCCGAGATCAGGCCACTGCACTCCAGCCTGGGCAACAGAGTGAGACTCCATCTTAAAAAAAAAAAAAAAAAAAGAATAAGTAGCTCTTTCTGGACATATCTTTGTATCTTTGCATTTGTTTTTCTACAAATAGTAACTTAGCCCAAAGAACGAATCTCTGCTGGTGATATTTAAAGCAAAATGATGGTCCACTGAAGAAGATATTTCTGAGCAGATATTTACTGATTCCTAAAATCTTGATGATGAACTCCTTGATGCTCTTCAACATAATCCATTCTGTCTTCTGTAGCTGGCTCTACATGTGAGAATGTTGATGGAAGCTGGAGAAACATATTACCAAACACATTACCATTTTAAACCTAGAACTCATTTAGTCTCTAAACTCTCTCTGTGATTGTATTGTTTGCATCTGTCATTGTAATACCAGGAATCCTTAGACCTAAGCCTCACTAATACAATTAAAACTAGGGAATTATCAGACTGGGAGCTCATTTCATGGTGAAATGTCATGTACTTAACAGTTGCTGATATCTTGTAGCTAACTTTTCACCTCACCTCCACCTGAATGATTTTTATAACCAAATTGCAGTGCATGACCAAATTAGCGATTGCTGTGTTTGGGCAAATATGACACATCTCATTTAATGTATATCTTAGTGTGAGACCAACCAACCTCTAAACACAGAGAATCTAGATCAATTTCTTTTAAATGAGCACATAGTAATTTTTGTCTAATCACTCTGGAAGAAATAGAAATGTCTGCAATTGCTTTGGAAATTAACCCCACACATGTGCATGTCCACACACGTACATACACACCAAGTGCCATCAAAGGTTACAACTTCTGAATTTTCATGATAATCTTAAAATTGGCTAGGACTTTAGCAATTATTTAATCTGAAGTGTGAAGAAAATGAGGTTTGGGAAGGGGAAGGAAAGCCTGAGTTTGCACCGCTAGTTAGTGATACTCTTTGTCTAGTTTTCCCCCGTGTCCAGTGACACGTATGTTCTTCCTCCTTTCCCCTCTTCCCTTGAGTTCCATGCCCTTTTCTAGACATCTTCTACTAACTACACAACTGGCTCCCCCACTTTCTTTAGGTCTCTGCTCTGCCTTTGCACCCAACATAAAGTGGTGTCCTAACCCTCAGGACTCCTTAGTCTCCATAGCATTTACTCCCAGCTTCCAGCTTGGGGGTTTACTACCTGATGGCTCCAACTAGAATGTAAGCCTCATGAAAGAAAGGACTTTGTTTTGTTCACTGAAAAGTCTGCACCACCGACAACCATGCAGGGTGCACAATAGGTGCTCAATAAATATCTGTTGAATGAATAGACGGGCATCAACTAGTGAGAGGCAGAGACTGCAGAAATGAAGGTGAGCAAAAGGCTTCTGCTATCATGGAGCGTTTAGCCTAGTGAAGGAGTCTTGCTTTGGCAATCAGGTGGGTGTGATACATTCTATGAGAGGAATTGCAAGAGGTCACAGAAGTGTACAACAAGGGGTTTTGACTTGGTCCTGGGGTGCTTATGGACAATAGTGGGAAAAACCCATGCATACACTGTGTATGTGTTGTGATTACTAAACCAGACTTATAGAACACATTCATCCCTAGTATATTTGAAGATGTTTTGTCAAATACAAGTTGATTAGGCTTCTGTGTGACTACCTTAGTCTCCAAATAGGCTGTGTTTGGTGATTTAAGAGCTTAGCGGAGACGGGATTATCCTTTAGATAAGATTGTGTAGGGATACATATTCTAAGCATGGAATCCACCATTGATGCACTGGATTTTTTTTGAATGAATTTATTCCAATGGGAAGGCGGCACTCAAGTTTTCGGTATCTCCCTGGGGAATTCATCTGGGCTAGCAGACTACTAAATGAATGACTACCAAATGAGTTTTGTCTACCAAGGGTCTGCCAGAGAGACCACATGATGTCGCTGTTGCTTAAATATATACGAAAACTCTTTTGTGAGGATTAGTTTATAAAGGAAGTTTCAGGAAGATGGAAAAATGTTATTCCAATAAGAGAAACACTTTTATACACATAAAAGGCATTTTTAAACGTAAAAACAGCTGACTTATATACCAAAGCCTCCTTTTAAATTTTTATTTATTATTATTTTTCCTTTACTCAGCAATATCAAAACTGTCTTGATGTTACCTGATAATTTCTTCTGAAGAATTTAGAGTGCCATTATGTCTAAATATCTTATATATTTAAAACTTGAGGAGTTTTAAAATATAAATGTTTCATTGAAACATTATAAAATTCAGAAGAATAAAAATGACATGTGTTGTGAACAGAGGGTTAGAATTACTTCATTTTCTGCACCTGAGACCCTCTCAAAAAATGATCACCAATATACATAGATTACATCCACCTACATGCCTCAAATCAACATGATTTACTTAATGTCAGTCTATCACCTGCTTTTAAAAACTTTTTCTCTCCTTTTTCTTTTCTTTCTCTCTTCCTTTTTATTTCTCAGAGAATTTTTGTTTCTTTTATCATTTCATGGATTTATTTTGTTAGTTTTAGTTCATTCATTTCTCAAACATTTACTTCATACCTGTTATGTGTAAGATCATATTCTAGGTATTGTAAAAGACAGAAAGTAGGTGAGCATATCATTTCCATATACAAGACTCTTACAGTCTTGTAAGATGGAAGACAAATTCACAAAAATAACAGAATGAATCTTTATTGCATGTCAGACCCTCTACCAAGTTTTTAACATGTTATCTCACTTAAACCTCATGATATCTCTTGTTAACTTCATTTTACAGGTGGGAAGACTGAGATTTAGGAAGGATCAATAATTTGTCTAAGGTTAAACAGCTTGTGTATGCGGGGGCTGAGAATCCAATCTCAGTACATTTGGCCACAGAGCCTGAGATATGCTTTTATAGACTTGCAGTAATATTAGGCAAAATAAGGCAAGTGTTAAATATAGAAGATCAAAGTGCAATGGAAATTCATATCTGGGAGGTTTTATGGAGGAAGTGGCATTTGAGATTGGCTTTCAAGGATGAATAGTATTTCACCTGGTAGAGATGAGAAGGGGGTCTTTACCAAACAAAGGTTTAGTTCTGCCTCATGTTATACTTACAAGCTAAACCGACAAGGGTCTTGGTTCCACACATTGACTCAGGGACCCAAGCTGAAGGGCTACTGTCCTATAGTTGCACACTCTGGAACATAAGCAGAAGAGAAAATGATGCGTGAAAGTTGTATTGCCTTTGCCCAAAATTGACTCATGTCACTCTGCTCACATTTCACTTGCTAAAACCAGTCATATGGTCCTGGTTAACTGCAAGAGGGCTGGGAAATGTAGGGAACAGATGGAATATTAATGAACATGCTGTCTCTTCCCTATTATTGTGCTGCCTCCCTGGAAATGTGGAAAATATGCATTATTATCCAGATTTAATCAGTGGATAGACTTGGGTAGAGAAAGATTAAGTGACTCACTCAGGATCACGTGGTCACCTTGGTCATAGCCACCAAGAGCAGGTAGCATAGGCAGCTACTGACATAGCATTATTCCAGGAGCCTTCCTACCATCCCCCACTCCCAGGTCTTATTTCCTTCAATGATTGGTTGGAAAAGATGGAATTTCTACAATTTCAAATGATTTTCTTTGGCTTAAGTCCTCAGTACCTTGCAGATCAAAACAGCCTTTAGAGAAATGCCATACTGAGCCTGACATGTTCAAGCCCCTTTTGGAATGATGGGATGTGGGTGGTGTTTTCTAGCACAAATAAATAAATAAAATAAGCCAGCAAATATAATTTAAAAATGACAGTCATCCTCATTTTAAGCCTGGTGGTTCCCAACCTCTTCCAGTGGAAGATCAACTTACAGGAGGGCATATTTCTCTCATTCACTGGGTATACCTCTGTGACTAGCCTATCGGCAGTACCTGGAAGACCATTTAAAGAATGAGACCATTGTTGTCTGTGGTGAAAGGAGAATTTGCCTGTTGCAAGTGACATACCATGCAACTCTCTTCCAAACAGCAAGGTGCTTACCCATGTGGAAAAAAAAAATGAAAGGAACAGCCAGATTTGGTTACTGTCGGAGCCACATGATTCAGAGATATCCTTGTTAATGACAGTTGCACAGCTGGATAATTAATCAAAGAATGAAGAGAATATAGCGCAGCCTAATGCATACAGCTCCATCCAGTCTCTGCGGGATCAGGCCATCATCTGTTTATTCTCCTTTGGAATGGCTTGAGAATATTCAATTATTCAATAGCTCCCCTCCTTGCTGTGATGGGATATATGGTTTTTAATTGACACCAGGGCCTTTCTGCTCCTGTGAACTTTGCTAGTCACTCTTGTGATTCTAGTCCCTGGAAGCATGAATGTTTATCTTTATCTAGAGCTGGGTTCAAACAATGCATCTTGAAGTACTGATCAGCTTTTAAAAAGCAGTTCTGCCAAGTGATTGGTGGCAAAATCATGACAAAATCTGCATTTCAATTTTGTCCTTTTTCTTCCTACATATGTTGTACTTGCCGTAGAACATTGGATAAAAAGTCTATCTGTACCATGAACTTTCTCTGCCATTATAGTTAATTTTGTAAATGTTGTCTTTTCCTTAGGAGAGATTTTGGGTTTTAATATTAGGCTGGTGCATAAATATTTGCCCATTATGGTGTGTTTCTTTGAAGTGCTTTCTGGAGTAGCAATTTAATATTTCTGATATATAAATACAATGTTTTTTCAAACTTAAGAGAGAGATTATTATAATTGTACAGAGACATTTATTAAGACATAGATTACCACCTATTTTAGGGCCTTCAAACATAAAGTTACAATGAAATCTCATTAAGTGGGCTGCTTCTACTGCTTTTACCTCTCTAAATATTTGCCCTCTGTAGTGGAATTTTTCTCCTTCAGACGCAAATTTTTCCAACCTTCTGTGTTAATTAACTCAAAATGTTCTTTCCCCGGCTTGGTCCCTGCATGGCTCTGCTAGTCAAGATTCCTAACACTTGCCTGCCAACACTTTGTGTTGCTTCACTGCCTGATCATTTCAAGAGTAATAACTTATCACAAGTCCAACTCCTCAGTCAGTTTTCCAAGCCCTATTTAACCTGACCTTCACAAAGGACCCTGCCTTTTATCTTGCCACCTCCCTACAGACATCTTTTCAGTTGATCTCCTTCTAGGTGCTTTGTAATCAAAGTGAGGTTTTCAGACAGCAGCATCAGTCCTACCTAGGGGCTTACTAACATGCAGAAACTCAGGAGTCATCCAGCTGTGGGGGGAAGGAGAATCTGCATTTCCCAGGTCATTCCTGCACACATCAGTTTGAGAAGTTCTGCCCAAGACATAGAAGCTGCAATCTTGCTTCTATGTCTTTGCTTATACTGTTCCCTCCTGAATGCTGTCTCTTCTTCCATCCACTTCAGTAAGTTATTTTATTTTATTTTATTTTATTTTATTTTATTTTATTTTTTTGAGATGGAGTCTCACTCTGTCACCCAGGCTAGAGTGCAGTGGCATGAGCTCAGCTCACTGCAACCTCCGCCTACCAGGTTTAAGAGATTCTCCTGCCTCAGCCTCCCGAGTAGCTGGGATTAAAGGCACCCACCACCACACCCGGCTAATTTTTGTATTTTCAGTAGAGACAGGGTTTCACTATGTTGGCCAGGATGGGCTTGAACTCCAGACCTCAAGTGATCCGCCTGGCTTGGCCTCCCAAAGTGCTGGGATTATAGGCATGAGCCACTGTGCCCAGCCCACTTACATAAATTTCATTCATCTTTTTGGGGCCAGCCAGTTGTTCTCTCACTTTCTTCCTTAAACTTTGTCATGATACATTTTAAATTGAGTCTTAGTTTGAAGGCAGTTTTTAAAGACAGATCATTAGACAAAAAACTACAGAGTCAAAAATACCCTTGCTTGGAGATTAAAGTTGTCTGTCAAATAAAGCACAGATGAATTAGTGTATCTCATGCTGCCTGTGGGTAAGTTCATCCGTGGTCAAATTTTCCTCCCCTATCAGAACATTTTGCCATTTCTTTGGCTGAATACCAGATTCGCTGAATGGCTTGTGTTTAGGAACTATATGGTCTAGAGAAGTATGACTCCCCCACTTCCAAGTTGATATAGCTGAATTTTTGTTAATTTACATAAGAAGTAACTCCCCTGAAATCAGGCCTGATGTGTTCCCACTTGTGTATTTTGTTGTTGTTGTTGTTCTTTTTTTGAGATGGAGTTTCGCTCTTGCTACCCAGGCTGGAGTGCAATGTCGCAATCTCGGCTCACTGCAACCTCTGCCTCCCGGGTTCAAGTGATTCTCCTGCCTCAGCCTCCCGAGGAGCTGGGATTACAGGCATGTGCCACCAGGCCCGGCTAATTTTGTATTTTTAGTAGAGACGGGGTTTCTCCATGTTGGTCAGGCTGGTCTTGAACTTCTGACCTCAGGTGATCCACCCGCCTGGGCCTCCCAAAGTGCTGGGGTTACAGGTGTGAGCCACCATGCCCGGCCTCCCACTTGTGTTTTTATTGCCATGTCGAGTTGGATCTGGTCAGAGCAAATGAATTATTGGAACTATTTCAAAAATATGTTTTGGATTCTTTTGAATTAATTATGAATCATTCCCTTTTCATTAAAGAAAGAATCTCAAACATTTAATACATTTTTTTAAAGTAGAAAAAAAAGAAAAACATTTTCTAACTCCTTAGAAGGCTTATTTAGAATGGCAAAGAACAGGGAAACAAAACAAGAAGAATGAAAATGAAAAGGAGGATAAGAGGAAGGAAGAGAAAGAACCCCCATACAAAGTTTAAATAGTAGAAAGATACATTTTAAGTAGGTTAATGTTGCCTGTTATGGACCGAATTGTGTCCCTCAATTCATATGACGAAGCCCTAACCCCCAATGTGATTACAATTGGAGATAGGGCCTTTAAGGAGGTAATTAGGTTAAATCAGGTTATAAGGGTGGGGCACTAATTCGATAGGACTGGTGTCCTGATAGAAGAAGAGGAAGAAACCATGGAGCTCTCTCCCTCTTTCTCTCTCCACAAGTGCACAGAGGACAAGACCATGTGAACACACAGTAAGAAGGCAGCTATCTGCAAGGAAAAGAGGCTGCACCAGAAACCAGCTTTGCCGGCACCTTGATCTTGGACTTCTAGCCTCCAGAATGTGAAAAAATAAATGTTTGAGCTTCCTAGTCTATGGTTTTTGTCATGGCAGTCTAAGATGACTAATATATTGCCTATTCAAGATCATTGTCCTAAGGACAGGATAGATTGATGTTTTATAGCCTGAGGTCTCATTATCTTGGCTGTTACAAAGCTAGAACTAAAGTAATATGATTCCTTGTGTAGCTATTGGTCAGTCCATTTCAGCAATTGCTTCTACTTGATGATGTTTGTGAGATGAGCAGAGTAAAATTGCTTGTTTATTCTTATAACTATTTAGATTCTAACCAAAAGCTGCAGCCTCCAAATATTTCCCAATGCATTTAGGATTTTCAAATGGATTACCTAAATTGTGAAGAAAGGTGAAACTGAAACTCAAGTTAGTTTTCTATGGTAATGATGTTACTGCAGAAATCTGGTAGGAATTTTAAATAGTTGTAGTGTTACCTCTTTAGCTAATAAAACATTCTTCCAGTAGATCAGAGCAGTAAAGTTGGGAATGTCTTTTTCTCTAATATAGGCTTCTCAGTGAGGTGTTAAGTGCAAAGCTTACATTCTTTCTTTTTCCTTTAATGGAGAAAAAAAGACTATAGGAGGTAGAATTCAAAGTGCTAAAATTGAGGCATGAGAGAAGTGAAAGATGTAGACATTACGGTGCTTCTTCTCTAATGAGGAATCACATCCAACATTCAGGATTCATGAAGAGAACTAGTTGAGGAACTTGACACGAGCTTATGTTTGGTGCATGTACCTCTTAATGTTTCGTATTTCATAATATTCTGCATCTAATATCCATAATATTCTGCATCTAATATCCATGGCTCTCAAATGGCTTGACAAATATTTCATTAATGTTATTTTATGGTAGGATTGGGATGCTTGGGGGTTACACAGAACTGGGGGTTTTGAATTTGGTCTCTCTAAATTATGTTATTTTTCTTCATTGGTTTGAAGTGTGTCTATGTAGACATATTGCTGGGGAAAATAACTTAAAGCATATAAATACATTTGTTAAGTATAACATTTCACTCCCCCATGCTTCTTCATTGGAAATTTTAAGACTCCAGCATTTATTGTTTCAATGGCATGAGTCTTACTGGGGTCACATGACCAAGTGGACAGATTTTTGTGAAAGTCAGGAAGTTTGGGTTTCAATTCCATTTCCACTTCTAATCTTATGTGTCACCTTGGCTGGGCCATAGTGCCCAGATGTGTGGTCAAACATTATTCTGGATATTTGTGTGAGGGTGTTTTGGGATGAGATTAACATTAAGATTGGTAGACTTTGAGTAAAGAAGGCTGGCCTTCCTAACGGGGTTGACCTTGTGCTACGAGTTGAAGGCTTGAATAGAACAGAAGACTGACCCTCCTCCCAGTAAGAAGGAATTCTGCCGGTAGACAGCGTTCGGGCTTGAGCTATAGCATTGGCTTTTTTCTGGGTCTTCAGCCTGATGTCCTTCGGACTTGAACTACAGCATCAACTCTTCCCTGGGTCTCCAGCCTGCCAGCCCACCCTGAAGATTTTGGACTTGCCAGCCTTCATAATCACATGAGCCAATTCCTTAAAATGAATCTCTTTATATGTAAATAGAGAGAGAAAGAGAGAGAGAGGTGTATATATATACATGCACATTGTCTTGGTGCTGCTTCTCTGCAGAACCTGACTCTATGGAATCCTGGCTCTGGCCCTTCTCCTCTCTGAGGCCCATGTCTGCAATCTGTAAAGGGAGGAAGTAGAACTGTATAGCTTCTAAGGCCACTTAGAAATTAAAAATTGCAGGATGCAAACACCTGCTAGTTTTGACATGTACGATTTTTACAAAGAGTAATAAAAGCAAATTCCAGAGAAGTACTAGATAAAAATGTGGAAACACTTCCTCATTCCCTGACTTTTGCTTAACATTTAGAGCAGTTTGGTCAGTCTCTGCTATGGTAAAATACACATGTCTCGGCATTGTCCCCAAACACAAAATGTGGCTGGGTTCTGCTGCCAAGTCTTTCCTCCTCTGTCACAGTCCTGTCCTCCTTCCCAAACACCACCACCCTGCCGGCATTATCATCCCTGTTATGGGCACCGGCATCTTGCAGGTGAGTCTTGGACCTCCTAATTCCTGTGCCAGGCACCAAGACAAGTGGAATGTCAGCTAACTCAGACCCCAGCTGTCATCCAGAGATGAGAGGCTGGGCACCAGCCATGCCATAACTACTGCTGTTTGCCTAGGGTGTGATAATTTCTTTGACTCTTAATCATTCTTCCTGACATCAGAACTAACACAGATGAGTGCATAATAGCACTAAAAAGAAAATAAAAGTCACCTATTATAGCACCTACAGATAATTACTATTCACATTTTATTGCATAATATTCCTTTTGAATCCAGGTAATAATACAATTTAGTCTTCCTTGTCCTCCCTCTTGAGGGTCATCTTGTGCTAATGTACTTTGAGGAAGGAAGGTTTCTTCATTTCTAGTCCAGTTAGGGTCACCAAGTATGAGTGTGCAAGTTGTGCACTGCACAACCTGGAAGGCAATTCATGCTTTCACTGTTGAGCCATAACGTCTGTAGTGACTCTGCCACAAGCTTTAATGTTCAGTGGATTTCCCTGAGGGCTTGCAGTTAATGGAGGAGGCCTTAGATAATAGCCCTGCCCAGAACAGAGAACAAGTTACAATGGAAGATAAGACATGCCCAATCTTAAATATTCCCAGGCCATCTTGAACAAGGGAATATTCACAGGCCGCTTCTTCCTTTGGCCTAAAGTTCTCATCATATTCCTGAAACTTGCTCCTATCTACGATCACTCCTCCTCAGCCAGAACTCTCAAATCTCTCCTGGGGAGGAAGTTCTAAAATCCTGGTTACTTTGTTGTACAGAACATTTAAATTCTTCTCTTAATCCTATCTTTTCAGACCGTGCGCAGGGTGCCTTTCTTTCCATATCCGAAGGAAGTCTCAGAAACGTGTTATCTTAAAAGATCAGTTCTGTCCCTAGGACGACTTCCCTACCAACTGACAGATGTGTAGATGGATGCTTAGATGAAGAGATGGTGATGCTCTTCATTTTCTTTATTGGTTTTTGCGTGTCTCTGGTGTTTGCATTTTCACTGATGGCAGAAAGATAACAAACTTGGCCTGAAACACTGTTTGGGGGCTATGTTATGCCAAATGTCAGGTTCCAGCCCAAGCTGAGGACCAAGGAGAGTGGATGGATGAATGGCAGGTAGCTGGAAAAAACCTCGAGGAATCGTAGTTTCCACATGGCTTTTACTATCTCTTTGGGTACGAGCAAGCCTGGGCCTGAGTAGTGAGCACAAGCAAGCCATGGGTGGAAGTCTAGGTGTGAGCTGTATGTACAGCATCAGCAAGGTAATTATACCTTTTACAGACAATAGTGGCTCCAACCCAAGCACGAGCTCATGCGGGTGATCACCTAATGAGCCTCATGTGGCATGCTTACATAACATGCGGAGTTGTGTGCTCGCTCTCCAAACCTGCTGAGTCAAGCTGTGCCGAAAGGCCACCTTGGCCTATTCCTGATTACAGGGCAGGAATATGTACCTTGCAGGGTACATAAATATTGAAGTTTAAAGTTCTTACTGCGACTTTCTCTCTTCTCAAAGATTTGCCCCTCTTCTCCACAATATGGCGTCTAAATCTTCCTAGCGATTGGAGAAGATCCACGGACTCTGTTCAAAGATGCTTGTTGTCTTTCCTGGCTGCTGCTGGGGTTAGCTCTGGGGTCCAAGCTGGCATAACGCAGGGCTACTTCTCTGGGCTTGATCAGGTGGTCCATCTCCTGTGTCAAGGGGTCCATCTCCTGCAGGCTCTGCCCCACGATAGATCCTCCGAGTCCCGGCTGTGGGTTGCCCAGAAGCTGGCCTGGGCTTCCCACTCCTCAGCCTCCACTCTGGGGATACCTTTCAGCCACCGTCTGCCTCCTCTGCTGGCAGCACGCAGGAACAGCTGGAACATTCCTTCCACGTCAGCCTGAAGCCAGAGCAACCCAAGGTCCTGTCTTCTGCTCTCACTCTGTGTGTCACACTGCTACTTCAGCACGCTTGGCACTCCCTGGGTGGGCACCAGGGAGACTAGGGCTGCCAGAGTTAGCAAAAACAAACACGGGATTCCCAGCTAAATTAGAATTTCAGAGAAACAATAAATACAATTTTAGTATTATTTAGTAAGTAATATTTGGGACATACTTACACTAAAAAAGTATTTGTTGTTTATCTGAAAATAAAAATTAACTATGAATCCTGCATTTTATTTGACAACCCTACATGGGGCACGGGCACAACCTCTCTTTATTTTATTTTATTTTTTTGCTTTCCTTCCTCATTACCTTTGGATGGAATAAGGGTCTGCAGTAGCCCTATAGTCTGATGAGTTCCTGTGGATTTTACCCCCAATTTGAGATATTACATTTTAAAGCTAAGCTTATTTATAAATTAGGATTACATTAGGAATAGAGATTTTTTTTATCTACTTCTTTCTCCTTTATCATAGCCATTTTTTTCAAGAACATGATTTTTAGTGGCTAACGGACACATATGGCTTGATTTTGACTGGATTTCTGATATGTTGAGTTAGAAGTATTTCTTGAGTAGCTCTTAAGTACCAAAGTATTGTTTTTTTTCTTGTCTTTCTTTTTTTCTTTTTCTTTTGAGACAGGTTCTCCTTCTGTCACCCAGCCTGGAGTGCAGCGGTGTAATCATGGCTCACTGCAGTTTTTAATCTCCCAGGCTCAAGAGATCCTCCTCCCTCAGCCTCCCAAGCAGCTGGGACTATGGGCACATGCTACCATGTCCAGCTAATTTTTTTTAAAATTTCTTTTGTAGAGATGGGTCTCACTATTTTGACCAGGCTGGTTTTGAACTCCTTTGCCTCAAGCAATCCTCCTAGCTTGGCCTCCCAAAGTGTTGGGATCACAGGCGTGAGCCACCATGTCCAGGCAAAGCATTGTTTTGGTGCTGGAGATATAGTGGTGAACAAGTCAGAAATGTGTCTACTTTCATAAATTTACATGTCAGTCAGGAAGACATATACTAGACATTCTAAGTTTTAAGTGTTCTCACCACAGAAAAGTATGAAGGTAATACATATGTGAATTCACTTGATTTAGTCATTCCACAATGTATACATATATCAAAGCATCATGTTGTACACCATAAATATAAACAATTTTTTTGTCAGTTAATAAGACAAAATAGACATACTAAGTCAATAAAATTAACTCAACTCATGATGCCTGCTATGGGGATCACGAAAAAGTGAGTGACTGTATGGAGTGGAGTGATCCTGACTGGGCCAATAAGAATCCTTCCCTGGGCTAAGAAAAAGACCCCAGCTGTCTCTTTGACAGCAGTGCTTGTAAGATGTAAAATTTAAGACCTGACAGTGACCATGCTCACTGCTGCATGATGAAGACACCAGTGGTGAGAGAGAGAGAGTTATCATGCAGGTAGAAGTGGTAACGAGAGACAGGAGCCTTGGACGCATTCGAGTCCTTGGGTTCAGATGCTCCTGATTTCTACCTTCATCCTTGCCTTTCCGGTTTGTTTGTTAGGCACTTCCTGGAATCCTATGAGCCAATAAATTATATTTTTACTTTAAGCTAGTATGGTTTGAGTTCCATCATGAGCAGCCTAGACTTCTAATACTAAAAGGGAGCTCACTAGAGATAATAATTTACAACAGATAGCCACACACAGGCCCACCGTTGGTTTCTCTGCTACAGGGGTCTCCAACCCCTGATCTGCGGACGCTATCAGTCTGCAGCCTGTTAAGAACCAGGTCGCACAGCAGGAGGTGAGCAGCAGGCGAGTGAGCATGACCGCCTGAGCTCCGCTTCCTGTCAGATCAGTGGCCACTTTAGATTCTCATAGGAGCACAAACCCTATTGTGAACTGCACATGTGAGGGACTAGGTTGTGCGCTCCTTATGAGAATCTAATGCTTGACGATCTGAGGTGGAACAGTTTCATCCTGAAACCATACCCCACCCCATCCATGGAAAAATTGTCTTCCACGAAACTGGTGTCAAAAAGATTGGGGATCACTGCTCTACTAGATCAGCTCTCTGCCTATCTCCTACTTGGCTAAAGACAGCTTGTCTTCATCTCCCTGAATGTTTCTACCTCTCTACACATCATTCTTAATCCAAAGGGATTCCCAGATTCAGAGAAATGAGTGTTTCCTTCCCTCCTGTATAAGGTTTACCTCCCTGGTTTCTCTGTATTTTGGGCCTCAGACTGACCTCTTCCTAAAGTGCCTGCCCCCATGAATGTTCATTCCATTCAGAGAGGGTCACATGCCCAACCACAGGGATATCCTCTTGTCCCATGGCATTAACAGAACAAGCGCGCAACAATCTGACATCACTTTCCCCAAAGTTGGATTATTCAGTGCAAAATGACGCCATATGGGAGACATTCATGTCAAGCCAACCCAGGCTCAATATCATTTCAGTTTTCTCCTCCTCATGAGTTAAAAAACCATGGTGTGCACAGCAATGTGTGCATGGAAGAGAGGGACAGTTGCATTTGGAGGCACAGTTTTCCCGTAGAAATATCTTTCCAAATGATGTTTAGGAGCTCAGGCTGGGCACAGAAGCCTGTATAACTACAAACACACCCTGCATAGTGCTAATTGCTCTAAGCTCACAAAGCTGCTGAACACCATCAAGCTCCTCAGAAGCCTGAGGCCACTGAGCTTGGAACCTGAGTCCAGAACCCCAAACTGAAGTCATTGAGCTCTTGTGAATCCTGAGTCTTAGAGCCTTTCTGAGCACCAGGGGTTTTCTCAGTTCTGAAAACACCTGAGACTGGTGGTAGGGGGTGGAAGGATCCATTATAAGCCCCAACAACTGGGCCTCTGCAGCCCTGGATGGATTCTTTTCTTTCTGCTCTTCCACCTCCTAGGAGTTGAATCCATTGTTCCTCCACCTGTAGGTTGAGAACCATTCCAGTTTCTGAGGCATTCTCAACTAAAACGATACACAGGGCAATAACCATTATGACCTATCTCCACTCTTGTCCAGTATGGTTTGAATGAAGGTCACCTTCTTGATACCTAGTAGCTCAGACAGAACTACTGGGTCCCTTGTGTAAATTACCGCCAGCCTCTCCTTCCCCGTTACTCCTGCTGCAATCCAACAACATGATCATGTCAAGAAAAAGGGTTTATGTTGAGCCTGCGAATTTGGAAAGCTGATGACTGTATTTCATGGAGTCTACTATTGCTTATGTGAATGGTTTTTGATTTGGTGGGAAGACAGAAAGAGGCAGAGCCCACATCTGAAGTTAATGCAATGTGAAAGGGAGGGACATGGGCAGTGGTTACAGGTGGTGTGTTGATCCATAACCTGAAACGAAATTGAAGGAAATTCAGTTTATTAATATGTAATAAAGGTATTATTGGGATTTCCATATTTCTTAAGATCTAGATGCTATGGCCTCAACTCTCATTTCACACTTGTAAAAAGTCTGATGTCTACCTGAGATTCCTGTGGCTTCCTAATCACCTTTGTCTTCAAGCTCCTACTGCCCAAGTCTCTTTGCTGCCAACTAGACTCAGGATTTGGGCTTTAGCAGCAAGCCTGGGACACCCAGTTGCACTAATCTCTGCTACCCACCCCAGCCCTAGGCCTCAGCTTCCATCCAGTGTCCCGTTCTGTGTGTCTACTGGATCTTCCTAGGATTTAGGCCCCATCCTGGACCTCTTCCCCTTGACACAGACCTTCATTTTCTATCTAAGCCTGTCCTGGTTTCCTCTTTGAGCTTGGCCCCTGTACTTTGTAATTGCTGGCTGAGAATCTGTAGAATACAGAGAACGTGCCACAAAGAATAGCATCAGCTTTCCAAATTCCCAGGCTCAGCATAAACCATCTTTCTTGACATAATCATGTTGTTGGATCAATTTTCAAAAATACAGTTAAAATAAAGAATCAAAAAATTTAAAACAAAAAGTAAACCCACATGCTTTTGATGTAGGGCTAAGACCTCTTCTTCATGGTTTTGCTCTTTGGAGTTTTTCCATAGTTTTCTATGAATAAATCACACCTATGGTGCAGTGTGTGTCC
Source organism: Gorilla gorilla gorilla (assembly GCF_029281585.2). Lineage (NCBI taxonomy): Eukaryota > Metazoa > Chordata > Mammalia > Primates > Hominidae > Gorilla > Gorilla gorilla. The sequence goes on from NC_073241.2 coordinate 53,858,946, forward strand.
ATTCTAGCTATTTTAGCCTTTTTCTTTTTCTTTCTTTCTTTTGTTAGTGGAAAGATAATTTAAGACTTTCAAAGAAGTTTGGGTTCAGAATGTTTTTGATTTTTATTATTTTTTCATCTTTTACAAGCATGTAAGACTTATTTGACGCCAAGTTTTTGGTTATTTGTATCAACACGCCTTTCCATAGAGTTCAATTTAGTCTTTACAGAAACACTAGTGCTACTTATTTTCCCACTTGTAAGTCATGTGCTATACATGTACATGATATAAACAGGTTTAGGGACAAACACACTGACTCTTGCTAGGTGTTTAGCTACTACAGTGTAGCCTCTTGGCCTTTGAGCTTCAGTATGCCATGGGCATTGTATAGAATGCTTTATAGAGAACAGTCAGCCAGGAGGGGGATGGTTTAAAGAGTTTTGGCTAGGTCTAACCCTTGCCTGGGTTTCCTGTTGCTGTGTTGCTCTCCTGATTTCCAGATGTCTGATGTCAATAACCCTGGAGGCCCCTCCATCTGATTTCCTCCCTTCTTGGCTTCTGCTGAATGGCATCCACAGACCTGGCCATTTCCCAGCCTTCACTTCTCCATTTCCAGCTTCCCCTTCTCTGAAGGCTGCTGCTAAACTCAAGGCAGAGCCCTGTCTCTCTGGGCTGAGCACCTGCAGGGCCAGCTGTAGGAGGGTGCTGGTTTGGGGGTGCGACCCTCTTTCTCTTCATCGTAGTCTACTATTGCTTAAACGAGTTGTTTCTGATTTGGTAGAAGGACAGAAAGAAGCAGAGTCAACATCTGAATTGAATGCAGTGTGAAAGGAAGGGATATGGGCAGCAGATACAGACAGTGCATTGATCCATAACCTACACTAATCAGTGAAAGCAGAAGCCTGGAGACAAAGGTGGTTAAGAACCCACAGGAATCCTGAGTAGACTTTGGACTTTTTACAAGTGTGTAATGGGAGTGAGGCCATGGCGTTTAGATCTTAAGAAGTATGGAAATCCTAATATCTTGATTACATATATGATAAACTGAATTGCTTTTCAAAACATACTCTTTTTCCTGGTATTATCACTTTAACTCAGGCCTAGAGACTTTAATGAAAAAATAATGTGAATTATGTTCTATCTCCTCATTTACCCTAAATTGTTATATCTTTTCTTCCCGGTTAACTAAGAATAACAACCCATCCAGAATTAAACTGCAATCAGTGACAAAGCAGTTAGAATCAAATTGTGTTAATGGGTTTCTTTTTCTTTATTAGTTCTTTAGCTTCCACAAAACTGCCCCCATAAGAAAAGCATTCATGTTTGAAGAAGGAACATGAAGTAGGCAAGCTTGCAGTTTGTGACCAGCCTGTGCTCCTGTCTTTGGAAGTGCCCCACAGTCCTGGCTTGAAGAGGGGGCTTCCTGACTTGTGTCTGCCAGATGGCCCAGCTTCTCTAATCTGATTGGACAGAAGGTAGACCCCTGACTCACGCTGAGCCAATCAGATTCTTTTTCTCAAAATACTGAACTGTGAAACTCAAAAGCCTCTCAGTAGTGATGATCCCTAGGATGGAAGGTCTTGGAAGTCCAGGAACCTGGACAGCTGTGATACTTCCCTCATGAGAACGAGAGAGATTATCGGCCTAGAGAGAAAGACAATCATGAAGACAGGCAGTAGAGATCAAGGAATAGCACTAGCAATAAAACAGAGGAGAATCTGTATAGTGGAGAGGGGAGCAGTGTGGAATTTTACAGAAAAGAATATTTTCTTGTCAAAATGAGGGAGGCAATAAAACAAGAGTCAACTAGGTGAGCAATTAGGGTACAAACTAAAAATGTGTCTTACGAGGCAAGCATGTGGATAAGGGCAGCATTATTATAAAATATTTAATAATACAAGGTAAAAATGTCCTTTGATTATTTTTGAAATTGGATACCACATTAAAAAACATAACAAAACAAACTTTAAACAAAGCCTTGCATGCAAACTATAGAGTCACTCAGTGAATTCTAGAAAGGAGTATCTAGCACAGAGACCCTCTAGTGCTGCAGAGACCAGATCTCACTCGTGCCTATGACCTGTGACCTATAAACTCCTTAGCATGGCTTCATGAGCTCCACCACTTGGACCAAACGTTCCCTTCCAGTCTCACTACCTACTCGCGCTTTCTGGGCACTATGCACTCAGCTCATCCTGGCATACTTGCCTTTTTTTTTTTTTCTTTAAAAAGACTGAGTCTTACTCTGTTGCTCAGGTTGGAGTGCAGTGGCGCGGTCATAGCTCACTGCATCCTTGAACTCCTGGTCTTAAGAGATTCTCTCACCTCTCACCTCAGTCAAACAGTGAGACTACATGGACACAGGGAGGGAAACATCACACACCAGGGCCTGTTGGGGGGTTGGGGGTAAGGGAAGGGAGAGCATTAGGACAAATACCTAGTGCATGTGGGGCTTAAAACCTAGATGAAGGGTTGATAGGTACAGCAAATCACCATGGCACATGTATACCTACATAACAAACCTGCACATTCTGTAAATGTATCCTGAAACTTAAAGCCAAAAAAAAAAAAAAAAAAGAGAGAGAGAGAGATTCTCCCACTTAGCCTCCTGAGTTGCTGGGACTACAGGTGCACACCACCATGCCTGGCTACTTTTTAAATTTTTTTGTAGAGAAGGGGTTTCACTGTGTTGTCCAGGCTGGTCTTGAACTCCTTGGTTCAGGTGATCCTCCCATCTCAACCTCCCAAAGTGTTGGGAGCTACGGGCCCAATCATTGCCATTACTTGAATATGCCATGCATTTTGTCCTAGAAGATGGTCTTGACATAGATGAAGTTCAAGGCTGTAGTTAAGTGGTAACAGAAAAATACATTCTGAATTGGCCTGAGCCAAAGGCTAAAGGCTGGCTTCTAGGGTGGGCTCGATTGGGAGACAGAAGTGATTGACTGAACAAGGAGATCCAAGTCTCAAGAATGACACCAGGCTAAAAGCACAAGTGTGCCCCATCGAACCTTAAGGTACTTTACTTTAGATAACAGCACATACATTTCTTTGCTTCATTTTTCTGTGTATAATCTGCATAATACTTGGGTGATATGTTTTAAAAAATACAGAAGAATAGTTAATTTCTGGCTGCTGGCTTAATATTTGCTTTGAGCCAAGACCAGAATATCTATGGTCCTCCTGTCTGTTAGTTTTCCTGGGTCATTTTTGTCACTGTCTGATCCTTTCCACCAGCTTGGCCTTTGCTTCTACCTAGGATGCTGGTGTTAATTACCTTTTCCCCACATCTGTTTACTCACTCTGAGTTCCTAGATGGTTCTAAATAGCTTCTCTTTCAAAGAGCTCCTCCCGCACCTGACCTGCTGTGAGACGGACAAGCTGGGCAGCTCCTCTCTTTCTTCTTTTATTCGAGAAGGTCTCAACAGCCATTTAAAAGGGAAGCTGCATATCCAATTTCTAATGTGCTCTGTAAGAGGTATCCTCTCTGGGTGAATGTAACAACCTGAGTTCTCAGCCTTTCAACAAATCAAATGAGAATCTTAAACAGATCTCCCTGCAATGAAGCACTGCTTCTCATTTCTAAGTAACCAGTTATTTGTCAAACACTAACATTTGTAATATTTTGTCCACCGAGAGGAATTTTCTTCCAGAAACATATTTTAAAAATCTACAGATTGTAAGACTGAGACTGATTTGAAAGTGAACACATATTTTCAAAGCGAGATGAGGCTGAAAGAAAATGATTTACCCCAGAATCCATTGAATCCACAGTGAATCGTGTAGTACCTTGTGTCAATTTTCCCATTGTTCTTCCTTTGTTTGTTCAGTACCTACCAAGTGCCTTCTGGGCATTAGGGATTCCTTTTGAAACTACTGGTGTAAAAATAATAACAGCAATATAAAAAGCTAATATTTGTTGGGTTCTTATTATGTGCTAGGCACTGAACTAGTCATTTTAGATGCGTGATAGCAATTTATCCTCACAACTGTATATTACAGATGAGAAAGCCCCATTACCTGCACAGAAGTTATGTAATGTGATTCCGGGTCACACAGTAAAGACATGGAGGAGCTGGTGTGACTCCAGAACTCTTATATTCCGCTAGTGTACACACATGGATAGGACCAATTTAATGCCTGAAACAGGCCCCAAACCCTTCAACACTGAGCCTGGCCCACCTGGCTGGGTCTCAGCCACAGCCTCAGCAGCATGTCCCTTCCTCCAGCACCTGTGAAGTACTTAGGGAAGGGTGTATCTCCAGAACAACTCTCCTGCTTGTTCTGAGTTAGAGAGGTCATTAAACTCTGGGTCCTAACCATGATTATGCGGTTAAAAATATATGTTGATGTCTTAGCCAATTTGGATAACTACCACAGAATACCACAGGCATGGTGGCTTACAAGCAACAGAAAAGTATTTCTCACAGTTCTGGAGGCTGGGAAGTCCAAGATCAAGGCACCAGCAGACTTGGTGTATAGTGAGGGATGTTTCCTGGCTCATATATGGCTCATGTCTCATTGTGCCTTCATGTGGTGGCAGGGTGAGGGAGCTCTTTGGGGTCTCTTTTATAAGGGCACTAATCCCGTGCATGAAGATTCCACCCTCAATGACCTAATCACTTCCCAAAGGCCTCACCTCCAAATACTTTCGCCTTGGGGATTAGGGTTCAACATATGAATTTGATGGGGGGAGGAGGCACAAATGTTCAGTCTCTTGTAGTTCAATTAACTGAAAAGTAGCAGTGACTTTATCCATGTAAAAATTTCCAGGTGAATTTCTTTTTCTGTCAGAGTCTTGCTCTGTGGCCCAGGATGGAGTACAGTGGCGCAATCTCAACTCACTGCAACCTCCACCTCCCGGGTTCAAGTGCTTCCTCTGCCTCAGCCTCCTGAGTAGCTGGGATTACAGGTATGTGCTGCCATGCCCAGCTAATTTTTGTATTTTTAGCAGAGACGGGGTTTCGCCATTTTGGCCAGGCTGGTCTTGAACTCCTCAAGTGACCTTAAGTGATCCACTCACTTTGGCTTCCCAAAGTGCTGGGATTACAGGTGTGAGCCACTGCACCCAGCCAAATTTCATTTATTTTCTAAGCCACCTCCCCTTATTCTTATCCTGTGAAATAATACCAGCTCTTATATACTTAGCATCTGAAGACAGAGATTATTAGTACCCTTAAAAAGCAGAAGGCTGCTAGCCATGGAGATGATTTTTTGTTTCTATTAAAATTCTCTCTTTACTCAGTTCATTGAATCTGGAGACAAAGATGAAGTCAGCCTATCAAGGTGATGGGTTGTCATCAAATACTGAAACCATGGTTGATTTTCCATATATTGAGCCAGATTTAGACATTCTTGTGTCTCCTCCTTGAAGTTAACAAGGCATTTCCACCTATTCATTTCTTCCTTAAAAGTCGTTCATACTTAGAAAAAAAGTTAATGAGTCATGAGCAGAGTGCTTATCCCCAAAGAACGCTTGAGGACTATGTCTTGATAGAGAACGTGCATTGACTTGGCGAGGGAGATACTTTGAGAGGACTGAATCTATTTCCAGTAAATCATAAATGAAATACCAGGTGGCAGTTTGAGGATCATATTAATTTATTTAGAAAGGCAAAGCAAATTCTGGATCTAAATTTGGAAATGAAGCAATTAAACATATAGGATCATAAGGAAAAATTCTGACGAATTATCCAAAGAAAGCTGTAAAGGCTGGTAGGGAGGTTTCCTCAACTTTCTGTGCCTGGGATTGTTTAAGGGAGCTCACTTTTCTCATACAAAGACTCTCACTGTGGCAGGAACATTACTGCAGTCTTAGGCATCACATTCTTGTTCAGGTCAGAAGGAAGGGCTCCAGTGATGCCTGTCTCTTTATTAGGAGAGCAAAATCCACGTTGCCTTCCAGTCATGTCTTATTGACCAGAAATCCCACGTCCCCCTGAGCTCCAAGGGATGCTTGGAAATGAGCGTGTAGCTTTTCAGTCACTCTAATGGAGTTAGGGAGAAGAGGGTTGAGAATGGAGTTTCTGTATGCCATGAAGAGTGCCTGCCACATTTTCTTCCTTCATTCACTCTGCCTACTCATGCTAATCTCAATGCTCAGCACAAGTCTCACCTCCTCCAGGAAGCGAAGCTCTACTTTTGCTCCAGCCTAACGAGTTTTCTTCAAACCCTGAACTCAGCTCTTGTTTTCCTGTGTCTAGGTCTTCTCTCCTCAACCAACAAAAGTATCCTGAAAGCAGAATCTGCTTATATGTCTTTGCATATCTTGCAGTGTTCACTACAGAGCTTTGCACATAGTATTAATAGATATTCAGCAAAAATTGTGTTAGAATGATAGAGTATGTCTTTTCTCACTGTAAAATACTAAGCAAAATTTAAAAAGCATTAAAAATGTAAACCAATTCCCCATCAAACCCTCACCCATCCTCTAAAACCCACCTGAAATGCCACTTAGTCCATGAAGCCATCTTTAATCCCCCTTGCCAGTCCCGAATTGTCTCTCCTTTGAATTTCTATGCTATGTAAACAAAAGATGGTCTAATGCTCTACTTATTTCCTTTCCCTTCTTGAAGAATTTACTCTAGAGTGGGCAGTTATATGTAACTTTGCCTCCTTGACCCCTGCTGAGTTGACTACAATGGACACTGGACCCATATTAGAGCCAATCATATAGTTTTTCCTGGGACATGTAATTGAAAACAGAGACCGGGTCATTAAGATGGTGCTGGGTTACTGGTACTAATAAGACCATGTACAGTTGCATTCAGAGTGGGTGCCATGACAACCCATACTTCTCACAAATATGGATTGATTGAAGGCCTAATAAGTGCCCATCATTGTATGGGGCAATAGGGGAAAAAATCAGCTCAAACACCTGCTCTCATGGATCCTCTATTCTAGTTGCAGGGCTTCATTTTAGCTATAGTCAGGCAAAATTACAGAAGAGCAGAAACTAGGAAGCTAAGAGCAAGACAATCTGCAGCAAAGAGAACTGAGCGGGTTGACAAGAGACTCTGCAGCCTCTGAAAGACAGACTTGGAGATTTGGAGATTTGAGCTCACATAGTTCCCATGGGGCCCAAGTATGCTTCTACCACTACCTCTATTGCTATTGTTGCTGCTATTACTGGCTAACATCTATTAAGTACTTACTATGTTCCAAGCACTAGGCAAATTTCTTGATGTGCATCTAATAGTTTCAATACCCTTATGATCCAGACACTTTTGTTATTTCCATTTTATAAGCGAAGTCTCTGAGATGGTAGTGAGTTACTTGAGAATGCCAGCCAGTAAATGACATAACAGGAACTTGAATTACAGGCCATACTGTTTGCAAATTGGTCTCATCTTATTACTCTGTATTCCTAAAATATCCTTGTAATAAACTAGCTTTACTGGGTGTCTGCTCCTTCCAATCAACAGGTACCTTAGATAGCTTGCTATGTTTAGCTTAGACTGCAGGCAGGTAGACAGAGTAGTTCTCTATTTTTCTATCATTCTACAAATAGAATTGTAGCAAAAATAAGCCCCATTTTGAAAATGTTCAAAGTTAGACATTTGTATCAGTGTTTTGGTTTGAATATTCATTTCTTCAGTTGTATGACTAAAATTAGTGGTTTCGTCCTTTGTGGGCACCTGAGCCCTGGCCAGAGGGGTAGGGTTGGGAGGGGGCTGGCAAGAGAGTTTAGACAAGGAGGGTGCAAATACATAGGCATATCAAGAAATGTCCGTAAACCAAGTAAATAATATATCTTGCACACATGTGAACCATGTGTTCTAAATGGAGAAGTAGTTAATATCTATAAAACAAGGATTCCTGTAAAATAATTACTGAACCCATACTAGCTTTTTGTCAGATATTTTCTATATCAACAGACACTATAATTGAGGGATATATGAGTCTGCCCTTTTTCTAAAATTAAGAGTAAATCCTCATAATTAGAAGTTGAGAATCACTACAGTAAATTATATTAAAAGGATATCAAGCCTTTATAATGGGAAAGGCAGATATGCTGCTGTCATTCACGAATCCCATCTAAATAGCAGGCAGCTCTCACTGATAAGGACACGCTTTCTGACAGGTTCCGATACAACCTCACACTCTCATTATGATGCTCAAGCAGCCTCTACCAATGGATTGGAGTTAGCCTGTGAGATGCTGCCTTTCTTGTTTAGAAAATGAAGAACTCATGTTGTTCAATGACCATCCCGTGATTTTTCCTAGGGTCCAAATAGAGCATTGAGAATCAGCCAGTTAGTTTTACCAGACACGTCTTGCTTATTTGGCTTTGTGTCAGTGTTCTTGAGTCACCAAATCTGGTGCCTTACTCATTTCAGTTTGTCAACTGGGTAAAACAAAACTTACCTCTGTATATGGTATTAATAAACAAATGTTGTTGGTATTAATAAACAAATGTTGTTGAGCTTCTGTAGAGAGCAGTAGTTGTGGAGTAAATGTTATGGCATAATTGAAATTATGTCTTTTAACTCCCTAAGCAACAGACCTCCCTCCCCACCTGCTTAAAAGTTGGAGTTATTATTCACATCCTGTTTAAAAATAGCACAAAATCTGCAGCAGGATGGGCGTGGAAGTTGTCTGTAGCTTTAATCACTAATGACCTCATCTTCAAATGGTCAGTGATAATAAACAAGAAGGAGGGATTTCCAAGGGAGCAGAGCATTAATAAGGCAAGATTTTAAAATTAATTTTTCAAGTTAATTAAAATGTCCAAAAGCACAATAAAACTACAGAAAATCTGGCAAGGGAATGGCAGCAGGACTGATTAATGCAAGTCAACTGTCTTCTGAGGGTAATAGTAATAATGATGAGATTATGGATATGGAAGAACCTGCTAAAAAGAAATGTGATGCATGTGGAATACAAACTGCATCCCAGTTACTATTTTATGGTGCACAATGGATCTTATTAAGGAGGAATAGTGGCAAGAATTACCACTGAATTGCTCAATAAAAATATTGTGTAATTAACAGTGTTGGAGCAGCAGCTGGAGTGATGCCTCCCATTGATGTTCCATATTCTCCATTTATTTCCAGTTTGCTAAGGGGTGTAGGTTCTAACTAAGACTGTTTGTTTATTTGACCATGAAACAGTAAACATTTGTCAAGCAGGGCACTAAGCTAAGAGACATGAGCCTGTAAGGATGAGTAAGGCACTGCTTTGGCCCTCAGGGGGCTTATGTTCAAATACGGGAGATGAGATAGGAATGTAATTAACTCTAATACAATGCAGATTGTGTTGAAACCTTCCATAGAGGTCAAAAGAGAGAGAAATTACTTTTAACAAAAGGGATTTAGCAGAAGCGCCTGGGAATCTATGGCATTTGAGAAGGGCTCTGGCTTTGATGTTGGCAAGATTTTTGACAGGTAGAGATAATAATAATTCTCTACTTGTGAGTTCTTCAATTTTTGAAAAAGCCATATGGTATACAAATAATGTCATCAAGCCAAATAGGAAACGATAGAAGTATATTTGTGGTGAAGGGGAGGTCAAAGGGGAGATAAGTCTTTCAATAATATGTTGAGAGCACTATGTTGGCACATGAAATGGTAATATTTAATACCATGCAAATATATCTTGCACAAAGGGGGCTTTGAACATTTTGGAATCAAGCAATTATGGTTGAGCCAGACATGCTTGGCCTTACCCTTGCTTTAGGTAGCTACTCTGGTTGCATAGTGGACTTGGAGGACAAGAAGCAGGTCATACAAACAATTTTGGGATGCCGCAGCAATAGAACATGATGCAAATGATGGGAGCCTAAATTTACAAGATGTGCTCTGTGAAAACAGAAAGGAGGAAACACTTGTCAGTAACATTGTGGATACAGAACTAACAAAACTTGAATGAAGAAGAGGGAGAGGTCAAAGATGACCACCAGCTTTTGAGTTTGGGCCACCAGAAGGATGGCCGGGTGAACGCCAACAATTTGGTGGATGAAAGGGCTTTGGGCTAATAATGAAGATGTGTTGGTACAATAATGATTGATGCACCAGGACAGGTACTTCTCCTGCCTCATCCAGCTGAGGTCAGCCTCCATCTTTTTCAGTATGAAGCTGAACTTGAGATAATGCTTCTTAGATTCTATGATGATATTGAGTTTAGGCGCCATCAGAATGTGCTTGTGAGATGCTGGCATGGAAAGAGATGTTCTTCGGGCATGGTCAGAGGATTATTTAAACATCATCTGCTTATGCACTGATGTATTTCAGGGTCTGACAGCTGAGCTTTTCAGCTCCAAAGTGGAGACAGGGTTGCTGTGAAGCTCAGTTCTGAGGTCCTGGAAGGAGTCTGGACCCCAGATCATGGGATACAACTGACTTTTAGTTTGGTTTTTATAAGGTTATCTTTAGGCCTCCTTTTGATTTTCTTTTAGCTCCAAAGAATTCATTCCAGACTTCCTTTCTCATTGGGTTTCTATTATTTCTGGCTATATTTTCTTTACCCAGCCGCCTTTGTTTCTGGCATTGGCGCTGATGAGCACAGAAGGTGTTGAAGCGTAGAAGCCAGCTGACCCAGCGTATAATGAAGCACTAAGATGGAGAGGAAGAATTGCCAAGAAATTCAAGCTGGGGTAGGTTATAGTCTAAAGGCTCATTCTATACCAGGCTCATAAATCTAGTTCATTTTCAACTCCCTTGTTTCCTTAGTCCCTTGTAACAATTTACCAGTAAGACATAAAGTTTCTAGCTTTGTTACATCTCAGATCCATCCCTACCTCTCTAGCTCCAAGGTCACAGTCATAGTTTTGCTGTCAGTCTTCTTTCATGAGGACTAGTATAATCTCACTGGTGCTCTGAACTCTATCTGGTCCTCTTCCAGCTATTCTGTGCACTGCAGTGCACAGTATCTTCATTTTCAGGATTCTCCAAAGCCTCTATGGCTCTCCGTTGTTCCTGAAATCATATTTAAAACCCTGATCCTGGATGTTCAGGCTCTCCCTTGGTCATGGCCCTCCTCAGGCGTCCTTGCCACCTGCTGCCACCTACCCGTGTTTTGCTCCTGTCGATAAACAGCCTTGCTGTACACCACACACCATTTTATGGCAGCCACCTCTGAAAAGCTGTCGGCACCACGGCTTCCTAAAGTGCCATTTTTCTCTGCTTCCCCCACATCTGTCTCAAATTTCCTTTAGAGGTCTTTCTTGTTAGGATCAGGCAAGCTACTTCTTGGCATGAGTCGGTGTGTCTCTGTCACCCTAAATGCAGGTGGACAGAATGCAGGTTACCAAACCCTTTCTTTTTTTAGCAGGTTGTGAGGCCAATCTTATCCTTTCTGGTAAGTCTGCTGGCTGATAACTTTTCCTTTCTGCATTGAGCATCATCTTATTAGCTCTATTCTTCAGTTGTCTGAAAAAATTACTGCACTGTTAAGTCTCCTGCTAAACATAGACTGTAGAAATATGGCTTACAGAAGATCACAGTACTTTCCAAAGTGTACTTGGATTAAAAAAAATGGGTTCTAGTTTCACGCAAGTATGAGAAATCCTGGATTAAGCAGAGCTAAACAGGTTTCTTTCTGGGGGACTACTTAGAGATTTTAATGATGTATCTTTTAGATCTCCAAGAAGGGGTATTTCATGATCCATCAAAATTAGGGGTAACTCTCCTCTCTGGAGGCAAGCTCTCTTTTGATTTCTTTTTTCTTATTGCAATGAAATGTAAATTTCAAGACATCCAGAGATAGAAACGAACTGAAAGAGACTGGATTTTTTTGTTTCCAACATGATGCAGCGCTAAATACCACCAGGGTATTATTGCCTCTGGCTGAAGGTGAATAAAGCCTTTGGCTCTCAGAAGTGTTCAGGGCCCAGAACTGGCACAGTTCACTGTCTTTAGGGAAGAATGACAGAGAGATGCCTTCTGCCTGCAGCCACGTCCCTGCCAGCACAAAAGGGCAACCGTTCTAAAAAGGGAAACGTGGTCTCAATGCTTCTCACTGCTTTCCTGAGGAAAGAAATTGCAGACCACAAGGGTGACAGCAAAACTCAACATTCTTACCTCTCCCTTTATTCTTAAGGCATTCAAAAGAAAACATAACTTTTAAACGTCTCACGGGGAAACGGCACACTTTTCATGCTTTGCTTCTTTGTTGCTGATGCATAAGCTCTGCTCTGGTTAGTCCATGCTGGCTACATCCCAGCTCCTGCACGTCCCACGCCCACGTCTTCCCTCCCAGCTCTGTACCCAGGAGGTTCGCTGCTGTAGAGGGCGCCATGTGCACCGTGCACCCTTTTCTTCAATACCCACCTCCCTCCCTCTTTGGTCCTGCTCCGGAGCCCGGTCCTGCTCCGACCCCACCTCCCATGGGCAGCCCCTACCCATGGCTCCAGACCTCAGTGTCCTGCAACGGGGAGGGGAAGGGGGAGGGGGAAGCTCTCTCCTCCCCCTGCCGTTGACCTGGGGTGGCCAAGGCTTCCCACGGCTGCTAACTTCCAGGTGCCTCGACCTCTCTTTGGGCGTTCCCTTCACTCTGCCTACAGCTCTGCAAATAGTCCCGTCAGTGGCTAAAGCCTCTGGAACCTTCCGAGTTGGGTCCTCTTTCTTGCTGGACCCTGAGTGAGACAGTATATTTTCAGGAAACGTACACAGGTCCCTCACATGAAAATACCGGAGAGCCGTCACAGTGTGTCATTGCCACCTCCTTCCCCTGAAAGACAAGGAGCGCAGCTGGGCCGCAGCTGGGGAGTCTCCCTTGGGATCAGAGCAGGGGGCCCAGCAGGCCGTTTGCCCAGCCTCATGTAGCCAAGAAGCCCTTTTTGGTGGAGGGAATCTCAGGGGATTAGTATTACAAAGGACCCATTTCGAAAAGCCCTAGAGCAGAGTATAGCTCAGGAGGGATGGAGCACATTCAGTGGTTTGCTGATAGCAGGTATTTAGGAGGCTGATCTGGGCCATGCTGGAACCACCTGGCCTGGCAGATGGCTGCAGTGTATTTTAGAGAAGTCCCTAAGTGTGCCTCAGTACACACTGCTCTTCACCTCTGTTCTCTTCAACAATGCGTAAGCAAATCTTGGCTTGATTTGGCTGGGTGGGGGGCGGGATGCTATTGTAGCTTTTGAAATATATCCCAGGGGATCCTTTTCCTATGCTAGGAACTCTGACCTGTTGCTTTCTGATATTCCCAGGGAATTGCACTGTCCACTCAGAAGTGAGGGGATGTCATTGTCCTCTCTGATCACAGGAAGATGAGTCTCAGAGGAAGGCATAGAAATGCCAGAGCTCTCTTTCGAGAAATAGCGAACTTACCGTAATTTTGGTAAGTGTTAGTGTGGTAGGCATGCTGGGATGAGAAGGGACTTGGCAAAAAGGCTTGAACATTACTGAATTTGTTTGTCCTTTAGAAACAGAAAAGATAGGAGCGCACTTTACTCTTTCAGTAACCCTGTGGTCAGAGCGCAATGGTCAGAGGCCGAGTGGCCTCTTCAAGATGTCCGGGATGCAAGTCCCTGTCCGTATCATGCATCAGTAGCAGCCCTGGGTGAATACGGTGTCATGGAGCCCTGGGAACGCAGCAGGAGCCCTCATACCTTGTGGCCAGCTGTCTCTCTCTCCCTGCTTTCTGTAGAGCTGGCTACTTTGTAACTCTCCTGGAGTCCCCCGTGAGGCCCCTGTTCTGTGACTCACTGTCCACTCAGACTCTGCTCAGATCACCTACTGAACTGGTCACCACCAGCTGGTGCTTAATTGCCTCCCTGGCTTTTGCTTGGCCTTGAATCACTCCTGGTGCTTACATCAATCTGTTCTCTTCTCCAGAGGCACAGAGTGGAGGAACTTGCTTTGTCTTTATTTCTCTGCAAATAGAGGACCCCTCCATGGGCAAGGATGAATGGGTTACTCAGAGTTGGATTGTAGTGTCTTGTGGGGCTTTTCCAGGAAACTCCCCCAGTTTGCAGGAAAGAGGGCCTCAATATCCTGCAGGACCTGAAGGGCATCCTACCTAACTCATAACAGGGACAGCTGCCGTCCATGCAGTTGTGCAGCATGGGGGCCTTACACCCGATATTCTCCAAGAGGACCAGCAGGCCCATCCATCACAGACAATGCCTGGCTCAGCACTTTTTTTTTTTTTTTTTTTTTTTTTTGAGACGGAATCTTGCTGTGTCGCCAGGCTGGAGTGCAGTGGCATGATCTTGGCTCACTGCAACCTCCGCCTCCCGGGTTCAAGTGATGCTCCTGCCTCAGCTGCCCGAGTAGCTAGGACTACAGGCACGTGCCACCATGCCCAGCTAATTTTTGTATTTTTAGTAGAGACGGGGTTTCTCCATGTTGGCCAGGATGGTCTTGATCTCTTGACCTCATGATCCACCTGCCTTGGCCTCCCAAAGTGTTGGGATTATAGGCGTGAGCCACCGCACCCCGCCCAGCTTCTTTATAGGAAGCAGGATTGGAGGCCTCTATCAAGGATAAAATCCATTTTCATCCCATTTCCGAAAGGGCTTTGGTAACCCCAAAAGCAGAAAATGACCTGCTGTAAACCCGATTCTGTTCTCCAACACAATCCTTTGCCCTCCCAACAAAGACCTGGGCAAGGATGAAACCATGGGGCAGGACTTCTGTCTCCTACAAATATGCCCAGTTATCTTTGAGAACCCCACTTACGATGAACCTGAGCTTGGAAGCTGTCCCAGTCCTCACTCTAGGGTGATCATTTTGTCCTGGTTTGGGCAGGACTTCCTGGTTTTAGCACTGAAAGTAAGTCCCATGTCCCTTCAGTCCCAGGTAAAATGAGATAGCTGGTCACTCTCCCTCACACCCTCTTCCCTTCTGGGCCTGTCATTGCACACTCCACATTGTGTATTCACTGCACCTTTCTGTGAGGCTGTGGGCTCCATGAAGAGAGGGGCCCTATCTTGTTCTTCTTCATCTCCCCTCATATCTGGTATTAGAAAGTGCCCCATGACAATTTGTTGAGCAGGAATTGCTACTCAAGGCTTAGATGCTGCATAAACAGCTCTACTCTGATTTTAAAATTTATTTTTTAAATGTTTACTTTATTTGACAAATAGTTATTGTGTATATTTACAAGGTACAATGTGATGTTTTGATGGATGTATACACTGTGGAATGATTATGTCAAGCTAATTAACATATCCATCACTTCACATACTTATTTTGTTTGTAGTGAGAACATTTGAAATCTACTCTTCGAGCGACTTTGAAATATACAGTACATTATTATTAACTATGGTCACTATGCTATGCAGTAGATCACTAAAACTTAGTCTTCCCATCTAACTAAAACTTTCCACTTTTGATCCGTATCTCTCCATTCCCCATCCCGCCAACCCTCATTCTACTCTCTGCTTCAATGAGTTCAGTATTTTCAGATTCGACATATAAATTAGATCATGCAGTATTTTTCTTTCTGTCCCTGGTTTATAGAATATGTGGAGAGGATCGCTCAGGGCTCTGCATTTATTATGGGGCTCCTGCTTTACACCAGAAAAATAAAACTGGGATCCCTAAACTTTGCAACGATTATGGGGGCCTCATTATCTGGGACTATTACCTGCAGCAGCTATAACATTCATTATTTAAAAACTACGGAGTTTTTAAAAAACCATTTATAGTAGATAACTGGAAAACACAAAAGAACATATAATGACTCACAGTTTTATTGCTAAAGAAAAATCACTGTCATTTACTATATCCCCTTTATAAAATACAAATTAAATAATCATTTTGAGCCTGTTTTTTCTATCCTCTAATATAAAGTGAGTATTTCCCCTTGTCAGTAGCATTTTTCTACAACATAACTAAAAATGGATGTTAAGACTCTTTGTAAAAACCAAAAGGGGATTCATCAGTGTTTATTTGTATATTTTAAGTATGCTGAGTAATCTAGTCATAAAAATGAATGTATGCTAATTTAAAAAAGGCCATTTCAAAAAGGAGAGAAGAAAAGTCACCCTAAAATCTCACCCCACCTCAGAGATAATCTTTTGATAATCTTGTTAACATTTTAGTGTCTATCTTTCCAGACATTTTCCTGTGGATCGATAAACATGGCCATGTAGACTTAAACACATATTACTACCCAGGCCAAACATCTCTTTATATACTTACTGCACATTTTAATTTTTTTCACTTCTAAAGTGTTTATGTAATTTGCATTTGTTTCTGGTTGGGTTTCAATATTTTCATATAGACTTATACGATCATTTCAGCATATTAGGGCTATTAAACATTTTGTTTTAAAATTTTAGCAGTATCTCCCTCAGAATTTAATTTCTTTTAGCCATTTTGTTTCCTCTTCAGAACTTTAAATTTCAGTGGTGTGTAATATGCCAATGTTATCTATTTAGTTTCTGCCTTTGGTTCAACATAATAAAAGGTCTTGACCACCCCTAAAATATATTAAAAAAATCGATGGCTAAGTATGAATTCCCTTCTTTATATTTTAATTTTTAATCCATCTGGAATTCATCTAGCTTAAAGAATTATGCAGTAAAGGAAACAAATTTACTTATTTTCTCCCAGAAGGCCAGCTAATTGTTCCAACATCTTTTCCTCTTTAATTAGAAATGCCAGCTTTAGCATATATATGTAATGTTCCCATTATTGTTATTCTCTTAAATATTCTACAAGTGTAGTTTTGCTTTTTTCCCTTTACCAGTGAAATTTGAATGGCTTAATCTCTCAGGAGTGGGTCTCATTCCTCGTTTCTTTCTATAACATTAATCTATTTGTATCTTTTTTTTTTTCTGTTGTGGTCAGTGAATATGGTCTGAATAACACTTATTAGTTGGAATTTATTGAGGTTTTCTCTGTAGTATAATATGGTTCAATTTTTGTAAATGTCACAAGAAGATATTAATACAATGTCTATATAGTATATACCTCTGTCTTCTCTCTCTCATCTGTAATTTCTATTACTGCTAAGTGTGGGTTGGAACCTTTTTAAAAAGAGGGATTTGAAGTTTGGAACTTGGTTTGTTGGGGAGGAGACCTCTTTGACTTTTAGATTAAGTAATTGCTTGATTAACCGCACAGGGATATGGGGTCAAATTTTCAGAAAATAATCACAGCTTCTTTGCTCTTTTCATAATTATTCTTTCCCTTTCAAGCATCCTGAGTCATTTTATTTTAGGTGTTTTTCTTTTATACAGAATTCAGTTGAGTTTCAGTTTTTGATTCAGTATGAGGGGTTTTGTTTTGTTTTTGCAATGATGCTTTATTCTTTACATATGATTGTTATGTTGGTTATGTTTGTTTTTATTTAATTTGCAATGGTGATAGATTGCATTATTGTTCTCAATTATTTATCCACTGCCCCACTTAGCTGTATTTTATAGCAGGCAGAGTGTACTTTCCTTTCCTGCCCTATTGACTTTGGGCTTTGCCATGGGGTTGTTTTGACCAATGCAGTGTAGATGGAAGGAACAGCGGCCAGTTTTGATCAGAGGTTTAAGAAACACCATGAGTTTGTCTTGTCCCTGGAGCTTCTGTCCCCTGGCACAAGAACCCCTCACAGTGGCTGCCCCTTCAGCTTGGGACATGGAATGAGAAGACACAAGGAGCCCATCAGAGCTCAGCTGAGCCCAGCAGAAGTACAGCTCACCTGGAGACCTGCAAGCAAGAGTAAATATTTGTTGGGGGAAGTTGTTGAGATTTGGGGTTGCTTGCTGCTGCAGTTACCGTGTTTCCCTTGCTTTACCCTACTCATTCTTTAAAACTGCCTTCTTTCTTCCTTATCTTCATCCATGCATCATTGAAAACCATTAGCAGGCCAGAATGAAGTAGGCAAGCCAAGCAGGGATCAAGGCCTGTGGACAAGGAGGGGATGGGGCTGTGCTAAGCGATTTGCTATGTCCTGGAGGACTGAGAAATGCATTGAGGATAATGGGAGTCAGATCTCTTACTGTTGGGAATATGGAAATGGAGACAGCTAGAATCGGGGTTGCCAAATTTAGCAAATAAAAATACAGGACACTACTTGGGACAGATTTATACTTTTAGTTATCTGAAATTCTAATTTAACTGGGCATCCTGTATTTTATCTGGTAATCTTGGATAAAATAAACAATGTAGTGTTGGATTGAAATTGGAGGTACCAGCATGAATTTACAGATTTACACACACACACACACACAAGCACACACACAGACACACACACGTAAATAAAGACATGTGACGTATACATATGTAGGGGCCAAGAAACTTTCTCCTTGGCCCCCTGAAGTTTTGCTGAAAAATCAACTTGCACAAGGTAGATTAATTGGGAAAAAGGCATACAAATCTATTTAACATGTATACATGGGAGCCTCCACAATGAAAACCACTAGATACAGGGGAAATTTTCCATTTTTATGCTTAGGTGAAAGTATGGACAGCTTTGTGGAAATATAATTGGAAAAAAAAGAGTATGATCTAATGCTAATGGACTGAGTGGGGGAACCCAGCAAGATCTATCTGTCTAGATTATTCCTGGCCTCTGTGAGCTGCTTTTTTTTTTCTGGGTATGGGGCAGGGCCCTCTGAAACGGAAGTATTGTGACCTACAGTCAAACAAGGTAGGTCAGTTAATTTTTTATGGTCAGTTTTTATACAGAAAGGCAAAGGGAAAGTTAGATTAATATTTTTAGGTTTTATGGTTGGTTTTTGGGAAGGGGTTCTGGTTTCTGTGACCTGCCTTGGAGCAGAGGGATTCTAGTTTCTATGGATAGCCTTGTGGGAGAATGGTTCTGAGAGACAGGAAGGTAGGAGGTCAGTAAAAAGCTTTTGCTTCTGAGGCTGCTTCTGAGGCCTTCGTTTTAGGATATTGTTTTCTGAGCCCCTACATTCCCCAGTCTGAAACTTCCCCAGGAAGTTTCACAGTCCAGATATCGGGTTGGTGGATTGTTTTATAATCCATTGAACAAGGTTCTCAGTCCTGAGGATAAGGTAGTCCAAAGTTAATAGTTGTGTCTCACTGCCGGCAGCAGTGGTGCAGGTGGGCTTCCACCACCGTCAGGCCTCTCTATGATTTGAGAAGTCAGTTATTTAATAAGAAGCATTCCTATGGAAACAAAAGAAAAACAAAGGCTAATGGTTAGAACAAACTATAAACTTAGTTTCTGAGTCCAGAGAGAAGCCAGTTGAGAAGATTTTTAGATATTGGGCTTGAAGCATCTTCTGATGAAGTGAGAGCAGACAGTGGCAATCTGACAGATTTTTTTTCGGTTTGCAGTTTGCATCAGGTGTTCCAGTGAACTTTCTGAGTAGTCTGTACACCAGCAGGCACAAAGGCTATTCATACATGAAGTTGCTGTAATGATTTTTCAAAGCTTTTTTTTTTTTTTTTATCAAGTTGTCTAGTTTTAGCTTATAAGGCTTTAGGAAAAAGCAGTTTTAGTTTTAGTGATTTTAAGTAAAAAAATTGTAAACATTAGTTTGGAGCCAGTAAAAAGTTCAGTATTTGGTCCAAATTGTATGCAAATAATAAAAACTCAAAAACAATGGACAAGGATAGAATCTAGAATCTAATAACAGACCTAATAACAGATATATTAAAGTTTTCTTCTGAAACATAATTTTCCTCCAGTCCTCTGTTTCTACCAGTGACAAATCTTAGTACAATTTATTTGAAAAGTAAGTCCTAGTCTTATTTTACTTGGCCTGATTGTTTGCATAAAGTGTGGCAAAAATAGTGATTGGCCACATACGGTCTTTTTAAATTGGGTTTTCTGGAACTTTTTATAAGGAATTTCAGATAAGACTTTCGAAAGCCTCCTGAGGCTAACAAAGCCAAAGATTTGTCTTTAAACTGTTCCTGTAATACTTGTATGAATTTGGTGAATTCCTCTTTGAGGTCCCAGAATTACTTGAGGTTTCTGATCCTATCATTCTTTACTTACCTCAGGCCAGAAACCTTGTAAAGAAACCATGTACACAGGTTCCAGCCCATTTTTTCCAAGGGGTTTTTTATCAGTTCTATAAAGTCAACTTCGATTTATTTTTTAAAATTTTCTTTTTTTTAAATTTTACTTTAAGGTCTGAGATACATATGCAGAACATGCAGGTTTGTTACATAGCTATATGTGTGCCATGGTGGTTTGCTACACCTATCAACCCATCATCTAGGTTTTAAGCCCAACATGCATTAGCTATTTGTCTTGATGCTCTCCCTTCCCTTGACCCTCACCCCCTGACAGGCCCCAGTGTGTGTTGTTCTACTCCCTGTGTCCATGTGTTCTCATTGTTCAACTCCCACTTATGAGTGAGAACATGTGGTGTTTGATTTTCTGTTCCTGTGTTAGTTTGCTGAGGATGGCTTCCAGCTTCATCCATGTTCCTGCAAAGATCATTCTCATTCCTTTTTATGGCTACATAGTATTCCATGGTATATATATACACCACATTTTCTTTATCCAGTCTATCATTGATGGAAATTTGGGTTGAATCTATGTCTCTGCTGTTGTAAATAGTGCTGCAATAAACATACGTGTTCATGTGTCTTTGTAGTAGAATGATTTATATTCCTTTGGGTATATACCTAGTAATGAGGTTGTTGGTGAGGCTATGGAGAAATAGGAATGATTTTACATTGTTCGTGGGAATGTAAATTAGTTCAACCACTGTGGAAGACAGTGTGGTGATTCCTCAAGGACCAATTTCTTAAAGCAGTCTGTTTACATCTGAAAATATGCCATTCCAGTCAAAACCCTGGTAAAATAATCAGTGTCTTTAATTGTGTCCTGTTACAAAAGAAAAGAGGTTCTTACTGAACTTATGCAAATAGCTATATTGTCATAAATTAAGAATACTCACAAATTGTTTCTAAATTCTGGAGAAATCAGGTGGAGAGAAAGGCAATTGTTTAAATTTTATTCACAAAAGTATACTTTACCCAACTCGTTGTAAGCTATAAATAGCTCAAAGAAGAAGAAAAACATTTTCTTGATTCTAGAAAACAAAGCCTAAGAAGAATCAGCAATGTTTCAAACAAAAAGTCATGAAAAATTATGTTAGTCTTCTATCAGTTAGTCCTATGTAATTAACTTTTTTTTTTTTTTGCTTAATGTTGGGTGAGCAATTCCCATAAATGTATCAGTTTTTTCATTAGAGTTCTGAAAGTTTTTTTTTTGTCCAATGGTACAATCTCCAAAGTTATCAGAAACCAGAAACCTGTATTCAGGAGTATTTGTAAGAGTTTTTGTATGAATTTATTTAAAGAAGAAGCAAATTTTGGACTGCTGCTGATTATAAACCACTTTCTGAGAATAATCAAGGTAAAACAATAATTGTCTGTGGATGACAAAAGTGTTTGAATAGCCATGGCTAAAGACACAATTAACAACGAAATTTGGTTATTTTGTGGCATAAAACAATTTAACATAATAATCATAATTATTACTGATAACATGTAATAAGACATATTAGAATTTTAGGAATCACATACAAATTTGGAAGATATGTTAATATCACCTTTATACAAATATAACCTAAAGTAAATTAAACTCCATTTTATATTTGACAGTGTTTTCCATATGACTTCAACATACCAAATAAACCTAATATGTCTCTCTTGAACTTCCATGGGCCCTAATATCCAAAAACTTAGTTTGAGGTTCAAGAGACTGAATTTAGA
Source organism: Gorilla gorilla gorilla (assembly GCF_029281585.2). NCBI lineage: Eukaryota > Metazoa > Chordata > Mammalia > Primates > Hominidae > Gorilla > Gorilla gorilla. Next base: position 53,880,515 of record NC_073241.2, read on the forward strand.
ATTTGAAATTTTGATTTTGGAAAGTTTGTCAAATATCAAAGGTTTAAAACACTTGCTCGGAGTAGAATCACATGTCACTGTAAAATGATAGTTGTTCATTTAGTCAAAGTAATAATTTCAAGATTTCAAAAACCAAAAACCTTTACTTTTTGATAGTCTCCTAAACAATCATAAGACCTGAGAAAGACATCATGAAGCAAACTGTATCTGTCTCTCCCTCTCTCCCCACTTTTTTTTGTTTGCAGTTTACTTAAAAGGTAAACAAAAATCTTTTACTACCTCGTTAATATTGCACAAACATCTTTTTTAAAAGGGAAAACCAAATTTTACCTTTGCATTAGTGTATTATTAATGCTAAAGCTAATTATAACAAGACCTTATAAACAAATCCAGTCAATCTTATTCTGTTTTAACATACAAAATAAGATTTCCATAAACCTTTTATAACCTCTTACAGTTTTTTTCATTCTTTTTCTTTTTCTTCTTTTTTTTTTGAGACAGAGCCTCACTCTGTCACCCAGGCTGGAGTGCAGTGGTGTGATCTCATCTCACTGCAACCTCAGCCTCCCAGGCTCAAGTGATTCTCCTGCCTCAGCCTCCCAAGTAGCTGGGACTACACGTGTGTGCCACGACTCCTGACTAATTTTGTATTTTTGATAGAGACGGGGTTTCACCATGTTGGCCAGGCTGGTCTCAGACTCCTGACCTCAGGTGATCTGTTCACCTTGGCCTCCCTAAGTATGGGATTACAGGTGTGAGCCACTGCGCCTGGCCTCATTCTTTTTCTTAACTTTTTATATACTTTTAGTTTTATTTGTCATTTTTCCCTTCAATTTACAACTTATAAAATCCTCTAAATTAGACAAAATTACTTTCCTTTTAACAAAAAATCACATTTACTGGGGGAACCTGCCCCCAATATTTCAATGTAGGTTCTTTCTATTTTCCATAAGTGTTGGCTGGCTGAGAAATAAAGAGAAAGAGTACAAAGAGAGGAATTTTACAGCTGGGCTGCCAGGGGTGACATCACATATCAGTAGGACCGTGATGCCCACCTGAGCCTCAAATCAGCAAGTTTTTTATTAAGGGTTTCAAAAGGGGAGGGGGTGTAAGAACAGGGAGTAGATCACATGCTTCAAAGGGCAAAAAGGAGAACTACTGATAAGGGTCCAACAAAGATCACAAGGCAAAGGGCAAAAGCAGAACTGCTGATAAGGGTCTATGTTCAGCGGTGCATGTATTGTCTTGATAAACATCTTAAACAACAGAAAACAGGGTTCGAGAGCAGAGAACCAGTTTGACCACAAATTTACCAGGGCGGGGTTTTTCCCATCCTAATAAGCCTGAGGGTACTGCAGGAGACCAGGGCGTATCTCAGTCCTAATCTCAACTGCATAAGACAGACATTCCCAGAGCAGCAGTTTATAGATCTCCCCCCAGGAATGCATTCCTTTCCCAGGGTATTAATATTAACATTCCTTGCTAGGAAAAGAATTTAGTGGTATCTTCCCTACTTGCATGTCCATTTATAGGCTGTCTGCAAGAAGAAAAATATGGCTCTTTTTGCCTGACCCTGTAGGCAGTCAGACCTTATGGTTGTCTTCCCTTGTTCCCTAAAAATCGCAGTTGTTCTGTTCTTTTTCAAGGTGCGCTGATTTCATATTGTTCAAACACACATGTTTTACAATCAATTTGTACAGTCAACACAATTATCCCAGTGGTCCTGAGGTGATGTACATCCTCAGCTTATGAAGATAACAGGATTAAGAGATTAAAGTAAGACAGGCATAAGAAATTATAAAAGTATTATTTGGGGACTGATAAATGTCCATGAAATCTTCACAATTTATGTTGCTCTGCTGCGGCTCCAGCCGGTCCCTTGGTTTGGGGTCCCTGACTTCCCGCAACACAAATTTTTTATGCCTTCTTGTAACTTTTTAAAAACCGAAAACATATTCTACTTTTTCTATACACTTTGTATACAGAATTATTTCTCCTGTATCCAGTAGTTTTAATTATATACAATGTTTGTATATAATTTTTTAATGTTTACTCTTGGTAACCCTTATTTTCAGTAAAAATAAAGGAGGTAGGCAATTTTACTTATGTGTCAGATGCAGAGCTCAGGACAATTCCTGGAGGATCTAATATCTTCCAGTATGGACAAAAGGCACAGCCAGTCCAAGGAGGATGAGGCCCAGGTGTTGTTCTCAGGCCTCACCATGGTCACTTGTCTAGACCCCAGAATTAGATGCTTCACGATAAAGACAAGCTCATAGTAATATATGTGTAGGGGTTTGGAGGAGACCAGTAGTCAGCTGTTACAGCTTTAACTCACAAAGTAAGCAAGTATCAAAGGTACTACAGGAACAACAGTTTTTTGACCTTAAAACATCTAGCAGAAACAGGCTAACCCTGTCTAACAAGTAGACTCATGCAGAATGTCTAAGAGTTGTAACAGTCTCATTTGCTGTGAGATGATGATAATGATGGTGGTGATAATTTTTGCCAATATAGAGTGAGCCCTCTAAGGTCTAGGTAGAACCCTTCCTTCTGTCAACCTAAAGAAATAAACAGACAAAATTAACATAGAAAGTTTATTTGGGCCAAGGTTAAGGACTACAGCCTGGGACATACCTCCAAGTTGCCTTGGAGAATGCTCCTTTCAGCTTTTGTTATAAGCAAGTTTTTTTTGAGACAAGGTCTTGCTCTGTTGCCCAGGCTGGAGTGCAGAGGGATATCAGTTCACTGGAACCTCTGCCTTCCAGGTTTAAGTGATCCTCCTGCCTTAGCCTCCTGAGTAGCTGGGATTACAGGCATGTGCCACCATGAGGGGCTAATTTTTGTATTTTTAGTAGAGACAGGGTTTCACCATGTTGGCCAGGTTGGTCTCAAAGTCCTGACCTCAGTGATCCACCCACCTTGGCCTCCCAAAGTGCTGGGATTACAGGCATGAGGCACCCAGCCAGTTATAAGCAAGTTTTTAAAGGCAAAAGAGAACAAGGAGTGGGCTGATGCAGTTTTTTGACAGAAATTCTCACTGGTTTTCAGAAATAACAATGGTTAGTGCTAAATTATAGCATAGAATTTAAGGCAGTCTTAGAAGCAGAATTAAATCTATAGAATTATGATAATGGCATAGAGCATAGTTTTGCAGAAATCACCCAGAACAGTTAGGAAAAGTTTGAGGCTGCAGTGGGCTATGATCGTGCTACTGCACTCCAGCCTGCATGACAGAATGAGACCCCATCTCCCCCACCCCCCTCAAAAAAAGGAATGGAAAATAGTCATTAATTAAGAACTGTTTAGATACCCAGAGGGTACAAATGAAGGGAGGGTGGTATGAGAAGCTGCAGCAGGAAACTGGTCTTTTCAATAACTAAATCTTTTTATTCCTCAGCAGTAATGTTTTAGTTTTTTTTTTAATAGTGTCTAAGCAAGCAAGAAAAACAATTTGAGTATTTATTTTTAACTTATAATTATACATTGTTTAACTATAGGATATGAGTTAGGGTGCCCAGTTTATGGCATTTTATGGCTACCTGGTGTCAGTTAGTCCAGAGCCCACATAGCAAGAAGCTTCAAGAGGTACTTATTTATTTCAAGAGGTAATTAATTATTTTAATTCTTTTCCTCATTGTTCGGGGTGATTTCTGCAAACCTATGCTCTATGACATCATCATAATTCTATGGATTTAATTCTGCTTCTAAGACTGCCTTAAATTCTATGCTATAATTTCTATCAAATATTTTTCACTTAACTCTTCTAATTCCCTTTTCATCCCAGTATATTTAATTCTACCATCTTTCATTTTATTTCTTTGATTACCTTTGGAATGCAAAGTATCTGTCAACTAAAAGCTTCTTTGGTTTTCTAGACTTAAGAATTATCTAAACAGTTCTTAATTCATTACCATTTTCCGTTCCTTTTTTTGGGGGGGATGGGGGAGATGGGGTCTCATTCTGTCATGCAGCCTGGAGTGCAGTAGCATGATCATAGCCCACTGCAGCCTCAAACTTCTTGGCTCAAGTGATCCTCCTGTCTCAGCCTCCCGAGTAGCTGGGACTAAAGGCATGTGTTACCATGCCCAGCTAAACATTCCTTCTTTTTTTTTTTTTTTTTTTTTTTTTTTTTTACAGAATTATTGTTTAGGTATCATGTTGTTCATCTTTGAGTAAGGACATTTCTGTCCTGGATGGCTATTTGTTCTGAATACTAGTTTCTGTAGCATTTTGCTCTACTCTTTATCATTTTAGCAATTGTTTGGATCCTCCATGTCCATCTTGATCTGAAGGCCTGGATGATCAGTGTTAATGTTCTGGCTTAGCTGCTGGGATCCCTGAGGAGGGTATAAATGAAGGGAGGGTGGTATGAGAAGCTGCAGCAGGAAACTAGTCTTTTCAATAACTAAATGTTTTTATTCCTCAGCAGTAATTTTTTTGTTTTTTGTGGTAGTGTCTAAGCAAAAAAGAAAAACAATTTGAGTATTTCTTTTTAACTTTCATTTTAAGTTCAGGGATCTATATGTAGGTTTGTTGTATAGGTAAACTTGTGTCATGTGGGTTTGTTGTACAGATTATTTCAGCACCCAGGTATTAAGCTTGGTATTCATTAGTTATTTTTCCTGATCCTCTCCCTCCTCCCATCCTCCACCCTCTGATAAGCCCCAGTGTGTGTTGTTCCCCTCTATGTGTCCATACGTTCTCATCATTTAGCTCCTACTTATAAGTGAGAACATATGGTGTTTGGTTTTCTGTTCCTATGTTAGTTTGCTAAGGATAATGGCCTCCAGCCCCATCCATGTTGCTGCGAAGGACATGACCTTGTTATTTTTATGGCTGCATAGTATTCTATGGTGTATATGTACCACATTTTCTTTGTGATTTTTTAGGTTGATTCTATGTCTTTGCTATTGTGAATAGTGCTGCAATGAACACATGTGTGCCTGTGTCTTTATGATAGAACTATTTATATTCTTTTTGGTATATGGATCAAATGATAGTTCTGTTTTTAGGTTTTTGAGGAATCACCACACTGTTTTCCACAATGGTTGAACTAACTTACACTCCCACCAACAGTGTAAAAGTGTTCCTTTTTCTCCGCAACCTTACCAGCATCTGTTGTTTCCTGACTTTTTAATAATCACTATTCTGACAGGCATGAGATGGTATCTCATTGTGGTTTTGACTTGCATTTCTCTAATGATCAGAGACACTGAGCTTTTTCTCATATGCATATTGGCTGCATGTTTGTGATCTTTTGAGAAGTGTCTGTTCATGTCCTTTGCCCACTTTTTAATGGCATTATTATTATTATTTTTTATCAATTTGAGTATGTTCAACAGAGGGAATTTAATGCTATTAATTGGTTATATGAGTGGGAAATGAGCTGAGAAGGCCAACAGGGGACAGTGTGGAAACCTGGAGAGGAGCAGCAATGGGAAATCCCCACACCTTAGGCTGGAGGGGCAGGGAGGAGACAGTGTTATTGGTGCCAGTGGCTGGCATCAGCTGGATGCTTGAAGCACTTTTTATGTGGCAGCTGGAGCCATGGAGAAAATAGTCTCTATTGAGATGCTACCTGAGGCACAGAAGAGGGGGCAAAATACGTGAATTTCTTCCTTCTCCTAGAAGAAATCCTGGGTTTCTTCCTAGAAGGAAGAAATCTCCCAGAAGTGCCTCCCATTGACCAAATCCTGGCAGATACAGGGGCTGGAAAAATGTAGCCTGGAGTTGTCAGCCCTTTATATTAAGACCAGACCAGAGGAAGAGTGAGGAATGAATCTGAGGTCAAGACTGGCAAAGGTTTTTCCTCCCATAGAGATTCTGCAGGTATGTAGAGTCTTTTGCAAGGTTATTTCCCAAACCATATTACCCACCCTGCCCCTCCCCCAACATGCACATACACACTCATTTAGTGTAAGATCTACTTTTTTATATTCCATCTTAAATGCTATGAACTTTTATCCATTTATTTTGTAATAGTCATCTTTTTGGATTTTCAGAGTCCCAAGCGCTTTCAGTTTTTTAGTTGATTCCTTTTGATCACAGGTAGGACTGATTTTCCTTTCTTTGTGATTTCTATAGCCAATCCTGTGAGCCTTCCTGCTCCTGGGAACTCTTTCAGTGACCACAGTCTCAGAATAATTCTATGTTTGGTGTCCCAGCTGTCTCTGAATTCTAGAACAACCTGTTCACTGCCCTTGGGGTCAAGGTGGCATGTGCCCACCAATCTAATAGTCATTTGGGTTAAATACTTGCAGTGTCATCTCTTTTATGGGGAGAACTCTTTTGCCTTGCTTCTAACCCAGAAGTTCTGCTCCAGTAAAACAGCCTATTCTTCTCCTCAGAATACTCAATTCTGTAGCAGTTATGTGGTTTACACCAGTAATCTCCTCTGCTCATACCCATTCCTAGTACTTCATCTTATATAATTTCTACAATGGTTCTGCAAATATATGTCACATAGGCAACCAGTATTTCTTACATCCTACTCAGGGCTGACATCATTAATTGATTAGGTTGATTTATTTAGCTCATTATTTAATTAATTGATTGATTTAGTTGATTAAATAATTATGATTAATTGATTATGCTCATTTTCTGATGAAAAAGACCTTAGAACACTTTTTAAAATTATGCTGGAAGTCACTCCCAGTAGCATGTGAAAAGAACATGTATTTGACATACTGGACCTGGTAGAAAGGTCTAAACTTCAGTTCAAGTTTTTAGCAGACAATGGTTTGTTACGAGGCAATGAAAATGAGGAGTCCCTTCAGGTTCACTAAGACATTGACTGATTTTGCTTTTTTTCCTTCAGAAGAAATCTTACCAGGTAATGGTGATGCTAATAACAAGAAACAAAGAGAAAGAAACAAATAAAGAGAGAGTGAGATTGAGTTCCATTGTATGCTGTTTTAGGTTGGGTTCCTTGGAAACAGACCCTGAGATGGAGAGTTGCATGCAGATTGTTTACTGGGGGATACTCCGGAGAGGCATCTATACAGAAGTGAGGAAGACAGCATTGGGTAGACGGGGAGGCTGATCTGCGAAGCATTTCCAACTGAGGGCCGAGCTGATTCTCCACAGATCTCTGCAGGGAAATTTCTGGGGTGGGGGTGGAGGGTCTTGAGAACTGTCCCAAATTGAAGCAAAGGTTAAGCCTTTATGCCCATACATCAGCAACATTGGTTTGGGGTGTCCCCTTGTCGAGGGGAGAGCAGTCTTGGACAAGGCAGTGCCAGTTTCCAGTGGGATATTGTGTCACCAACTTTGCAGGGTGTTCTTTTTTTTTTTTTTTCCTGTCATAGATGCTGTGATGGATCTTTGGTCCATGTCGCAGTGCTGGGGTTGTACCTGCATAACGCTACTTTTTAAATCTAATGATTTGTCTTTTGTTTTGGAAGGGATGATCTAACATGCTCTAGTCAGCTTGGTCCCTACAAACTCTTCATTAATATAAGGGATTCCTAAATCTTCCTAGGGCTTTTCTTCTTTGGAGCTCATATCTCTTACCGAGATACTACAAAGCACTTGTCATTTTTTACAAATCAAGTCCAATTAGCATAATGTCATTGATATTGTGGACCAATATGGTGTTTAGTGAAATGTCCAAGTCCCTTTGGACCATCTTATGACAGAGGCTGTGAGGGCAGTTAACAGAGAGTTAACTCCGTTAATGAAGCCCTGTGGGAAGACCGTAATAGTGTATTGTTAACCATCCCATATGAATGTGAACTGCTTTCTGATTCTTCTTTCAGATGGAAAAGGAAACAAAAAGTTAGCCAACTACATAGTCATGGCTATGATGATGAAATTTGTCTTAGTCTGTTGTGTGCTAGACAAAATACCATAGATTAGGTAATTTATAAAGAATACAAATTTATTTTCTTACAGTACTGGAGACTCAGAAGTCCAAAGTCAAGGTGCTGTCAGGTTCAGTTGTCTGATAAAGGCTGTTCTCTACTTCCAAGATGGTGCCTTATTGCTGCATCCTCTGGAGGGAAGGAATGCTGTGTCCTCACAATGCAGACAGGCAAACTGGCCAAACACTCTGCCTCTTTTATTAGTGCCCTGATCCTATTCATGAAGGAGGAGCCCTCATGGACTAATTACCACTTAAAGTCTCCACCTCTTAATATAATATCTGAATTTTGGAGGAGACACATTCAAACCATTTGTTCTAGTAAAGATACCACATTGGCATAGCAGCTGCCATTGAGACTTCTCTTTGGTTAAGGCTGTGACAGTTTTGGTGCTAAAGCAGGCCCACACTAACCTGTAAGAGCCAAGTGTTCAATTTTTAGGAGCCTTGTGAGCTGGTTGTTAAACCTATAGTGGGAACATTATACCCTGGAAATTGGCAAATGCTATATAGCGATCGTCCCTTGACCCCTGGAGAGCCCGTTGTGAAATGTTTACCAGCACGTCATTGGTGGTAGTCTACTGTCATTTATCATGTATCATGATTCTGCTCCATGTGCTTTTTCCTTTGCTGATTTTGCTTTGTTTTGCTGCAATAAATCACAGCTGTGAGTGTGACTGTATTCTGAGTCTTGTGAGTCCTCCTAGTGAATAATCAATAGAGTTTTTTTAGGGGCTAGAGTGGTGAATAAAATGAGGCTATCATGGCCATCACCAGTTTTGCATTCTTCAAAATTTTGAAGATGGCACTAAATTTTCCCATTTCCCTGGGATATGATGTTGTCTTTATTTATTGCCTTGGATAGGGGACAGTGGGGACATTTCAGTGGCTTCGTTTGGCTTTCCACACTTCAATAGCTTTTGCACCACAGATCAAGAATTTGATGTAAGAGTTCTGTCATTTATCAGGTATATCCATTTCAATTACACATTTGGGTACAGGGAAATGATCACTGGATGGATCCAGGAACCCACTGGACCCATCGGGAGGTTGGAGCTGGGTCATCGTTAGCCTTCACCTTACCCTATTATAATGGGAAGCACAATGGAGCTTTGTGTCCCTGGATATCACAGTCAATTCAGACCCTGGGTCCAATAATTCTTGTAGGTTTTGAGCACAGTGCAGGGAAATGATCACTGGCTGGATTCATGGACCCAGTGTGGCCTTAGTGAACTGGATGTGGGTCATGACTGGTCCCCATATTTCTCTATTCAAATGGAGGGGTGTAATGGTGCTTTGGGTCCCTGGAAATCGAAGTCAACTTACACTTAGATCCTTGTAAGTTTTGGGTGTTCCCATTTTCCCACTGGACAGTTATCTAAGGAAATGGCTGTTGATCTCTTTGGGAAAGAACTTGGAGAATTACTACTAAATACACTTCTGTGGTATTGCACGTTTTTTTGTCATGGGGACCTGGCTTCTTCTTCAGTCATTCCTGAACTGAGAACTGGCTCAAGTTCAGAAGCTTGTTAAACAATCATGACTTCTTATTCAGGCAGACGTTTGCAGGTTCTTGATCATCTGTTCTAGATTTCTTTTAGTTGGATAATTCCTGCAACACCTTTGATTGTCATGAATGTATGTATTTCTTACTCCTTTTGTAAAAGATTGTCCTTGGGGCGCTCCTCTGGCACATTTCTGGCTGGTTGGGGGCTCTCTAGACTTACCTGGTATATCCTCTTTAGCATACCCACTTCTCTGAGCTTTAAATGCCCCTTTCAGACCATTTGTCATGTGAGTTTTGGTATTTTTAATTCATTGGGCCAAACAGATGGATGGGCCATGATATTTTTCAAGCTTTTGAGAGCCATCCTTGCAGCGTATTAGTACTCTCTCTGGAGTATTTGCCCAGACTTGAGTATCATGGGAGAATGTTCCCACACTGATTAATGCTCCTTTGTCTAACTTTGTGTCCTACAGCCCCACCTGTCAGCATCTATTCTCATGCACACTTTCCCAACTTCTGCTGGCACATATTAGCCAGAGTTTACAGCTTCTTTGGTATATAGTCCCTGGCCTCTTAGCAAGCCCAGTACATCTCTGGTTAGGGTGTGCTGAAATTTAACCTTGCTATTTTTCTGTTGCTTAAGAGGAGCTGCAGGAGTAGGGGGAGGCAAACATTATTTTTTAAGGCATGGCATCAATCAGGGTCCAATCAGGAGACAGAAGTCACACCAGTAATTTGAACAGAGAAAATTTAACCTAAGAAGTATTAAGTAGTAAAATATATTTAACTACAAAAAGGCATAAAAGAGGGGTCTAAGGAAGATAAAAATAGCACACGTGGAAAGCAGCTACCACTGCCAGAGCTGAGGGAGAGACCAGGAACTTAGAAAAGATATCTTCTCCATCTTCCTCCATTGAGGCTGAGGTCCAAACTCCCTTGGAGAGGGTGTGGTTGCCATGGGAACACACAGTGTGTTGGTGAAGAAGAAACTTCGTAGAAGGCACAGATGGAGCTGGTCTGCAGGAAACAGCCCACTGGGTGGTGGAGAAAATTGCTGGAGGGTGCAGGGAGGCTGGAATTGGTCCACAAGAGCTGGTAAGGTGAGCATTACCAGGCCTCCTGCATGCTGATCTGCTGGCAGCCAGGACAAAGAAAAATGGCTCTATGGAACCAGTAAGAGAATCTCCTTCCTCTGGCTGTGACCTTGCAGTGTCACCCCAGTGCCCTTTGTTGATAAAGATATTATACCATGGGAAAAGAAAGGAATGATTACAAGCTCTAGCTCTAGGATCACAAAGCAGAGCAAAGGAGGCTGGATTGGGACTGAGAGGCAATAAATTGATAACTGGCACAAGCACTGTGATAATTTGGAAAATGCGGCACCAAAGTCCACTTGTACCTCTTTGCCATGCCCCCCATCAAGAGGTAGTCTATCTCTCTGCCTTGTTGAACCTGGGCTGATCATGTAACTTGCTTTAACTGACAGAGGAGACTGGGAAGTGATATTGTGATACTTACAAACTGATGCCTCAAAAAGCCATGCAACTTTCATTGTCTTCTTCATGGAGCCCAGTGGCCATGCTGTGAACTTTGCCATGTAGAGGGGCCACATGTAGGAAAACTTAGTGTTCCCGCATTACAGCCCACCAACCCAGTGCCAGATGTGTGAGGAGATTTGTGGGGACAGTTCAATCCTAGTCAGATGACTGACTGACTGCAAGCTCAGGAGAGAATCCCACAACAGCACACAAGGCACAGACAAACCATTTCAGTTCATCCCAGCCACAAAGGCTAACCCACAGAACTGGGAGCAAATAGATGTTTGTTGTTTCAAGCCACTAAGTTCTGGGGGTGACTTGTTACATAAAATTTATAAGGCCGGGTAGGGTGGCTCATGCTTGTAATCTCAGCTCTTTGGGAGGCCAAGGTGAGAGGATTACTTGAAGGTAGGAGTTTGAGACCAACCTGGGTAATATAGATCCCATCTCAACAACAACAAAAAAACAAATAAAAATAAAAATTAGCCAGGTGCGGTGGCACACACCTCCCACAGTTACTCAGGAGGCTGAGGTGGGAGGACACCTTGAGCCCAGGAGTTTGGGTTACAGTAAGCTACGACTGCGCCACTGCATTCCAGCCTGGTCAACAGAGCAAGATCCTGTCTCCAGAAAAAAAAAAAAATAATAAAATAAAATAAAATTTAAAAATTATAACTGATAGTGTAGAAAAGAGTTAACATAGCAGGGCTGGCTGTTATTCTTTGAAAGGCCTGCTGATAAGGTTAGCTTTTGACTAGTATTTGTAACTTGGGTTTTGGGAGGGTTCCTACCATTCCTGGAATGAGTAAGAGTGGCTCTCTGTGCCTAAATTGTCTGTGCAAACAACATGGTTTATACTAAAACAATGTGGTTTATTTCTGGGCGTCTGGAATATTGGTACTTGCCAGGTAGAGACTGCCTACATGATCAGCCCCCAGTTAAAACTTTGGGTGCTGAGTCTCTAGTGAGCTTCTCTGATTGGCAACATTTTCCACGTGTTGTCACAACTCATTGCTGAGAGAATTCGGTGCATCCTGTGTGACTCCTCTGGGAGAGAGCTCTTGGAAGCTTATGCCTGGTTTCCCTGGGATTTCACTCCATGTGCCTTTTCCCTTTGCTGATTTTGCTTTGTATCTTTTGCTGCAATAAATCACAGCTGTGAGTATGACTGTATTCTGAGACTTGTGAGTCCTTCTAGCGAATAATCAAACTTGGAGTGGTCTTGGAGACTCTACACGCTAATATACACACTTGCTTCAAAGCAAATTGCAGGGCACTATTTCTACCAAAGTGGGGTGGGCCTCTTCTGCAGACCCAGAGGCCTCAGGAGAATCTGGGAGCTGAAATTCTCAATCGCGTTACTCAGATATCCCCATTCCAAGTCTCAGGGTCCTATGGTTTCCCTATTAGAGCTTGATCTCAGCATAGGAAACCTTCTAGGATGAGAATTCAGCTTTCTCTGAAGCTCTGCTACCTGTGAGCCTGATCATTCTCTCTGTACATCCACTGGCTACCTGAGATCAGCATTTCCTTAAATGTTGGCCAGAAGGCCCTCTGGCTTTCATAAGTTTGCTTGAATTGTTGAATGATTGTCCTGATTATAATCTCTCTTCAATCAATCAATTGTCTGGAGGAATTCCTTTTATTTTACATATCCCACATTCTTCTCAAGGGCCAGAGATATCTCACCAGTGGTTGCATCCACTTCCACCAGCGAAAATGTGAACAGTGGCAGCACTGCAGCATGCCAGGGCCTACCTCTTCTCTACCTTCCACCAGGGTGGGTCTCCATTCTCATGCAATTGGTGAGTGATCCAGCTCCAAGACCCTTATCACTTACTCCTATTACTACTACAACTTAATTGTACATGTGTAACACATTAGAGCTTAGTATATGATTCCACATAAAGGAACTCCTTTATTTCTGGAATTGCCTTGAAGGGAGGCATCGGAGTTGCTGTTCTCTCTGTTGTCAAGTGAGGGAATTAAGCCTCAGTGGAATGATAGCCCAAAGTCAGTATTCTACTAAGTTGCAGAGTCAAAGTCAACCTAGATTTTTGACTCCATCATTCTTTCCTACCACATTGTGCTACTTCTCCAAAGAACTGGTGAGGAAATTTCTCGATCTGCATTTGCTTATTCAAATTCTTATGATCACCTTAGTATTGATGTGGGTGGTAGCAATCTACACCAGATACATTTGACCTAAAAGAATCAAGGGCAGAGAAGAGGGTAAGAAGCTTGTCAACCTTTAATGTGCAAACAAGTCACCTGGGGATCGGAAATGTTAAAATGTAGATTCTGATTCTGGGAGTCTGTATTTCTGACAAGTCCCTCAGTCGATGCTGATGCTACTGCTCCTCAGCCTCACAGAATAGCTAGGTTCTTAATAGCAAGGTTCTTGAAGAATCAAAGTAAGAAAAATTTAGGAATATTGATTTTTTATTTTCCAACTTTTCAATGTGTTAAAATGCAAAACATTTTTCTGCATTAATTCAATCCATAAACACTCTTTAAAAACACACTAAAAAAGGGGTCAAAAATAAAGCTGCAGAATTTTTCAGATTTTAACCAGCCATAAGATAAAAATAACAATTTCTAAGAGCTTCGTTCAGGCATTTGATTGACGAAGCTCATAAACAGTGAGTCAGTTAGGTACCCATCCTGTGCCAGAATTCCCTTCCAGTTTTACAAGGACAAGGTAAAAAGACACAGCCAAATTTTGATCAATTCGTGGAGACCACACTAAATCATTCTGGGGATGACAAAGATTCTCTTGTGGACTAAACTCTAATCAGCTAGGCCCTGAATCCAACTAGGCCCTGACCTTTGGACTTTCGTATTCACTGAATTCCATGCATTATCCAGTTTTAGCAGGAACCCTGTTAAGTCAGTTTAGACAGACTGTCCTACCTATGATATCTGATCACCCTTGATATCTGATGGGGTTCTTCATCCTCCACCCACCAGCTCCTCAGGTGATGTCTGGCCACCCTGGCCTGCTGTCAGCAAGAATCCTATTAGGTCAGTTTAGGCAGAATCCCCCTTACCCCTGAGGTTTCCCCCTTTTATTATTTTTTTTTGAGACAGGGTCTCTCTCTGTTGCCCCAGCTGGAGTGCAGTGGCGATGTGACCTCTGTCACCGCAACCTCCACCTCCCGGGTTTAAGCGATTCTCCTGCCTCAGCCTCCTGACTCCTCCTTGGAGGTCTGGAGGCACGTGCTTGTAGTGGCACTGCCATGTAGCCATGCCTGGCTAATTTTTGTATTTTTAGTAGAGACGAGGTTTTGCCATGCTGGCCAGGCTTGTCTCGAACTCCTGACCTCAAGTGATCCGCCTGCCCTGGCCTCCCAAAGTGCTGGGATTACAAGTGTGAGCCACCACATCCAACCCTGAGGTTTCCTCTTGGTAATTTCCCATGGACTGCTCCCCAGCCTGCCCCTTGACCTCCTTGCCTGTAAATTCCCACTTTTCCTTGTATTCTGAGTTGAGCCCAATTTCTCTTCCCTACTAAAAAAACCCACTGGAGTAGCCCCTTTGAATAGAGTTTGCCTTGCCATTCTTTAACAAGTATCATGAATAACTTTTTCCTTCACGGGGATCATAGTTGTGTTGGGTTATCCAGGATCCAGCTTCAAATTATAAGAATTTTCTCAGTAGACCTCAGAGAAGTTTCTGGCTATCTGTGATAAACTTTGGAAACCTCTCAAAATGACACCCATTCCCAGACCTTCACCTGGTTTTTGGTTTCTGTATTGTCAAGGTCAGCCACAATGTGGCTGACCTGCAATGTGTCTCCTCTCTAAACTTGTCCTTCCTTCTTGCCAGTGCCCAGCTTTTGGTTCCTGCTCCCACCATCTCTAGCTTTTCTTCAGGGACTGGAGTAGGGCACGGCCACACAGAGGGTCATTTCAGGGTTAAAAATTGAGGCAAACGTTACAAAAAACTAAAGTGGTGACGACCTTGGAAACTGGGATTGGCTTCTTAATCCTGGGACATCTGGTGGCCTTAGCTCAAGCTCCACAAAGCCTCCCTGTGGCTTTTTCTGGAAAAAAAAGAAAAAAAAAATCCAGCAGGCAATTAAATTCAATCCCCCACCCCTTCTCATGTTCCGTACCAAACCACATTGCCAGCCTGTCATAGAGTTCTTGTGACTCAAATGACAAAATATTTCCACTCAAAGTTTTGGGAGCTTCACCTCCCTCCTATTTTTTTTTCCTATAAATGGAACCCCAAAAGTTTGGGCTAGATATATTTTTTTCCCTTTTATAAAATGGACTTTTTCCTTCCAGAAGCAATGATTCAGGGCCGACAGTTCAACTTATTTATTTATTTGTCTACCCATCCATCCCTTTATTTATTTATTTGTTGTATAAGGTAATAGCTTATGGTACTTACCCAGAGCCAGCTGTTTGCAGGATGCCGAGAGCAGGTGGTCTTGGAGGCCTCTGATGAATTGCAAAAGACACTCACCAGCTGCCGACACTGTGTGTAATGAGCAAACCTGCAAAAATCTTTATTTTCAGTTGGATTGTACCTTTAAGTAAGCAACGGAGACAGCCAGTATAACTACAGACCATGACCAACAACCCACATAAACAGTGTGCAAACACAAGTGATTAATGTACCACTATTTCAAAACATCTAAAGCTAATGAGTCAGATTTACTAGGGTGCACAAGAGAGGGGGAGAGGGATGTGGAGGAGGAGAGAACAACTTAATGGGCCTTAATAGCCTTTAGTTGAAGCCTAAGAATTCTCCTGCCTGTGGTCCACAGTGCCATCTGAGCTGGTAAACAAACACCCTGCTGGCCCACAAAGGCCATTTTCTTTCTGGCCATTCAGGGAGAGGGGTGTTCCAGTTTCAGGAATAGAATTAGGGGAGCAAGCTGGTGTTCACCGCACCCTCCAGTGATCTCTGATGATATGCGGGGATAATGGGTTACAAAGACAGACATTAATAAGGTAAGACAAGAGGGGGGAGGTTTATTAATTTTTCAAGTAAGTTAGGATGCCCCAGGGCATGGTAAAAGTGTAAAGAATCTGGTGAGCGATGAGGGGCTCGCCTGATTAATGCAAGTCAGCTGTCCTCTGAGGGCCATAGCAATAATGATGAGATTATGGAAGAACCTACTGAAGACAAATGAGATGCATGTGGAATAAAAACGAAGTGTCCTAGTTACTCTTTTGGAGTGCATGGTGGATTTTTATTAAGGAAGAACAGAGGTACAAATGACAGCCTGAGGAAGTGGGACTCTGCTTGTTCTGCTCAAGTGCTTTCTGCCTGGGCCTTCCAGGAATTCTGGGCCTGCCCTGGAGAAGTGCTGAAAAGGCAGTGCATCCAGCAACAAACACCTTCCACGTAGGCAGATCGGAGGGAGAAGGGCTTGGTGCCTCCACCAGGCCCCCATGGCCTGTGGCTTTGCCTCCAAGCACTGCCGTGCACGGTCCTCCCCTTCCTGCTGTTGTTTCCTCCAGGATGTGCTGGGAGCTGGGCTGCCTTGTGGTTCAGACGTCCTCCATCTGTTTCTGCTCTGCCACTGCTGACCAATTAATTTGGAGCTGGAGACAAGGGAGCTTGCATTATTTTTCTTTTCCTTCTCAGGATGCTCACTAGGTATTATGTCCTGTCTCCGTGTGGTCCTCATCTTGCTTGTGTACTTCTCTTCCCTGGCTTGCCATTCAGTCTGTATCTTCCCATGGAGGCAGAGGCAGCGTCCCCACTCAGCCCCTGCCTTTGACGTCCACGTGCAGACGGTGGCAGCAGGGACCCTTGAACTTCAACATGCAGAGTTATTTGAGGAGCTGGCTAAAAAGGCAGCTTTAGGTCTTAGCTTCCAAAGAGTTCAGCCTAGATACCAGGAATCTGCCTTTTTAGTAAGCACTTCACAGGTGGTTCTGATACTAGTGTGCTCAGTTGATAGTTTGGGAAACACTTTGAAAGAGTATGAGATGGACCATGGGTTGCCCCTGATAGATTATTCTGAATGTCAAAGTGCCTAAAATTTCACTGTGGGTGATTCGCCTTTTTACATCAACTCACAACACTTAAGGAGTTCAGAGTAAGATGTCAGTCTGCCACCCCCACCTCCCACCATGCAGTGGTAACCCCTCAAATCATTTTTAGAAACGACTCCCTTAGTGTGAGTCTGTTTATCACACTAGAGCAGACAGCTTAGAGCATGATGGCCAGACTTCTACGGAAAGATTCATGGATCAAGTTGGAAAGGAGGAGGCAAGGGAGCAGAGGACAGCCTGGAAGAGCAAGGACAGTTGGTGGGGAGGCAGGATATAGGCAATGGGTCCCCTGGGGCCAAAAGCAGAAGTGGGGGAGATGGAGAGGAGGAGGGGGCTGGGGGACAGTGGTGAAGCCAGCAGTTCTCAACTTTTTTTTTTTTTTTTTTGGTGGCGAAGCATTTCTTTTCAAATGAAATCTAAGTGGAAATTCCAGTTGATAAAGCCAATTAAATAATGTATTAATATATATTTTATTTCAAATGTATAACAATTATCTTTATAATGATAAATTATATAGATGAACCTGTTGGAATGAACACAAAAATTAGAAATTGGTGGCTACAGATAACAGTTCAGCCTTAGATCATCTGGAATCAGCAAATTTGCTCAGATAAATGCTGTAAATGACAAGTTTGTTGGCAGCTGGCTTTGCAATTTTAGGAGATTCCCTTAGACAAAGTGACCTGGACTCTTGGATGAGGAGTAACAGGAACTTTATATTTTAAGGTTGGATCACTCACGATATTTAGTAAATGTTCAAATTTCTCTCATTGAAAGGTCACTGCAGAAAGCAACCAGGACATTGAAACAGGAGTTTAAATAGTCTCTGACATGGTACAACCTAGCTTACTATTGCACGAATGCAATTACCCTACAGGAAAAGAAAGCCCCAAGGAGAGGCAGGAACCCTTGCTGGCATTGGATCAAGCCCTTCACTCATGTGCTGTAAGATGTGCTTTTAGGCAATTTTACTTGAACCGCCAGGCACAGGCCAGAATTTATGCAAATATCAGTGCAGCCCTACCACATTCCTAGTCAAGGAGACAGTTCTTAGAAACTGTAAGAACCTTTATTCCCAGATATGTACAAAATGATTTACTTGATAGGCACAAGTTCACAATGTGCTAAAGGTTGTAAGTTTTAAAAACATACAATTTATATTGAATTTATATTAAAAACGGAATGCACTTCCGCATGTGTTAAATTTATGTACGTGTGCAGTTCATGCGTTGACATTTAAATATAATATACATTTAATTTACACTAAAAATGTGTAAGTTTTTTTTCAGGTGGGGGGTTAGAGAATAGGAGATAGGTGTCATACGTTTGAAATACATATTTAAATAATGAAATTAAAACAAAATATGTATAGAGCCCTTAGATGCTTTCTGAGGAATGCAGGATTTGGAAAATCAGAGGCTTGGGCCAAGACTGCGCCTAAGACAGACCCCATCACTAAGGATAAGGTGGGCAGCAGGGACTGGACATTAAGGAATGTCTCAGAGCATCTTTGGCAACACTAGATTTTTCTTTCATCCAGCTACTTGTGCAAGAAGCTACAATGAGAAAAAAAATAGCAAGAAATAGATGAGGGAAGGAGGTGCTGTAGAGGGAAAAACCAAGAGAGAAAAGGAGAATGAATTGTGCTGAGAAAGAGATGCCTGGATGAAGAAGCTGGCCCTAGCACCCATAAAGCTGGAAAGAAAGTGGGGCCTTGGAAACTTCTGGAAGGATGCGAGGAAAGAAAAAGGCAAGGAAACGAGATGGAGAGGAGAAAGAGAAACCAGGAAGCACTTCGGAAGCATGCAAATTACAAGGAAATGAGGAACAGCCTTTATTGAAACAGTCTGTGAAGTCTGTGCTAGCGCTGAGAGCTTCATTTTACTGTCCTGGCAAGGAGGTAGGTGCTCAAAGAACTTTGTCTTGGAAGCCCACTGTGGCTCCCCCGGGCCTGGCACTTTAAGCCCCGTACTTTTGCTCTCACTGTTCCTCTCTGCCTGCTCCCTGTGGTCTCTTCTCGGCTGTCTCCCACTTGGCCCACCTTGGCCTGGCCATCCGAGTAGAATAAACTTTCATTTTCCTTAGGTGTGCGCCGCGCATACCGACTAACCCGCTTCCTGCACAGGTGTGGCCCCTCTCCAGTGCCCAGCACCTCATCGCTGTGGTAACAGAAGACACGCTGATCATCCGGATTTTGCCTCAGAGACTTGGGCTGTACAAGCTGCTTTCCTGGGGTAGCTTGTCCTTTTGCAGTTAACCGAGATGCCTGGGGAGAAGAGCTTCCCCCAACAGGATGGCAGGCGATGCTTCCAGATGCGGTCACTTGGCACGTCTGAGCCGAATGTCTCCATAAAAATATGATGTAATTAACAGAGCCGCAGCAGCTGGAACAATTCAGCACCTCACATTGATTTTCCATGTCTCCTATTTACTTTCAGTTTTTAAACTGTCTGCAGTGACAGGAAATCAAAGAATTATAATGGTGTGTGTGAGGGCCCAATGCTGGGTCGGCATTTCCTTGTGAAATCCTGAGATTAATCAGTTTCCTATCACTCAATCATCCCTTTTCACTTCTAAAGGAAAACTGTCCTCCCAAATGCTACGAAATAGCAGTCTATTTTTGGATATTAAAAAAATCAATTGTATTATTTTAAAATTTGAGAGGAGTGTTTTTAAAAAAGTCAGCCCGAAGCAATATTCACTTGTCTGTTTTCCCCTTCAAGTTTAATAGGAGTTGGCAAAGGCATTTGGGTGCAATGAGACACAAGTACTATATTCACCCTTCCCAAGTTTTGAGAGCTTGGAAAAGTTACTTGGCGGAACCAAAGAGAGGAACTGCATTCCAAGTTTTTTTGATCACTGAAATGAAGGAAAATAAGTTTCCCCATATGTGGTTATTCATGAGCCTTCATCTGAAGCTGGTGGTTTTCTCATAGTTGGTCACTGTATTTCCAGCTCTGTCAGGTGAAAGTCAGAATCTTGGGTTAATTTCACTTTGGGTTCCTTAAAATGCTGGAGAAAATAGGCAGCTGCGGTTGCAGTGGGGAAACAGGCCTCTGTCTGAAGTCAGCTTGCTCTATCTAGATTGTGTTTGAAAACATGCCTCAGATTTAAGTGGTCTTGGTTTTTTTCCAGACTCCCTTACCTTGGCAGATTCTGTGTCTTGCCCATACTGTAAGAACTCACTTTTCTTTGTCTGTTTATTGATTCAAGTAATATAACCATTTCATAAATAATTAGGAAAATAAAGAAGAAAATTTCTCATAATTCTACTGCTCAAACACAATAGCTATGATTGTTTTGGAGCAATTACTTTGGGTCATTTTCAAATGCTGAGTTTTGGTATGATTCTAAGCATAATGTACAAACAACTTTACATGTTGCTTTTTCACTTAATCTATGTCAGAAGCATCTCCCCATGTTATGATTAGCTTCAGTAAATATCTTTTTAATTGCTGCCCAAACAGCTGGAACAATTCAGTCCCTCTTATTGACTTTCCATGTGTCCTATGGAAGTAGAGACTACTCTATTAACTATTTCTGTATTTTGGGACAATAGATCAAATTCATTTTTCACTGTAATTAATCCTATGATAAGTATCTTTATAAATAAGCCTTTTCTATATATAAGATAATTTCTTTAGGATAAATTCCTAGAAAAATACAGGGTCAAATTGGATACATATTTTATGACTCTTGATATTTCTTGTTGATCTTTAAAGCTATTATGTGACTTTATATTATCACCTAAAATGTTTGAGGAATTCATGCTTTACGAGCGTATTTTATTGACTAAATATGCAGTACTGAGAGAGCTTTATGTGTGCAGTTTGATGATGCTGACAGATATCCCGGAGATAAACATTTTTTAATTTAAAGATGTTCTGTTTATGTTTAACATACAGAAGTTAATGTTAAACATGATGCCTATTTTGTTTAACATACAGAAGTGACTTTATTAAAGCCATTTCTTCTAAACGTGCAGTAAACTATGAATTCTTTGCCTGGTTCTAATGTTCTATCTCATCAAACCTCATAAAACTAATTAGCATCATACCCCCTCAGTTTGCCTGTGAATTTTGAAGATGATATGAATTTCTCTTCCATGTGAAATAGAATTTGGTGGGTATCCCTTTGCTGGGAATAACTCCTCTGAAAAATAGAAAAAATACTGAGCAGAAAGAAAGTACATTTTCTGGGAAAAGAATAAGAACCCGGAGAGATGGAGTGAGAATTGTACCACAGAGTCCCAGCAGCAGATGTTTTGGGTGTTGAAACTCCCACCAGAACAGCTGCAGAAATGTAGAATCACATCTGGGTGTGTGACGCGGCTGCATCATTACCTACAGACAGCAAAACAGCCAGATGCTTCCAATTCATTTTAAGGACCAGGCTTCAGGTCTGAACCTGTGAATGTCTCCACTTCCCGACCAACAACTTATCAATTGCCGAGACAGCTCATGAAAACTTCGCCTCGAGGGCACTTTAAGGACAAATCTCGGTTGCAGCAGGTAGAGGCAGAGTGCAGCTGCTGCACACCCAGCCCTGCAGCTCTAGCTCTGCTCTCGGGCTGGAGGATAAAGCCATCAAAGCCCTTCCACACGACGGTTCCTGCATGGCTTGTCACCGGTGCATGAGGCTTCTGAGGGCGAATTCTGTTTAATCTCCACTCTAGTTCTTCAAATTCTCATCTCTCTCTCCCTTTTTTTCTCTTTCCTCTTTCACTGTCTCCTCTCTCACTCTGTGTGTGTGTGTGAGAGAGTATCTCTCCCTCTCTCCCTCTTTCCTTCTCCCCATTCTCCCAAATATAAGCTTCTCCCTAGGACAGTGGAACAAATAACTGGGTGATCATTATAGTAGCAAATGGTTCTTAAGACTCGGACAAACACTGTGATTTTTGACTGCACAGCTATTCTGTCATTCCTCTTGCCTTACATGGATATGGAAGTCAGTAAAAGTGGCCCCTGGTGACAGGGCTCCAGCCAGCAGACAGGCTGATCACAGACTTCAGCAGCCTCTCGTCTCTCTGACCAAGTACCAAGAGTGCAGTGCAGCTCACAGGCCCTGGGGGAAGGTCATTCAGTATATAACTCTCAGGCCCGGAAGAAAAGAGTTGTTCAGCCTGACTGACATGGAGAAACCCCATCTCAACTAGAAATACAAAATTAGCCGGGTGTGATGGCGCATTCCTGTAATCCCAGCTATTGGGAGACTGAGGCAGGAGAATCACTTGAAACTAGGAGGCAGAGGTTGCAGTGAGCCGAGATTGCACCATTGCACTCCAGCCTGGGCAACAAGAGCGAAACTGCATCTCAAAAAAAAAAAAAAAAAAAAAAAAAAAAAGAGTTGTTCAATGTGAAAGCCTCAAGAGAAAAACGATACTCAAATGTGTAAATCTCAACCCCTGCTGATGGTCAAGAGATAGGTTTCTCTCAGGAGTAGCCTGTATACCCCTCTCCCTCCCCACGGAGTGAGCAGAAGCTGACCAGAAACATTTGGTGAAAGAAAAACTATCTTCAATCATCACACTCTTAATTTCCTGCAGGAACTTCACGTTTGTTATTAGAAGTATTTTTATTATGCTAAACAACCAAAACCATTCATACAGAGCTTGCAAATAGGGAGGCCAAGGAAGTTGTCTCATCAGCCCAACTGAGGCTTGGATCCATCTCTTCAATTGTTATTCAGAGTCCTGTGCAGAGCTCTCTCTTGAAGGAAGAATTGTAAAATGTAACGGAATCATGAAAGAGGTTAAGATTCACCAAACAGTTATTTCTGGGGAGAGAGGATAATTTTACAGAGGAAGAAATGAAAGCCGAAAGAGGTGAAATAACTTGCCCAAAGTTTCAAAGTGGAGTCTGGCCCCAGATCCCAGGTTGTTGAGCACCAAGCTCCATTGTGTGTTCTTTGTCCTGCTGCCTCTTTGTTGGCCAATACCACACCAGGGTCAAGTAGGATGCAGTTAACTCCAGAACTCTGGGCTTCTGGTAGTGAAGGTCATTAAACTTGAGTGACAAGTTGTGTTGAGTAAAAATGATCCTAGAGTTGAAGAAATGGACATGTTATTCATGTCCATTGTGACCTGTGAGAGGTGTCTCCTGTTGAAACGCTTCTTATTCAGTAATAATATTAAAGGAGTATTATTGAGGTGTGGACCAATTGCTGTGGTAGGGACTGTGAAGTACAAGTTGTATATCCTGCCTTTAAGGCACTTATAATCTGGTGAGATTAGCAGAGATAGAGGAATCATTAAGTAATATTCAAGATGGTGGAAGCAGGGCTGTGAAGGTTTGTCTATGCTGTGGAGTCCTAAAGGGGATGAATGTCTCAAAGCTTGGTGGGTGAAGAAACCCTTCAGCCAGTGAGGTTTGGGGAAAGTGTGCTAGGGTGGGGGTCAGGGTCTGAATCTGGAAAGGTGCAAAGGACTCCTAATATAGAGTAAAGGAGAAACAGTCCAGAGGTTTGAATTTGAGAAAAAGGGTGAAAATGAGAAATGATAAAGTATGCTTAGGGAGTGGCCTTTTTGTGTAGTGTGTGAAGCAGAAAAGGCTGAAAAGAAGACTCAGAATTAGATTGCAGTAATCTTGATGACCCTAGTCCAAGAAAGTGGAAATGACAACACTGCTTGTCAGCTGGGGCACTGCTTTGATAATAAGTGGGCTTCCATAAACTCAGTGGGTGGTGTGTGGACCGAAAGGACTACGGCTTGAGTTTAAGGCCAACTTACAAATCCTGTGTGTTTTATGTTTTCACCATCTAGCACTTCTTTTGGCAACTATATAGAAGATTGTCTTATATCCTGACTTTGTCTTCTGCTGAGTCTCTGTAGCCACCTTCCAACTCAAATGGAACAACCAGAAGGGACACGCCAAAGGATGCCACATGGCAACCTCTGCCACTAAACACCTGTTCCAGAAGGAGCTAGTAGAGGATTATGACTAGTTCTTCACCATGAATTCATTAAAATCAGAAGAAAATACACACCAAAGGAAATCTGATTAGACCTGACTCGAGGTACAGGTTGAACATTCAGTAGAGTGGCTTTTGTGGCACAAAGAGGAAGAAGCCCTTTGGGCAGAACCTGAAGTGCTGTGAAATGGTACCCAACCCTGTGGGGAACCTGATGGAGTGGCAGTGGCTGAGGACTTCTGTCCATGAGGCAGCTGCTGCTCCTCCAGCAGTATGATTCAGACATAGCTAAGTGTTCAGAGCTGGAATGGGCCCTACTCCATATTTAGTGCAACTCCTCATCTCAGTAAATGTCTTGACACTTAGGTAAGGTTAGGGAAGTGATCTGCCTGAGATCTCTCACTTTTGTTAGGGAATGGCTGTGAGACCCCATTCCAAGCCCAGCTGTCTGCTTTGCTATCACTTCTGCTACCACTTGAGGACTTAAGAACTTCCTCTTACTGAGCCAAGAGGCTCATGCCTGTAATCCCAACACTTTGGGAGACAGAGTGGGAGGATCCCTTGAAGCCAGGAGTTCAAGACCAGCCTGGGCAACTAAGAGAGACCCTGTCTCTACAAAACAACAACAACAGCAACAGAAAAAAACCAAAATATTATCTGAGCACGGTGGTGCATACCTGTAGTCCTAGCTACTTGGGAGGCTGAGACAGGAGTATCACTTGAGCCCAGGAGTTCAGGAGTTCAGGAGTTCAAGGCTGTGGTGAGCTGTGATCATGCCACTGCACTCCAGCCTGGGCAACAGAGTGAGAGCCTGTCTCTTAAAAAAATAAAAAAACTTCACTTGGTGGCCTGTCATTTTATTATTTCTCCTAGAACATATTTTCTTAAGACTAAGGCAGTAATGTCTTTCTTATGGGCAACGTATCTTCATTGCTGAAGGTCTTAAGAATTTAGGTCCTGGATCCCTATGTCTACCCACAGGACTGGTGCATCCACCTGCATAACTCCAGGGAGCATGGGTCACGTGGAGTTTGATGGGGATAGTGTACCCTGCAGGTGGGCAATGCAAGGCTGGATCATGGCCATTGCAGGTTCATTTCTGCCAGACTCTCCTAGGAGTCAGTACATTTTCCTTAGTTCCAATGTTATTTTTCTCTCAGTCCAAGCCAGAATCTTTCCTACATAATCTAAAAAGCAATTTCTTTCTGCTTGATTCCCTGGTGCCCATCTTCTATTTCTTTCTGCCTGATTCCCCATTGCTCATCTTGCATTTCTGGCAAAACAGCACCTGTGCCTGGCTCAGTCTGGGTTTCCCTTCATGGTTTCTGGTGTCGACGGCAGGCTTCCTGCTTATTCCTTCAAACCTTACCTCCTGTCCATTCTTCTGTTTGTCTCATTCTTTCTCTCTTATCTATTTCTTTATATTCATTTATTTAGTATTATTTGTATAGTTATTAAAGTCATCTATGTGGACATAATTTTAGCAATTTGGCCAGGTATGGTGGCTCATGCTTTTAATTCCAGTGATTTGGGAGGCCAAGGCAGGAGATTGCTTGGGCCCAGGAGTTTGAGACTGAAGTGAGCTAGGATAATGCCGCTGCACTCAAGCCTGGGTGGCAGAGCAAGATCCTGTCTCTAAAACAAACAAATGAACAATCTCCAACACAAATTCATGATTCAATTTATCAGTTAAAGGTTTAAAATCAAACCTAGCAGCACCCTTGTTCCACTTTTCTCCGCCCCATTTTCTCTCCATTCATTGCCAGCTACTTCTAGCTTTCTTAGTTTTTTTATGTACCTGCACATTCATAAATAATTTGCTGATGTTACTAATGCTTGATTTATCTGTTTTAGATATTATCTATTTACTCTGTATTATGCTTGTGAAACTTTTCTCTAATCATTCCCTTCCCCTCTCTCTTTCCTCTCAACATATTTATAGCACATTTTCATATTTATAGCCCATATTCAGGGTTTACATTATTGTGGCTATGTAAATATTATTTACTACTGAGGCAAACAAGTACTATATTTACATCTAGTCTATTATACAATGTTTTTCCCAGAAGTTAATAACTGTCTTTTTTTTCCATTTGCTTAGTGTTCTGTGAATCTATCACTAATTTTCCTTGCATCTTCTGACAGCTGTGTAAATGCTTCTCAAACAGTTTTCCCCAAGTTCGAGATATTAAATAATCTAGAATTCTCCCACCTGGCCCCTACTCCCAGGTTGGAGGCTTTCCTCCTAGAGTTCTCCAAACTCCCAGAGTCTGCATTGGTTGCTCTTCAGGCTCATTGAACAGTTGTTTTGGGATTCCTCTCCTATGTTATTCTGGGGTTTGTTTTCCACTCTCTCCTTTCCTGGATTCCAATTTTGTTTTATTTGTGTTTGTCCATTTGTATTGCTATACAGGAATACCTGAGGCTGGGTAATTTATAAAGAAAAGAGGTTTATTTGGTTCACAGTTCTGCAGGCTGTACAAGAAGCATGGTGCCAACATCTGCTTCTGGTGAGGACCTCAGGTAGCTTCCAGTCATGGTGGAAGATGAAGGGCAGCAGGCATCACATGGCAAAGGGAAGAAAGAGCAATGGGGAGTAGGTGCCAGGTTCTTTTCAACAACGAATTTTCATGAGAACTAAGAGTGAGAACTCACTCATTCCTGCGAGAATGGCACCAAGCCATTCATGAGGGATCCACCTCCACAACCCATACCTCCCACCAGGCCCTACCTCTACCAATGGGGATCAATTTTCAACATGATATTTGGAGGGTCAAATATCTACATCATAGCACCTTGTTAGCTGATTAAACATTTTAGGGAAACACTGACTCCAGTTAGTCTTGAGAAAGGGTGCATAAGAGGCATATTTCCTTAGTCTGTGTTTATCTGAAAGTTCATTGTTTTACCCTCATACTTGATTAAGAGTGTGTCTTGGTATAGATGTAGACTGAACATGCTTTTTTTCTCAGAATATCAATTGTTATGTTGTCGTCTGGCCTCAGTGTTGCTAGTAAGAGGCATGATGACATTTTTATTCCTTATCCTTTGTGACAGGTTTTCTTCTCTGTCAACTTACAATCTGTCCTATTTCTGATATTCTAAAATTTCATAATATTTGCTTAGGTAGTTTTTTTGGTTGTTGTTTTAAATACATGATGCTGGGCCTTCTCTGGAAACTCATGTCTTTCAGTTCTGGGAAATTAAACCACTTATTAGATTATTTCCACCCCATAATTCTCTCCACTTTCCCTTCTTGGAATTTCAGATGTTGGATACATTGGCTTGGTCCCCTAATTTTCTTTTTCTTCATTCTCATCTTTTTCTTTGGCTTTTCAAGGACAGTTACTCAACCTTATCTTCCAAGTGTTCTACTGAATATTTTTTATCTTGGCTAATTTGTTTTTTCACTCTGATTATACTTTTTCATTGCATCTTATTCTTGTTTCATGAATGCAACACTTTCTCAAAACTTTCTGATGATAATAATATCTATAGGGTTGTTTGTTTTTGTTGTTTATTTTTCTGCTCCCTCTATTGTCTCTATGTCTTCTCAGCCTTCCAAAAAAAGTTTATTTGTTAAGTTCTCTTTTTTCATAGTTGAGGTCTTCTACAAATGTCTGGTGATCCTTAAATGTTTGTTTATGATTAAGAAGTGGTACACTAAAAAGCTAAGAGGAGACTTTATGTGCATGGGGTGGCTTGCCCCTCAGTAAGCATTATCAGGAGATGAGTGGGCTTACTTGATTGATGAAGAATGTTTCAGATGGAGTCTCTGTGGATCTTGTCCCTAGGGCCAGTCAGTCTTTTTGGAGAATTATCCTTCATTTTCATGCCTGGAATGTATACATCTGGGCACTCGTGTTCTGGAAGCAGAGACAGAAAGGGCACTTGGAAGACAGACTTCCACCTAGTGCCTTGTTTTCAGCCTCACACCCTGTTGTTACCAGAACATGAAGATTCTCTGGTTGAAGTTCTCTAAAGAAGACATGTTTACCTGCCTGGAAAGGATGGAGCAGGGAATGGGTTGGGAGAGGCCAGAGGGAAAGAGCTAGTGTTTGGTGAGCTGGGGTGGAGTGAGGGAAGAAGCAGATACATACTGTGTACAAATACAGACTTTTAGTCAGTATCTCTGCTCCAAGCCCAGGCCTCCTGCCAGCTTCCACGGAAGCTATGGTGTGCAGATGTCCAGTCTGTCAAGGGTTCTGTGGGTGAACTTGTGTGTTCTTCCATTACAGCCTCTTCTCCTCTGCTGAGGTAATTACCATTTCCCCATCCCTTCCCCGCTCTACAAATCTGACATTTCTTACCCACAGCTGTTACCTCTCCTGTTCTTGCTGACTTGTGGGTTTACATCTTTTTAATTCTTTTATTGTCATTTCTATCAGGATTTAGGCGGGAGAAGAGATAAACATGTATACTCTATTTACCATATCTGACCTAAGGTCTCTTGTTTTTTTTTACGTGGCTTTCTGAAATCACACACAGAGGCCCAGGCGTAGAAAACATCAAGGGCTGTAGTTCATAGCCAGTTTGTAGTAAACAAGAATTCCTTTAAGTCTTGGAGGCTGCCTCAAAGGGAGAAGCCTTACCCAGCTGTGGGGTCTCCTGGCCTCCCCTGCACTGGCTCGACAGCACCAGGGCCAGAGGCACCTCAGGGAATTGTCTCTCCTTGAGCAGCTGCTGAAGCATCAGGCACAGGGGAGCGGGAGACAGACCTCTGGGATAGCTTTTGTGCAATGTAATTGAGGTCCGAAGCAGCATTTTTTCTTATTTAACCACAATGCTCAGACTCACTCCAAACTACCCCATCACATTTATTAAAGGGAAAAATAAGTGAAGAAACAAACCTGGGGTTATGTTTCATGGAAAGCTTGTCAAAGAAGAAAGGCTTTTCCTCCTTATCTGCCTGTTCAACTTGCAAGCGGACTGTTAGCAATTAATATTTTCCAAGTTTTCACAAGTGTCCTGTAGAGAACTGGACAGGAGCAATGCTTATTAAAAGAATGTGATAAATATAAACAATAGCAAAAGGCTTTGCAGTCAAGAAAGTGCCAAGCAGAAAATATTGTAAGACCAAAACAATCATGATAACCCCCTCCTCCAAACAAACAAAACAAAAGACATCACAGGCAAAATTCCTTCTCTCTCTCCCTCTTTTTAACTAGGGAAGGAAATCTTGCTTGTGAGCAGCTGAATTTTGAAAATCCTTAAGAGATTTATTAGAAATTGATTTGTAACTGCAAATTATTTTTTTCTTTTATCACTGCAATGTTCATTAAATGTCATTGTTATACAATGCATCAACGGTGCATTAGAAACAGGCCTTCCATTTCTTTTTAGGCTGAGCTTGGCAAAAATTTAGATGATATCTGAAATATGAAAGTTTCTGTTGTAGCTGAATTGTGTCCTATACCTTCACCCCAACCCAATCTGACCAGTGTCCTTGTAAGAAGAGGAGACTTGGAGATGGAGACACCAGGACATGCATATATAGAAGAAAGTCCCTGTAAGGATACAGCAAGAAAGCAGAGATCTGCAAACCAAGGAGAGAGGCCTCAGGAGAAACCAATTTGCCTACACCTTGATCTTGAAATTCTAGCCTCCACAACTGTGAGAAAATAAATTTCTGTTGTTTAAGTGCCACAGAGTTGGTGATATTTTGTTGTGGCAGCCCTAGCAAATTAATATAGTTCATTTTCCACCATATTTGATTGAAATTTGGATATAACAAAGAAGATCATAAAAATAGTAAGAATAAGATGCTTCTAAAAGCCAACTTTTGCTAACAGTTGAAAAATCAGGTATTAGATCATGGTTAAGAAACTTGACACATATGGAATCACATTGGCCCCATCACCTGTGAACTGAAGGTCTAAGGTGTTGAGTTGAGCTGAGGTGGGGCTTGCAGAGTTGGAACATGGAGCCTTAGACTCTCTGTCCCCTTAGGGCTTGTCCTCAGTCTGTCATCTTTCAATCTGGCAGAGGGAGGACCCTGAAATAGAAGGTCTTAAAGGGCAAGGGAAGAGTAGATTGAGGGGGTTTCCTGGTGGCAAGTGTTCCTGATGGGAAGTGAATCAGGGGTCCATTCTGCCCTCTCAAACACCAATCAGCATGGACAGCAGCAGCCTGGGTTGTGGAATGCTGCAATGGACAGCTGGAAAAATGGCCTCTCACTCACAAAAAGATGCTTAATGGGCAGAGTGCCCTGGAGTCTCCTGGGCCATCTTATTTCTCTCTTTCAGGCTGAGGAAGAAAGGAAAAAGTATGGCATTCATTTAACTAGATATTCAAAGTGCTTCTATCTGGGCTAGTAACTCAGCTGAGGAAACAGCTGAGCACTAGCCTGTCTGTAGCCCCATGCCTGGAGGTTGCAGGTTGTCACAATTCTCCAGAAGCCAGAGAGAAAAGCCAGGGCATCATGTTTAGCTTGTACTCACCATCAGGAAACGTGTCACCCTCTCTGTGAGTGCAATGCTCATGCTGACCAAGGTCCTAGATCCAAACAGTGAACCACTAAAATGAGTAAAATCGAGGGAGAGTTACAAAGACAGAGAGGAAAGGAGGGAGGGGGAGAGGGACAGAGAGGGAAAGATGGAGATTTAGAGAGAAACAACGAGAGACACAAGGAAAGCAGGCAGAGAATAAACAGAGAGAACCAGAAAGCCTGGAGAAAAGCAAGTCCCTGTGCCAGGGCTGAGAGGCTGGGAGATCCTCACCCACCCACTTCGGATCTGCACTCATCCCCACCTCTTAGCCTGTATAACCCGTTGGAGCATCAAGGCTTAAGGAAGCCCATGGAGCCTTGTAAATGTGATATGGTTTCTAATGGATACCCTGTGAATTCCATGACGTGGAACAAAAAGGTTGTGGGACCAAAGTTAATATTTTTAGGCTTTATTTAAATAGAGGTTTATGCCTGGGATTCAGTCATGTGAGCTGGACATCTCATCCGGGTGGGAGAGTCAAATCAAGAACCAAATCCTGGGGGCGGCCAGCAGGACTGGGGGCAAGGCATGTTCATTCTTCCTAAATGAGTCTTTATTGCAAGAGTGCTGCTTTCTCTCTGGTGCTTGTTAAATACTGTATTTATGCTGTGTATTTGTATACAGTGGGATTAAGGGACCAAACTGAATTACTGATGATGGTTGCTTGAAGGGGTGTTTGACTAGGAGATTTACACAGCGTTCTTAATAATCTTTTTTATTTATTTATGGAATGTTATCATTCCAAACGTACAGTTCTGCCATCCCTTAGGAAAGATGCTTTCTATTTGAGGGCCACCAGCTCTGCATGTTGATTTGAAAAGAGATAAAAGAGCATCTGGCCACCACAGCACAGGCTGCACTTCCCTCCCTCTTCATTATGCAGAGAGCTGATGCAATTTTTGCTTCTTTCCTATTTATACAAATAAAGACCACAATTTGGGAAATATGTCATGCTGGCATTAAACACCACCAATCTTGCTGGGTTGAAATGTACACGTTCCATTAACAACAATTATATTGTATAATTAAGGTTTTGGTCCCCAAAGTCTGACTTGGAAGCTTCCTCAAATACCGATGGGTTTATCGAAGATGTTAAAATAAATATACCCCTCCCATTACCCTCCTCCACTTCCCCATTCCTCGCCCCCCTTCCAGAAGCACCACTAATACCTGAGTCAATGACTTAGTCTGCAGTAAAAGTGGGGTTCAAGTGCCCTCTAGTGTAGCTGTGGCTGTGTGGATATGAAAATAGGAAAGCTTTGAAAAGGCAGACAAATGCCTGCAAGCAGAATCATCGAACATTCCTGTACATTTGATGGGGCTCCTGTGTACGAGTTCCACATGATCAACACTGGGTGCAGGCAGGTGATTTGGACCCCTCAGGATGAGGCTGTCCATACAATCTTGCTATAATGGTACTCTCCATCATTCTTTTGTGGGCCTCTCAGTTCAAGTTTATGTGGAAATTTCCCAAGGTGTATGCAATCTTGGCACACTCATGTGTAAACAGTTACAGGGAAAGGGCTAATGAGATTCAAGCCCTTGCACCTGGGAGTGTCTCTTGACCTCCCCTCCCCCACCGCCCTTGCTCCCCCACTGCCAACCCCCACCACAGTCTTGGCACATTTTACTCTTCTGGCAGCTGGAGAGAGCTCTGACCTGTGTCTCATCAGTGAATGCTGGTTGTGGTGACAATAATGAATTTCTAATGGCAATTAACACAGTGACAGGGTTTATAAATTATAGATTATGACAACACTCCCTGCGATCTGGTTTTTTCCTTTGAAGACCACCTGGCTACCAATAATGGTCTCACCAGCCAAATCCTGTATTTGTAGGCCAAGACAGAAGAAGAACAACAATGAAAAAAAGCTGGAAATCTTAGAGCAGACTCACATCTTAACTAGGAGAATAAGTGCTGGCCCAAGTGCCCCAGGACTGAAGCAAATCAGACATAGGGGAGGAGGGAGAATGTTAGAATGAGGCACACCTGATTCAGCCGCTAAATAGTCTGGTTGGCTAAGAATCACAATCGAGGCATTTTGCTTTTCTAGTGTTCTTTGGTGAAGATCTGTGAGCATCCAAATGATATGAAGAGCAATATGGCTA
The DNA here is from genome assembly GCF_029281585.2 of Gorilla gorilla gorilla. Classification (NCBI taxonomy): domain Eukaryota; kingdom Metazoa; phylum Chordata; class Mammalia; order Primates; family Hominidae; genus Gorilla; species Gorilla gorilla. Next base: position 53,912,947 of record NC_073241.2, read on the forward strand.
ATCTGCACTACTTCGTGAGTACATATATTCTGAAGAAAGTTGTAGTTGGGAAAGGTGAGGATGGGTCACTGCTCCATCGTTCCCTGACAGGACTGGTAGTGTGTGGGTGTGTCGATGTGTTTCCTTGCTGAAAGTGAAAATTGGGTAGATTTTCTTCCAGAATTGAATGATGGTGGAGGCATGATTCCTGGGTAGGCCTACACATATAGCACATGATTCTGTATTTAGTTACTCTTTAAATCCCTAGGAGAAAATTGGCTCAGGATAGAAAAGGGAAATATGTTGAAAATTTTGGTAGACTTCCTGGAAATGTGGAAGCATGTGCAATTTGTGGAGGTGATAATGTTAAGGGGATTGAACAGATAATAAACTCATACTAATACTAAGGTGAATAGGCAAGACGGATTATTTTGGGAGACTCCTGTGGCAGAAACTACTGACTACTTATCCCAAATCAACCAGTTTCTTCTTCCTTCTTAGTAGAGTACTGAATTTGTTTAGAAACTGGGTTTGTAGGAGCTTCAGAGACCCCTCGCTAGCCCTAGAGGCAAATATTGATTACAGTAAGACAATTGTGGGATGTGTAAGGGAAGCCTCTAGGAAATGTTTCTCTTGAAATCCATAAAGGGAAGCCTGGGAGGAATACTTCCTCTTTGCTGGATGTGGCGTCTGCATGTACCATCTGGAATTGCTGTAGCCAACTTACAAATACAGACGAAAGCTTTATCAACCTGCTGAGCACAGCAGAATGGAAAGATGCAAAGCACCCTGCTCTTGGGAACTGGCCACCTTCAGACTTCTTGCTACATCAGGTAACACAGTTCTCTCATTGTTTAAGCCACTTTCAGTTGGGGTTTCTGTTACTTGGAACTGAAAGCATCTTAACTGATACAACCACTGTTTGAAACAATGCATAACAAGAATGTTGTCTTTGAAAAATCAACACCATCAGAAGACAGGTGCTGATAAAGCAATTACCTACAATGAGAAGATCTTTAAGATCCCAGTTAGTTCTGACATATCATGCTCTAATCCATGGATCTTTGTCATGGAAGAAAACAGAACAAGAAAAAAGTTCATGGAAACTTTTGGGCTAAACTATTGAACCCACCTTGGGTAGTGTGAGTAAAATGTTCTATATGTGTGATTCACACACTTGTGAAATTTAGACTTGGATTTCTTACTTTCCAAAGCAGAGAGTGAAACAGATCGATATCTCTGCTTAAGCAAACCAGTAATTATAATTGACAAGAAGAACTGTAAATTGTTTTCAATTGATGACTGAGTAATCACACTATATTTAAGAATTTTCACCCATATGTCATCTTGAGCCAAGGTATGAGAATATGCCATGTGCCATAGAGTTGATAATGTGTTTTTTGACTAATAATCATACATAAGTAGGTATTTTTTCTGAAAGACTTAGGCTATGCTTTGTAAGAGTGTACTTTATATTTATTAGGCAATGCATGTCATTAATTGATACAATGTTTACAAGTAAACCCTCTTTAATATACTTCAACATTGACAGCCTTGGTAAGGAAGAACAAATAATGTAGTTTGTGTATGTATACAAATAGGGTTTACTTTTTTAATAAAATAAAATTTAGGGAAGACTAATTAGATACATATTTATTTATAGGTGTATTGGTTGCCAGTAACAAGCAGTTCACAGAAAGCAGCAATAATTGTAGGGAGACCTTATTCTCAGATTTTCCAAGTCTATTTCAATTTCAAATATTATTTACTATGGTGAGAACAATGCGTATTGATTTTTTGGTTTAGAAAATATGATCTGTCAGAGGACACATTTTACATTAACTCTACCCTGCAGCAAGCCCTCACACTGTGTGTGGAGGGGAGGAAGGGAGCAAAAGGTAGATGTAGGGGAAACTTCCTGGAGACCCTGGCTCCATAACCCAGAGGGAGCTGCCCCCCTGGGCTTTTCCAGCACCCAGCAGGGGCTACATGCTCCCTGGGGGCACTGGCAATGAATGCTCTTCTCTTGTTTCTCCTCTGCAACACTATGCTTCACCTTCTACTTCTGGGAAAAGGTTGCAAGTAAGCTCGTCTTCCTCACTGATTACTGCCCACCTGAAACTTGGGCTCCACCAGTCGTATATTGCTCTGTGAGTGTGATCAGTGCACAGGAGGAAATGAGTTTGCAGGGAGCTCTTGAAGCAGATAACTTGAAATATAGCCCAAAGAATTGTGTTGGAATAGGTCCTCACTTCCATCTTGACTAGAAGTTTGGGGAGAAGGGGAGACATTTCACATTGAGAAGATGACATTTAACTTTAGGGAGGAATATCCAGAGAAGGAATGATTTTACAGGCAGACAGAGGTAGGTTTGAATACAGGTCTGATACTTGTTGTGTGACCTTGAACTTGAACACTGTTGAAATCTCATGATGCCTATGCAGGGTTGTGGTCATCAGGATTGGCAAGATAGCATATGAGGAACTCAGCATAGCAGCTGGTTCACTGTCAATATCCAGTAACTCCTGGAAAAGAAATCAAGGCAATGAGTTAAATAACATGCTCTATAAGTGACATCTAAAAGTGACATGAAAGTACGCCTTAAAAAAGTCATCAGTATAAGGAAATCTGTGTTCTGACAAAACGTAACCAGAAACCTACTGGATAATAGAATGAATTAAAGGAGCTCAGCAAATCCAGGGATCTAATTGTCATACTAAGAGATTAAGCTTTTACTTCTGTGACGTGCTCTGAATTAGGAAGTTTCATTGATTACCTTCTTAAGAAGATAGCTTTTCGAAGGCCCATTTAAGATTTAGTAGCAACATTATTGAAGAGTTAGTGTCCTGTTCCCTTTTGGTGTTTTGGGGTGAACTACAAATCTTACACTGGGAGTCTTTCAAATAAAAAGTATTTTTAGGTGTTAATTTGGAGGCCTTTCCAGGCAAGGATGCTAACTTTCTTACAGCAACAATGCAGAAACCAGGCCAGTCCTCTACCCTTCCTGCAATTTTCTATTTGGTCTAAGGTAGCTCTGTGGAATTATGTTTTTCTGTATGATTATTTCCATGGCACTGATTAAGTTATATTTTTTTTAAGTTGTTTTTGTTTTTTTCTGTGAGATTGAATCACTTCAGGAAAACAGAGTGCTTTAAATGAATAACTAAAGTTGTCTTTTGGGTTGTCTTTGTTGATTCTTAAGGAACCTTCAAGAATGGAGAGTTGAATGGTAGGGTTAGCACTTAAATAGAATAGCTGAAGCAGAGATGACAAACGTCGTGTGCTGATAGCTTACCAGATCAGTGATGGAAGTGTAGAGCATAACTCTGCACTGAAGGCTGAAATCACCTCTAAGACACCAGCAAGACCCAGCATGGAGCCAAAGGAGGACTGATGGAGAGTGGCCCCACCATTGTGAATGCTGGCATTGGAGCCCATCACAACCTATATCAAAATGGGTGGGCTGAAATGTGAACTTTCTAGTACTCCAGCTGTTCCTGAGATTCCTAGAACAGGGACACTTCCTAGTTAGCCATCTGGAGGCATATCTTGGGTCTAACTTATGAGCAAGTGATTAAAAAAAAAAGTGAGGAGCATCAGAATTTGGCCACTAACCCGGACTAATGACTCACAGGGTTGGCTATTTGAAAGTCATGCCTGCTACTCCCTGATCTTATTCATTTCTTAAGTGACATTGATTTTTGAATTTGGGCCACTTATTTTCAAATTTCTGAGGGTGGTAGATAGTATTGGGGGAAAAATACCTCAAATGTATTTTTAAATATAGATGAGCAGTGAGTATAAGGTGGAAGAAATCAATCGGCACAATTATATTTTGCAACAATTATAACAAGTCCCTACAGACAATAACCATAGTGAAATGATGAATACTGCTTGTCCTCCTGTGACCTTCAGCAACACCTCCAGCAGCTCAGTGGTCAGTCATAGGCTGCAGCTGCTCCAGATTAAAAATGCACCATCCTGAGGGGCCAGAGTCACCTCTACAGTAGTCACCCTGTTCTTGAGGTTCTTAGCATATTTTATCTGGGGTTAAGAACCAACTAGTATCTTTTACTTGATAGTAAGGTGAGGTGGGGTTGACACATACAGGTGAGCTCAGGGACAACCAGTAAAATAGAGAGACATAAGGGCAAAAAGCTTTTCTAGACTGGAGCTTCACCTGCTGCCCAAGCTGTTACCATTTTCTGTTGTGCATGGAGGCAACTGTTCCTCTGGTGAGAAATGCTTGAAACCACATCATTCTAATGCCACCCTGTAAGAGTTTTGAACCCATTCAGATGATTGCAAATACTTGAAATTTTCATCTCTATGTATGTTCCTAATTATCTATTCCAAATAACATGTCAAATATTTATTGGTATTGCTTACTATGACTGAAGAAAATATTAATGTTAAGGACTTAGAGCAACTGTAGTCTCACTTTGTTTTCTTATAATGGGGATAAGGTTAAATGACAGTCTGAGGTTACTATTAATTTACTGTTTCAGTGAATACATATGAAGCCCCTTTTGTGTTCCAAGCATTGTTCTGGGGGCTACAGATAAAAATAGAAGAGCAATAGATAGGGCATTGTCTGCCTTTAAGGAGCTCACAGTTTGGAAGGGAATGGACCTAGCATCAAATAGTAACAATCAATTGTGGCATGTGGACAAAGGAGACAGGCACATGGTGGTGACAAAGGGCTGAGTGGATGGAGGACTCTGAATCCCAGCTCAGTACTGTTGCTGCTGGAAAGGGACTTATGAGTTCCCAGAATAAAGAACACTTTGTTGTTGTTCAGTCTTCATGGTTTAAAGAGCTTCATCAATGCAGAGTTATTTATGTTATTCTCATATACTGTTAGTTTCAAGCATTTACGAACAATCATTAATCTGCCTACCAAAGTTAAAAAATAACTTTATATCCATACATGCTTTTTAGTTCCCAATGGACTGGCTTTCACATGCATTTTCTCATCAAAATCCAAAGTCCTATGAAGCTGAAGGAAGGGGCTTAATGAACATTATCCCCATTTTTCAGATGAGAAAGCTGAGGTGAAGAAAAGTGAAGGGACTAGCTCTAAGTCATAAAGCGAATTAATTGGCAGATTGAGCCATGTGAATTGAGGTCTTTCTAACTGCTTGGAACATGAGTGCTTGTGTATATTCCAATGCTGAGAAGACTCATTCCTTGAATGAGTGTCATTCAATGTAGGTTTCACATGTGGGTTTAATAGGAATTAAATTAGACAATCACGTACATTTTCAGGGCATCAGTACCATTTCTCAAATCGGATTTTCTAACTCTGACCTCTCCTCAAGCATCAGAAAAATATACCAGCTGCCTGCAGGACATCTCCCGTGGATCCCCAGAAGTCCTCTACATTGCTGCTGAGTGATTCTTCCCACCACACAACACGAACCCTCACTATTATTCTTAATTCACTTGATGTCAGCATCATCTGCCCAGACACCCAGACTCAAAAGCCACGTGTTTCTTCTCCCTCACATGTCACATCTAACTGAATCATCACGTCTTCATTTGGTCCTCCAAATACATTTTTTGAAATCTGTTTCCTCTTTCTCATTCCTGTTGCCACTGTCCTATGTATTTTAATGGGTCCTCCAGTATGTCTGTGGGTTTCTTGAGAGCATATTGAGGATAAGGGCAAGTGATATATTCATTCAAGCATTCATTCACTAATTAACTTCACAAAAAATTGAGGCATATGTCACAGCTACCGAGAAAAACTGGGTTGAATCTTTTGAGAAAATTGAACTTGACCTGGAAACCTTATAGTCTTTTCTCATCCTGTCTAGGTTAATTAACCCTGTATTACATAGCTCTCAGGCCTTAACAATTTCACGGTGGATATCTAGCTGTTGTCTAGCCAGAGAGCAAAGATTAAATGACAGTTCTTATCAATCATTCCCGAAGTACCTCTCTCAAAACCATAAGATTCTGCCAAGTAAATGCTTGAGGCTTTGATTAAAAGGATGTTTTGGCCACAAGTCACATCTCTGATTTTATCAGAATTTTTCAAAAGTAACTATAAAAATTCCAAACTCTGGGAGGGTCTCAGCAAAAATATTAGTATATCTGTGGTAATTCTGGCAGAATTTTTTTTACTTCTTTGTGAGCTTATGTGAAATGCTTACAATTTATAAAATTACATCTTATTTAATGAGGTATTTAGGAATATATTCAGTATCACATTTATTGAATAGTCTTTAGTGAAATAAATAGAGATAAGCCAAATTAGAACCAGTTTGGAAACAAGCAAAGAAATTCCTGCGGAAGAATAGATTTCCTTTAGCCAACTCCTTTGATGCATTTAAAATGCGATTCATTTCTCAAAATGCTGAAGTATAGACATGTTTCAGGAACATATACTAAGTGCCAAGTTAAGTATACCTATTATGTATTATAGTGATGAGTAATTTATTTATGCTAAAGAATGGTCTGATTGTGAAGATTTATACTCTCATCTTGGTAGGCTTAGACCTTTGATATTTGGTTTATCCAAAGTTTATCAGGTCCCAGGAAAAATGAGTGTGGTGGATTAAAAATGACTACAAATTTCTTAACCTTCATCCCATTGAAAGATGAAGGCTAATTCTCTTCCTCTTGAGTCCAGAATGGCTCTGGCACCTGTTTTGACCTGTAGAATGTGGTAGAAGTCTCTGCCAGTCTTCTGAGGCTGGGGCCTCAAGAGAGCTGCAGCTTCCATTTTTACTGCTTGGGACATGCCCTCTTGGAAGCCAGCATCCATGAAAGATGTGTGATTAGCCTGAGATTAGTATGCTGTGAGGAAGCCCAAGCTAGCTATGTGGAGAGAGTGAGAGAGAAACTGGCCACCAGGGAACACTGAGGTGTCAGGCAGGTACATGAAGCCTTGTTGGAACTTCTAGCCCAGTTGGGCCACCAGCCAATGCTGCAGGGAGCAGGACTATTCAGCCTATCCTTGTCTGAATTTCTGTCCCACAGAATTGTGGGCAAGTAAAATAGTTATTTTCTAAGCTTCTGTGTTTTGGGGTAGTTTGTTACACAGCACTAGGTTATCAAAAGAATTGGCTTGTACCACCCACCATCTCCCCTGAAGGAAAGTTTACTTTGGAAACCAAATCGACTAATGAAGCAGAGAATCAGGGCAGAAAGAAATGTTCTCAATGAGATCCAGGACTACATTTCTCAGGCTTCGCACTTGATCTGGGAATCGTCTCTTCTTGCCAGTCTCAGAAGGCATTGCCCTCAATTTTTCTCCTCCTGAGTGCCATTTTCCCGTTGTTATAAGGTGGTCTTGTTAGTTCTTCTGATTACTCTAAGTTTTACATCAGATTACAACCATTTTGTGTCAGGCAACTAGTAGACACTCAACAAGGTCATTTGACAAAAATATAAGGAACTCCTGCATTGCCGTGCTAGGCACTGTGGATGCAAGAACAAATATGACATGGTCCCTGACCTCAAAAAGCTTATAATTTATTACGGGGAGAAAAGTCGTGTTCAGGTAATTATAATTCAACCTATGCCATGATGGTTTCCTGGGACACATGAGTGATTATTTCCGGCTTGGTAGAAGATTTCCTAGTGAGAATGATATCAGGCCTTGGCCTGGGAGGATGAGTAGGAGCTCAGCAGGAAGGGAAGTTTTTCAGAGTCATCCTACTAGAGGGAGTACTGAGAATGAAAGTCCCTGAGCTTGGGAAACTACAAGGTATGAGGCCGGGGCATAGCGAGAATGAGGGCAGATGAGATTGGAAAGGTAGCCTGTGGTCTGATTATGCCAGTTGTTTTGGATACTCACTCCCTAGCCAATGAGTTAGAAGTTTGTCTTGTTAAAATTGGTGAGCTTTGGAAGGTTGAGGTGAGAGGAGATCACATCTGTGTTCCTATGTCATGGGTTGTGGACCGTCTTTCCCGTCTTATCACATGTACTGGGACTCTTTGTTAATATAAAGTTGATATTGTAGGAAAGGCACAAATGGATGAGTAACTCAAAGCATGACCCTAGAGGAAGGTGGCTTGATGACACAAGGAGTAGCTTATCACTTTACCAGTTAAGAATAGAGAGAATTAAGATCTAGTGTTCAATAGGTCAGTAGGGTGGCCATAGTTTGCAATACTCTATTGTATATTTTAAAATAGATAGAAGAGAATAATTCAAATGTTTCTAGCATAAAGAAAAGACAAATATTTAAGGTGGTAGATATATCAATTACACTGATTTTATCTTAACAAATTGTATGAATGTATTAAGTTATCACATGTACCCCCAAAATGTATGCATCTATCATGTACCAATAAAAAAAAATGGGAAATATATTTAGTTCCTTTTGTTTGACTGTCCAACTCTTAGGAAGTGTAACATCTGCAGGGTGCAAGGAAATGTGACTTTGGAGAGATGTTTTTTCCTGGCCTCAGAGAACACAGTAGGGTCAGTTCCCAAAGCACTCAGAAAGGTTTTTGTGGTGAGGGAAAACTGCAGTTTCTCTCAACCTGTGTTGTGTGCCAGAGATGATTACATATCCTCTCAATAACACATTAAGCATTGCCTCTTAGCAAGTGTCCCCTGTAGCCTGAGTTTATCTCAAAAGAATTCTCTGAGATCTTAGTAAGCCGCATTTATGAAAAATTTTGCAGAATGAATATTGACAAGCAGGCTGCTGTCTTTGGCTGTTTTGCTGTGAAAGGTGCTGAGGACTAGAAAATGAGGTTATCAATCTGGGCTCAGCCACTGACCTGCTGAACTCTTAACCTCAGGGGTAAACCACTCATTCACATGGTTACAGAGTTTGATAGGTCTGTAGAGGGCCTACTATGTGTCAAGCACCATGCAAACAATGAGTGGTGCTCACCTTGCTAGTGTGGAGTGAGCAGTGCAGTGAGGGACAAAGGCAGGGAGCACCAAGGGAAGGTTCTAGATGGTTGCTTATTGAACAGGTAAGGCTGTAATATTCCCTTTTGTGATTTTTTTGAGGTGGAGTCTTGCTTTGTCACCCAGGCTGGAGTGCAGTGGTGCAGTCTCAGCTCACTGCAACCTCTGTCTCCCGGGTTCAAGTGATTCTCCTGCCTCCCTTTTGTGATATTTATCTTGAGTTTCCATATAATGATTATGCTGGCTTTGTAAAATGATTTGTGAAGTTTTCTTGTTTTTATGCCATGGGATATTTTTATTTATTTATATTGATATATATTAGATGTACATATTTTCTGGGTACATTTGATTATTTGATACATTCATTTAATCAGATCAGGGTAATTGGGATAGCCATCACCTTAAATAGTGACATTTTCTTTGTTAGGAACATTCAAATTATCCTTTTCTAGCTATTTTGAGATGTACAATTGATGAATGTGAACTACAGTCACTCTATTGATCTATTGAACACCAGGTCTTATTTCTTCCATGTCACTAATCAGCCTCTCTTCATCCCTCTTTTTCCTTAACCTTCCTGGCCTCTAGTAACTACCAATCTATTCTTTATCTCATGATCCACCTTTTTAGCTCCCTACATATGAGTGAGAACATTTGCTATTTGTCTTTCTGTGCTTGGCTTGTACACTTAACATAGTGACCTCCAGTTCATGGAATATTTTGTGTAAACAGGGGAATGATCTATTTCTTGACTTTATGTGTGTAGCTGGTGGAAACACTTTATGGGTTTGATCTCCTTCTTGGAGATAATTTGCTGATGGCCCTTTTTTCCCCTCTTGTTTCTTTCATGGTTATTTGTCTATTTAGGTTTTCTGTTTCTTCCCAAGGGAATTTTGACAATTTGTATTTCTTGAAAATAAGTCATTTCAAGACTTCATAGTATTCTGTTGTAATTGATTTCTTCTGTATTTGCCACATCCTGTCTCAGTCTTGACTTCATCTAAGATCTTCTGTTTAATTAATTCATTGCAAGATTTTCAATTTTATGTATTTTGGCATCCCTTAACTTTTGGAATTTCTTCTTCAATTGTGTTTTTTTTTCCTGTTTTTCTAATACATACATTTCCATTTTTTTCTTAATTATTAATTCCTTTGGTGTTCTTTCTTTGTTAGAATTTTCTAGTCTCTGACTTGAATTCTTTGTAAACTCTTGCTTTTTTTCTTGTTTATGAAGGGACACATTTTAGTGGTTTTACACAATACTTCTTGCTCATCTTAAGGGCCAGTGTGGGTGTTTCTTGATCAGTGACTCTCCACCAGGCTTCAGGGACCCAGTCTCCTCCATCTGTTACTTCTGTCATTCTCTAGGGCCTTAGTTGTGTTTGCATCCCATGATGGATTGGGGGTTGAGAGTGCTCAGGCTCATTGGCCTCCTAAAATCCCGGGCCTAGAAGTGGCTCAGTCACTTCTGCTCTCATTCCATTGGCTGGAACTCAGTCACATGGCCACACCTCACTGCAAGGGAAGCTGGGAAATGTAGTTTAATAATGTACCCAGGAAGAAGTAGAAATGAATTTTGGTGGACACCCATTTCTTCCACATTTTGGAATAATGCTTCTTATCTTGCAATCTATGTCTTTCTGATATTAATATTGCTATATAAACTTTCTTGTGAGGTTTGTCTGTCATATGGTTTTCTATCCTTCTATTGTAACTTTTGTTGTTTGCTTCTGTTTTATGTGTTTTTTCTAAAAAGTGTATGTTTAGATTAAACTTTTACAAACTGGTAACATCAGTTTTTTGTTTGTTTTTTGAGAGAGAGTCTCACTCTGTCACCCAGGCTGGAGTGCAGTGGTGCAATCTTGGCTCACTGCAACCTCCGCCTCCCGGGTTCAAGCAATTCTCCTCCCTCAGCCTCCCAAGTAGCTGGGATTGCAGGCACCCACCACCACACCTGGCTATTTTTTTTTTTTTTTTGAGACAAGTTTCCCTATGTTGGCCAGGCTGGTCTTGAACTCCTGGGCTCAAGTGATCCACCTGTCCCAGCCTCCCAAAGTGCTGGGATTACAGGTGTGAGCCACCACACCTACCCAGTAACACTAGTTTTAACTGCAAGTTTTGCTTATATAAATTTACTGTGATCATTTAAATCCTTAGACTTTTTCCTAGCATCTTTATGCTTTCTATGTTTTCTTGGATTTTTCAAGCTTTTTCTACTTTTCTTAACTTTAATAATTGACTTAAAATACTATCCTTCCCAATGATTTGTATATACTCTTGTCATAACTCTTGACATTTAATTGTGCCTACATAGCTTGACAAGTCTAAATGTATTAAATATTTTAAAACTTCCCCTCATGAAAACGTAAGGACCTTAGACTACTTTCTTTCCAATTATCCTTCCTTTTGAATACTGTTGATCAATAGCAATGAAAAGGATTGTAAATGTGGTGCTTCAAGCCTGCCCCATGACTTATTCCACCAAGTTAGGAGTTTAGTGGGGTCTGAGTGTATTGTGCTTACTTTCTCTCATGTCATACTGCTTTCTGAGTAAGAGGTGATACAGGTCACTTTTTAGTACTTCTTTGATCTGCTCCCTTCTATACTACATCTTGCAGAAATATCTGTGGATGGCTTCTTTCCCCACTCTCAAATCCTGCTGCAGGATTTTCCTTATCTTCATGTCCTTTTGATTATTATACTAACATGGAGGCTTTATTAGGGAAGAGATTGGGTCTGTTTCACACACTCCAGCCCAGTATACCATGATAAAGAGCAGAATACTTCACTGGAGAAAAATGTGAATATGATTTCTGTTTAAAATCTTGGCAAAAACAAATAAACTAATTTTTTAAATGTTATCATGAAATATAAAATATTGACCCAAAGAGCTGAGTTCTTATACTCTTTCCCTTATGATATACAGTGCAATGTTATGTGATAAGCATGAGGTAATTGTTGAATACATCCAATGATGGCATCTCATAAGGAGGGTGTACTGCTTTATATATTTGAAACCTAATCAGAAAGTGTCTGCAATTAACATCAGAAGCTACCATTTTCTTAAAGACAAAGGCCTTTAAAACAGTTTACTGCTTAGAGTTCATAGCACACTGATGCAACTTAGTTCAGAGTGTATTTTGGCAACTCTTCAGCTGAGAAAGAATAGCGGATTTGGGAAAACAAGGCCTTAAGACTTGTCATTTTAAGGCTAAGTTTTAAGAGTGTTAAAATTTAAAATCTTAAACTTTAGAGAAATGGAATCTTGAAATTACTGATTAGTTCACAATACCAATAATTATGGAGAAATTAGTCTGTAATAAAACTTGGCATTTAGTGAAAAGACTACCATTTTTGAGCAAAGCATAGAAAGGTTCCAAGTGGGGCAGGGCAAGGAGTGGGGGGCGTGGACATTCCCAACAGCAGGCACTGCTGCTGCTGTTTCTTCCTGACAGTCAGTGGCAGAGAACTGTTTCAATAACTCCTCCAAACACCGTCTGAGACCTCACTTTGTGAGAGCTGAGTATTCTAGGTATGCTATTTTAGGGCACTGATCTCTTTAGCTGTAGCTCAACCCTGTGGATAGGTGATGGGAGTCAGCTGCTTCTCCTTCAGTTTCCTAATCATGGCTTTATCACCCCTAAGATCACGCTTAGTTCCCACTAGGATGATGGGCATGTTGGAACATGGTGGTGAATATCAGAATACCACTTTGCACAGGTATTTTCAAATGATGCAGGACTCACAAAGGAAAAACAAATAAAGAATTAATCTGTTTGCAGATAGGACAGGAAGTGTAATCCATCATATTCTGCCATCCAGTTGTATCCCTTGAGCCCAAATTCACTGGTTTTTCCATCCACCGTAACATTGGTAGAATAGTTGTCAAAGACAATGGGGATCTCTTCTCCAAGAAGTGCACTGGTGTGTAACTGAACAGTAGGTAAGTTTTATCTACAAATCTGTCTTCTGCCACTGAACACATGACAGCTTGCATCTAGGCCACTAGCTGGGTATCCCTGGCTGGGCACAGATGCAAGAAGCAGCAGGTGCAGGGTTCAGGTTCAGCTGGTTGGAATTTGAGGGTATTGGAAATAGTGGAATATTATATGGTCTACTGTGATTTATCCAGTGTAATGCAAATTACTGTAGTAAGACTGGCATCTAAAGTAGTTTTCATGAAATAGGCTGTGGGTGGGTGTGCTCCCAGTGATAAATAGCAATTGAGTATAAGACCCAAGGTCTTTCTACCACCTTCAGCACAAGGTATTAGAAGGATCTAGAATGATAGTCATAGGCCAAGATTTAAATTTCACTTCCCTCGTGAATAAATCTGTGACTCTGGGCAGGTGTTTGTTAATCTTCCTGAGACTTAGCTTGAACATTTCTAAAATGGAGATAATAACACCAACCTACAAGGATTGTTGCAAAAATATAAATCAATGTGATTAAATGAAGAAAAAAAGGTAAAATGTATTGCAAACTGTAAAGTAACTTGAAAATGAAAGTAATTCATGTAACAAGCATTTTGAGGAATTATCGTGCACATAAATTGTATGAAGAATGTTAAAAGACAAAATTAAAACTAATTAAAATATCTTAATTGGCTTTTATTCATGACTTTAGAATCAGGCAGCCCTCTGAACCAGAACAGGTTCAAATCACTCCAGTCTGTCATAAGTTCGGATAGCATTTATGGACAGAAAATGGAAATGAGGTATAGAAAATGGAAATGAGGTACAGAAAATGAAAGTGTGAGAAAGAGACAGCTTGATTGGCTACAGCTCAGCATTTGCCTCATTTGAACATAGTTTGAACAGTTGGCTGCCTGCAATTGACTGAAGTTTGGCCACTGTGATTGGTGGAGACTCAGCTGTTTGTTGCAAAAGTATACCCTTAAGCTAGGCTTCCAGTAAACTTATGTCCGAGTCAGGTTGCAATCTTCGTGAGGACTTGTGTACAGAGGCATCTTCAGGTCAAATTTAGTTTAATTTAACAAAGGTGACAGCAATTTACCAGGTATATCTTTAAGTGTTTCCTGTCGTTTTAGTCTACCAGTTGAGAAGTTTCTGTGGAAAAGCTTTTCTCTGAAATCCATTCTACATAGTAATATTTCCTTAACCCATTGGCTGGATTTTATTTTATTTTATTTTTATTTTAACTTTTATTTTAGGTTGAGGGGTACATATGTAGGTTTGTTACACAGGCAAACTTGTGTCATAGGGGTTTGTTGTACAGGTTATTTTGTCACCCAGGTACTATGTTTAGTACCTGGGTGACAAATATAGTACCCTTTCCCTCTTCCCACCCTCTCCCTCAAGTAGATATTTTTTCTCACCCTCTCCCTCTTCCCACCCTCCACTCTCAAGTAGGCCTCAGTGTCTGCTGTTCCCCTCTATGTGTCCATGTGTTCTCATCATTTAGCTCCCACTTATAAGTGAGAACATGCAGTATTTGCTTTTCTGTTCCTGTGTTAGTTTGCTAAGGTCTCCAGCTCCAAACATGTTGCAGCAAAAAACATGATCTCATTCTTTTTCATGGCTGCATAGAATTCCATGGTATATATGTACCATATTTTCTTTATCCAGTCTATTGCTGATGGGCATTTAGGTTGATTCCATGTCTTTGTTATTGCGAATAGTGCTGTAGTGAACATACGCATGCATGTGTCTTTATGGTAGAACAATTTATATTCCTTTGGATACATACCCAATAATGGGATTGCTGGGTCTAATGGCAATTCTGTTTTTAGTTCTTTGAGAAATGGCCACATTGCTTACCATGATGGCTGAACTAATTTACACTCTCACCAGCAGTGTATAAGCATTCCCTTTTCTCTGGATTTTAGAAATAGGTAAGGATTTTAAAATATCAAAGAGCATAAGGATTTTTCAACACTTCCTCCTTTATTTTATTAATAAAGAGAGAACTGTGCCAAAAGTGCATGCTTCAGTGAGAAATAATGAAGGAAAACTGTTCAGAGGGCTTACTTGGTTAAGTGCAATTAAGCTAGCCTGTAATTTTTGTATTAAACTGCTGGTAGTTGGGAACCAGTATTTGGAGCTACTCATTAAATAAATTACCTAGATTAAGGAGTTTTCCATGATTATAAACACAGGGAAGAACGAATGTCTTTAAAACCTATAGTCTTTTAAAATAAAGACTAATGCGAGGTTGCTGAACAAGTAGCCCTAGACCCTGGCCACAAGGCCCACAGAGACTGTTGATCAGGGCCCTCCCATCACAGGAGAGAATTGGAATGGAGCTGCTGGGAGTCAGGATAGAACTGCTGCTTCTGTCTCTCTGGGTGTGTGTAACCTTTGATTGGCATGTAAACTCCCTGAATCTGTTTCTGTATCTCTAAAGAGGAGTCTGAACACTGATCTGGACAGGAGTATTGGAGGCTTCTGACTCAGGGTGCAGTCACAAACAAAGCTGATTCAACGAGGCATGGTGTGTTCTTCTCAAATGTCCATGTGCGTAGATCACCTGGGGATTTCGTTAAGCTGCAGATTCTGGCTCAGAAGCATCCAGAGTATGATCTCATGTGTGCATTTCTGATGATGCTGGCCTACAAATCACACTTTCAGTGGTGAGGGCTTTAAAAATAAAGAAAATGTTAGCTCATTTAATTTAAAGACTCAGGAAAAGTATTGACTTCAAATAAGGCTTGTAACAGTTGTTCAATAATGTCATGAAAGTGCTGGTTTCTTTACACTTTTTCCTGTGTTCTGTAAAGTTGGCTTCACCTTTGGGCTGGCTTTCCTCATGGGACCAAGATGGATGCCTGCAGTCCCTGAGGCTTTGGTTCATACTTGCTTGGGTGTGACCAGCAGAAAATTTGTCTCCAGTATTACCAACAAAATTGCCTAGATTCATTTTGATTGTACAGATGAAATAAATTGATTTGTTTAACTACAAGTGGAGTGAAGGTGGAGTGAAATTTCTAGAGCCTATAGAAATCAGGGCTATGAGAAGGGGAGGGATGCTGGGGAGGAAACCAAGAAATATCCTCTGTAGAGTCAAATAAGATAAAAGTTTTGATCAAAATTAACAAATGTAACACACAAACAAACAGAGAGAGAGAGAGAGAAAGGGAGAGAGAGAAAACATATAGTTTGCATACTTCTCCATCTGATTTGGGAAGCTTCTGAGTCAGGAAATGTTAGTTTTTGTTTGTATCAAATATGTTTTGGAAATCATGAAACCCTTTTAGGGATCCCTTTGACATATTTTATTTATTAGTTTAGATAAGAACGTGGCTTTGTGTCAACAAGATTCACTAACAAGGGTTGGATTGAATAATACCTCTATAAAAAGATCAGAAGATGCAGAGCATGAGGAAACTTTTAAAGTTTTTGTACTTTGTTTTTACCTTATAATTACAAATTTAACTTTGTTGTCCAGATAGAATTGGAGGGGGGATAAAGGAAGTGTAGAATTCAAATAGTTGTAGCAAATGAGAATATAAAGAGAGTATGTGGTCAAACTGGGTGTGAGGCTGCTCTTCCCAGTATGGAAGCAAAGGTTTGTTGGCTAGGATAAACACAAATCAAAGTTAGGGGAGTTACTGCAGCTAGCAGTGGTGAACTTCTTGCTAATCTTGCTATTCCTATGCACAAAACTGTGGCAATATTTGTGTTGCCATTCACTCTGATGAAAGGCGTATGCTTACCACCCAACCAGCCAGTCTTAGCAGCACAAATGAAAAACTGGGAGCTGTTTATGTTGGGTCCACCATTTGCTGTAGAAATGTGCCAGGGCTGAAATGAAGTCTTCATCAGGAAATTTCTGTCCATGCATGAACTTATCCTAGTTCCATGCTGACAGGGATGACATCACTATCCTGCTAAATAAACTCAAGAATAATTCTGAGAAGGCAAGAATCCTAACCATATTCTTTCCGTGCACATGATGGTGTTGGCCTTGGCTGGTATAGATGTGGCATAAACTGGGTAAGGCCCATGAAAAGCCTAAGAAATCTTTTAGTATTATGTTGTTAATAAGTTGAACTTACCGAAAGAATAAAGAGTTTTTTAAATTGAAATTGAGCGTAGTCTTGGAGACTACCTGAACTTGTAGTTGATGTCACAGATAAGGGCGGTCTTGGAGACCATACCCCCTTCACAGTTGGTGTCAAGAGTGGGATTCTCTAGCGTGACCCTGACTCACTGAAACATGATTTGAGAAGAGGAATGAGAGAGCTGAGGCTGAAGAACCTTTGACTCCTGAATGACTACCTGGTCACCTATGGTATGGAACTACAGGTGTGTGGCAATCAGTTATTAGAGGCAAAATTACCATTGGAATTTAGAGATAGCTCCAGCTTCCAAGGAGTTAGCTCACTGGATACTCAAGAAAATGTAAAATAATAAGAAATACCCTAAGTATACAATCCATTGGCTTTGTTATCTATAATTGCTAAACTGAAAGTAAAATAGTATTGGGGCAGATCCTGACTCTATACCAAGCTCAGGTCTTGTCAGTCTGAGATATGGCCACATTGTCTCAGGGCTGCTACCAAAGGGAAAAGTTATGCTGGGACAATAATAGGTAGCACCTCTATGACCTCCAGTCATTAAGGACGTGGCCAGTTTGGGGAAAGGCAAAACCAAGGAACTGGTGAAACCAAGGCGTACAGTGTAAAAGTTATTTCATTTTGTGCATTGGTATCATCAAATTCCTGAGGAACCTTTACAAAAAGGGATTGTGAGTCAGTAACTTAGGGGATGTATCTTTGGTTTTGATTGCTGCAGAATGAAAGAGCATGTTTGGGTTGATATAAGACCTAGCTCACTATTGAACAATCATGGATGGCTATATGTGATCTAGACACACAGAAGGTTGTTCCTGAGAGGACAGCTAGCCTTGTGGACTGAATAAAAGTCACTATAAAGTTAGTTTATCTTGAGAATGGGGGTCTGTCCAACTCCCCCTATACTTGCCAAACGGAAGACTCCAGACGAAGTAGCTAGTATGCCTTGTATGCAAGCCATGTTGGATTGACTTTATGATAATCTGGATATTCATCTACAGGATATGCCCCTTACCCAAGACATGGTAAATGCTGTGATTAAGGTAGCTACCTTTGCATCAGTACCCCATATAACATTATAGCTGCAATATGAAGAATAGTCTGTGAAGCTTCATCACATTTATTGTCTTAGTTTCCTTATGGGTTTTACAGATGCCAAAAAAATTAGAGTTAGTCAGAAGAAAATGGGGAAAGACAAAAAGTAGAGTCAGGAGAGTCAACCTTGCAGGTTGGTAATCTTTAGATGGTTGTTAAGAAATGGGATGAATGAAGCAGATAGTAATGGGTTGAAACAGAGGTCTTAATGTAGCACTACTGGAAGTTGGCTGGACCAATGGGCCCCCCTGCTGGTCCCCCAACATTAAAAGACCCCAAACAAATCTGCTCTGTTTACTCCATTTTGGAGGTATTTGAAAAGCTGGAAGGGAAAGATGACAATGAGAAACTTGATCTCGAATCACCTGGAGAGATGGTCTGCCACATTAATAAAGATGAAAATTGACAGAGGGGCCAGGATCCTCTTGCTCAATCCCCGACTGAGAACCCAAGGGCAAATGTACATGTATGGGTAAAATGACCTGTGGGGTCAAGGGAGAAAAGAATTTTCTAGGGCTTCTTGACATGGGATCCCAATGCTCTAGGATTCCAAAACCTGTTGGTGAAGTCGTAATGGAATCTACAGTTCAATGAGAGGATATGGGGATGCAGTGTTTGATGGGATTAAGGTGAAGATTGGATTAAAATGGAAATGTTTGAATGGATATTATGTAAAGTGGTTACATTTCTTGTCCTTGGACATCCCTTCCAGAGGAGGAAAGTTTGAGTAAGAATAAACCACAAATGGAGAGAACAAGAACTAGCAGTTGGGGATAAAGGAATGAATAAATGGGTTATTGCAATGAGGGAAATCCAATTTTACATTGGTGCCTTAAGAGAGGCTCAGAGGAAAAGAATAATATTATCTCTTAGCACAATTATACTAGATACCACACGGGTGAAGCTATGTATTTGTCACATTCATCTTGCTTCTGGAACCTGACAAGATGGAATAGAAGCCGGCAAACCTGAGTAGCGCTGCCCTGGGAGACATGCTGGTCATACAATATGATGAACTGGAGGAATGGTTAATGAGTGAGTAGAGCTCTAGTAATAAGTCAATACCTCTGACCCTTATTTTTCAGGTTTTATCTACTACAAAGGATATCACTCAGGAAGGAATTTCTTGAAACTGCTCCCAAGAGAGCCATTGGACCATGTGGTAAACAACTCCTAGCTGATGGATTATTGGGTAAAGATAAACCTGGATGATCCCATGCTCAGAAAGCTTCCTGATTATAATGAATAAGATGTAGCAGTGGCATGCCCGATATTCCATAGTATGCTATGCACAAATATACATCAAATATACATTGTGGATGGTAAGCTATTAAACAGAATAGGAAAGACCAGTGGGTTCCTGATGGGATTAGAGCAGTAGGTACCACGTAGTGATTCTGACTTCCTCTGGGAATAGCCCCACCCTGAGTTGAAGAAGGGTATAGCAGGCCTGGTATACAGAAACTAAATTATGTCTACCTGTATCTTGTATGGTGGACTCAGCATTTTGGGCACAAAATGTGTATTTTAGTTGCACTCAGGCTGTTAGTACCTAATGGCAACAACATGAATGGTAGAACACAGCACTGGCCTATGAGACAGAAACATGCTTTAGGGGAGACATCTTCTAGTTGAGGCTTCATTGGAGGAGCTGAATTTGCTTTTAGTGAGGAGTGGCATTTGGAGAAAAAGACTTATTAACTAGAATAAGCAGATTAAAGGGAATTCCCTTCCAGGAGGAATGCAAGAAATGACAGTCAGCCTGGACAGGTGATGAGGCTTTAGTGAAGTAGGACAGGCCAACTCACAAATAATGCTGGATAATGCTAGGACCCAGTGTTGGGAAAGCCTTGTACTCAGGCACAACAGGGTCTCTTCATTATTTTAATACTGACAGGGACTGAAGTAGCCATGGAACAATAGCCCTCCATTCTAGCTGTTGAGGCCCGCGAGGCACACGTATGGGAATCTTATGGCTCTTCACCTATGGGCGTCCTCTAGGAACACTTGCAATTTACGCTGAAGCAATGAGACTGCCCTTGCTCTAGGATAGATCAAAATAAGACATATCGTAAAGTACAGTTATCAGAGGGAGGAACTGTTCTGAATATTACCATGTCCTCCCTGTAGCAGGGAGGTGAGCCCTGCTATGTGACAGCACAGAATAAAAACTGGTCTTAGTACAAGCCTGTGAACTGAGACAGGGTGAATGGTTTTGTCTGTAACTGACTTGGACCATAGAATAACCAATCATGACTAATTGTCATGGTGCCTATTCATAGTAATATATGGTATATGGGCAAGGTTGATTATCTCGTGAAGGGATAGCAAATATGTCTGTAATTCTTAGTGATTTGTTCTGTAATAAAGCTGAACTGTACCATGGTCATACTGTGATATGGTATAACATTGGCACTGCTGGTAAGACTCAATTACCTTATGTAAATAGGTCTTATGATAACACTGATATTGATGATCAACTGTATTGGGAGATTTAGTTAGAATTTATGACAGGAGGCATTGGACCACAACAGACAGTCTAACAGTGTAATTTATGATGGGGACTTTAGCTCACGTGGTATCTGCTCTACCACAGGAAAGCCTCCAGAAGGGCTGGAGACTAAAGGTATCATCTCGACCTCTGGAGAGGCTGGAAACTAAAGGTCAGCTATGTGTGCAGTTAGCCATGTCTGCAATAAAAACTCTGGACACCAGAGCTCAGGGTAGCTTCCCTGGCTGGTGGTATTCCATGCACAATGTCATATGTTATTTTCAGGAATATTAACACCATCCAGAATGCTATGGAGAGAAGACACAACTGGAAGCTCCGTGTGGACAAACCTCCTGGACTCTGCCCCACATATCTCTTCCCTTGGCTGATTTGAATTTGTATCCTTTCACTGTGATAAACCACAACCAGATTATTACAGCTGTCAGCAAGTTCTTCTATTGAATTGTTGAAACTGAGGGTGGTCTTGGGAACCCCTGAACTCTACTGTTGGTGTCAGGAGTGAGGGAAGTCCTGTGGACTATACTCCCTGACCTCACAGGTGCATTTTCCAACTTTATTTGGACATTCCCCAACAACAGCATCCCCTTCTTCAAATATGTTTCTGCTGCAAACATTATCCTTTAGATGGTTCCTTTGCTGCCATTATGACTATGGCGTAATCTGTAGTAAAGCACCATTAAGATGTTAATACAGATGTATGTGTGAATTAAAAAGTGATGCTAAATGCATAGTAGCCAATTTACTTCACATTAATAATTTAGCTATTTTTATTTGTTTCTAAACAAAAAGCAAAGAGGATCCAGTCCAGAGAGCAGTTGCAACAGTGTGCACAATTTTTATTAAACCAAAATAAAAGTTCTTGGGCTATGGAAGTCACCTAAATTCACTTCTCTTTTCCTATGAACTTTCACTTTTTTTCCTTCCAACTCTAGTTAGAAGCTGACAGCTGACACGCCCTTCCCTCATGCATTTTATCCTGGGACAAAATGAGAAGACATCCTTCAGTTCCCGTAAGTACTATTCCTTTTAGTAGGAAATCAAACACACCCCCTAACTGGAGTACTATTTATTCTATTCCATCTGTTTCACATAAGAGCAGTAAAGTGATTGGAGGTGAAATGAAAAGAAAGAAAATGGCAAGACATGGTGCACAAATAACTTTCAAAGACTCATAAATTGCACATCTTGAAGATCTTTATGCTTGAGAATACTGGGCATCTGTGATTCACAAAACACTTTACAAACTAATATTCTTGGCCCCCATTTTGTAACTGGCAAAAAAAGGAGGTAGGCAATAATAAGAACATTATTCAGAGTCATGGAGGAAGTCACGAAGAGCGCCAGATACAGAGCCAGTTACCCTGGCAACATTCTTCTGTTTTTCCATTCCTGCATGCCTTGGTATTGGGTTTCAGTTGTGGTTCTTTAACTTATAGGCTGATCGTATATTCAGCTTTCACAACATGTCATGGGCATTTTCCTCTGGATTTGGCTGTCTCTCTCCTGATTCTCCTTTCACTAATTTCACTGTGTCAGATGTACCACTTCAGGAAAATATGGTTATATGACAATCTAAACATAGAAAGTAGACAAGACCACCTGGTGATGGTTCAAGTGCAAAAAGATTACTCACTTAAAAAAGAATTCACAAAATTCTTTTAATCATCTCTTCTAGGTCACCACAAGAGATTTAATTTAAAAAATTTACAAACAAGTTTGAGAAACATTTCTATTTCAAAAAGCAATGTCTTCAAACTTGCTGATACCAATTTCTTACTCAATGTTTATGTGAGATTACAAGAAAATAACTTAAAATATAAAATGATTATATAATAAATATAAGTATATAATAAATTTTAAATATACAAAGTCAAAATTGATATACATTTTTATGCTTATAATCCTTGCAGAAGCTTAGAACAAATAGAAAATTTCAAACTATATACTCCCAAAAAAATCTTTCCAAAAATGAAATTCAAAATACAATCTTTACCTTGATGTAGTGGATAATTTTTTTTTAAGTGGAAGGAAGTACTCTTTGTAAAAATAACTATGGTGCTGATGGCCATAGCATAGGTATCTGTATCTGGCAAGTATTTACCAGTGAGTGCTGTGTGATGGCTCAGTTTCATTATCATTTTCTCTAGTGGCACTCCTGAACAAACTTCCTTTGCATGTCTGTTGGTCTTTGAGTGGCATGAACACATCATATGCTGTTATGGTTTGGCTGTGTCCCTACCCAAATCTTATCTTGAATTCCCACGTGTTGTAGGAGGGACCTGGTGGGAGGTAACTGAATCATGGGGGCAGGTCTTTCCCATGTTGTTCTTGTGATAGTGAATAAGCCTCATGAGATCTGATGGTTTTAAAAAGAGGAGTTCCCCTGCATAAACTCTCTCTGTTTGCCTGTTGCCATCCATGTAAGATGTGACTTGCTCCTCCTTGCCTTCCACCATGATTGTGAGGCCTCCCAAGCCATGTGGAATGTTAAGTCCATTAAACCTCTTTTTCTTCCCAGTCTCAGGTATGTCTTTATCAGCAGCATGAAAACAGACTAATACATATGCTTACCAAGGACATCTTAATTATTTTCTCATTAGCTCATCAACAAGAATTTACCAAGAAGAATTCTTCAATGCCAGTGAGATTCTGAAATTTCATAGTTGTACTCAATTATAAATTACTTATTCACATGATCCAGATTTTACATGGGTTAATTTTTTTAGATAATCATCAGAATGAAAACATGACATTTAAAAAAGCACAAATAAGACTACAAAGATTGTTACATGTTCTCAGGATCCCTGAGTCCAGGTTGAGAAATGCTCTTTTAAAGACGCCCAGGCACATGCATTTTGGTTTAACAATACTTGATCTACTAATAGTTCTCATCATGCAGTAATTTAAGTATTTCGTTGTATTTTTATAAGAATTAATAAAATGTTATATGTGAAAATATTTTGTAAGTTATAAAGCATTGCAAATGTATGTAGTTAATTTTTTCTACCTCTTTCATTTCTTCCTCGAAGACTATGTAAGACATACCAGTCTTTTGATATATTTCCCTTTTAAAATTTTGTCACCTTGGTCTTTTTCATTAGAGTATTGATCAGCTGTCATCTAGTACTTCAGAGGCAAACTTCATCTGACTATTTACCACACTGACAGATACTGATAAACCCTTCGTGATTTCCTGGCTATTTGGCAAAATGTTTGAAATAATGATTCAAAAGGGGGCTTCTTGAAAACCTCCTTTTGGAGTCTTAGAGGTTTAACTGATTCCACTGAATCTGATAATTGTGCTGTCTGCAAAGAAATACATGGGAGCAGTACATGGAGCTCAGGTTGTATGTATTGGGAACAGAAACACTTCAATCCTGCTAATTGTATTTAAAGCAGATGGGGAAAGGGAGCCAAACATCAGAGTTTGTTTTGCTGCAGACACTTAATACACACTGTCCAGATTGCTGGCTTTATTTTCCCATTGTGTAGGAGGGAAACTGATGTTCAGAAAACTTCAATAATTTGACTAAAATCACAGAAGGAGATGGAGCAAGATTTGATCCCTGGTCCTGATTTCCAAGTGAATATCATTTCCCATATGTCTGGCTATGGAAGAGGGAATGAGAATGTAGGAAATGGCAAACCAGGGTCTTGGGCTGAGAAAATGGAGCTTCCCAGGCTGGCATTTACCAAATCATGTGTGGCCTCAAATCCAGTTCTCCAAGACAATTTCCTGCTCCCTACACCCCTACCTCCCTTAGTTACATCCACGTTCCTCCATCATTGGCACCATCGTTCAGTGTCAGCTTCTTCCTGGAAAACTAGTTTGCCTTAAAAACTTGCTCAAAGACTGTTTTTCCCTCTCTCTCTCTCTTTCTAGGACTGACCTCTCTAACTCAGTAGTTAGACTCTTGAGTCCTTGAAATTGAGCACAGGTATGGGCTACCACAGGAACACCAATACAAATGCTAACATTTCCTGAGCGACTACAGTGGGCCGAGCACTGCATTAACTGCTTTATATGTATTATTTCATTTAATCCTCACCACAACCCTCTGTCGTTCCTACTATTATTGCCATTTTATAGATGAGAAAATGGAGGCACAGAAAGACCCAGCCATTTGTCCATGGTTACACAGCTGAAATAAGGCCATAGTAGACTAAAACCCATTGTCATTCCATCCCCAGGGCTTTGTGTTGTCTTTCTGAGCAAACTTGGGTGAATTGTTACTATGGGTTCCTCGGCATGTGCTGCATTCTTCTGATCTCCTGTCTCTGGTTGCAAAGTTCTGGTCCAGGAATCAAGTGTTCAACTTTCCATGCAGCTCCCATAGTACAGAACAGTTCTGAGCAAACAGCAAGTGTTTAGTGAACAGGGTTGACTTTTACTACATGAAACACTGATGTTCAGTTATGTACTTGTGAAGGCAGAGGGAAGTAGCATATTCCAAGTGTCGTGTTGATCCTCAGAGTATATTAAAAGGGAAACCAGACTTTGTCTCAGAGAAACTAAACTAACATTAAATAATATTATGGGCTACATTGTGTTTTCCCCCTCCCTCATACAGATATGTTGAAATTCTAGCCCCCTGCCCCCATACCTCAGAATGTGACTGTATTTGGAGATAGGGTCTTTAAAGAGACAATTAAGGTAAGAGAAGTTCATTAGGCTGTGCCCTAATCCAATATGGCGATGTCCTTATAAGAAAAGATTAAGACACAGACACCCACAGAGGGAAGACCATGTAAAGACACAGAGAAGGTGGCCATCTGAAAGCCAAGGAGGAGAGAGGCCTCACGAGAAACCCACCTTGCCAACACCGTGGGGAATAAATTTCTGTTGTTTAAGCTACTTGGTCTGTGGTATTTTGTGATGGCAGCCCTGAAAAACTGGCATAGACACCATTTGGGCAAAAAGATAAGAGCCTGCCTCTTTTTCTTGTGGTAAAGGGAGTTGGTGGGCATAGGGCTGCTGTTTGGGGCATACACACCATGACTCTGCAGGTACTCTTTCTGCTGGGAACCAGCCAGAGAGGAGGATATGAATTGGGATTGGGATCAGTAGAGGATGGAATTCTGTGACAGTCTCACACCAATTTGTTAGAGCACACTTACTTGTTCACCCTATAAATACTTACTACCCACCTATTATGTGTCCACCACAGTACGGGACCCTGATGATAAATTGTCCAAAATAAAATTTCCAGATGTTCTTCTCCCCACAGGTTCTGTGGATTTCTTCCTGGCCGGTGCACATTGAGTCTCCTTGTTCACTTTCTCTGGATGAAGCAGTTGTTATCAATCAGCATATTACAGCTTTCCATTCTTTTCCTTTATCTTCTTTTTGTTCTTGGTCTTAAGAATGGATAGCAGTCTAAAGTGCTGAGATATTATTTATGCCTTTGCCTTCAGCCCTAGAAGGAGCTTGATGGAATTATCAGTGTTTCTCCTGTTTTCCTCCTAAGAAGGAAGCCAATTTTTATTCTGAGTTATGAGCCACTAGCCTTAGGGAGTTGCTAAGGGCTTTTTGTGCCAGAACCAAAAGGAGAAGTTGTATATGAAAGTGGTGTGACTTGGAGAGTGAGTTTATCTCTCTGAGCCTCAAATGTTCCCATCTGGAAAATAGGAATAATTATGATGCTATCTCATAGGTTTGTTAGGAGGAAAAAAAAAGGTAATGCTTGGGAAGGTCTACATATATGTGCATATGTATGTAATAACCATTCCTTGGGTGTTGCTTTTGGGGTCCATACTGACCATAACTTGTTTGGAAGACCAGGCCAATGACAAGGAAGAAATTGCGGGAAGCATTTAGGTGGATGAAGGAGTGCTTATTAGAGTGGGCAGATTTCTGGAGATTAAGAGACATTTTTTGGGGTGGGAATGGGGATGGGGATGGGGATGGGGATGGGGATGGGGATGGGGGTAGGGTAAGGGAGGGAGTTCCACAAGTTGTAGAGAACTGTGCTCTGCTCAAAGCCATGTCCTTGCTTGGGGCAGGAGGACTACAGCCACCAAGTGATGATGGAGCCTTGAGTGGAGTCGCAGGATTTGTGTGGTTCATCCTGCGGTCATAGAGGGGATCACAGGAGGACAGCCTTGCGGCTTTAGTACCAGAACACAGCACCTCTGCATAAGCATGTCTGGGTACTAAAAGGATGATGGGAAAGATGGGAAACTATGCACTGAAGGTCTGGGTCCTTCCCAGATTTTCTATATCCATTTTCAATTCCTGACCCCATTGAAGTACAAGAAAGCCCCAATAATGACCATTGCGGGGGACCTTGCCTGTTCTGAGACACTGGGCTGCAGAGATTTCACTTGATTTAGAGAAATAAAAACATGGTACTTTTTGTACCTAAGCATTGCACCCCAAGTTTATATTGATTGCAAGTATTTATTGGTTTTCGTTGTTGTTTATAAAAAATCTCAAAAAATTCAGTATGTAAAATTTGGAAAGTAGGGAAAAACAAAATAAAAATAAAAATTGCCTGTAAACTCACCACTTGGAAATAACAACTCTCGCTGAATATTTTTTGGGGTTTTACTATGTGTATATGCTACATATATCGTTACATCAGTGAGATTATACTGTGCACAGTCTATCCTATTTTCATTTAACAGTGTTATGAAGACTTTCTCATGTAATATAATACAGTTCTTCATGAAGAACATTTAAATGCTGAATGTTATTCAATTTTAAGGAACAAAATAGATGATTAATCCTTAGATCATTTAACTAAGTAGATTAATCCTTAGATAATTTAATCCTTTATTATTAGAAAGTTGGGTTTCCAGTTTTTTGCTCCGTTAAATAATATTGTTATGATTATCCTCACATAAATTTATGTTCCAGTCTTGTTTTCTGAGAAAATTTACCTAAAAGTTGTTATCTCTCTTATTTATTGTGTGATATTTTATTAGATTTTATTTTTGAGACAGAGTCTCACTCCGTCACCCAGTCTGGATTGCAGTGGTGCAATCTTGGCTCATTGCAAAACTCAGCCTCCTGGGCTCAAGTGATCCTCCCAGCTCAGCCTCCCTAGTAGCAGTGACTACAGGTGCATGCCACCATGCCTGGCTAATTTTTGTATTTTTTGTAGAGACAGGGTTTTACTATGTTATCCAGACTGGTCCTGAACTCCTGAGCTCAAGCAATCTACCCACAGCCTCCCAAAGTGCTGGGATTACATATGTGAGACACCACTCCTGGCCTCATTTTATTTTTAAAAACCTCTTCCTGTGTTTTCTTAAACCCACACTAAACCCAAAACAATTTCTTCAAATAGCCTTTAGTTCTTCATTACATTTTCTCTCCACCAATTATCCCCAAAGACTCTCATTCTGAGATTGTTGAGAATCGTTTGTACCATTGGCAAGAGTAGGACAACTTACATGCGGTCATTTAAATTAAAGAGTTTCCTTAGCTGCAGCCAAACTGACACTCAAAATTCATCCAAAATCACAGTTATGTTGATTATTTGGTTCTGATATTGCTTTCGTATCTCGCCATTCCCTACTTTTGTTGCTATCAGTGGGTCTACTGTTTTGCTCAGAATTGTCTTCAACAATGTTATAAAGGGCGCTGGTAGAGTAGCAAGATGGGTCTTCACCACCTCTTAGTTGGTTGTTGCTTTTCACTTTTTCCTGGAGGGGCAACATGTGTGTACATACGTGTGTCCACAGATAGTGTGTTGTATATTTGTGTTTGTGGGCACTGCTAGAAAGGAGATTCCTGTAGTTGTTTTAGTTATGCAGATGCCCAAAATATCTGAAGCGGCACCAGACATTATCTCAAAGCATAATGGATACTCACAACATAACTAGCATATGTGTATGTTCCATCTCAAAATTCTATCCTTGTCTGCCATTTTCTTCTAAGTGTTAAATTTATGATTCTCCTGAGAGCCACAAATTCAATTAACAATAAGAGAGAAAATACAACTTATGTTGTTATGTTGTTTGTTATGTTGGCCATAACAAAGCGAAGTCTATCTTAGCTGGTTTGTGGTAGAAATGTTGGCTTGTCCAGGACAATCTTTCATAGAAGATGGATTTATCCATCCCTGACAGGTTCAGACCACTTCAGACCAAGCCTTGTTTTCCACAGTCAGAGTCAAAAGTGCATTTTCCTCGCTTCTGATGAAAAGTAACAAAGACTTTTGGTTTTAGGGACCAGAATGAGAGTGATTCTCTTTGAAGCTTTCACAAAGCCGAAAAGAATTTCACACCATTTTGAGTGCTGCAGGTGAAGAATTTAACAGCTGGTGGGAGTGCAAATTAGAGCCAATTATAATTTGATTGACCTGCCTTGACAGTAAACCTGTCTTCTCTAATTTAAAATGCCTAGCAGGATCCTCTCTGCCCTGGTAAGGTGGTGATTTCAAAGGAAGAGCAGCTCAAACTAGGAAATCCTTTAACAATGCTATGACAGTAATAAAGATTTATTTATATAGTGCTTTTTTTCTCTTGGACTAAAATTACTACATTCAAACCAAGGAATAGCATGGTGAGTACAGGAATGAAAAAGGACTGGGCTGGGTAGAAATGAGTCGCGGGGATGGTGGCCACAGAAGTAGAAAATGCATGAAAATTTAGGAAAGTTGTGGAGAAAGGGGAAAGTGTTTCAGTTCCCAAATGTAATGCCAGTTGTCATAATATTTGTAAAGAAACCAAATGTAGAATTAAAAAATGTATTCTCCAAAATTGTTTTAAAATGGCATAAGAAAGCACATTTTATTCCTGTGTTTGATTTTAGAAGCTAATTTATCCTGTCGCCTTATTTAACTAGGTCAAAGGAGGCATAGAACTCTAGTTCAAACTCAACCTACTCATTCCCTACTTATTGACAATAGCTAGGGTTTAATTAACTATTTATACTTTATGAGGAAAAAAGTTGGTGGATCTGCATTTCCTGCTTTGCCTTGAGTGAAATCTCCAAGTCTTTTCTATTGACCTCTAATTCTGATGCAGGTGATCTGCACACCCCATGCTCCAGGCTCTTGGAAGGTAGTGCTCCTGAAACCGTCCCCAAGAAAATTTTATAAAATAGATTAAGGGAAAAAATAAAATTCAGCTAGGCTTGCAGCTCAATCAGCGGTAATTATTAAGCCAGCTTGCCCTTTGTCTCACTTCCTTGTAGCTGGTTACTACTTACTACTCCAGGAAGACCTCCAGGATAATGTAGCCCTTGTCACAATATTCTTTGTTCTATAGATAAAATCTAAGACATTGTGAGATGATAAGCTTTCTGTTTGAGTTTCTCCTTTAGGTTCTGTATTCCAACAAAACTACCCATGCCAGCTGGTCTGAAGAGCCCAGTAGGAAGCTGACCCATGGAAGAATGCAGTTTCCACATGCTGTTGACTTCATCCCCTTACCATGACCAAACAATGACCCCAATTTTCTAGCTCCTTGCCCTCCATGATCTCCTTAGAGACCCTTGCCCAGAACCCTTTGATGAAATGGATTTGAGGCTTGAGAATCGCTCTTGTTACCTCCTTTGGCAGCCTTGCAACGATTAAACTCTTTCTCTGCTGCAAACCCTGCTGTCTCAGTGTATTAGTCTGTTGCTGCACAGCAGATATAACAACCTGGCAGTCCTGTAATACTCCCAGGAGCCAACTGTGTCACCATCAGAGATTCAACAGACCTTCTCTCCAGTCCCACTCCTACAATTTAGGACTTACTTGATCTTGGGCATGTTGTCCTCTTTGAGTCTCAGTTCTTATCATTTGAAAAATGGAAATAATAAAATCTGCTTCATGGGGTATGGTGGTGATAGGTGAGATGCCGTATGCAAAATGACTCAGCACAATGTCTGGCCCAGAGTAGCTCCCAGGAAACGGTGAGATTCTGTTTCTTCCTCTGACAGGACTCCTTCACCTTCACTCCATCGCTAAGGTTGCCTGGCCTTCTTTCTTCTCTCTTCTTTCTCTCAGTGAACCTTCTGCAATGACCTGAGGGGAGACTGAGAGAGGGAAGATGGGGAGAAGAAGTGCAGGTCTTGCCTCCTTGGTATGGTACTTAGAATGAATTTCACTAATTTCACTAAGTAACAATGTTCTTCCTGATGATGAGATTTTATAATTCTAATATTTGGGTACACTGTATACGAGACATACTTTTGCAGTTGGCTTAGAAATCTTATCTTTTTATCATATGATTTATATAAAATGAAGTGAGGAAAGAAAGGAAAACGGCTGGCAGGGCATGGTGGTTCATGCCTGGAATCCCAGCACTTTGGGAGGCTGAGGTGGGCAGATCATGAAGTTGGGAGTTTGAGACCAGCCTGGGAATATGGTGAAACTCCATCTCTACTAAAAATACAAAAATTAGCTGGGCGTGGTGGTACACACCTGTAGTCCCAGCTACTTGGGAGGCTGGGGCAGAAGAATCGCTGGAACCCGGGAGATGGAGGTTGCAGTGAGCCGAGATCGCGCCACTGCATTCCAGCCTGGGCGACAGAGCGAGACTGTCTTAAAAAAAAAAAAAAAAAAAAGCGAAAATGGGTGTAACAAAGGCCATGAACTTTACTTCATAGGAAAGGAGATGGACACTTTCATTTTTTGGATACACTATATACAGCCAGAGTTTTACTGCCTTAAATTTTATGACAAGTAAAGTTATCAATAGAAACAGAAGCCTGAATTCCAAACAATCAATTTAATGTACAAACTTTTGGATTTTAGCATGTAACTGTGTGTAACTGCATTCATGTCAATGGCTACAAATCATTGGGAAGCTTCTACATAAGGAGGCAGAATAAAGTGATGGGCTTTGTGACAGTGCAACCTCTTTCCTTTTCACATTAATTCTGAATGAGGGTTAGGGTTTCTGGAAGTCTATTCTTTGTATAATGAGAGCTTTCCTCTATTACTATAAATGTGGCTCCTAGGGTCTCTTTCTACTAAAAAAATTACTACTAATAAAGATGTATGTAGTGATGATTGTATGCATCCTTGTTCACATCTGTGAAACTGAAGTTTCTTGTGGGTAACACATCAGGCTTTAAAAAAATTACCTATAGGAATATTAAATGGTAAGCAAGGATCTCAGTAACCAGATTCTGGAGTGCAGCCAACCCCCAGGCAATGAAATGATGATTTCTGCAACCAGGCTTGACTGGGCTGGACCTGGGCAGATGATGGAGGGGAGCAGGAGGTGCAGGCAGCTGCTGTCTGGTGAACCGAAACGGGGCATTCACAAGGTGGGCAGACAGATGCCATAATGACCCACTAAAGAATACCCACATGCAGTACAACATAGCTGTGAAACGTGGAGAAACAATGGCAGCAGATGGACAAAAACCTGGCATGCAGCAGGCAGGGAGACGCAGCTCATTTATAGCAAAAAGTCCTGGGTGGCTCAGGGAGGGACAAGAATCCAGACCCATACCAAGCCTGTAAATAGCAACAGGCCCTGTAAGCGGCCTTCATCCTTTTCAAATATTTATTGACTGCTTGCTATGGGTCACATACTTGGCTATGGGTCACATATTGGCAAGGTGCTGCATGAATGCAGGGATGAAGACAGGCTTATTGAGTTCAAGGAGTTTAGAATCCAATGGACATGCAGCGGGTTTCTGTTTATATGAGACCATTTGGGAATTACGTTGTGGTTCCTGGCATTCCAGGCATTTAACATTCTTCACAATTTGGTTCTTCTTTTTCTAGATCTTGGATGGCATAACTTCAAAACCAAGGGAGATGGAGGAGTTTTAGAGGAGTAGAAGGCTGCAAGCAAGAACTGATGCATTACATCTCCAGCCACCTCACTCTAAGATTGTCCTGTAGCTAAGACTGTTGAATGAGACTGTTGTTCTTCAGTCTGTAGCCACAAAGCACAGAGGCAGCTCCCCAAGAATCCACTGCAGGGAGGATGAACAGCCCTTACCTGGATTTTTGCTTTATCTAAAAATATATTTGTAGAAGAAGGAGCATTCCAGTTTCCAAATACAAAGGGCAATCTCCTCCTCTGTGTGTGCACGTGCAAACAAACACACTTCTACAAGTAAGCATTCTTCTTTATTATCATAGTCATCATCATCACTGGGTTGGCAACTAAAAACAAAACTACAAAACTCTCATGTTAGCAGTTGAGTAACTTTTAATAACCAGATACAAACCATTCTTCATTGTTTACAAGGGGCATTAAAAAGGAAAGGAGGTTGAACTGCAATGTGAAGTGTAGTTCAATATGTAGACATCTTGGATTCTAGAAGAGTTTGTAATGGATTAAAGGGTTAAGCTATGAAATTGTTGCCCTCTGTGATTTTTCCACACTAGAACAGACTGACATGGTTTGAAGCAGTTGGGCTTTAACCTATAGATAGGAGGACAGAGATGATTGCCTATGAAGCAATTATTAAAATAGCTGCATTTTGGCATGTTCTAGTTGAAAAGATTTAGTTTTACCTATATCACCTCATCATCACTAATTTAATCATCCTCAGAAAATGCAAAAATAATGATGTACATTTGACAAGTCTTATACAAAATTATGTTTCATAACTTTGTAGTCAGAATTAAGCCATGTTCTAAAATACAAATGAATAGTCTACAGCCCACTAATTCCTAACTGTTAAGTGTTAAGTCTATATAAAAATAAGAGACAAGCTTGTGATCAGGAATAGCTTCCAATTATGAAAAGTTTAAATAAAAATAATAGAATGTGCTTAATTTATCATATACAAAGTAGACATAGGTGACCAAAATGATTCATTATTTTTACGATTTTCATGGGAATAAGTTTGACAATATTAAGTGCTGGAGATAGAATATCAGGTAATCTTATATACTGTTCATAGGAATGTACAACCATTTTGGAAAACAGCTGGAATTATCCAAAGAAAGCTGAAGATTTTCCTAACTTATAATTTTAAAAATTGGCACATGCCCTCAAGTAACAGTTGCATACCTAAGGAGACATGTGTAAGTATTTTTACAGCAGCATTATTTATAATAGCCCAAATTGGAAATAACCTAAAATCATATGTTCTTACAAAGGAGTACTACACAACAGTGAAAACAAATAAACTATAGCTAAATGTTATCTATCTTGAAGGCATTTATAAGAATAATGATGCTTTCACAAAGTAAATTGCAGGATGTTATATACAATGTGATACAATTCATGTAAGTTACCAAACATACAACACAATACATAACATTGTCCAAGGATAAGTATAAATGCAGTAAAGATATAAATAAATGTAGGATAATGATGCTTGCTTGAATATTCTGTATACTCTTTTGCATATCTTTAATATTATTTAATAAATGAACAGACAAATCAGTAATACTAAAAGCAAAGTCCAAGGGTGCCAGATTCGATTCAAGAGGTAGAATAAAACTGCTGGAGGAGCGGTGGAGACTGCAAGACATAAATGGGTTTAGAATTTTTTCCCTGTATTTTCCTCTGTGACAGTAGATATGAAGTTGCTATTTTCTTTAGAAAATAAGTTCAAAGAGGGAGACGATCCCCATTCCATATTTTTTTTTTTTCCCCCAGACGGAGTCTTGTTCTGTTGCCCAGGCTGGAGTGCAGTGGCATGATCTTGGCTCACTGCAACCTCTGCTTCCGGAGTTGAAGCAATTTTCCTGTCTCAGCCTCATGAGTAGCTGGGATTACAGGTGCCTGCCACCATGCTCGACTAATTTTTCTATTTTTAGTAGAGAAGGGGGTTTCACCATGTTGGCCAGGCTGGTCTTGAACTCCTGACCTCGTGATCCACCCAAAGTGCTGGGATTACAGGCATGAGTAACCTAGCCTGGCCCTATTCCATTTTTTATCTATCGCATTTTTTTTTTTTATTCTGAGAGGGCATAAAGATACGGGGTTATGGAAGCAAGTCTTTCAGAAGGCCCTCCTCTTTGAGGAACATGATTAGTTCAGTATGTCTTAAGCAGATAATTTCTGAGTCAGTGTTATATTAGATTGGAACCAGATATTGATCAAACTGTGGCAGTGCTTAAATGTAAGCATAAAGAGGTGAGACTGTGTCATAGACATTAGAGTGCTACTAATATATGTATGCATGTAGGGAAACAAGATAAGGATACATAAATTAATAGAGATAGGTACATACTTTTATATACAGCTATACATAAATACATAAGCATATATATCTTACACCTGTAAGTATGTGTCTATTATCTATCTATAATTATTTATGTCTATAATTATCACTACAATTATATATCCTCTTTAGAATACTCTGACTTATCCAGGATTGGGATGGGGGTGGGGGGGCAGAGTGTTGAAGAAAAGTTATAAAAATATTAGCTGGTGGGCCAGCCACAGTGGCTCACTCCTGTAATCTCAGCACTTTGGGAGGCCAAGGCAGGCAGATCACGAGGTCAGGAGATCGAGACCATCCTGGCTAACACAGTGAAATCCCGCCTCTACTAAAAATACAAAAACAAAATTAGCCGGGCGTGGTGGCAGGGGCCTGTAGTCGCAGCTACCGGGGAGGCTGAGGCAAGAGAATGGCATGAACCCGGGAGGCGGAGGTTGCAGTGAGCTGAGATCGCGCCACTGCACTTCACCCTGGGTGACAGAGTGAGACTCCGTCTCAAAAAAAAAAAAAAGCCAGTTTCATTTCTTTTATTATAATATGAGAATGGAAAGTGTCACTTTAAAATGAAATGCCTATATTTAAATGGCATAGCTTTAATAATTAATGGTAACTAATAGATTCTACAAAGACCTTTGAAGATGAGAATGCCATATACTGGGTAATGAGAATGACTATTATTGATAAAAATAGTATTAACTTGTGAACACACAATTGGGAAGGGAGATATGCAAAATCAGTTTTTCCTATGTAAAAACAGAGATTGATATTTCTAGCTGTGGAAGGTAAACTCAGAAATTAGCTCGGTATTTCATAATTCTTTTAGAGATGTAACATATACTTCTTAAAATATTTTGTAATTTTTTCCATCTTAAAAAAAGGTGTAGAATAACATATTTATTTGAGGAATTATTTTTGTTTTAATATCATAACATAAAGCCATAACAGGTGTTCAACAAATAATGATTGAAATAGCACATCTCTTCTAAAAATAGCATCCTTATATTTGATCACACTTTTTAAAAATTCTTTTACCTATTTTTTCATTAATCACTTATAGAGCACCTATTACGTTTTGGGCATCATGCCAAACACCCCAAAGAAAACACACACAGGTAAAGTCCTTGGAGAGTCACAATCTGCGGGAGACAACAGAATGTAAACAACTGAAATGTGATATGTAGATTAAGGAGCAAGCTCTGAAAGGGTCATTAGATCAGTCTAGAGCAGAGTTTCTCAACCTTCACACTATTGACATTTTGGGCCAGGTAATTCTTTAGTGGGTGGCTGTCCTGTACATTGTGGGTTTAGTGAAAGTTCTGGCCCCTACCCACTAGCTGCCAGCAGCACTCTCCCGTATCAAAACGTCTCCACCGAAAATGTCTCCAGGTATTGCTGAGTATTTGGAGTGCTGGGGGTCAAAATGGCCTGTAGTTGAAAACGACTTCTCTAGAGAATCTACTTATATTTCAGAAATGAGAAAGATTTCTATAGATTTATTTTAAAATTATCACTATTATTTTAGCCATTTTTTTTCATTCAGCCAAAATGCATGTTTTTTCTTTCTTTCTTTTTTTCTTTGAGACAGAGTCTCACTCTGTTGCCCAGGCTGGAGTATAGTGGTGCAATCTGGGCTCACTGCAACCTCTGCCTCCCGGGTTCAAGTGATTCTTCTGCCTCAGCCTCCCAAGTAGCTAGGACTACAGGCATGTGTCACCACGCCGGCTAATTTTTGTATTTTTAGTAGAGATGGGGTTTCACCATATTGGCCAGGCTGGTCTCGAACTCCTGACCTCAAGTGATCTGCCCGCCCGGGCCTCCCAAAGTGCTTAGCCAACATGCATGTATTGAGGAAGTATGGAAACTAGCATGGTTGGAGAAGATAGAGTGAAAACTTTCTCCTTTTATGGGACATTAAGGATATCAGAGATTCTGTGTGAAACTTGGCTACCTGGATAGTTTCAATATTGTTATGATTAAGAAGTGGGATGATCTAGAAAGAACGTGGCATGGATTACAAATTCCAAGAGGCAGGGATCAAATCTGTCTTTAAGAACTTTTATTGAGGAATGATTTAAATACCATGAAATGCACTCACTGTAAGTGGATAGAAGTTATACAAGTATAGGTAAATTCACACAGTTATGCAGTCATTACCATGATCCAGTTTTAAAACATTTTCATCATCCTGAAAGTTCCTGTGTGGATTTTTGCAGTCTACCCAGTTTCATGCATCCATCAATCTTTTTTTCTGTTATGTAGTTTCCCTTTTCTAGACATTTTATATAAATGAAATTATATAATACATAGCCATTACTCTCTGGCTTCTTTCAAGTAGCACAGGTGTTTTGAGGTCTAGCCATGTTGTTGAATGTTACCAGTAGTTTGTTCCTTTTTATTTATTCCATTGTATGAATACCAGATTTGGTTAATCCTTTCACTAATTGATAGCAGTTTGGATGGTTTTCAGTGTCTAGCTATTATGAATAATGCTAGTATGAACAATCTTCTTGTGGACATATTTTCATTTCTCTTTAGTAGATAACTCAGAATGAAATTGCTCAAGGTGAAATTGCTGAGTCATATGGAAACACTTTGCTAAACTGCTGAACTGTTTTCTAAACAGACCATTACATTTCATTCTCACCAACAATGTGTGCAGTTTCCAGTTTCTCTACTTCCTTGCCAACACTTGGTAGTGTCAGTCTGTTTGATTTTAGCCATTTCAATAATTTCATAGTGGTGTCTTTCTTTTTTTTTTATTATACTTTAAGTTTTAGGGTACATGTGCACATTGTGCAGGTTAGTTACATATGTATACATGTGCCATGCTGGTGCACTGCACCCACTAACTCGTCATCTAGCATTAGGTATATCTCCCAATGCTATCCCTCCCCCCTCCCCCCAACCCACAACAGTCCCCAGAGTGTGATATTCCCCTTCCTGTGTCCATGTGATCTCATTGTTCAATTCCCACCTATGAGTGAGAATATGCGGTGTTTGGTTTTTTGTTCTTGCGATAGTTTACTGAGAATGATGATTTCCAATTTCATCCATGTCCCTACAAAGGACATGAACTCATCATTTTTTATGGCTGCATAGTATTCCATGGTGTATATGTGCCACATTTTCTTAATCCAGTCTATCATTGTTGGACATTTGGGTTGGTTCCAAGTCTTTGCTATTGTGAATAATGCTGCAATAAACATACGTTGCATGTGTCTTTATAGCAGCATGATTTATAGTCCTTTGGGTATATACCCAGTAATGGGATGGCTGGGTCAAATGGTATTTCCAGTTCTAGATCCCTGAGGAATTGCCACACTGACTTCCACCATGGTTGAAGTAGTTTACAGTCCCACCAACAGTGTAAAAGTGTTCCTATTTCTCCACATCCTCTCCAGCACCTGTTGTTTCCTGACTTTTTAATGATTGCCATTCTAACTGGTGTGAGATGGTATTTCATTGTGGTTTTGATTTGCATTTCGCTGATGGCCAGTGATGATGAGTATTTTTTCATGTGTTTTTTGGCTGCATAAATGTCTTCTTTTGAGAAGTGTCTGTTCATGTCCTTCGCCCACTTTTTGATGGGGTTGTTTGTTTTTTTCTTGTAAATTTGTTTGAGTTCATTGTAGATTCTGGATATTAGCCCTTTGTCAGATGAGTAGGTTGCGAAAATTTTCTCCCATTTTGTAGGTTGCCCGTTCACTCTGATGATAGTTTCTTTTGCTGTGCAGAAGCTCTTTAGTTTAGTTAGATCCCATTTGTCAATTTTGTCTTTTGTTTCCATTGCTTTTGGTGTTTTAGACATGAAGTCCTTGCCCATGCCTATGTCCTGAATGGTAATGCCTACGTTTTCTTCTAGGGTTTTTATGGTTTTAGGTCTAATGTTTAAGTCTTTAATCCATCTTGAATTGATTTTTGTATAAGGTGTAAGGAAGGGATCCAGTTTCAGCTTTCTACATATGGCTAGCCAGTTTTCCCAGCACCATTTATTAAATAGGGAATCCTTTCCCCATTGCTTGTTTTTCTCAGGTTTGTCAAAGATCAGATAGTTGTAGATATGCGGCGTTATTTCTGAGGGCTCTGTTCTGTTCCATTGATCTATATCTCTGTTTTGGTACCAGTACCATGCTGTTTTGGTTACTGTAGCCTTGTAGTATAGTTTGAAGTCAGGTAGTGTGATGCCTCCAGCTTTGTTCTTTTGGCTTAGGATTCACTTGGTGATGCGGGCTCTTTTTTGGTTCCATATGAACTTTAAAGTAGTTTTTTCCAATTCTGTGAAGAAAGGCATTGGTAGCTTGATGGGGATGGCATTGAATCTGTAAATGACCTTGGGCAGTATGGCCATTTTCACCATATTGATTCTTCCTACCCATGAGCATGGAATGTTCTTCCATTTGTTTGTATCCTCTTTTATTTCCTTGAGCAGTGGTTTGTAGTTCTCCTTGAAGAGGTCCTTCACATCCCTTGTAAGTTGGATTCCTAGGTATTTTATTCTCTTTGAAGCAATTGTGAATGGGAGTTCACTCATGATTTGGCTCTCTGTTTGTCTGTTGTTGGTGTATAAGAATGCTTGTGATTTTTGTACATTGATTTTGTATCCTGAGACTTTGCTGAAGTTGCTTATCAGCTTAAGGAGATTTTGGGCTGAGATGATGGGGTTTTCTAGATATACAATCATGTCGTCTGCAAACAGGGACAATTTGACTTCCTCTTTTCCTATTCGAATACCCTTTATTTCCTTCTCCTGCCTAATTGCCCTGGCCAGAACTTCCAACACTATGTTGAATAGGAGTGGTGAGAGAGGGCATCCCTGTCTTGTGCCAGTTTTCAAAGGGAATGCTTCCAGTTTTTGCCCATTCAGTGTGATATTGGCTGTGGGTTTGTCATAGATAGCTCTTATTATTTTGAAATACGTCCCATCAATACCTAATTTATTGAGAGTTTTTAGCATGAAGGGTGGTTGAATTTTGTCAAAGGCTTTTTCTGCATCTATTGAGATAATCATGTGGTTTTTGTCTTTGGCTCTGTTTATATGCTGGATTACATTTATTGATTTGCGTATATTGAACCAGCCTTGCATCCCAGGGATGAAGCCCACTTGATCATGGTGGATAAGCTTTTTGATGTGCTGCTGGATTCGTTTTGCCAGTATTTTATTGAGGATTTTTGCATCAATGTTCATCAAGGATATTGGTCTAAAATTCTCTTTTTTTGTTGTATCTCTGCCCGGCTTTGGTATCAGAATGATGCTGGCCTCATAAAATGAGTTAGGGAGGATTCCCTCTTTTTCTATTGATTGGAATAGTTTCAGAAGGAATGGTACCAGTTCCTCCTTGTACCTCTGGTAGAATTCAGCTGTGAATCCATCTGGTCCTGGACTCTTTTTGGTTGGTAAGCTATTGATTATTGCCACAATTTCAGATCCTGTTATTGGTCTATTCAGAGATTCAACTTCTTCCTGGTTTAGTCTTGGGAGAGTGTATGTGTCGAGGAATTTATCCATTTCTTCTAGATTTTCTAGTTTATTTGCGTAGAGGTGTTTGTAGTATTCTCTGATGGTAGTTTGTATTTCTGTGGGATCGGTGGTGATATCCCCTTTATCATTTTTTATTGCGTCTATTAGATTCTTCTCTCTTTTTTTCTTTATTAGTCTTGCTAGCGGTCTATCAATTTTGTTGATCCTTTCAAAAAACCAGCTCCTGGATTCATTAATTTTTTGAAGGGTTTTTTGTGTCTCTATTTCCTTCAGTTCTGCTCTGATCTTAGTTATTTCTTGCCTTCTGCTAGCTTTTGAATGTGTTTGCTCTTGCTTTTCTAGTTCTTTTAATTGTGATGTTAGGGTGTCAATTTTGGATCTTTCCTGCTTTCTCTTGTGGGCATTTAGTGCTATAAATTTCCCTCTACACACTGCTTTGAATGCGTCCCAGAGATTCTGGTATGTTGTGTCTTTGTTCTCATTGGTTTCAAAGAACATCTTTATTTCTGCCTTCATTTCTTTATGTACCCAGTAGTCATTCAGGAGCAGGTTGTTCAGTTTCCATGTAGTTGAGCGGTTTTGAGAGAGATTCTTAATCCTGAGTTCTAGTTTGATTGCACTGTGGTCTGAGAGATAGTTTGTTATAATTTCTGTTCTTTTACATTTGCTGAGGAGAGCTGTACTTCCAAGTATGTGGTCAATTTTGGAATAGGTGTGGTGTGGTGCTGAAAAAAATGTATATTCTGTTGACTTGGGGTGGAGAGTTCTGTAGATGTCTATTAGGTCTGCTTGGTATAGAGCTGAGTTCAATTCCTGGGTATCCTTGTTGACTTTCTGTCTCGTTGATCTGTCTAATGTTGACAGTGGGGTATTAAAGTCTCCCATTATTAATGTGTGGGAGTCTAAGTCTCTTTGTAGGTCACTCAGGACTTGCTTTATGAATCTTGGTGCTCCTGTATTGGGTGCATATATATTTAGGATAGTTAGCTCTTCTTGTTGAATTGATCCCTTTACCATTATGTAATGGCCTTCTTTGTCTCTTTTGATCTTTGTTGGTTTAAAGTCTGTTTTATCAGAGACTAGGATTGCAACCCCTGCCTTTTTTTGTTTTCCATTGGCTTGGTAGATCTTCCTCCATCCTTTTATTTTGAGCCTATGTGTGTCTCTGCACGTGAGATGGGTTTCCTGAATACAGCACACTGATGGGTCTTGACTCGTTATCCAATTTGCCAGTCTGTGTCTTTTAATTGGAGCATTTAGTCCATTTACATTTAAAGTTAATATTGTTATGTGTGAATTTGATCCTGTCATTATGATGTTAGGTGGTTATTTTGCTCGTTAGTTGATGCAGTTTCTTCCTAGTCTCGATGGTCTTTACATTTTGGCATGATTTTGCAGCGGCTGGTACCAGTTGTTCCTTTCCATGTTTAGCGCTTCCTTCAGGAGCTCTTTTAGGGCAGGCCTGGTGGTGACAAAATCTCTCAGCATTTGCTTGTCTGTAAAGTATTTTATTTCTCCTTCGCTTATGAAGCTTAGTTTGGCTGGACATGAAATTCTGGGTTGAAAATTCTTTTCTTTAAGAATGTTGAATATTGGCCCCCACTCTCTTCTGGCTTGTAGGGTTTCTGCCGAGAGATCCGCTGTTAGTCTGATGGGCTTCCCTTTGAGGGTAACCTGACCTTTCTCTCTGGCTGCCCTTAACATTTTTTCCTTCATTTCAACTTTGGTGAATCTGACAATTATGTGTCTTGGAGTTGCTCTTCTCAAGGAGTATCTTTGTGGCGTTCTCTGTATTTCCTGAATCTGAATGTTGGCCTGCCTTGCTAGATTGGGGAAGTTCTCCTGGATAATATCCTGCAGAGTGTTTTCCAACTTGGTTCCATTCTCCCCATCACTTTCAGGTACACCAATCAGACGTAGATTTGGTCTTTTCACATAGTCCCATATTTCTTGGAGGCTTTGCTCATTTCTTTTTATTCTTTTTTCTCTAAACTTCCCTTCTTGCTTCATTTCATTCATTTCATCTTCCATTGCTGATACCCTTTCTTCCAGTTGATCGCGTTGGCTCCTGAGGCTTCTGCATTCTTCACGTAGTTCTCGAGCCTTGGTTTTCAGCTCCATCAGCTCCTTTAAGCACTTCTCTGTATTGGTTATTTTAGTTATACATTCTTCTAAATTTTTTTCAAAGTTTTCAACTTCTTTGCCTTTGGTTTGAATGTCCTCCCGTAGCTCAGAGTAATTTGATTGTCCGAAGCCTTCTTCTCTCAGCTCGTCAAAGTCATTCTCCATCCAGCTTTGTTCCGTTGCTGGTGAGGAACTGCGTTCCTTTGGAGAAGGAGAGGCACTCTGCTTTTTAGAGTTTCCAGTTTTTCTGTTCTGTTTTTTCCCCATCTTTGTGGTTTTATCTACTTTTGGTCTTTGATGATGGTGATGTACAGATGGGTTTTTGGTGTGGATGTCCTTTCTGTTTGTTAGTTTTCCTTCTAACAGACAGGACCCTCAGCTGCAGGTCTGTTGGAATACCCTGCCGTTTGAGGTGTCAGTGTGCCCCTGGTGGGGGGTGCCTCCCAGTTAGGCTGCTCAGGGGTCAGGGGTCAGGGACCCACTTGAGGAGGCAGTCTGCCGGTTCTCAGATCTGCAGCTGCGTGCTGGGAGAACCACTGCTCTCTTCAAAGCTGTCAGACAGGGACATTTAAGTCTGCAGAGGTTACTGCTGTCTTTTTGTTTGTCTGTGCCCTGCCCTCAGAGGTGGAGCCTATAGAGGCAGGCAGGCCTCCTTGAGCTGTGGTGGGCTCCACCCAGTTAAAGCTTCCCGGCTGCTTTGTTTACCTAAGCAAGCCTGGGCAATGGTGGGCGCCCCTCCCCCAGCCTCGCTGCTGCCTTGCAGTTTGATCTCAGACTGCTGTGCTAGCAACCAGCGAGACTCCGTGGGCGTAGGACCCTCTAAGCCAGGTGTGGGATATAATCTCGTGGTGCACCGTTTTTTAAGCCTGTCGGAAAAGCGCAGTATACGGGTGGGAGTGACCTGATTTTCCAGGTGCCGTCCGTCACCCCTTTCTTTGACTTGGAAAGGGAACTCCTTGACACCTTGCGCTTCCCAAGTGAGGCAATGCCTAGCCCTGCTTCAGCTCGCGCACGGTGCGCGCACCCACTGACCCGCGCCCACTGTCTGGCACTCCCTAGAGAGATGAACCCAGTACCTCAGATGGAAATGCAGAAATCACCGTCTTCTGCATCGCTCACGCTGGGAGCTGTAGACCGGAGCTGTTCCTATTCGGCCATCTTGGCTCCCAATCAGTGGTGTCTTTCATTGTAAGTTTGCATTTCCCTAATGACTAATGATTTTGAGCATTTTAAAATGTGCTTTTCTGCCATGTGTATGCCATCTTTGGGGAAGTATCCATTTAAATCTTTTGTGATTTTAAAATGTTGTCTTATTATTGAGTTGTAAGAGTGCTTTATATATTCTGAATAGAAGTCTTTTATGAAATGTATGTTTTGCAAATCTTCTTTCCCAGTCTGTGGCCTCTATTAATTTTCTAATGATGTCTTTTGAAAAGCAAAATTTTTATATTTGATAGAGTATAATTTATCAATTTTTTTCTTTTCTAATGATGCTTTTGATTTCATTTCTAAAAAATAATTGCCTAACCTAAGTGACAAAAATTTTCTCCTAGGAGTTTTATAGTTTAGCTCACTCTTATAGTTAGTTCAGGCATCCATTTGCATTAATTTTTTTCTATGATGAGAGTTAAGGATCAAGCTTCTTAGTTTACTTTGTATATGAATGTCCAATTGTTCTAGCATACTTTCCGGAAAAGCCTATTCTTTCTCTGTTGAATCGCCTTGGCACTATGTTGAAATCAGTTGACCATATATGTTTTGGTTTATTTCTGAACTCTCTGTTCCATTTTTTATCTATATGACTAGTCTTACAACCAGTGCCGCATTGTCTTGCTTACTGTATAGCTTTACAGTAGGTTTTGAAATCAGTGAGTACAAATCCTAAGAATTTTTTATTCGTTTTCAAAATTGTTTCAGCTATTTAAGATCCTTTGTATCTCCATATTAATTTTGTATCAACTTGTCATCAATTTCTAAAAAAAAAAAAAAATGCTTCTTTTGAAGCAGGGTCTCTCTCTGTCACCCAGGCAGGAGAGCAGTGGCACTATCACGGCTCATTGCAGCCTCGGTCTCCTGGGCTCAAACTATCCTCCTGCCTCCTTTTTTAATTTTTTGTAGAGACAAGGTCTCACTATGTTGCCCAGGTTCAAATCCTGGACTCAAGTGATCCTCCCTCATGGACCTCCCAAAGTGCTGAGATTGCAAGTGTGAGCCACTGTGCTCACACTTCCTGGGATTTTAATAAGAATTTTCTTGAATGGGAAGATCAATTTGGAGAGAATTCCCATCTTAATAATATTGAATCTTTCAACACACGAATGTGGTTTATCTTTCCACTATTTTAGGTCTCCTTTAAGTTTTGCCATTCCTTCAGTAAATTTATTTCTAGGTATTTTATTAT
Source organism: Gorilla gorilla gorilla (assembly GCF_029281585.2). Lineage (NCBI taxonomy): Eukaryota > Metazoa > Chordata > Mammalia > Primates > Hominidae > Gorilla > Gorilla gorilla. Next base: position 53,957,533 of record NC_073241.2, read on the forward strand.
TGTTGATGCTTTGTGAATGATTTCTTAATTGAGTTTTTGAATTGATTGGTGCTAATATATAAAAATGCCACTCATTGAATTTTGTATATTGGCCTTGTAACTGTGACATTACTAAATTTGTTTACTTACTCTAGTAGATTTTTTGGTAGATTCCTTAAGCTTTTCTATATCAAAGATTATGTCTGTGTATAAAGATAGTTTTACATCTTCCTTTACAACATGCATGCCTTTTATTTATTTGTTTTGTTTTGTCCCACAGTGTTAAATAGAAATGGTGAGAGCATGCATTTCTCCCTTGTTCCTGATCTTAGGAGGATAACTTTCAGCCTTTAACCATGAAGGATGATGTTAGTTGCCAAAGTTTTCTGTGGATGTCCTTTATTCAGCTGAGGAAGTTCCCTTCATTCCTAATTTTATGAGAATTTATATTTCCCTTCATTCCTAATTTTATGAGAATTTATATAATGAATCAAATCATCAAATAATTGTTTTCTATATCTATTAAGATGATTAATTTTTTCTTTATTCTATTACTATGGTATTTTATGTTAATTGATTTTAAGATGTTAAAACAACTTTGTAGTTCTGGGATACACTTCATTTGACCATTGAGTATAATCTTTTTCATATGCTTTTAGATTTTATTTGTTAATATTTCTCAAGGATTTAAAAATCTGTGTCCATGAAGGATATTGGGCTATAGCTTTCTTTTATTCTAATTCCTTTGTCTAGCATTAGTATCCAGCTAATAGTGGTTTCATAGAATACAATGGAAAGTATTCTCTCCTTTTCTATTTTCTGAAACAGGCTGCGTAGAATTAGTATTATATCTTTCTTAGATGTTTGAAAGAATTCATCAATGATGCCATCTGTGTGTGAACTTTGTGGAGAGAATTTAAATTACTAATTCAATTTCTTTACTTGGCATAAGTATATTCAAAATTTCTATTTACTCTTGAGTCAATTTTGGTAATTTGTGTCTTTCTAGGAATTTGTCTATTTCATCTAAGTTAACAAATTCGTTGGCATAAAGTTGTTCATGATATTCTTTTATAAGCCTGTTAATTTCTGTAGTGTCTGTAGTCACATTACCTCTTTTGTTCCCAAATTTGGAAAAATTTTTATCTCTCTTTGTTTCTTGACTGATGTCTAGCTAGCCTACTGTTTCAATTTTATTGATCGTATCAAAGAACCAACTTTTGATTTCATTGATTTTCTTCTATTGCTTTTTTCTATTTTCTAGTTCATGGCATTCTGCTCTGATTTTTATTATTTCCTTCCTAGTATTTTGTGTTTAATTTGCTTTCTTTTTCTAACTTCTCAAGATGAAGACTTACATTATTGATGTAAGGTATTTCCCCCTTTCTAATAGAAGTATATAAAGCTCAAATTTCTCTCTAAGCAACATTTTAGCTGTGACACATAGATTTTGATATATTGGTTCTCATTTACATTCAGTTTATGATATTTTTGAATTTCCCTTATGATTTGTTATGTGAATCATGAGATATTGAGAAGTATGTTGTTTCATTTTGAAATATTTGGGGATTTCTAAGATTTCTGTCTGCTATTGAGAAGAATGTATATTCTGTTTTTGGGTTGAGGGGGTCTGTATTTGTCAGTTTGATCAAGTTGTTCAAGACTTGTGTATCCTTATAGATTTTCTGTTATGATCTTTCAGTTACTGAGATAGGAGTATTAAAGTCTCTCTATATAATTATTAAATAGTCCATTTCTCCTTTCAATCTGTTTTATGTAATTTTTTGGCCCTGGTGATAAGGTATATGCATATTTATGATTATTATATCTTCTGGTCATGTCAATACTTTTATCATTATGAAATGTCCCTCTTTGTCTCTAGCAATAGGTCTTTTCTTAAAGTCTGCTTTGTCTGATATTAGCATAGCCACTGTAATTCTCCTACAGTTACTCTATTCATGGAATATAGTGAATATGTAAATTTAACATGTGAATATGTGAATTTATCATGTGTGAATTTAAGGTGTTTCTCTTGTAGACTGCATATAAATTGAATCTTGTTTGTTATTGTCTGATAATTTCTGCTTTTTGATTGGAGCATTGAGTTGATTAATATTTAATGTAATTATTGACATCATTGAATTATGCCTCCCATTTTGCTATTTTTTCCCTATAAGGTCCATGTCCTTTTTCTTGTTCCTCTATTCCTCTTTGGCTGACTATTTTGTGTTAAATAAATATTTTTTAGTGTGCCATTTTAAATCCTGTGTTTATTTTGTAGTCATAGCTTTTGAAAACTTAAAAATGTGGTTGCTTTAGAGATTACAATATTTAATTTTAATTTATGACAATCTCAGGTTAATACTGGTTTAATTTGAGAAGAGTATAGTAACTAATACAACTCAATTTTCTTGTTCCTTCTAGTGTTATTATTATATATGTTATATCAATGTCAGGTATAAACCAAAAATATGGTGTTGTAATTAATGCCCTAAACAATGTTATGTCTATAAAAAATTAGTATAAGAAAAGAAAAAAACATATATGATCTTCAATCTTTAATATTTACCAATTTACTTGCCATTTTACATTCTCTTTATTTCTTTCTGGAGATTTCAGTTACTCTGTTTCCTTTCATCTTGAAGAACTTAAATTTTAGTATGTATTGTAGCAAAGTTCTGCTATAAAGGAATTTTCTCATTTTGTCTACCTGGAAGTTTCTTTACTTTAATTTCTTTTTGAATAATGATTTTACTGAATGTAGAACTTCAGGTTGACTTTTTTTTCTTTCAGTGCTTTGAATATGGTATTCCACTGCCCACTGGGTTACATTGTTTCAGATGAAAGTCAGTTGCTTATCCTGTTATTCTTTTGTCCAGGATTAGTCATTTTCTTTTGCTGCTTTAGAGATCTTCTCTTTGTTTTTATCTTTCAGTAGTTTGACAATGATGTATCTCTATGTGGTTCTCTTTGTGCTTATTTTATCTGATGCTTGTTGAGCTTCTTGGATCTGTAAGTTAATGATTTTCAAGTTTTGGGAGATTTCAGCCATTATTTCTTCAGTGAATTTTCTGGACCTTTCCCTTGTCTTCTGCTGGAACTCCCATCACACATATGTTGAAATGCTTGATGTTATCTGGCAAGCCTTTGAGGATCTGTTTATTTTTCTCCCTTTATTTCTCCCTGTTCTTCAGATTTAACAGTTTCCATTTATCTATGTTCAAGTTTCCTCTTCTTTCTTTTGCCATTTCAAGTTTGCAGTTGTTCCTAGCTGGTGATTTTTTTTTCTTTCAGTTATACTCTTAAACTCTAGAATTTCCATTTGGTTCTTTCATATAGTTTCTATTTCTCTGTGTGGACTTCTTACTTCTTGACCAGTTATCATATTTTTCTTTTATCCTTTGAGCATCATTTTCTCTAACTCTTTTTTGTTTATTGTTTTAGTTTAATTATCTGAACATATCTATAACAGCTGTGTAAAGTCTTGCCTGCTAAGCCTAACATCTAGGATCACTCAGAGTCAGTTTCTAAAAATTGTTTCCTCCCAAATCCTCCAAGTACAGGTCATACTTTCCTGTTTTTTACATGTCTAGTAATTTACATTGTGGAAAACCTCTCCCACACAATATGCAACTGCTGATGCCTTGGCCCATCTGTTTTTTCTATTTCTATTTTTTAACCTGGCTCTCTAGAGGTCACTCCTCTGTCTGTATAGTTTAATGGTCAACTAATGACGGCTCAAGCTTCGTTCAAACACCTTGAACCTATTAGACTTCCATCCTGTGCCAATTGAGTTATGTGAGGAACATATTCAAAGTTGCAGCCAGTTCTCACGTCTCCCTTGGTTTATCACATTTCCTAAGGGACCTCTGGATCTCTCCTACACACGGGTAGTTTAGCCATCAGCCAGGGATGTGCGGAGAGCTTATCTCAGCCCTTTCATGATGTTCTAAATTCCAAGATTGCCTTATTAAATTTCTGGCTGGTCAGTCACTCACCTTAAACTGAGAAACATGACCTAAGTCTAGAAAAGCTGCAAGTTTTTACAGTCTATTCCAAACCAAAGCTGCCATATTTAGCTGTGAATGCAATAGAATTTTGTTCCTTCCTCTATACCCCAAGGCAAGTCTGCCTTCTTTGGCAGCAAAATCCCTTTCTAATTACAGCCCGCCTAGGTTGGTATGACCATATTCTTGCCAATTGAACTGAGGAAGGGCAGCATAGGAACAGCCTAGGCAAGAGGCCACAGACTTCCATCATTCTTGCCCAAAAACTCAATCAGTTTTTGTTTATTAGAATAAATTCTGCTTAATTTATTTTTTGGCTTTGGTAGGTTTCTGCATGCCAAAACAAATTTTTTAAAAGACAGTTTTGTCCATTTTATGCTTGTTTTCTCTAAAGGAGGATCACCTGACCTCTTCATTATTTCTATTTTTGAGGCAAGGTCTTGCTCTGTCACCTGGGCTGGAATGCAGCAGCATGATCATAGTTCACTACAAACTCAAACTCCTGGGCTCAAGTGATCCCCCACTTCAGGCTCTTGAGTAGCTGAGACTACAGAACACCCACACCTGGCTATTTTTTTTGTTATATTTTGTAGAGACAGGGTCTTGCTATGCTGCCCAGACTTGTCTTCAACTCCTGGCTTCAAGTGATTCTCACTCTTTGACCTCCCAAAATACGGGGATTACAGGCATGAGCCACCATGCCTGGCCATTATTTTTATCTTTAAATTTTATAGGTACATAGTAAGTGTATATATTTATGTGGTACTTGAGATATCTTATGTTGCCAATACCAGAAGGTAAAATCTGCTTCTATAATAAATTTGCTAGAAAGTAGTATTTAATAAATATGTGTTGAGCATGATTTGTTGAAAGGCAGACTCTGTGCTGAAAAGCCTTCAGAGCATAATAAACTAAGTATCTCAAGATGCCAGGTTATTCTAGGAACAAAAATAAATGTTTGTCAAGTGAATACATGATCTAAAGCATCAGCCAACTTCTTCTTTGCTTTTATGAGAAATTGAGGAATAATAACCTAGAAACTCTTTTGAAGCTTTTTTTTTTTTTTTTTTTGATGGAGTCTCGCTCTGTCACCCAGGCTGCAGTGCAGTGGCATGATCTCGGCTCACTGCAACCTCCGCCTCCCGAATTCAAGCAATTCTCCTGCCTCAGCCTCCCCAGTGGCTGGGACTACAGGCACCAGGCACCTGCCACCACGCCCGGCTAATTTTTTGTATTTTTAGTTGAGACGGGGTTTCACCGTGTTTCAATCTCCTGGCCTCGTGATCTGCCTGCCTTGGCCTCCCAAAGTGCTGGGATTACAGGCGTGAGCCACCACGCCTGGCCTGAAGCTTTGTTTTGATAATAAATGTATTGATTTATTTGAGCTATTATATTAGATTCTGCTAAGATAATAAAAATTCCGTACTCTTCTACATCTTAAGAAGCCTTTTGCAGAGGTTCAATATCACTTACTTTTCGTTTACATAAAAAAAGGCAGAGCAATTACAATATAGGTAACCTTTCCCTGTAAAGGTTCTTACCCTCTTCTAGTTCAAATTCTGCATGAGCTTGTTGGAAGTTTTGGTGATATTCACCAAATGTGTCAATAGGATGGTGCTGTGTTTAATTAACAAATGTTTCCATTTAGGGATTAAAAAAATTCTAGCTGTGAAGGAAGCCATCTTCATAAAGCCAGGTATTTCTGAATTAGGTTGGTGGATTGGGTTTATTATCTCGCTAAAAGCTTCATTTAATCTGAAACTATACATCAGAGGTCTCAGATTGACAGCCTGGATACAGCCCACAAACATGTTTTATTTGGCCTGCACAGTGTTCTAACAAACTCTCTTGTTATCATGTAAAAATCAGAGACCTTGTGCAGCAATATAGATTTTCTAATTTGAAGATCTCACAACACAGCTTTGCTTCCCTGAGGCAACAGTTGGCCATCAGCCCTTTAGAAGGTCCTGGAGCTCTGCTCTCCAGCTCACCTCAGTCCTTGCCTAGCCCCACCTGATTCGCTTTTTAATGACCACCTGGCCCTGTAGACATTTGATTTCAAGATTTTTTGGGACTGTGAATTTCTCTAAGGCCAGGTGGCTACCAGGGGGATAAATTGGTCATCAGTGGAGGATTAAGCTGCATGTATTTATCATAAAAGAACTTGGATCAAATAAGAAGTATTTAAGCCAGGTTAGAGAATAATATTTTGCATCCAGAGTATATATCAGTGAAATCATTTAAAACTGAATTTGGAGAGATTTGGATAAAAAGTATTTGAGCCAGGTTAGGGAATAATTTTTTTCATCCACAGTATATATCAGTGAAATCATTTAAAACTGAATTTGGATAGATAGGAGGAATAAGTTCTAGTGTTCTATGCCAGTGTAGGATGACTATAGTTAACACTAATACATTAAATAGTTTCCAATAGCTAGAAGAAGGATATTGAATGTTCCCAGCACAAAGAAATGATAAATGTTTGAGATAATGATATGTTAATTACCCTGATCTGATCAATATACATTATATGTATCAAAACACCACTATGTACTCCATAAATATGTACAATCATTATGTCAATTAAAACAATTTAAAAAATTTTTTAAAAAATCTAAAAAGCCAAAATGGGGGTAGATGAAGAATAGCATTGCTGTATCTAAAATAATTAAATTGAAATAATATAAATGCAATGTATTTATTCATTTATTGTTCATTGATTCACAAAATATTTACGGATCGAGTGTTTCTGGTTCACCATCATCTCTCTCTAGGACCTGAAGTTCCTCATATATAATAACCATAATATAATAAGTATTCTATACCTAATAAACAAACTCTTCCATATACATTCTGTGGATAAATAAATGAATGAATTGCATCCATATTATTTCATTGCTCTAGAAAATGAGATAACTTGCTGGGCACGGTGGCTCACGTCTGTAATCCCAGCACTTTGGGAGGCCGAGGCGGGCGGATCACGAGGTCAGGAGATCGAGACCATCCTGGCTAACATGGTGAAACCCTGTCTCTACTAAAAATACAAAAAAAAAAAAATTAGCCGGGCGTGGTGGCGGGCGCCTGTAGTCCCAGCTACTCGGGAGGCAGAGGCAGGAGAATGGCATGAACCTGGGAGGTGGAGCTTGCGGTGAGCCAAGATCGCGCCACTGCACTCCAGCCTGGGCAACAGAGTGAGACTCTGTCTCAAAAAAAAAAAAAAAGAAAAAGAAAAAGAAAATGAGATAACTTACTTCCTCAATTTTCCCCCTCCCAGCAACCCTCAAATTTCTATTTTAATTGATTTAAAATTACTATCTAGTGTATTAGTAAATTTTTTCACACTTCGTTAGTGAAAAAAAAAAAGAATTTTAAAAAACCAACCTGAAATATTAGACTTTTTACCTGTAATTGGGTCTGAACAATCTAGTTCTCATAAAGCAGAAAAAACCGAAACTTGTGGAAGCAAGCAGCTTATTATCATGAAGAAGACTTCAGCCTTCCAGTTTCTGGATGAAACTAGGGGCAGTAGTATTAGAAACCCGAGTGGACCCTTTGCCTGAGAAACATGTTCATCTGTTAGTAATTTGGACTAGACAGCATGCAAAATATGCATCAATATAAAATCAACTAACACAGATTCCAGGGTCACAAGCCCAAATAACAGTAAGATCTGTAAATATCAAGGAAAATGTAGATTTAAAATTTCAGATCAGATTCATTCCTCCACTCACAGCTTATACATATTGTGGTCAGAAGCTGGAAGTAAGCTTATGCTCTAATTAACTCTGCTCTGGGAGGCGAGGCTCTCATGAGAGAGAGGAGAGAGACGGGGGTGGGGGGTGGAGAGGATTGGGAGCACTTCAGAGAAAAGATCTGAGAGAAAAGCCTGGGACTCTGCCACCCAGCTCCCTGGCCCCTGGGAGGAGCCATGGCAGATATTTGGGATGAGGCAGCATGCTGGTCCCTCAGCAGCATCCTTATCACGTCAGCTGTGGTAAGTGATATTCTTGATACTTGCTGTTTTGCCAGAAGTTAGAATATCGCTTTTCTCTTGAATTGATACATGCTGCTTAGAAGCCACTGGGTTTCTTGGCATGTCTATTTAGAATTACAGATAACCCAGTAAAAATTTTCAAACATCATGTAACATGTATTATCAATCCAGGCACGTGTAGATATTTGGACTCACGGAGACAGAGGAGTGTCATGGAAAAAGCATTGCATCAGGAATCAGGAGGCCTGGGGCCTAATTGTATCTTTGACTCTAATGTGATTTTAGCAAGGGGGCTTAACTGCACGGAGGCACTGTCTTCTCTTCATGGGAGACCATCCCCGATCATTGCTGCTATCTCCATAAATCCCAAAGGAAAATGGTACTCAGTCTATTCCAGAGCTGCAAGACTTACAATCTCCCGGTCAGGATTTTTAGGCTCTAATCCATGTAAGAGATGCTGGTCTTTTAGCAGAAATAGAAATGTCCTCAAGTAGGGCACGCTGTTAGAGAATTTTTAAAAATAAATTGGGAAGTCATTGGTAATTTGTAGTAAGAAGAAAGACTTGTTTTATAAATCAAAATGCCAGAGTCTAAAACGAGCAAGAATTCCAATTGCTGACTATGAATATCTGAATACAGCACTACTTTCTAATTGCTTCACTTGCTACAGAGAGAAATAAAACTGTGAGACTGTGAAGTGTATAAAGGATTCTACCGCTCTCCCGGGGCTCGGAGACCCACAGATTGGAGAAAGTAAGTGAGTGTCTTTCTGACCATTGAATTCCTCACTCTCACTGCAAGTTAGAAAGCTCTAAGGACTTTAATGAAACCAGTCTGCACGTCCTAAAAGAGTACTGAAACAGCTGGAGAGACAGCGCCACCTCGTGTCCATCTAAAAAAACTCCCTGGCAATCATCTTTGCGGAAATTGGCCCCAGTAACTTCCATGAAATAGGGCAAAGAAAATAAATCCATCAAAGCTGACTGGATAACAGAGAGAAATGCCAGCTGAAAGCATTTTTGACTGTTGATGACTTCAAAAGCCAGGAAACTTAATCCTAGCCTTATGTTTCTTTCTCCGTGCCCAAAAGGCAGCCGAGCTCGTCACTAAACCAGGGGAGGTGAAGCAGGTCACTAAGTTTATAATGTAGTTGGTTACTGGCTTTCATTTTTTCTCTGCATCCTGGCAGCAGGATACAGGCAGCTTGTTATAACTTAGAGGGGGCTCCTGGAAAGGCTGCTTGCTGGGTGTATTTCTGTAGGCGTGGGCTCACTGGGAATATTATTACCTCATGGAGTCACGAGTTTAATAGCATTTCTTCCACTTCATTCAGCACAGCACCAAGTTACAGTGACTCTGGCTGCAGCACATTGCAGACACACATTGTTCCCTGCAGCATCATGTCTTCACGGTCCCATGTGGGTCCCAACCGCGCTGCCTGCTCTTGCACACATGCGCCATTCTCACACCTGCAGGCTCTCTGGCGGGGTCTTCTCCACCTCCTACATCCCTAGCTGGTTTGCACCTCTCTCTACCCTTTTTCTCTCCCTTATTCTCCTACCTCCCTCTTCCCGCCGCCTTTCCTTCTACTCTGTCATAATGACTATCATTTGCGGCACCTGCCATCGCTTTGCACATCATTTGCCACTTGAGATATTTCTGCGTCTGTCTCGCAGCTTAGGAGACTGTGGCTCCTGGAGTTGAACACAATCAGGGGAGAGGAGTGCTCTGCTCTCCTCATGCCGCTTGCAGTCTCCTGAAGTCCTTGCCACCGAGGGAGCTTCACTAGCAATTACACTCCTGACCAGCCGATGCCCCTCTGGCTCCTCTTAGAAGAGGAGAGGAGTGATTTCATCACCTGGTGAGTTCCTAAGGAGAACAGGATTTGTGCAGCGCAGTCCCCAATGCCCTGCCCCTACAGGAGTGAGGCCACCTGCAGACAGCCTGCATCTGGTGCACCTGTTCCTTCTCCCCATCTGTACATTTCACAGGGCCACTCCGTCCCTGTGCTGCAGAGGAATGGGTGGGGGAGGCTGTCCAATCTGGAGGCTCAGGGGTGGGGAAGCCCACCCCACAGATAGAAACCATGACCTCCACCATCAACCCTGTCAGTAATGAAGGTATTTTCATTTCCCACCTCTCTTGCTGCAGACCTTTCATGTGTTCTTCACTGGGACACCTTGAACTCTTAACACTTATGAAAACATTTTTTTTCTAATCCAGAGCAGAAAGTTTGGAAGTTTAAATTCTAGCTTCACATGATTCAACCCCAAATGAGGTTTTTTTTTCTTTTTTAGTTCGAACCAATTTGCTGTGATGTAGAGAATGTTCTGGATTGGCGATCAGAAGGTACGGGCTCTACATAGGGCTTGGAGCTTTCCAGCTTTGCAACTTTGAGTGAGAACCTGCTCTAGGCTTCGGTTTCCCCATCATGGCTTCTGCGATTCCAGGATCAAGAGTTGGCCATTTAGAGGTACCAAGAAGAGGTGATGCTCACTTTTTAAGTCCTTCATCTACTTGAAATGAGCTACTGCTTGTTTAACTTTTCTCTTTTTGGAAAAGTTAATGCTTTTTCCAGAGACAGCAAATTCATGGAGCATTTGTCTAGGACTCCCCCCCAATCCCTTCCCCTTCCCCCAGCCTCTATCACAGTTAAGAACAAGCCTCAGGCCTTCTTTATTTGTTGTTATTCACCCCGAGCATGGAGCTGCCAGGATGTTAGATTTTTTTTTTTGAGCCCAAAATTGGGACACTTGGATTAACAAATTATTTTCTATTTGACTTGTAAATTTGTCCCAAAGTTACCCGCTTTGAATCCCATCGAGGTATGCATTTACTACTTTGGCTTTATTGAGAAGAATGACATAATGTGAATTGTGGAGAAACTGTGGAGCTTAAAGTCACCTATAGGAAAGTAGAAGAGGCAGCAGTTCCATGGCCTCTGTTTTGCAAAGACAGGCAAGAATAGGAGGTGAGAAAGGGATGCAGTTTGTCCCCTCCCAACTGCAGCCTCACTCTTCACCTCAACCTCACTCTAGTTTTGAGATATTTTAGTACCATTTTGAGTTATCATTTCCCTTGAAATAATTACTTGCTTCCTAAGACCTTGATACACTGAACACTACCCATACCAGATACAATCTACATTCTGAGTGGCCAACACCATATTTTCATCCCAAGTTCAAGTCCACCTCTGTTGCCACAGAAAAGAATGGGCTCTGTCCTGGACTTACAGGCAAGGGAAGAATTGGAGTGGAATGTGATTCATGGGATGCATGTTGGTTTTGATGCCATTCTAGAAAATTGACAGATATTGGCTCCTTTGTTCCTCCTTTTTTCTTTGGTGAATTCATTTCTCCTCTCTGGTTAATGCCATCTATATGCTGTTAATTCCAAAACTGGTATTTCCATCCTGGACATGTCCTCCAAGTTGCAGACACACACACACACACACACACACACACACACACACACACACACACACAATATATATATATATTTATAAATATATATGCATATAATTATTGCCTCCTCATCAGGAGGAGGAAACATTTGGATGCCTGACAGGAATCACAAAGTTAGTAATCCCCAAACTAAGCTCCAGATATTTTCCTCCCAGGTCTGCTCTTTCCTAGCCTTCTTCATCTTTCATCTCAAAAAGTGGCTTCTTTCTGGCAGCTTGGGCCAAACCTTGGAGCCGTCTTTGACTGCTCTCTCTCACATCCCATATCTGATCTGTCACCAAATCTCGTCATCTCCACCTTCCAATTATACCCAGGTTTTGATCATTTTCTTTACTTTCCCTGCTGCTACCTTGGTCTCAGCTGTCCACATCTGTTGCTTGGACATCTACAGTAGCCCCTAGCCAGTCTCCCTTGCTGCCTCCAATCCCTCTCAGCCCAGCAGCTTACATGATCCTGTTAAAACACATCAGATCATAGCACTCTGCTGAAAACCCTTCTGATGGCTGTCTATGTCATTCAGAGTAAAATCTGCTACATTGTACTCTTAGCTGCCTCTATTTCCTCTCTGCTCTCATCTCCTCATTCTGTTTCTGCCGCGTTGATCTCTCTGCTTTTCTTTATGCTAGGCTTGCTCTCGCCCCGCATCTGTGCACTGACTGGGTCCTCTGCATGGATGCTCTTTCCCTGGAGTCCATGTCGCTCACGCCCCACCTCCTGCAGCTCTTTGCTCCAATGCGTGGCCCTCCTCTGGCTATTCTAAAATCGCACCCCTCACCGCCAATTGTGTCCTTGCCACTATCTCTGTTTATGCCCTTTGCATTTATTACTGTTTAATATACTCCGTAGGCTACTTATTTATACTGTTTTCCCCAGAAGAAGGCAAGCTCCGTTAGGATGGGGTTATTCCCAGCTATGTTCCCAGCAAGTAGATCCAGGTGCTCAGTGAATATTTGTTGAATAATTGAATGAAGATGAGGGACAAATTGCAGATGAGGAGGAGAAAAGGGATGATGTAAGTGTTTCCCCTCATGCGGGCATCTGGAGATTGAGCAGGCAGTCACTCATTTCAGCAACGGCAGGTGGGCTTGTGATGGGGTTGGGGAGGAGGAAGGAGACTCACTGGAGTGTCCTGCTCCAATGGGAGTTAACTCAAAACAGGACCATGTTCAGAAATCAGAAACGATATTACTAGAGGTTTATTTTCTGCTTAGAGTTATTATTTAACTTCATTCCATTGAACAGACATTTACTGAGTAACTGCCTTGCCAGAGTGCTGGAGGCTGAGGGTACAATGGTCTCTGCTCTCATGTAGAGTAAGACTGAGGTGATAAATTCACATATAAATAGATCCTTCAGTATGGAGCAGTGTGTGCAGTGCCGAAGCACTCCATCCAGGGTCTACACTTCCTCCTACTCTCTTCAGTCACTTTCTCCTTTGAATGTTTACCAGCTTGTGGAGGAGAGTATATCTGGACTGGCACGGGGGGGAAGGGAGAAACTGTGTGCATTTACTCAAGAAGCACCTCATGGATGAGAGCCCTCAGGAAAGGTAATCGAGGACAATCATTGCCATATAATACTTTGATGGCCTGACCCCCTGTATTAAGAACTTACTGTTTACTTTGAATACATTTTAGAAATATTCAGTGCCTAGTAACTTCTCTCTGCAAAGGGAAATTAATAAGCCCTTCCTTCCATGAGAGGAGTAGTTTAGGGTGTGACTGGGTGTGACTGGGTGAGCCTGTCTTCACCTTGATTCCTGTGAGTAACCTGCAGCTCACCCCTGCTCTGTCACAGCGTCATTTTGGGGTGTGGTTAGTCGTTTGTCTCTTCTGTCCTCTCTGGGAGACTGAATTCCTTCTTTAGCGGTTGGCTGGGTGCACTGTGGACAGGGAAACTTCCTGAGCAAAATCAGAAGTATTTCTATGACTTGGTGTTTGAAACAAAGACAGCGCTTTGTTGAGAATGAAACAACCTCTTTGGGATTGAGTCTGCTTTTCTCAAGGGTTACTTTGAGCTCAAATGCTTAATCATCCTTCCTCCAGGTGCCAGAGATAATTTTTCCAGAAAGACTTTCCAGGCGTTTCTTCCCCACCACCCACAGTCTGGATCAAATGCCTCCTTCATGTGCCTCTAGCACCCCAAATTTCCTTTGTTCCAGCCCATCTAGAGTCAGACCAAACTTTTAGATGGAGCACAGTCCTCAGTACAGATAGAAGTCTGCCCAGGGCTTCTGACATCAGCCATAAGTTTGGGGGTCTTTGGGGGTACCCTCACTTTAGACCAGCTGGCTACAAATTTAGGGGTCTCCACCCCTCAAGATCCCCCCAGGCTTGATGATTCACTACAGAGACTCACAGAAATCCCTGAAAACGCTGTATTTAACCAGGAAGAAGTCTGGGAGGTTTCCAAACTTGAAGCTTCCAGTGTCCTCAGGGATGTGTTACCTTCCCAGCAATGAGTAACAATGCACAGAGAGTATTGCCGAGCAGGGAAGATCTCCCAAGCTCAGCTTCCAGAGTGTTAACTGAGGCTTCATTACATACACTGATTGATTCGATCATTGGCAGGCAGCTGAACTCAGTCTCCAGGCCTCATCCTTTTCCTGAAGGTCAGGCTGATATCTTAAGACTCATGCACCAACCTTCTAATCATACTGTTGGTCTTTTTGGCGTGGCCAGCCCCAGTCCTGAGTCATCTCGTTAGTGTCAGCTGCAGATGTGGTCTGAGGGGTGCATCATGAATAACAAACATTCCAATCACTCAGAATCCCAAGGGTTTAGAGGTTAGCTCCCAGGATCTGGGGACACAGGCCAGCCAGACTCTTTATTACACACAGTCCCTCCCACACTGTATTAGTGCATTTTTGTCTGTCTCTCTAATTAACCTCTTGAGGGCAGGGAATATGCTACCTTGTTCATCATTGTCTTTGTATTTAATGCAATGTAGATACAAAAAAATTGCCATATGAATGTGAAATAAAAGCAATCATTGGACAGATTTTATTCTGGCATTTATTTCAAACCATTACCGTTAGGGAATTGCTCAAATCCTAAGGCAAGTATAGTTAAGGCAATTGTCCTGGTCTGGATTTTCTTTGTGTTTTATTTGGTTCCCTTTAGCCTACTGATTTTCTCCTAGATCTCGAGGTGGTCCACTCCTCACACTGATCCAAGCCACTTCCAGTCAAAATAACTAACTGTTTTCTTATACTGATATCAATATGCAGAGAGACAGTGTGGAGATTAACAAAGCCTCCATCAACTGTATTTACGTAGCTCAAGTTCTTAGCTACTGCACAGATCCTTGCAAATGCTGGAACAATCAGTTTCCTTTCTTAAATGCTCACTCTGCAAGAAACTATCTGCTTTATTTGTTTTAATTCTTTTTGCTGCTATGGTGTAGCTAAAGTAATGCTGACATGTGGCAGGGAGGTTTCAACTGCTGTAACTTCCATTGAAATGAAAGCTACTTCCAGGCTTTATTATAGTCACTTTTTTAAGGCAAAAGGTTTTCCCCATCTTTATGAGTCAAAGTACCTTTGTTCTGTGATTACCTTTTATACTGCATTGTTAAATGTCTCCCTGGCTACCCAAAACACCCCTTCTCACTGGCTGTGGTAATCTATGATTCTAGCTTTAACCATTTTGTGCCAATGACTTTGTAGAGTATACACTGAGGATAACGGTAGAAAATGGGGGCAAAGGGGAATTAGACTATGGAGGAGCCATGGAAAGAAAACCATCCCTCTGGCCAGGCGTCGTGGCTGACGCCTGTAATCCTAGCACTTTGGGAGGCCGAGGCAGGTGGATCACAAGGTCAGGAGATTGAGACCATCCTGGCTAACATGGTGAAACCCCATCTCTACTAAAAATACAAAAAGTTAGCTGGGCGTGGTGGCATGCGCCTGTAATCCCAGCTACTCAGGAGGCTGAGGCAGGAGAATGGCTTGAACCCAGGAGGCGGAGGTTGCAGTGAGCCGAGATCACGCCACTGCACTCCAGCCTGGGTGACATGGCGAGACTCTGTCTCAAAAATAAAATAAAATAAATAGAAAACCATCCCTCTGAGGGGCTCTAGCAGGGAAGGAAGAATAGCTGCCAGCCATGAATATGAGGTGACTCTCCTGCTCCAGCAGGGGCTACTGGCATGTTCCCTGATAAGAGTTCCATGATGCCAACTGTGAAGTGGCATTTGCTTGCCAGCTGCAGAGCATGCATTCTTCCTGGACTTTGGCTTGCCCCTGAGTCTAGGAGACATTTGAGGAATGGGTGGTGGGAAGAGGCAGGTGCTTTGTTGGGATAAAAAGAAAGCATTTAACCATTGTTGGCCTCATCTCAGGCTCCAATGCAAAGCAGCATCCACATGAAGAGTTAAGACAGCTTAAGAACAGCTTAAGTATTCCATATTCTTTCCAGAAATTTTAGAAAATAAAGATAAGCAAAAGGTGTTCTTATCCTTATATAACACTATAAAATATATGAAAAGGACCTGGGCTCTATCCAAGGTCATCAAATGTTCAAAGTCCAACTCTTGGAGAACCCGTGATGTGAGGGACCACGCTGATCCTTTTCTTCTTTTCACTTCTCTTTCTCTTCCTGTCCCCTTTGATACAGAACAATGCGAATATTGAGACAATGGGTCAGGCTACATGGCTTTTACAGGGCACGCGCTGCTGGCTTGTGGTGTGCCACCTGAAGGGATGACAATTCTGTGACAGGCAGGGCTGAGGGGAGCCCAGGTCCCGGGCCAGATCCAACCCCTGGTGGAAACGTGCACTTGCTATTGTGTGTGTGTGTGGAGTAACAGTGACATCCTGTGGCCAGTCTGGTTGATCTAAGTGGCTCCTTTATAGATAAAGAAGACTGTTTTGTCTGCACTGAAAGGTGTGCATGACTTTAGACAATGCACAAAAGAAAGAGGCAGTGCAGAATCGCCACTGCGAGCCTTCCAGCAGCTCGTTTTCAGCAGCTGTCTCTGACTTAGGTGGGGGAGATTCTTGGGACTGAGATGATGTCTGTTTATATGCTTGATCAATTTAAATGTTACCATTTGAGTGTGGGGTGAGCCATAATAGTAACTGGGAGAACAGTGTGAGAAAATAGTGATAGGGAAGAGAAGAGCTTCTCTTTGTAAGACAGCCCTGTGGATTAATGCAGAATATAATCTGTTACTTTAAAATGCCTAAGTTGCTTGACATTTAGTATTTTATTTTTACAGTTTTTGGATGAAATAACTTCATTTTGACCTTATTTAAAGCAAAGGAGGGAGGGGTTGGAGAAGAAAACAACTCTTGTCTGAAGTTGTTCTACATGCTTACATAACCTGCAAACTATGTGCTTGGCTGGGCTTATCAGGGGCTGGGGAGTTTTGTGATTCCAGATCTCTAATGTGTAACCTCCCATAGTGTTAAATGGAGGTGAGGTGGAACCCCACTGTCACCTGGCTTGGCCATGATGAATGAGCCCTGTCAGGCCCGTTGTCCGTAGGAACGTCCAGCACCGCACCCTCAATCTTCTTGTTTCTATCAAAAAGATGCCATTGCCCCCAAACATGCCTCAACCTGGCTCTTTCCTGGGTGTTCCCAGGGCTGCTGCTTACGGAATAAAGGCAAAGGCAGCTTGGAAGTAAAGAATTCACGCTAGGGAGTTACACAGACCTGGGTTCTAATTCCGCCTCACCACTTGCTAGCTCCGAGACCTTGAGCAAATGCATTAACTGCCTGGAGTTCCACATTCATCAACTGCAGGATGGGGTCCATAATAAGTGCTTTTTTTCTTGGGATGTTGTAATGCATTTTAAATATATGCAACAATGCAGGGTCACCAGTGCACCTTGCCTGGGGTCCAGTTGGAACTCACACAGGTGAGCTTCTGCTACTGCTACTGTTGTAGACAGGCTGGTGTCCAGGGCTGAAGACTAGTTGGGAGGAAGGTTCTCTGTCCCCTCTTCACTGAGAATCAGCAATAAGATCTCTGTAGTTGTCTGTTGAAGCAGGTTTGGGTTGAGGGCATAAAAGGCAGAAGTACATGTGTGTTGTGTTGTGTGTGTGTTTTGTGTGTGAGCTGTGAGTGTGTTGTATGTGTTTTTGTGTGTTGTATATGTGTAGTATGTGTGTTTTGTGTGTTATGTTTTTTGTGTTGTATGTATTTTTTGTGTGTTGTGTGTATGTGTGTGTGTTTTTGTGCATTGTGTGTGTTGTGTGTGTGTTTGTGTGTCGTTTGTGTGTTTGTGTGTGTTTTGTGTGTGCTGTGTGTATTGTGTTTTTTGTGTGTTGTGTGTGTTTTGTGTGTTGTTTGTGTGTTTTTTGTGTTGTGGGTATGTGTGTGTTGTAGGTGTGTTGTGTGTGTTGTATGTGTGTTTGTGTTGTATGTGTGGTTTGTGTGTGTTGTTTTTTGTGTTGTGGGTATGTGTGTTTTTTGTGTTGTATGTTTTTTGTATGTTTGGGCTATGTGTGTGTTGCATGTGTGTTTTTTGTGTGTTGTATGTGTTTTTGTGTGTTGTGTGTGTTGTATGTATGTTCGTGTGTGTTGTATGTGCTTGTGTGTGTTGTATGTGTGTTTGCATGTATTGTGTGCGTGTTGTATGTGTGTTTGTGTGTGTTGTATGCGTTTGTGTGTTGTATATGTGTTTTTGTGTGTGTTGAGTGTGTTGTGTGTGTGTTTGTGTGTGTGTTGTGTGTGTTGTATGTGTGTTTTTTGTGTTGTGTGTGTTGTGTGTATGTGTGTGTGTTGTGTGTGTGTGTTGTATGTGTGTTTGTGTGTGTGTGTTGTGTGTGTGCTGTGTGTGTTTATTGGCCCATTCTTGCTGAAGCTCAGCATGAGCATGTTGCCATAGGAGGCTCAGATGTAAGGGCTGCCCAGAGGTGATCTATAACACTTCCGATAGGAAAAGAAGAAATAAAACAGGGAAGGAATAGGAGTGAGGTAGCCAGGAAAATGCCAATAAAAGAAGGAAATGTAGGGGATTAGTGGAAATGAGGCTTTCAGCATTGAGAATTCTCCCAGGCCATTTTAAAGTTCTCCAAAATCATGATAACTTAATTCCTGTGTCAATAAGGGTTTCACACACTTTTTGTCTAATGGCAGAAGAAAGGACAAGGCGAAAGATTCCTTCCACAGGGCACAAATTGTGCGTTTTGAGTTCTTGAGTGACTTAAGTGAGAGTATTAAAGGGATGGCTTGTGGCTGACCTACTCTCCTTCTAGTTGATCAGCCAACTGTGTGGAAGAAATCGATGATTTCTCAGTCCCCCTTAAGAGCACACGGCCTGATTCCTAAGCTTCTCCCCCGCTCTTGTCCTCGTCTCCCTCTGTCTTTCTTAGCGGCTCCCAAATTTTGGAATGACTCTTGGCCTACACAGATGGCGTTTACTGACTTTGTCTCAAAACCTTTCTTGCCTTCCAATTCTGTCATAAGTTTCTTTATGCCTTATGGCAGCCGCCCTGTTTTACAAGTTTCTACTTGTGCTTGTGGCAGATGGATTTCCCACACCCTGGCTGGAAAAGACAATGAATGTGTTTCAGGATAGGTTCTTTTAGGTGTCAATAATAATAACGGGAAAATGTCACAGTACCTATTGGAGACAGACTATGAAATTACTATACTTGGGATCCCCAGGGAAAAGAAAAAAGAAGAGTTGAAATCCTCAGAAGGTATTTGAGAGGCATCTTGGCTTGAAAACTTGACTGCTGTGACTTGGGAAAGCAGAGAAATAAAGCAAACCAAGTTTTTTACTTGCTTGGCTGGAGGTTTGTTTATCCTGATCATGTGAAGCCTGAGCCAGCAATTCCAATGATTTTAACTGCCCCTCGATGCTTCTCTGCATTTGGGCAGGGGAACTATTAGAATGGGCCAGTTAGCTCCTACTATGATGGGTGCAGGACACAGATTTCTCTTGGGAAACCAAAGCTTGAGGTTCCTGATAATATGAATAACAAAGCTAATTACACTTCAAATTATGTTTGAAAGCACATTAAACTCAGTTTTATACACTAATATTTACACCTTTAAGTATTCGGCCCAGAAGAGTAGAGCAGTTCCAGGAAGGGCTTTGTGTAATCAGTTAATGCTGATATAGAAAGCTCCAGGGCAGCCCAGGGATGATGCAGGCATGTTCCAGTTGGCGCCTTTCCTCTGTATCCTGCCTCTCGCTCTCTTCTTTCCCTGCTCATTCCCACTCTACTACTTCCCAGTTTAATAAAATGAGAGGAGGCTGAAGAGGAGCTGATGGGCAGGTGGCTCTTATGACGTTCCATCCCCTCCTTCTTGTGTCTTTGTCTCTGCAAAGATGTAGCTGACATTAAAGGGGATCAAGAGAGGGATCCCCTCTCCTGCTGGGCCCAAGTGAGTTGTGTTCTGACTTGTCTTCTGAGTGTCAGCCAGGATGCTTTTGGTTCCAAGGGACAGAAACCCCCATTCCCACTGGGTTAAACAATAAAACACAATTTTTGGCTCCCGTATTTGCATAGTCTGTAAGTAGGGTGTCTTCAGGGTGTCTCCAATGGTCCAAAAGCATAAACCAGGACCCAGTCTCTTTCCTTCTCTCTGTTCCACCTTTTACATTATCAGCTTCATATTAGGACTGGATCCCTTCATAGTCACAGAATAGGTGCCAATGCCATTGGTGTGGCAATGTAACTCATTATCCATGAAGAGACAGAGAGAGAGAGAAAACACAAGTGAGCTTTTTTTTTTTTGTGGGGGTGGGGGCTGGGGGGTGGGAAGAGATGTCTCAAGACCATGAAAATAAACCCCAGGCATTTCTTTGTTGAATTAATTTAAGTTCTATATCTCAACTAATTGCTAAATTGGATGTCTAGGGAGTGTTGGGTGCTAATTGGCTTATGCCAACAAGACCTAGCCCTGGAGCTGGAGGAGAAAGCAGGTGGGTAGAGAAGGAGAGGTGGCTCAAATAACATGCTGCTACTCAACGTGGAAGAGATGCCCATTACCTATTCTTATTCCTTCTAAATAAACTCTACTTCATCTTCATGATCCAGTGTGATAACCCATTGATCTGTCATGTACGTAATACTAAGATTGGCAGGTATTGGCTTTATGAAGTCAGTAACCTGTATTGTTGGTTATTTGTATTGTAGCCACAGAGGCTCCACAACTGTCTCCATTCAGGGTGGTTGTGTGCCTGGACATCTTTGGTACTGTCTATGCGTAGGGTCTCAGTAACTTAGCAAAGGATCAAAGATAGTGCTTTTCTTCTTCACCTAACTGTGGTAACATTTTCCTGGAACAGAACTGACATCCTAAGAGTGAAGCTTATTGGAATCTGGTAGGATGATAAAGGTATATATGCCACATGTTGGAAGTTTGAGTTAGAGAAATTTATTCTGTTCTGGAGTATCTGCTTGAGATATGGGCCATTGGCAGAACAAAGCTGCCTCTTTAGACAGTGTGCTTCTCTGGGTTGAATTGGATATTTTATCAGTTCCTTTCTCTCCTTCCCCTTCTGTTACTTTATTTTGTACCAGAAAAGAGAAGGAAATCAATCCACTAGCACATCTGTGTTTAAATAGGTTTGGTTGTGAAACTTACAAGTGTACCAGGGACTGCATCTACTTCCTGCTGGAAAGCACAGAGGATGAGAAGAATTCTAGGACCAAGGCAAAAATAAAATACAGATTATCATTATTAAGTGCTTACATGGTTTACTAATGAAGCAAGTGAGAAGTGTCAGTTTAAATTTCCACTATCACGTGGCAGTGGTGGTAATGGTTCGTCAAATGATAATGATGTTAACTGCTTGGTTTTCTGATGGAGAGGTGAAAGCCAGCTCTTACCTGCTGCTTTAAGATATTCTAGCATTCTCTAGCAGTGAAAGAGTTTGAAATGGCTATCACTGAATTATGATCATCATTTTACATTTTCTCCACTAATGAAAATTGAGATGAGAAGCAAGACCTGAGCATACGCTTTTCCACCTGGAGAGCAAGAAGAGACCTTGGGGAGAGTAGCGGTCACCACAACTGTAGGTTCAAGTCCTCTTCATGGCAACTTCTAGGAGCTCCAGGCTTATGATCTAGTGTAGAGCAGGTAATTGGGATTCCTGGAAGCCTGAGGGATGCCAGACTTGCTCACATCTTACAAGTGAAGAATAACTCATTCGCTCCTTCTCCTTAAAGGAGCAGGTTAACTTGGGTCTGGGTCTCTTAGTTCTTGATGTACTGATTTGTTCTTCAAATGCTTGCATTCCTCGCTCAAGCAACTTAACACTTACAAAATTTCTCTTGCCAAACAACCTCTCTTTGTTTTACACACGACTTCCGTAGCTATACTAATATATTGACTCACTTGTGCTAACCTGATGCAAGTCTGTTTCCTTAGGGTGAGTTTGCCTATCTCTGCTCTTATATGTGCCCAATCGTTTTTACAGTCGAAATATCAGAAGGCAGCTTTCTAAGATCTTTTTAGGGTGCACCTTATTTTTGACTTTCCTATCTGTCCTTGACCACTGCGCTTTTCCCTTCTGGTTTCCATTGTATCACTTCTTCTTGGCTCCCCTTGAACTCTTCTCAATCAGCTTCACCTCCACAACTCAGTTATTGAGTCAATCAACTGAATGCCTCTCCTTCAGGTGTCTGCTCCAAGCCTTCTCCGTGTCAGATAGGGCTGATGTCATTTGGGAAATTCTTCCTGTAACAAGCTGTCCCTGGAGAACCCTGGCAGATTAGGGAGAAGCCAAAGCCGCCAGTCTCCTGCAGGTATTTCCCACTTTTTCCTGCATGGCTTGGCATTATTTTCCCCTGTACTCTCACCCCCTACAGTAGTCTCTTTCCCCGACCCTGGTCATCCTCCATGTTTACCTCTGTTTTGCAGGTTTGCTTTTCAAGGGCCAGCATTATGTGTGCCTTTGAGAAAACCACAAAACTTTCCCCTCAGAAGGCTCTCTCTGGGCACCAGCCTGACCATGCTGTGGTGTTAGGGATGAACGGTACCAGAATATGCCATCTTGAAATGTGCCACTTTGGTATAAGGATTATTTTGAGTTAAAGACAATTGGGAACCTGCAGACCCAGGAAAAGTTATTTTCCTCCTCCTGTCTAAAAATAAAGATTTTCACCCACCCCTTTTTTAAAGGAAATTTATATTTATAAAGAAAATTTCCATGAGTAACAATGTCTCTCTATGGGGAAGAGTGCTACTCCCAGGACCTCTCTCATCACCTGGGAGATTCTTATCTGCATGACAAGATGACCCTTACTTACCATTCGTTTCCTCCTCTGCCCTTCCCAAAACTTGTTTCCCTGCCCAGAAGCCCCAAATCCCTTTTCTTTGTTCAGCTTATGATGGTATGCCAGCTTCAAACATCTATAAGCTTCAATCAACTGGCCATCTCCTCGAGTCTTATTTCTTTGTGAAATTCCCACGCTTGCTTGCTCATGTACATAATTAAACTGTTTTTCCTCTTGTTAATGTCTTTTATCAGTTTGATTCTTGGAGCCAAGCCATTGAAACTAGGAGACTGGAAGGAAAAAGATTTTTCCTCCCCTACAGTGGCCATGGCAATCATTCTGAGCTGGCATCCTTGAAAATGTCAATCTTATATGTATATTATAAATATTTTGTCTCTAGCTGTCTTTCAAAAACTTTATTTCATGTGTATGTGACTGGGACTCCCGTCCTTGAAACTAACCTAGGTTTGTATTAAGACATCAAGTGTTACTGTCATCTCAAGCCTCCTTCCATGTTATCTCTACCTCAAGAGGGGGTCATATTGAGCATCCCATTGCAGGAGCTCAAGCTTCCATAAAGATTCCATCCTAGATACCACAGTCCTTAAAGGCCAGTAGCTCCCTCTCAGCCTATCAGCCACTTTCTTCTCCATTGTCAAAAAGGTAGTAACAAGACTAATTGCATTTTCCAGGCTTTTCTTTTCTATTTAAGTTGGTGTGTGTCTTTATTTCTGCTTGGTAAAAGGAGTGTTGGGAATGTATTAGGAAGAGATGTGAAATGTAATTCTGCTAAGGCTAGAGAAATCCTGACTGAGTTGTAGCAAGAAAACAGCTTGTTAAACACCAGCTGAGGCAGAAGGTTTCGTCTCATTGGAACTCTACTTATTCAATGCTTGAACAGCTCTTAGAACAGCAGGAACCTGGGAGTGTCTCTGTATACAAAAGGCAAGCATGGTAGATGCTAAACTGGCATTCATTTATTGGAATCCATTTTGGGTACTTTTCCTATTTCTCTCCTGGGAAGACATTGTTGGTGGCATCTTTGAGTTAGATACAGTCATATTGCAGACACTTACATCTCTTGCTTGGAAGAAAGATAGGCCGGATTTGAAAATAAAGGTGATATTCCTGTCATAGCACTAACAAAAGATATTCTCACCAAAAAAGGAGTTTTTTTTTTTTTTTTGGTTTTTTAGACTGAGAAAAATGTCACATGTATTTGATCTGCATTTCAAAAGGTGGAATGCAACCACAGGTTGCGTATATCAGTCATTGGAAGACTATCGTAGTCAACAAATTAATACAGACCATGTCTCCCTCCTCTACATTTTGTTCTTCTTGTGCATGCTATTGATTGATATACCTCAGGGAGAAGATTCTTCTGACTCAGACACTGAGCAAGTACCTAAAGAAAATATCAGCTTTAACAGGGACTCAAGGAAATAGCAGCAGCAGCGAAAAATCGCTAATCTTTCATTTATAAGACCTACTGAACATCTGGAAAGCATGTGGCTTCTTTAACCCCCGGAGTGCAGGAACAAATGAGCACCAAAGGGCAGCCCATGCTAATGTGGTGACATTAATTTGAATACAATGGAGGGCCCTATAACAAACATCTTCAGAGCCATCTGGGTATTCCTTTACACCTTGCACCACTCCTTGGGGGCACTGGAGGTACAGCTTAATGGGAGAAGAAAATCTTTGGAAGTTGAAGAACAGGAAAGACATTCTTTCAAGAGCAGTAGTGAGTTAAAAAAATATAGTAATCAGAATGAAAAAAAATCAAGCAATTCATAGGAAAAATAGTTTTTAAATGATTCATGGGGGTGTTGACTGAAATTAATATTTATGTCTCTCCCTCACCCAGCATTGATAGCATTTTTAGCCAAATGTCAGTGTGTTTGTGAAAGAGTAGGAGAAACAACATGCATCAGGAATGACTAATGTGAAGTTCATACTGAGGGGAGAATATAGGCCTGACATTTAGTTGAAATGGTGCAACTTTTTCTATCACCTTTCCATGGGGCACACCATCTGAAGAGTGTTTAACTCCATTTAAAATATATAAGCATGGAGATTATAATATTTATTCTCTTTTGCTCCTCTCCATGGTCTCATGGGATAATGTAAACATGCTGTGGAGTTGCTTTGTATAGAAGCCTCAGACAAACAACCAATGCAAGAATTAATGCTGTCATGCAGCAGTTGTAGCAGCCTCTCCAAGTTTAGAAGTAGGGAAATATTTCTAAACATGTCCTTTCCTACCATCCAAAAAGATTTCCCACTACCTCCTTAGAGCAGAGAGTGCACCCTGGCAGCCAGGGCCCAGATCTAGCTCACAGACTAGAATTGTTGGCTCACACAAGGTTTTAAACATTTTTTGCAGTAGTTGCCAACATGGACAAAAATATCCAGACTTTTGATTCCTTTTAAAAACTGGAAAAATATGGCAATGGTGGTACCCACAATTTGACACAGCAAAAGACAATTGGAGTGGAGATTGGCTGGGACCTGAGGACACGGCATACCCTCACTTGCTGTGACACTCATTTACATTTGTTTGTAGGCATTTGAGTTTATAGGAAGCCACTGAAGATGTTTCTCAACAACTTTGAGTAGCACACTGTATTAGTCAGGGTCCTCCAGGGAAACAGAACAAATATATATAATACACGCATATATATGCGTGTATATATTATATATATGCATATATGTGTATATATTATATATATGCATGTATATGCATATATATTATATATACACATAAAATACATGCATATGTATATATTATATGTTATATATAGGTTCTGTTTAATGTTTTATATATGGATATATATGTATATGTATATATGTATATGTATATATGTGTATATGTTTATATATGTATATATGTGTATATATGTGTATATGTGTATATATGTATATATATAAAACATTAAACAGAACCTATATATAAAATATAATATATACATATGCATGTATTTTATATGTGTATATATAATAAATCCTTATATATAAAAATAAATATGTATTATGAGGAATTAGCTCATGCAATTATGGAAGCTGAGAAATCTAGATCTGGAAGAGCCCATGGTATAGTTCACAACCCAAGTCTGAAGGCCTGATAGTCACAAGAGCCAATGGTCTAAGTTCTGTCCAATCTGAAGGCAGAAGATTGATCTCCTAGCTCAATGACAGTTACTTAGAGAAAAAGAATTCTTTTTTTTTTTTTGACAGAGTCTTGCTCTGTTGCAAGGCTGGAGTGTAGTGGTATGATCTCCGCTCACTGCAGCCTCCACCTCCTGGGTTCAAGCAATTCTCCTGCCTCAGCCTCCCAAGTAGCTGGGACTACAGGCGTGCACCACCATGCCCAGCTAATTTTTGTATTTTTAGTAGAAACGGGGTTTCACCATGTTGGCCAGGATGGTCTCAGTCTCTTGACCTCGTGATCTGTCTGCCTTGGCCTCCCAAAGTGCTGGGATTACAGGCGTGAGTCACCGCACCCAGCCAAGGAATTATTTCTTAGCCTTTTATTCTACTCAAGTCTTGAATGGATTTGATGAACCCACCACATTAGGGAGGACAGTCCATTTTACTCAGTCCACTAACTCAAACATTAATCTCATCCAGACACTCTCACAGACACACCCCCATTTAGTCAAATGTCTGGGTATCCCATGACCCAGTCTAGTTGACATAAAATTTAACCATCACGTTCACCTAATAACTGCTTAGCTTAAATGAGTGCAGGGCAGACCTCCTACATGTCTTTTATCTAAAACCCTGACAAGACCACTTGGTTAGGAATGCCTCTCAAGTCACAGGCATCTGGTATGAAGTAAGAAAGCTGGAGAAAAAGTTTCAAACAATAAGGTGGATCCCAGAAAAAGAAAACAACTATTAATTTCTCTGATGGTTTGAATATGTCCCCCAAAGTTCCTGTGTTTGAAATGTAATCCTTATTGCAACAGTGTTGGGAAATGACACCTTTAAGAGGTGATTAGGTCATGAGGGTTCTACCCTCACAAATGGATTGATGTAATTTTTGTGGGAGTGGGTCCATTATCTCAAGAGTGGGTTTGTTATAAAAGTGAGTTGGCCCTCTCTCGCTCTTTCTCTCTCAAGCCCTCTTGCCATGTGCTACCTTTTGCCATGTTATGAACGGGCAAGAAGGCCCTAACCAGATGCAGCCCCTCGAACTGGGACTTCCCAGGCTCTAGAACTGCGAGTCAAATAAATTTCTACTGTTTGTATATTACCCAGTCTGTAGCATTCTATTATAGCAGCACAAAACAGACTAAAACAATTTATTTCTCAAAGTTCTCTGTGTACCTTCACTTTTGATATCATAAATAGCTATGAAATAGGTGTGAAAATCTACCTATAACTGTGAAATTCAGATGTCCACACAGTGAGAATGGTTATTTCAGAAGCTTGTAATTCCATACTCAATGGGATCCTGGGTAATTAATTAACTGGATGTGGGAGGCTTGCCCAGGATCTGGGTGCAGATTCTGAAAGTAGCACCACCCAGAAACTTCCCATGCAAACCCTGGTGAAAGTGCAAGGCTGCCCTTTTGGGACATGTCATTATCCATACT
Source organism: Gorilla gorilla gorilla (assembly GCF_029281585.2). NCBI lineage: Eukaryota > Metazoa > Chordata > Mammalia > Primates > Hominidae > Gorilla > Gorilla gorilla. The sequence continues at coordinate 53,984,766 of NC_073241.2, forward strand.
GGCTGATGCCCCTTGGGTGTTGGTGGTTAAGAAGGAGCAAAGCATAGCAGCTGGTACTTAAAGACAGTGAAAATCACAGTCAGAACATTTTTCCAACATCTTAAAGATGGTGAAAACAATTTTAACTCAAAGGCAAATTTAAGGTCACAGGTAGCAGCCCCAGTCTCCACTCACTGTGAATGAGTTGGGAGCAGATGCATCAGTTAAAGTAATTACTTTTCATGAAAAGCTTTAAAAAGAGGTAGCCACATACAACATGCTGTCTACCTCATGAGACATCAGAATGATAATACATTTTAGTTTAATTCTTTTTGTGGACTATTGTTTAAATATAACCATTGACAGTTTCTTTTTCTTCCTTTTGTAAGAAATATTTAAAATGAATGACCACTTGGTGGCTGATTTCCGTCAGTATTATTCTGTCATTTGACACATATCTCAAATCTCTGCCCCACTGGCTTTTGCTCAGTGTTCCTGCCTGCTCAGCCCCCACCTGGGCTGTGGGTGTGCCTAGCAGGGCTGAGACAGAACCAGAACAGCTTTTCCACTGTCTCTCAATAAGAACTCTCTCTCTAGGGCCCTTGCCCACCCCCTGCCCTTCAAAAGGGAAAGCGAACCTGTCCAGTGGGCATGAGTGGTCATGAATTAAGCGGTGCCAAGTGCTCAGCTCTCCACCGGGAGCAAAGTTCTCTGCCTCGTAGCATTCCTGGCCATCTGGGCTGGGAGATGGAGACCACTGTGGCACCAGAATAACCTTGGCCACTTCTTTTGCAACTTCTGCTTCAGGAATTGCCATGCCCAATGGTGTGGCATGTGACACAGGGGGCATGGATGCCATGTGACCTGGAGGGGCACTGTCCTATTCTCTCACCTCTAATGCACCTCTTTCTCACATACTCACTTAACATTCTCTCTCATAAGCTGAGGGAAGGAGCTCTTTCTTACCAGGATGCGAGCTGGGCTGAGCGTGTATGTGCACACACAGACACACACACACATACATACACTGAAAATGCTTACCATCCTCACAGGAGCAAAAGGGCTCCCCACAATGGCAAGGTCAGGCTCCAACTTGCTGTGACCTGTGGGGAGCAAGGGGCCGTCAGGCTGGGGAGACAGTTTGATGAAGTCTGGAAGAGGAAAGGCTCTGGGGTTTATTCTGCTGAGCCTGGAGGTTTTACTGCATGTGTCTTCAGTTACCATTTTTTGCTTTGTCTTCATAAGCAAATTTCCTCTTTCACTGTCTTTGCTGGCACCAGTAGCCACACATAACTAGTGGTTACTCCCAAAGACTCCAAGCATCATGTAACATACTATCTTTATTAGTTACATTGTATTTGATGATCTTTCATGATTTTCCAAGTTGACTAGATCCTTAAGGATTAATGAAACCAAAACGGTGTGTGTAAGGGAATATATGCTTCATCTCTCCTGCTGCCCCCGAGTCCAAGCTACTTAATTTATCACTAGTATGTGCAATAGTCTCCTAACTTGTCTTCCTGCTCTGATTTCATCTCCTTCAATCCATTCTCACATAGCAGCCAAAGTGATCTTTCAAAAATGCAAGTGGTATCTTTTCTTTCAAGTAATTGAACACATATTTATTGAGCACCTACTATGTGCCAGGCACGGTTCCAGGTGCTAGGAACATTGTGGTGAATGACAGAGATGAAGATTTACTCTGTCTGCTTATGAGACGGACACTTTAATGGCCCCCACAGGTCACAGGATAAAGCTACAAGCCTTAAAATGATTGAATACAAGACTGTGCCTGATCTGACCTCTGCCTTACTCCCCAGCTTCATTTGGAACCTCTATCCCCAGCTTTTTTGCTTCCACCACAGTGGGGTATGCCAAGATCCTCTCCCTCAGAACCTCTGCACAGGCTGTTGGCTCTTCCCTACCCTGTCACCTACTTCACTGCCACATGCCTTTCGTATCTCAGTTCACTGCCCCTTCCTCAGTGATGTCTTGTCTGGTCAGTCCACCCCCCGACCCTTGACTAAATGAGGGTCCCTTCTGATATTCTTTCGCTTAGCTCCCTGCCCTTTTATTTCATGACACTTATCATAGGATATGCTCCACGATCCCTATACTATATGATGACTGGTATCTCTGCCTTCACCACCAGACCGTATGCTCTGGCAGGTAAGAATCTGCTGTGTTTTTTATTTTGTTATATCACTTCTTAAGTAGTGTTTGGTAAAAATTGAAGAATGAATTAATGAAGGAATTTCAAAAAGTGAAAAGGACAAATGAACTAAAAATAGCTTTGTGCATACAGTTTGGAAATATTTAGATTTTTACAGAATTCTTTAATTTTTAATGTTTTTTATTTTTGAGAGAATGGCTTATCCAAAATGATACTCCATGACTGTTAGGAATTTAAAAAGGTCTGAGATTTTATCTATTTGCAAGCTACAAGTTAGCCTGTCACAGTTTCATGGATGCTGACAGAAGATAGGAGATTCCTGGGTCAGAGAAAATGGATTCTCGTTAATCACAGAACAGCAAGCAGCATGAGCATCAGTGTGTTTGCATAAGTTTCCCTTCCTCTCAAGTCCCATAGAAATGATGGGGATTGCCCCAGATGGATATGCTACAGGAAAGCATTCCAGAGTTTAGGGAACCCAAATCTTTTACAATGGACAATAAGCATGCCTGCCCTTTGCTCCAGGAAAATATAAGCAAATTATCTTTTTTTTTCTTCTGAAGGAAAACACTATCTCTGTCTGTTTGCTTTATAAATGTCCTTGAAAAGATAGTCCTGGAGAAAGACAATTACTGCATTATTCATGGGATGTGCAGAAGCATTAGCGATATGTCAAGAATTTTCCCCCAGCAATATTCACCCCTGATTTTTACACCATCTTGGATTCTGGTGATTTTTCCATGAGTATGCCAAATCTCTGGCCACTCTAATTAATCTGATTGACAGAGACCAGGGCCAAATCTAATCAACTGATTTCATGTAATGTTTAATTATGCCCACTATCAACAGGACAACTCCAAGCAGCAGGATGAGGGCAGCTTGTGGTATTGACTTCAACCATGGCCCCTGTGTCTTGGATCCAACCAGTTGGGCAAATTCCGTAAACCTAAAGGACTTAACTTTAAAAGTCAGGTGACTTTCTCCTTTGGTTTCCGTACTGACCTTTTCACTTGGCTGAGGAATTCATTCAGGTACAGCAGGATGTTTTAGTGATTGCTTAGACTTTGCTTTGACAAGAGAGGAGGAAGTCTAGGCCTGTTCTCTCATCATTAACAGCCCTGGCCAGTGAACTGAGGCTGATTTCAGTGCCTTCAAGACCCAAAGTGGTGTCATTAATCTCTTCAGCTAAGATAAATTTCGTACCACCATTTCTTTCCTTCCTTCCTGCCTTCCTTTCTTCCTTCCTTCCTTCCTTCCTTCCTTCCTTCCTTCCTTCCTTCCTTCCTCCTTCCCTCCTCCCTCCCTTCCTCCCTCCCTTTCTTTTTTCTTTTCTTTCTTTTCTTCCTTCCTTTCTCCCTTCCCTTCCTTTCCTTTTCCTTCCTTCCTTCGCTACTTTCTTTTCTTTTTTTATTCTCATTCTTTTTTGAGACAGAGTCTGATTCTGTTGCCCAGGCTGGAGTCCAGTGGCATGATCATGGCTCACTGCATGCTCCAATGATCCTCCCACCTCAGTATCCCAGGTAGCTGAGACTACAGGCATGCCCCATCATGCCTGGCTAATTTTTTTTTTTTTTTTTTTTTTTTTTGGTAGAGACAGAATTTTACCATGTTGCCCAGGCTGGTCTTGAACTCCTGGGCTCAAGTGATCTGCCCACCTCAGCCTCCCAAAGGGCTGGGGTTATGGGTGTGAGCCACCACACCTTGCCACTGTACTATTTCTGGTTGGATGACTCCGATAGTAGAAAAAGCTGGCCTCAGTGTGGGCACAAATAACATACCCACCATCTCTCTGGGAATCTCTCCCAAATACCCAAGGGTAGCCTCATTTTGGAGAGCTCTCCACAGTCATATGAGAGCTATGTAATTTACTGGTGATATTTGCTTTAACAGCTGACTTGAAGTTTCTTATGGCCACCCCTGAGGTACCAGATTCCACACAATTTGTCTGAAATTTAACGGACTTCTGTGTCTGTCATTCTCCACCAGATAGCTCTAACAAGTCCAGCAAAACAGCAGGCGGTGGGGCCCAGTTCGTGTACCTTCCCTGCAAAACACCCTCACACCTCAGGATGTTTTTCTCACCACTATTTCCATAGCTGTCACTATTTCCATACCCGGCTTCTATACAACAAGTGTAGTTGCAGGAGTGTTCATGGTTCCCCTAAGAAGGAATCATTGTTTACAATAGATGCCCCTCTGCCTCCTCCTTCAGGTTGGACCTATGGGAGTTAGAGGGCCCCAGCTGTCCGTGCTGTCAGCTTGGGATCCCATTTGGCTGGTGGACCTTAAGACTCCCAGTTCAGTTCCCATGTCCTTGTTTCTGGCCTGAGGACAGTCAGTCCAACCTGTCCTGTTGGTCCATGTTGCCAGACTGGAGGCGTTCATCTGCTGCATGGGATGACTGAGTGACAGCTGGGAAAAGAGTGATGAGGAAAACATCCAGAGGTGTTGAAAGGGTGTTTTGCAGGAGAGGTGCAGGAACTGGGGCTCTTCTCTGCTGTTTTGTTAGAACCATCTGGTGGAGAATGACAGGCACGGAAGTCAGTTAAATTTAAGGTGCTTGTGTCAGGTTGAGAGAGTGACACCAGGGCATTTTCCTTCAGGATCAAGGGTCCAGGGAAGTTTCCAAAAGACAAGTAGTATTAATCTCCCTCACTGCTCCATCCCTTCTGGATTCTGAGGTATTCTCTTCTTCAGTGCCAAGGTCGTTATTCTTCTTCCATGGCCGCAAAACTAGTGTGTCCCATTCCAGGAGCTATAATATCACCTTAGAAACATCATCCTATATTCATACCCATGCTTTTCATTCAGAGAGGTCAAACGTGAGAAGGACAAGGGCATTTTTATGAAACTGGCAGAGACCCAACATATCCCCTACTTTGGCACATGTGGGCCACTGCAGGGGACTCGGTGAGTAGTGTACTCAACCAGGCAGTCATCATCCTTATGCCCTCTTACCATGTCAGTCCAACAAGAGCCCCCAGGTGGCCAAACTAAGATCAAATTTAAGTCCTTCAGGCCCCCTTCTGCCTGTGCAGAAGATCATCCAGAGGGTGATCCAACCAGGCTTACCTAGGGTTGTTTTGGGGGGACTGAAAAAAGCATCATGCCCAGGAATGGTCAGGAAAGATCCAGAATTTTCAAAAGAGACTTATGTAAACCCTCATCCCTTACATCCTAATTATTACCCAGGAGGTGAAAGAGAACATAATCCCTTCCTGGGAACAGTCACATTCAATAGCCAAATTGTCTTAGGAAGGTATATATACTAGAAGAAGGTGATTGAGGTAAAGTCAAAAATATGAAAAAGCCTTTCCCAAGTCAAAATAATACCATATACCTGTGGATGGCAGGGAGTATAGACTGCCTATTCAATACCTTGACCACTAGCCTATAATTGGGTAGCTTTGTGATAAAAAGTTTACCATTGTCAGACTACAAATGGTCCAGAAAGCCAAAAACATGATGCATCAACTTCAAGGGTTATGTGTAGCCTTCCTCACTGGGAGATAAAAGGATCAAGGCAGGAGTCACAAATTCTTTTGGCAGAAGTCACAAATCTGGCATGCAGTGGGACCTTCTGCACCAGAAACATAAAGTCCCTTGCTTTGTCCACAGTCCATGATGGTGGCCATGTTGCCGTGTCTGGGAAGATGAGAGATCATGGTGGCAATGGCAGCAATCTGGACATCGTAGACCCCATCAAAAGCTTGATTGCAGCCCGTCTCATCAGAGCACAGACCCTTACTGTGGGTACCTATAGGAGCGACCCAGATGGTTTGATTAGCAGCCATGATATGTTTCCACATTTCATGACCCCAAAGCAGGGTGTCTTCAATCTGCCAATCTGTAGTTGTGTAAATGGCAGACTGAATAGCTAAGCCATTGGCCACAGTCCAAGGGTTAGGAAAAATATACTATGGTTCATCAAAGGGAGTATTGGCTGGAGCTATGAGGATGGGTTTGAGTTCTGCCCACCGAGCAGAGCAACCACATCCTGGTTCTGCATAGCTGGCAGGGAGTTGAACAGCTGTTGGACACCATCAAGTTTTAGCTTAGCTGAACCATCAGTGAACCAGGCCCAGGCACTTAGGGGAAACTCTGTGAACCAAAGGCCTCACTGAACCAGTGGCTTTACTTCAGGTGGCAGAATGGGGAATAAAATTTTTCTCAAGGGACAGCTACTACTTTTTTGTATAAAGCCAAGATGCTTCTGGGGCCAGGCTCGCTTCGTACGTTTTTGACAAGAGGGGCTTGTTGGGCTCTTCTTACCTTGTTGGTCATTGAGTTCTAGTTCACTCATGCCAAACAAAGAACTATCAGAGAGTTACGAGGCCTCCTTGCATCAGGTGTTCAGTTTGGATGACAGCCCTACAGCAATCTCATAGCTTCTTTCCAAAATGCTTGTACCTGTTAATCATGTCAGGGAGGTTAATCATGTCAGGGAGGTAACAGGTCAAAAACCCCAAGGGGCATCTCTGAGTAGAATCTGCCTCCCTTTGCCAGAGACTCCAATAGGCAAGTTCATCAGTCACAAGGACTCGTGGCTCAAAGTGGCCTCATTAGGGTTGAGGGCTCCCCAAAAATACAACCAATTCTTTACATGTGGCTCTTTCTGACTGGGAGAATCCCCTTTGGAGCTTATGGGATGGGGAAGTACAAATATTTAATGTATGTATTGGTATTAGACATTCAGAGGTAGAAGCAACTACAGCTCCTGCCCAAAGACCCCACTCTCAACGTCACCTTAGCTTCTCCCATCTACTGTGAACCTCACTCCAATCCCATCGATTGAATTTGAGTGCTCCCTTCTCCTGTGGGACTATGTGTAATCGTGACCTGGGCAGCTGTACTTAACAGCGTCATAACAGTTTTATTCCTTCTCCTCACCAAAGTTTCCCTGCACACTCATATGCGTGCATATGGTCTTTGATCTTGCTTGGGAACAGAGAGACTGCAGCCTCACCCCTAATCATCTTTTTCCTTAAAGAAGCTGAGGTCAGGACAGCGAGAGAGGGAGGGATCAGGGCGTAGGGAGAGAGTGGCTCTGAGTTAATAAGTAAGGCTTTGCATTTATTTTCATCTGAGAGTGGCCATTTGCTCTGAGCTCAACCAAACAAATTTGTAATGTCTTCAATCCACCTAAAATTCTATGTCCTCATTGATGGCACCTTACGTTTCAGCTTTAGGGACTCCTGGGCTCAGCAGGGACAGCCATATTGCCTTTTGTCTGGGGCCATGGGCTTGCTGCCCCATGATAACATTTCTTATAAAATTTATGGATTTATTTATATATTTATATATATAAATTTCAATAGCTTTTGGGATATAAGTGATTTTTTGGTTATGTGGATGAATTATGTGATGGTGAAGTCTGAGATTTTGGTGCATTCACCACCCAAGTAGTGTGTGTTGTACCCAATATGTAGTTTTTTTTTTTTATCCCCCACTCCTTTCCTACCCTGCCCTGCTTCTGTGTCATCAGTATCCATTATACTACCCCCATGCCTTTGCATACCCATACCTTAGCTCCCAGTTATAAGTGAGAACATGTAGAACATATTTGGTTTTTCATTCCTGAGTCCCATGGTAACATTTCTTCCTCCTCTTTCCTGAGGGAGAGTGAGCAACAACAAATGCACCATTTGGGTGCTTGGTCAACCCTACCTATTTCTGCTCATCTTCTAAACGTTCATCAACATTCATTACTCTCCACTTGCTTACCACTGTAGTGAGTGCATTCTACCAGATCTCAGGGGGTCTTCACATACTCCCAAACATGCCCGGCAGGGCCCTTTTTGCTCTCATCCCCAATACTGTCAAGAGCTGAGGCAAGGTCTGAGATTTTTGCCATATTTCTCCATTTCACAAGTGAGGGACCAGAAAATAGGGCAGGCATGGATATGTTAAGTTGCTTGTCGATGTCACACAGTAATTAAGCTCTGAAGCCAGAATTTGAATCCATGCAGTTGCAAGCTAACATGGCAGCCTATCAGTTTCAAGGATGCTGGCAGAAGACACACAGTCCTGGATCTCACAGCATGGCAAGAAGCAAGAGCATCAACATATTTGTGTCAGTTCCCTTTGCCCCCAAGTCTCCCAGAGATGATAGGGATGGCCCCAGATGGATGCCTATACATACAGTAGTTTGTATTACAGGAGAAGATTCTGGGATTAAGAAGCCCAAATCTGTCATAATGAACAGTAAAAGCAGGCCTACAGTTTACTCCAGAGGGAGTCCCTATCTTTTTTCTTCCAAGGCTCTTTGCTTTATAAATGCCCTTCAACAAATAATTCTGAACAAAGGACAGTCAGTGCCCCATTTGCAAGATGTGCAGCAATGCAAGATACTCAGGGTGAATTATATCCCAATAACAACTAATAATGGGTAATGGAAAGAGCTTGTTGAATTAATGAATGACTGAACAATCCAGACCTGGGTTCCAATCTCTACTCTACTGTTAACATCTTTGTAATCTTGGGAATGACTGAATTTTAGTTTCTTTATATATAAAATGATATATTAATAATAAGCTCTTTTCTGAGAGCTTACTATATGCCAAACACTGATCTAAGTACTTTTCACCTAGAATATTATCTTATTTATGATAACTCAGGAAATAGAAACAAGGATTTTTTCCATTTTATAAATGAGGCACTAGAAAATGGGGCAGACATGGATATGTTAAGTTGCTTGTCCATGTCACTCAGCTAGTAAGTCCTGAAGCCAGGATTTGAATCCATGTAGTTCACTCCAGTTTCAATGGTTTTACGCACTACCCTCTGCTCCCTACATGAGTCCTAATAACAGTATCTACCTCTTTGGGGTGTTGTATGAGGATTGAAAGAATTGTTATGTGCTTAATAAAGGATGGTATTCTTTCTTTCTCTTTCTTCCTATGGCTGCTTATTAAAACAAACAACCCCTCACTCAATATCTTAGAATCTTCTTTTTTAGAAATGGTGATTATTACTTTACCAAGTAAAAGTGGAAAAATATGTCTCCCCAACAAAAGGGAGAAAGGCTGAACAGTGAGTACAGTGTGGTGATGGGGGGTTAGCACGAAGGAATTAAACCCAGCCCTCTCCAGGTTGAGGAAGAAGAGCCACCCACAATGGTGCCTGGACCCCCAGGTGTCTGTGAAAAGGCTATAGAACTGCAGATGCTGGCTCTGAAATACTTCTTCCTTCATCAACTCCAGATGAACCAACCCACAGAGAGAGCAGCCTGAAAGACTGTCTGAGAAATATTCAGAGAACTAACCATGAGGCCTCTAATTCATAGCAGCCTAGAACAAGCGGCATCTCTCTGTGCTCTTGTCTGGGTGTTGTTCTTGGGGTAATCTGAGCTGCCTGCTATCATCACCGTATATAACAGTCCTGGCCTGGGGCTCCACTACAGCTCCAGAAAAGAAAATAAAAAAAGTCTTGTGGTTTCAAAGGCAACTTGGCCCAAAATGTAGCTGTTAAAAGCCTATACATTTAGTGAATGTATAACAACTAAATTTGAAACATATTTAATGGAGATATATTAATGTGCCATTAATTCTCTGGGAGGGTAATTTATGCATCCCTGTGTAACGTTGGCATTCAATAGATATTGACGTCACACTGCTTAGAATCATTTCAAACAGACACTTGGGCAAAATGAGTAAAATGACATTTGATGGATTTTGTGATTCAATTATTCATTCCCAAGGTATGTATTTTCTTTATAATTACATGCTTTTTAGATAAATATGAAAGATTTTTGGTGTGGATTCAGAAATCTTAAAACTCTCATTGCATTTACTTGGCAATGGACCCTGCTGGGACAAAGGCACTTTATTATAGATAAGTACTGTTAGCTGGGCTGGAATGAAAACTAGAAAAGAAGAGGCAAGGCATGCGCTTCCCATAGCACTTTCAGTTTGCAGGTCCTGAGAAATCCTAAACCCCAACTAGAGAGAATGAATAGAAAACTCTGTTGTACTTGCTACTACTTAAGAGAGGTAGAATTGTCCAAGCCAGAGGAATTATGTTGAGATTGTGCTCAGAATAGTACTTTGTACCTACCACTGTTACAGCACCTCTTTGTGTCTTGTTTCTTTACCGGCGTAAAACCCCTTCCAGTCAGTGGGCTCCTCGAGGGCCATGACCAGATCTAAGTCATCTTTGCATTCTGGCAACTGGAACAGAAGAGGCTCACAACGCATGCTTCTTCTTTTAGCTCTGGCCACCTTCTTGCTTTTGCCATTCACATTGCTTTTGCAAAAGGTCTGCACAGCTACTTACCTTGTTTTATGCCCCTGGTTCTTTACTTACGTTCTTCTGTCTACCCGCAGTGCCGCATTTCCCATAGGTAGCTCTGTAACTTTTCTACTTGTCTTTAAGAACTCAGCTCAAAAAAAATTGTAGAGGCAGTGACCTGACACAGATGAGAGGGACTGTTGGTGAGGCAGTCTCAAAAATATGGGTTTTTTGGTCGGGTGCAGTCTCACGCCTGTAATCCCAGCACGTTTGGAGGCCGAGGTGGGCAGATCACTTGAGGTTAGGAGTTCAAGACCAGCCTGGCCAACATAGTGAAACCCCGTCTCTACTAAAAATACAAAAATTAGCTGGGCGTGGTGGCGTGTGCCTGTAATCCCAGCTACTCTGGAGGCTAAGGCAGGAGAATTGCCTGAACTCGGGAGGCAGAGGCTGCAGTGAGCTGAGATCATGCCACTGCACTCCAGCCTGGGCAACAGAAGGAGACCCTGTCTCAAAAAATAAAAAATAAAAAATAAATAAAAAAGGGGGATGTGGGGTGGGGGGCTGTTTTCATGTTTTCTTGTCCAGGGTGTACCTATTTGAGAGGATGGTGCTGCAAGTCACCTAGTCTAAGAGAAACTTTTTAGGTCCCTTCAATTCGTTTCCTTCTGTCTTCATTTGCATCCATTTGCATTTGGATGACTTAGTTTCCCATCTATTTTGGTTACAAGTAGAGAAGGTAGTGGGAAGCTTACAATAAACATCAGGCTCATAAATTGATAGCATGCTGTGTATATAAATCTCTCTTTGAACTTGGCTAATGTGCTTTTATACTATATATGAATGTCTTATCTGATCTACTTATCTATCTGTCTATCTCAGGCTCTGCAAGCTTGATTAATGTGAGTGTGCCCCTGAGCCATCCATTTGTTCTCTAGGTATTAACAATGTTTCTGACAATAAAATCCTGGGGCTTGGTGAATTCTTCTGCTCTGTGGTGAATTGTCTGGGTGACCAGCTTGCTGTCTCTATGTGCCAGCCCTTTACATTGCAGTGTGGTGTGCATTTTTCCTAATGGATCTACAACAGTAATCTAATCTAATGAACAGAAAGAAACAGGTTTAACAAAATACATAAAATAGAATAATAGAAAATAAATCAACAAAGAAGGTGCCCGTCTTTTTTCTTTTCTTTTTTTGTGAGTATTTAAAAAATTGAATTGCTAAATGATTGCTATGTGTCACAGGTTGTTAACATGTGTTCACAGATAATTACTAAACCAGCAATCCATTGATAGTGCAAATCTCAAATCAGAATGCCAAGTCCTTTTTTCCAGACTCTTGGAACTCTCACCTGGAATCTCTGAGCAAGTCTGAAATAGGAAAAGAATTAGGACAGTGAAAAGGGAGGGGATTTTGCGAGGCGGTTTTACATGGAGCTGCTGGTGTGCTGTGCATCTTATGACCTCCCTCAAAAGGGTGGGTGGGTGCATCTGCCTCCTGACCCTGAGAAAAATGAGGAGACATTGGTGAGACCTAGAGAGCATGGAACTTGTTTCCTGAAGTTGGCTAACCTAAAGGATGGAGTGCTGGGTAGCAGGAGAGATGGCTGCACCTGGGAGGTCCCAGCATACAGCATTATCTTCCTGACAGCAAGTGCAAAGAGCAGGTGGTACATTGGGGATGGCCACAGCACTTCCCCGATTTGCTGGGCAAAGTTCCTATGTTTTCCATTAGCCTGATGTTTGTACATTTCCCAAAGCCATTGCAAAGAGAACCTATCTGGGGCTGCTTTTGTTGTTGTTGTCTGTTTGCTTTGTTTTTTTTCTTTGTAAACTTTTAATTGAGGACAAATATGTATATAAATTCATATATATTCATGTGTATTAGTCTTAGTGAATTAAATTCATATATATGTAAATATGAATTTCATGTTCATATATATGAATTCAATTAGATTCATATGCATATAAATATATATACACCTCTACAATGAAGCACATAGGAATTTTAAATTATTAAATATTTAACATCTACTACATATCCACAAGAATTAAAAATTAAAGCAAAAATAAAAAAAAAACCAACAAAGTGGTGTAAGTAAGGAAAGAAAAACCGAGAAAAATATTTTAATGGTCTCAAAATCTGTGAATCATTAGAATGCTAGAGGAAGTTCCCAAAATAATTCTCTGAATGAAATATTTTAAAGTGTCACCAGGAGTCTTAATCCTAAGAACTTTGGAGAGACTCTGTCTCTTTAGTTTTCTTTAATATATGGCCTTGAAAGGAACGTGCCAGTGCAATAAATGTTGACTAGAACAGGTGGGCTTTGCAGTTATGGTTTGCTATAGAATTAAAGGTTAATTCTAATGAACTGTGCAGAAGTATGACCTCATAACTAGGTAGGTAATGACATGGTCAATGCCAAAACACAGTTCTCAGAGAGAGCTGAAGCTTAAAGTTTGACATTTTATTTCTTTGTTCCATGGGTTTATTTTTTGAATTTCTTAATGACTATGAGAGGAAGTAAATTAGTATCCTTAAATATCCATTGGCTAAAAGCAATAGCCATTGAAGCTCCACTAATGTGTTCAGTTCGCTTTGAACAATGCAAATAAAAAGCAGAATGTTCTACCCTAAAAAATTATTAAACATTTAAAAATTTAGCATACATAAAATTAACTTTTTAAAAATGTACAGCTGTATGCATGGATATGTACATATTAATGTAGCCACCACTATAATCAGGACACAGAGCAGTTCCACCACCCAAAAAAATTTCCCTCCTGCCACTCAAAATCCTCCTCGACTCCTGACCCCTGGCAACCACTGGTCTTTTCTGCAGCCCTGTAGTTTTGTCTTTTCCAGAATGCCATATAAATGGAATCACACAGCATGCAATCTTTTATGTTTTGCTTCTTTCTCTTAGCATAATGCTTTTGAGATTTATCCATGTTGTGTACATCAAGAATTCATTCCTTTTTATTGCTAGGTAGTGTTCCATTGTGTAGATGTACACAGTTCATTCAGCCACCTGTTGAAGGACATTCGGATTGTTTCTAGTTTTTGACAATTATTAATAGACTGTACGAGTTTTTGTGTGAACATAAGTTTTCATTTCTCTAGGGTACATACCTAGGTATGGGCTTGCTGGGTTATATGGTAAGTGTATTTTAACTTTATAAGAAACTGACAAATAGTTTTCCAGAGTGGCTGTATTATTTTGCATTCCCACCAGCAATGTATGAGACTCCTGGTTTCTCTATATCCTTACCAGCACTTGGTCCTATCTTTTTGTTTGTTTGTTTTTTATTCTAGTCATTTTAGTAGGTGTGTAACGGTGTCCTGGTGTGCTTTTACTTTGCATTTCTCTATTAACTAATTATGTTGAACAGCATGTCTTTATTTGTCATCTATGTATCTTCTCTAGTGAAATGCCTATTTAAATATTCTGCCCATTTGTGTATGTGTAAGTGATGTTGTTTCTTTTGTGGAGTTTTGAGAGTTCCTTGTATATTCTGAATACAAGTCCTTTGTAAGGTACATGACTTGTAAATACTATCTGTAGCTTGCCTTTTCATTGTCTTAACAATGTTTTTTACAGAGCAAGCATTTTTGTATTTGATAAAGCCATGTTTGTCTCTTTTTAAAAATAGGTTGTGCTTTTGGTGTCTTATTTAATAAGTTTGCATAGCCCAAGGGTTACTAGGATTTTCTTTTGGAAGTTCTGTAGTTTTATATTTTATATTTAGATCTATGATCTAAATTTTTGTTTAAATCGTGAGGTACAGGTCAAGGTTCATTTTCTAACATGTGGATTCCAACTGTTTCAGCATCATTTGATGAAAGCTACTGTGCTTTCTTTAACGAATTGTCTTTGCACCTTTGTCTAAAGTCAATCGGCCATATTTGCGTGGATCTATTTCTAGGCTTTCTATTGTTGTCCATTGATTTATGTGTCTAGCTCTTCACCAATACAACACTGTCTTGATGATTGTCACTTTAGAGTAAGTCTTAAAATAGGTTAGTGTGAGTACTCCAACTTTGATCTTCTTTTTCAAAATTATTTTAGCTATTCTAGTCACTTTGCTTTTTTATATAAGTACACGGATCATAGGTGTACAGTTTGCTTAACTTTTGGAAAAGTGAAAATCTCATGTAGTTACATCCAGATCAACACTGTGTATTACCAGCATCCCAAAAGTCTATTGCATACCCTTGGTAAGTTATTACCTCTCCACTGCCCACTACCCACCTTTGCTCATAGAAAACATTAATTCTGACTTCTACGCCAAAGATTATATTTGTCTATTTTTGAAATTTATACAAATGGAATCATGCAATATATTCTCTTGGATGTCTGTGAGATAAGCCATCTCTGAAATTCATCCTAATTATTACACGTGGCATAGTTTGTTTTTTGCATTGCTGACAATAGTATTAATTTTTAATAATACACCCTAATTCATGTATATATTCTGTTTTAATAAGACATTTGGGTATTTTTAAGGCTATTAGAAATATTGCTGCTAAATCAAACCACAATGAGATACCATCTCATACCAGTCATAAAGGCTGTTATTAAAAAGTAAAAAAATAACAGATGTTGGTAAGGTTGTAGAGAAAAGGGAATGCTTATACACTATTGGCAGGAGTGTAAATTAGTTCAACCATTGTGGAAAGCAGTGTGGCAATTCCTCAAACAGCTAAAAACAGAACTACCATTCAACCCAGCAATCCCCTTACTGGGTATGTAACCAAAGGAACATAAATTGTTCTACCATAAAGTCACATGCACGCATATGTTCATTGCAGCACTATTCACAATAGGAAAGGCAAGGAATCAACCTAAATGGCCATCAATGGCAGATTGGATAAAGAAAATGTGGTACCTATGCACCATGGAATACTATGCAACCATAAAAAAGAATAAGATCGTGTCCTTTGCAGGAACATGGATGGAGATGGAGGCCATTATCCTTAGCAAACTAACACAGGAACAGAAAACCAATACTGCATCTTCTCACTTATAAATGATGAGAACACAAAGAGGGGAACAGCACACACTGGGGCCTGCTTGAGGGTGGAGGGTGGAAGGAGGGAGGGATCAGAAGACATAACTATTCAGTACTAAGCTTAGCACCTGGGTGATGAAATAATCTGTACAACAAATGCCTGTGACACAAGTTTACCTATATAACAAACCTGCACATGTACCCTTGAACCTAAAATGAGAGTTAAAAAAAGAAATATTGATGCTAGAATGTATTTTTACATATCTTAGTGAATATATGCATACATTTCTGTTGAGTTGCCTAGAAAAGAAATCGCTGGGTTATGGAATTGCTTATGTTTAGCCTTAGTCTATATTGTCCAACAGTTCTGCAAAGTGACAGTCATAAATGTAGTCAGTAAATTTAGTCAAGTTTAGGATCATAAGTTTGTTTGTATTAACTTCTTTTTAAATATTTCCAGAATCTGTAGTGATAGCCTCCTTCTTGTTTTTAGTATTAGTCATATGTTTCTCATTCTCTTTTTTCTTGATTAGTCCTTGCTAAGTATTTATTAATTTTAATAGTATTTTCAAAGATTTGTTGCCTTTTTTTCTATTAGATGATTCCTTTCTATTTCAATAATTTTTGTTTTTATTTCTATTTTTCTCCCACCTACCTCCTTCTTTCTCTTGGGTTAATTTGCAGTTTTGCTAACTTGATGTGAATACCTGTGTTAGAGATGGTAAGTTTTTTTTTTTCATTTCTAGTTTATGCATTTAAGACTACAAAATTCCCTCTAGCCTGTCTTTACTTGCAATAACATGTTTTCATCTAGGGTCATTTTCCTTGTGCCATTGTTGTTGTTGTTGTCCCTGCTTGTTAAGTGCTCATTTGAAACTGTCTGCTTAGCATTTATTTTTGAAAGCTATTTTCCTTGTTACACAATTCTAGGTTGGCAACAATTTTCTTTCAGCTCCTTAAAGACATTTTTGTTCACTGTTTCTATTGAAAACTCAGCCATAGTTATATTGTATCTCTCTGAACATCATGTGTCTGTTTTCTGTCTGTTTATAAGATACTCTTTTTAGTGTTTGTGGATTAGCTTTATCTGTATTTATTTTGCTCAGAATTTGTAGAATTTCAGTTTACTAATATCCTTTGCTTGTTTTGGAAAATTCTCACAATGTCTCTTCTGTTCAATTATCTCTCTCCTTTATAGACTACAACTACACTTATAAAGTTATTTTCATCATGTTTCATATGCCTCTTAAGCTCTTTTTCTGTGTTGTTTATTCTTTCCATTTCTCTGAAAAGTATCAACCTGAATATTTTCTACTGATATACATTCCAGATCACTAATTTTTTCTTCTGCTATATCTAATGTGCTTTTAAATCCAACTGAATTTCCATCCAATTGAATTTTTAATTTCAGTGTTGTATTATTAAACTCTGCATTTTCTGATGATGTTAATGGATTTCAGTAGTTCGATGAAATTTTCCATCTTTTTGTCTATTTTGATTATGTTATTTATAGTTATTTGAAATTTTATGTCCAATAATTTGAACTTAAATATTTGCCTTTGAGCCTGTTTCTAAAGTCTGTTTTTTTAAACTGTTGTTTTTGGTAATTTGATCTTGTATTCTGGCATGCTTGGCAAATGTGACCAAATGGCAGACATTATAATGTCTGCCAAAAAAATTGTAGATGCTATGGATGACATCTGCCTGTAGAGAGGATTTAATTTTCTTCTGACAGGCATATAGACCACAGGAAGATTATCTTGATCTATTGGATTTGGATTTCAGATTCAATATGAGGGTTTGTGAGAAATGGTCTTTTTTAGGTTCATCTTTATTCCTAGAGCCTACCCCTTCAAGGAGCTCAAGTGTGAGCCTGGTATGTTTATTAGAGATTCTCTTTCTTGGCAGGCTATGAACTTCAATTTTTTCCAGCACCATGAGACTACTGAAATGTCTGCTTAGATTTTTAGCTTCTTAGCAGCTGCTTTTTACTTGTTTTCTTGGCAACTTGCCTCACACATGTGCAGCTAGAAGTTGGAAAATACCTCAAGGAAAAATTGCACATATAATACCCACTTTCCATCTCTGCAGTTAGCTTTTCTTTCAGATCATGAGTCCTCAAGTTGTAGCGTCCTTGGTAGCCCTATCCACCAATTTTCAACTCCCCTGCCAATGAGACTGTTAGAAACTCTTGGCTGCTGATCTTTGTTCAGCATCTATGTTCCACAAAGCAAATTGGCAAATGCCCTGAGGATGGCAAGTAGAAACTAGTGTAGTGTTCACTTCTGTCTGTTTTTCTTCTTTCCAGCATTTTGGTCTTTCAAGATCGAGGGACATTTGGAAGATATAATGGAACTCCCACAGGAAAGAGTTTATGTAGAGTAGATTGCAAGAAAACTCAGGGATGATGGTGAGGATTGAGTGGCAAATAGAGGAAATATTTTTAAAATTACAGAAGTTTCAGCTAGATGAAGCCTGGGAAGGGAGCCTCAGGTAAATTCACAAAAAAGCCCATGAGAAAGAAAGAATCAGTTTTGAACATCTGCTTGGCCCAAAGAGTAAAAAACCATCTTAGGGCAGTCCTAATTTACATAAGGGAAGAGTTTTCTTATTCCTTTTTTTCCTCCCCTTTTCCCACACTCCAACCTATACTGAATTAGTAACAACAAATAGATAATGTGAACAAGAGTCAGGGAAAAAAAGAAAAGAAGTATCCAATCCTCCCTTCCCACTAAGATGCCAGCCTGCATTGTGTTTATGTCAAAAGAAAACACAATATCATGGAATTGCCTATATTCTAAAATAATTCACTAGGTTTTGCCAACCCTGCTTCCAGTGGGTAAACAATTGTGTCACTGAAGCTCAGCTTCCAGTTGGCTGTCCGTGGTGGCTGTATGGGGGCTCTTGGAATGCAGTTTGAAAGACAGAATGGTTCTTAAGTCTTAAAGCCCCATCCTGCCTGAAGAGGAACCTTGAAGAACAGAATTGAGCCCAATATGCTGATACATTCTTTTCTGAATTCTAAACTTTTTCCATTCTTGCCTTTTTAATTCTATCTCACTTCTAAGCATAAAATAAATATAGCACTGAAAAAGGTGTTTGTGTCCCAGTGACAAATATAATCCATGTAATTGTTAAACGGGAAATTCCAGAATCCCCCTGTGGCCTTGCCTTCTATTAGGCAGGAAGAAGCATTCCCCTAAAGACAGGCTTGACTAGAGCCTCAGTCCCCAGAGGGCCTCACTGGAAGTTAGTCTTTGGAAGTTCCAGCATAAACATACTCCCACCCACCTGGCTCATGTACAGGCCATGAACAACTTGGCTTTTCTTCCCAGCAGAGCAATTTCTGTATGAGTCACTTGTCTCCTTATTTGGGACTTTCTGCCTCAAGGGACCTTGAAGATCCATCCAATACTGTACTGAGAATGCACTCAGCAAACAATGAACAATAGAAAACCTACGAAAAAGACAGTCCCCTCCTCCATGTGGGCCTGGTACTTAGTTCAATGGAAACCAATAACCTAGGCCAAAGTAACACACAGATGCAAACACACAAGGGAATACGTTAGAAGATGAAAGTTTGTCTTTCTGAACAAAGAGACTCATCAATTCGGGTCTAGAAAACACAGCGTCCCAATGTTGGGAAGTCTTGGGCATTCTTCCATAGGAGCAGTCATAATCCCTAGACCCAACCTTCGCTGGAGCTGCTGTTGGAGAGCTGCCTGTTATGTACAGAATGGACACACTGCATAGAGCCAACACTTGAGAAGAGAAGGCTAAGCAAAAAGACACAAGAGGGCTCATGGTGGTAGAATGGAGCATACAGGCAGTGGCCTTTCCTATAAGCATCCTTGGCTTGGTCCCAATGTCCTTAGTGAAGGTTTCAAAGTTTTGTCCTGATGCATTGGCATATCACAAATTATTTGGCTCTCTGCCTATTTTCAGATCACCATCATGGAGGAACTTCACTGAACAAGAAATATATCCCTTCACAAGCCAAGTACAGTAAATGAGTTTTTATGCTTGTGGAGTATTTTTAATATTGTGGGATAAGAAGGGCCTTTCCTTTTCTATCTTAATTTTCTGACTGTGCAAACCATTATTAGTATCTTGGGGCCCCTGGAAATAGCTAAGGTCCCTATTGGTGCTTCCTTGACCATGGACTCACTAACATTTATCTGTCTAAAGTGAAAGGTATCTTTAATGATCCCAGCTGACATTTATTCAGTGCTTCTCACTCAGCTATCCCAAAGAGCTCTACAAGCTGATTTACGGGCTATCCGCGGAGTGGAAGTGAATGGTAATGACCACAGTGATGATGATGGTGATGGATCACCCAGGCTCTGGTATTTGATATGTCATGTTGTTTCTGGGGCGTTTCCAATTTCCTGAACTTCCCAGTGATTAGAAGCGTAAGAGAGTGCTCCATCCATTTCATCTTGCATTTCTCAGTGGAGATGACTCTGATTGGAGCCTTGGGAGGCCTTAATTCTCGGTCCCCCTTATACAAATTTTAGTAATGAGCAGAGGGCAGACATTTTGAAATGCTATAAAGTTTGTCTGCATCTCTCCTCTTACAGAACATGGAGATGTGCACTCACCTCCTCTTTTGGAATGCCCTCAGCCACCTGAAATTCTCTGGGGCTTTTCTGCTCCATGGGGAAAAGGGAGGAGGCAGAAGCCAGGATAAACTGTCAGTTTAGAAGGTTTATGGTGACATAATCAGGCACAGTGCTTTCTAATTTTTTTTTAAGCCATAGGAAGCCCTGCTCCCCTTTCAAACAAAATCCTTTAGGGCATCAACATGTGAAGCAGATAAAACTGAGCTGTTCCACCCCAATCCTTCACCCTCACCCCACATCATGGTGGCCCCTGGGACCTGGATGGAAAACCTCTGGCTTCCTGGGGTTCTGGGCTGTGAGCCGTACATAGGAGACCTGAATTTCTTTCTAGGGCTCCTCACAGACTTTTGAGTAAATTATTGAATATCTATGTGTTCTCTTTGTTCCATCTCTAAAATAGAGACTAAACAGTCTTCATTGAATATTACCATTGAGGCTTTTAAAGGTAGGGTGTAAATATGCCTGAACTGTAGTAATAATAGGGACAATATGATTTCAGGCATAGTTCTGAATGCTGTCCTTTATAACCTAATTTAATTCCTATAACCTCTCTATGGGGCAAGTACTATTAAATATTATTATCTCCATTTTAAATGGTGGAAACTGAAGCACAGAGAGGTTATACAAATTTCCCAAGGTCACTCATCTTGTAAGTGTTGTAGGCATGATTCAATACCAGGCAGCCTGATGCCAAAACCCCTTGATATGAACCCCTGACACTTGGTTTTAAAACTTGTTAGCATATTAGAATTGCTTAAAGAATTTAAAAAATTTCAGAAGACCAAGATGCACCCCAGGCCAATTAAATTACAGTCTCTGTGTGTGGAATATTAGTGACAGCATTTTTAAAAACTTCATTTATGGGTTGAGTTGGGTCCCCCCAAAAAGATATGTTGACACCCTCAACCTTGATACTTAAGAATGTGACCTTATTCCTAAATAGGTCATTGCAAGATGTAACTGCTGAAGTTAAATGAAGTCATATTGGAGTAGAGTGTGCCCTTAATCAATATGACTGGTGTCCTTATAAGCAGATGGCCGTGAGAAGTTGGGGCCTGGTGAGTTGTGATTGGCCTCTGATTAGAGCACAGCATAGCTGGAGAAGAGAGTGTACACAAAAGAAAAGAAGTCCAGAATGGTAGGTGAAGGCAATTTTCTTTGGCTTCCAACTTCCCATCTTCTCCTGCTTTCCCCTATTTTTCTAGTCTCCATCTCAATCTTCTTTGCCACGTCATGCATGCCCTTGAAGCATTAGAATTCCTTAAAGCTTCATGGGAGAATGCCATGGGATGATGAAGACAGAGATTGGAGTCATGCATCTGCAAGCCAAGAAATGTACAAGATTGCTGGCAAACCACCAGAAGCTAGGAGCAGACAAGGAAGGATCCTCCCCTAAAGGTTTCAGAGGGAGCCATGGCCTTGCTGACATCTTGATTTCAGACTTCTATCCTCCAGAATGGTGAGACACTGAATTTCTGTTGTTTTAAGCCATCCAGTTAATAGTATGTTGTTGTGGAAGCCTAGGAAACTAATACAGCTTCCTGAGTGATTTCAATGTGCAGACAGGTTTGAGAACAACTGCTATATTTCAATTTCATTTCTTAAAAACCTACGGTGTGGATGGGGAAAATCCCGTGTTAGATAATTTAGTCTTGATTAGGGCTGGTGCAAGTCATTTGTCATCCTATGCTAGTACTGGCTCTACCACCTTCTAAGGCATGGGCAGTGTTGACCAGGTGTATTTGAGAAGGAAGATAGTTGGCATTAGGGGAGAGTTAGAGAATCACTCCGAATGCTGCTGTTCACAGGGAAAAGTGTAGTGGTGGGAGTGACTATGGGTACAGAGTAAGAGGTGCCTGGCACAGGAGAGTTGAGGATGGACAGGTGCAGAATGAAGGTTTCCTTTACAGCCAGCACAGTATAATACTGCAAAAAGATGGTCATGGGAGATAGAGCGCATTCAATAAGGCTACCTGCAATCTAGTGATGCAGGCACAGGTAAAATAGAGCCCTATGAGAAACCATTAAGGTGTTTGGAAGAAGGGATATTCAAATGCCTCACAGAGAAGGTGATGTTTAGGCCCAAGGGTCAGATTTGATCGCTGATACGGGTGAAGGCTGTTCTAGGCACAAGGAACACCTTGAGCAAAGGTGTGGAAGGAGAACGGGCAGAGTTAGGAGGCTGCTGAGTTGTGACTGGTCTCTGGTTAGAGCATAGCATAGCTGGGGAAGAGAGCTTGGATACAAGAGAAGAAATCTAGAAAGGTAGATTAAGGCAATTTTCTTTTGGGATTTGAATATCATGATGAACGTTTCTTTCAACTTCACTTTGTAAGCAGAATGGAGTCAACAGAGGCTTTTGATCAGGGAAGAAACCCCGTCATTGACTTCAACGATCTTGATGACATTTCACAGGGGCCTCCTCCTGTGTCTGAGGCGGAAGTGTCTCATTTAATTTTTCCAATGACTTTATGAGATAGGTACTATCATTATCCCAATTTAATGTGTTTAGGAACTGAAACTAAGGAAATTTCAGTTACTGCTGAAGTCACACCGTTGGTAAATATGGAAACCTGGATTTGAACCCTGGTTATCTGATTCCAGAGTCTGCAGGCTTAACTGACTTATCACTGAGGGTCTCCTTCATTGGTGTCAAAGAAAAATAGCCACACTGGCAGTGTGAGGCAGGTGGGTAGTGGATTGCAGGAGGAGAGGACAGGGATAGGCCAGCTATAATAGAAAGTGACTTTAGAATCATATGAAATATCTCAAAAGAAGGCCAGACAAGATTTAGCCACGGCCTGTATATTGAGAAATCCCCTGATTAAAGATAGTTTACTGGGAGAAAGATGATACCTTTATTGAACTAGAGAATGCAGGAAGAGATATGCATTGGGTGGTAGAAGATAAAGGGATGTTTTTGGACATTTTCAAAAAGAAGTACTTACAGAATATCCATGTAGATGTTTGGGAAGTACACGGAAATGTAATTTAGACATAGCTATGCTGCAAGAGATGGATCATTGGACCTGATTCTGAGACTTTACGATTAGGATTGTGGAGACAGTGTAAGTGTGGTGCTTAAATCCATAAGCTCTGGAGCTCAACAGTTGGGTGGAATCTGTAACCAACTGTTTATTAGCTGTGTGTCCTTAGATAAGCCTCAGTTTCTTCATCTGCAGAATGGGGATACTAACTCAGATTCATATTTCATGGTACTGTGCAGAGGATGAAATGAGAGGAGCCACGTGGAGCACTTGGCACAAGACAAATGCTTAAGAAACAGGCATTGCATTTGTTTTTGCTTCTTGTAACCCAGAAAGATGCCCCTTGGCGATGCACCTCAATCTTCATTTCTTTTCCCTGCCAAGACCTTTCTGTGTCCACGTTAGAACTTAGTTTTCCTTGTTTAATCTTTCAACGTAGCAGCTTCCTTTTTCTTAAAGCTCAGTTTCTCTACTAACCCAGGATAATTTTTTTTTTTTTTTTTTTTTTTTTTACAGAGTCTTGCTGTCATGCAGGCTGGAGTGTAGTGGCGCCATCTCGGCTCACTGCAAGCTCCGCCTCTGGGGTTCATGCCATTCTGCCTCAGCCTCCTGAGTAGCTGGGACTACAGGTGCCTGCCACCACACCCAGCTAAATTTTTATATTTTTAGTAGAGATCGGGTTTCACCGTGTTAGCCAGGTTGGTCTTGATCTCCTGACCTCGTGATCCGCCCACCTTGGCCTCCCAAAATGTTGGGATTACAGGCGTGAGCCACCGTGCCCTGCCAACCCAGGATAATCTTTTAGTGTTTCCTTTTTTCCTTTTTCTAGACTCAGTGTGGATGTGATTTTCTCCAGTGTAGCCACCTTATTTCATGGAGTTATGTGCCTTAGACTGAGGAGGGGACCAGGCAGCCCACATTGCTCCGTTCCTCCTGTTACCTTTAATGGTACAGCTTATTTGTTTATTTCACAAGTTACCTCTGAGCATTCTTCAGCAGCAATTCAGGAATTTTCTTTGTATGCCTCACAAGCAGTGTCTGGTATACGACATAGACATATGTAGAACAGATATGAATAAAGTTGCTCTTCTTAGGCAGGATCTAGTGGAATCAGATAACAATAAGAAAAGCCTAAGATTGGTTTCCTACTCTTTTAGTACTAGAAGTGTCTATAACAAAGGAGAGAAGTGTGGAGGAAATGAGTTACTATCATCATTTCAATTATGATGCTAAGAGAAAGAAAAAGAAAGTTTTCACCCTGGAGAAAATAATGGACATGTTGTGTGGGTACGGTCATCTGTCCCTGATGGTTTGGGGGCTGTCATTAGAAACCAGTTTGAAAGAATGATTGTGTGGGTCCCTACAATAGCCTCATAACTGAGGTCCTTTCCAGGGTTGCTCCTTCTTTCAGTCCATGCCAACCCCAAGCATTGCCTCAATTTTGGCTGGGTGCAATGGCTCATGCCTGTAATCCCAGCACTTTGGGAGGCCGAGGTGAGTGGATCACCTGAGGTCAGGAGTTCAAGACCAGCCTGGCCAACATGCTGAAACTTCGTCTCTACTGAAAATACAAAAATTAGCTGGGCATGGTGGTGTGCACCTGTAATCCCAGCTACTCGGGAGGCTGAGGCAGGAGAATTGGTTGAACCCGGGAGGCAGAGGTTGCAGTGAGCCAAGATTGCACCATTGCACTCCAGCCTGGGCAACAAGAGCGAAAGAAACTCCGTCTCAAAAAACAAACAAACAAAAGAAAACAAAGCCAAAAAAAAAAAAAACCCAACAACAAAAACAAAAACTCAACACTTTCTCAAGTTACCCTCCAGCTAAAAATAGTTGTATGACTTCCCTGTGCCTAAAGAAGTGAGTACCAAAGTTTTTCGATAGTCATCAAAGTGCTCTGCCCTCAGCTCCATCTCATCTCTCCACCCTTCTCTTTCTCACACCCCTTCCATCCAGTGCATCAGAGCTTCTTGCTACTCCTCATTCCCACCTCTATGTGTGGCCTTTATCTTTGTGCTATACACAAATATCCTCCGGAGTCAGCATCCATTTGCTGAGTGATCAGCAGTCCTAATAATTCTCTCATGCACTTTGCCTCCTAGATCAGCCCTACCGACCTGCCCTCCTGGCCCCCTTACTTTCCACAGACCCACAGCTTGCCTGCCTCCTACCCTACCTGCATACGCAAGTTAAAACTTGGATTATTTGCAAAAGATCAATAAGCAAACTAATGAAATACACGTAATTGAAAATAGAGTATGGTCTGCAATGTTAAACAGTGGGTTGAGGGTGAAGGCTGTGGCCTTTGAGCTTTAGCTTTTCATAGCATCTGGCTCAAGGTGGAATAGACTTTGTGAGAGCTACAATCTTCTAGGGGCCAAGCCTACATGTCTGGTAATGTAAAGGGCTTTAGAGAGGAGGTGTTAAGAATATCCTCATGATCTGAGAAAGTAGGACTCCTTAAACATTTAATGTAGTAACAGGAAGGAGCTTGAGAGAATCTTGTTCAGTAATTATTTGTGATCCTTCTGACTGCCTATCTGAGTCATTCTATCCACCAGTCAACTGGAATTTACCAGATTTCTCTGATCCTGATTGAGTTGATTTATATAAACTATAGTGAGTTTCTTTCTGGACACAATGCTCCATGGAATTAATCAAACTTTGGGTTTGTCTACCATAATCAGTTCGATAGTTGCTTTCTGCCCAAGGATGACTCCTTGCCTTCATTAAATCTGAAGGTTTCAGCTTTTGTTAGCACACACCATCTCAATCAATACAGGCAAGTGCAGCTGTCTCCTAAATGAGGATGTTAAACCAAGGCCCCAATAACCACTGGTTACTAAATGTTTAATGATCTGCTTTGTGTGTCACAGCACCCTCATCACATTCATTCTAGGGCCTTGAACCTACCTTAAAAAAATACTCTTCTAAAATTTACCCTGTTACTTACCATTTTTATTTTCCTTATTTAAGATTTTGTTATAATGCATCAGCACACTGCACTAGGAAACACAAAGTGGGACCCAAAAGTTGGCAGAGCTGAGAACCATCAGCTCCACAGCACCTTCTGCCTTCAAGAGGGTAGCATTTCCTTAATATGATGCCTATTAGTGCTGTTTACCAAATGTTCTCATCTCTCCTCATTCCAAGTATATACATGATAGTGTATTTCCTCTCCCTTTTTGATGGTATCATGTGACTAGGTTTGGCCAATGAGCTGAAAAGATAAGCAACATGTGTCACTTCTTTGCTAGAGCATTAAGGTCAACATGAGACTCTTCCAGGTTCAATTTTCCCTTTGCTATTGTATCACCCTGGGTTTTTCAGAGAAACATATATATTGTAAGGAATTGGTTCACACAGTTATAGAGGCTGAGAAGTCCCAAGATCTCTGGTTGGCAAGCTGGAGACCCAGGAGAGATGATGATGTATGTTCCAGCCTGAGTCTGAAAGCCTGAGGATGAGGAAAGCCAATGGCATAAGTTGGAGTCTAAGTTGGAGTCTAAGTTGTAGTTTAAGGCCAAGGACAAAAGACTAATGTCCCAGGTTAAAGACAATGAGGGACCAGGCGCAGTGGCTCACACCTGTAAACTCAGCCCTTTGGGAGGCTGAGGTGGGTGGATCACTTAAGATCAGGAGTTTGAGACCAGCCTGGCCAACATACTGAAACCCCATCTCTACTAATAATACAAAAAAAAAAATTAGCTGGGCATGATGGCGGGCGCCTGTAATCCCAGCTACTCAGGAGGCTGAGGCAGGAGAATTGCTTGAACCCAGGAGGCAGAGGTTGCAGTGAGCTGAGATTGTGCCATTGTGCTCCAGCCTGGGCAACAAGAGCAAAACTCTGTCTCAAAAAAAAAAAAAAAAAAAAAGGACAATCAGGCAGAGAGAGGGCAAAGGCTCCCTTACTCAGACTTTTGCTCTTATCTAGGGCTATCTATCTACTGAGGGCTCAGATTAGATGAGGCACACTCACACTGGGGAGGACAGTCTGCTTTACCCAGTCTACTAGCTCAAACATTAATCTCACTTAGAAACATTCTCACAGATACCCCCTGAATAATGTTTGACAACATATCTGGGCATCCAGGCCCAGTCAAGTCGACACATACAATCCATCCCTTGCCAACTTGGCACCCACATGAATCTTCTTAAACCATGCTTAATTTCCAAATAAAGACAATAACAAGGCTATAATTCCACCCAACATGATACAACTATCCTGCATACAACTGAAAACACAGTAACCTCTTCCCCAGAATAAGACGTAAAATCCTTGAGAGATGTTTACCCTTCTCCTTGATATCCCATTCATGAAATAGTGTTACATATAATTAACAATACTTAAATGTTATGATATAAAATCAGTACAGCTTACGCTACACGATAAGGGAATAAGAGAGGAAAGAAAAAGATTTTTACTCAGTACACATACACACACACACACATATATATATTTATATATATTCACAACAAAATAAAAAGAAATACTCATGAAAATTACAGTCCTCATTTCTGCAACTGGTTATGTGGTCGTAGCTGCTGCTTGTAACTATCTTCTTCCACTACCCATTCTGTATTGCTTTGCCCTCTGCAAATGCCTCGGTTAGTCATGGTGTTTCATCTGATGGAGCTACCCAAACCCTTATTCCTGAAGGATCTGGGTTGTTGTGTTTTCTATTGACCTTAATCTCAGGGCATGGTGATACTAAGAGATGCCTTCAGGGATCTCCTATATTCCAGACATACTCTTATTTACCTCCATTATATAGTAGCTGCCCAACTGACCCATGTTAGTCAGGATCAATCACACCAGCCACCACAGTCAGTTTCTTCTTTGCTTATTGATTCAAAGGCATGCAGAGTTCCAAGTGGCCAGTGGCAGTGTGAATTTTCAGTTCAATGGAGTCAGTGTTTTGTCTCCTTTTAGAAGTGTTCCTTCCTTTGGAACTAAGACCCCTAGGCTAGCAGAGCATTTTACTAGTGGGTCACTAAGGTTAATAGTGAGTGGTGCCACTCCCATTTCTGCCCCTTCGTTCCTGAACCTGTGAATCCTCGCTTTGGGAGAAACAGCACCATATATTCAGAGCATGCAGCCTTCAGGAGAATCTTTCCCCAACCCTGCATGGTATTGCCACATAGCTGGTATAACTGAGTCTTCGAAAGACTATTTTACCATTCTATTAAACCAGCTGCTTCAGGATGGTAGAGAATAAGGTAAGGCCATGAATTCCATGACCATGGGCCCTGGGCTCATCGCTGCATATTAGTTGCTGTGAAGTGAGTTCTTCAACCAGAAGCTATGATGTATGGAATACAATGATGATAGATAAGGCACTCCATAAGCCTTTTTGGTAGAAGCATTGTGTGCAGGGAAGGAAAACCCATATCCAGAGTCAGTGTCTATTCCAATAAGAACACATGTAAGCTCTTCCATGATGGAAGTGTTGCAGTGATATCAACTGGCCTCCAGGTAGCTGTCTGACCACACCAGGGAATGGTGCTTATATTGTGGACTCAGTATTGGTCTCTGCTGTTGGCAGATTGGACACTCAGCAGTAGCTGTAGCTTGATTGGCCTTAGTGAGTGAAAGTCATGTTTGCTGAGCCCAGGGATAACCTACATCACTGCCACCATGGCCGCTTTGTTCATGCCTTATTGGGTCATGAATAGGATGGCTGGGAAAGTAGACTGACTAGTATCCACAAAATGGGTCATCCTATCCACTTGACTATTAAAATCCTCCTCTGCTGAGGTCACTTTTTGATGAGCATTCACATGAGATACAAATATATTTACATTTTTTGTGCATTCAGAGAGGTCTATCTACATACCTCTTTCCCAGATACCATTGTCACCAACTTGCAAATCATGTTCCTTTTAAGTCCCTAACCATCCAGTAAAATCATTGGCTATAGCCCATGAATCAGTATATAATTACATGTCTTGCGATTTCTCCTTCCAAGCAAAATATGCAGCCAGGTACATTGCTCAAAGTTCTGCCCACCAGGAGGATTTCTCTTCACCACTGTCCTTCAGGGATATCTTAGGAAGGGGCTATAGTGGTGGAACTGTCCACTTCCAGGTGGGACCTGCATATCATGCAGAGCCATCTGTAAACCAGGCCTAAGCCAAGTCTTCTCTTTCTCCATCAACTGATTCTTGGGAACTCCCCATGAGAGTGTAAGTGCAGGCTGGGAGAGAGAAGGCAATGTAGCAGGAGTGGGCACCATGGGCATTTGGACCACATCTTCATGTCACTTACTTGTGCCTTCAGGGCCTGTTCAGGCCTGATTGTGTATATACCACTTCTGTTTGATGGTGGAGTTCTGCTGTGTGTGTCCAACTGTATGACTTGGTGTGTCAGATGAAATTCAGTTCATGATGGGTAGCTCAGGTTGCCTAGTAACCTGGTGGCCCATGTTTAAGCATTTAGTTTCTACTAAGGGCCAGTAGTAGATCAAGAACTGTTTCTCAAAAGGAGAGTAGTTATCCACAGAGGATGGCAGTGTTTTGTTCCAAAATCCTGAGGGCCTGAACTACAGTTCACCTATAGGGGCCTGTCTAATGCTCCAAACAGCATCTCCATTTACCACTGGCACCTCAAACACCATTGGATCTGCTGGATCATATGGCTCAAGTGTCTGAGCAGCTTGCACAGCAGCCTGGACCTTTTGCTGAGCCTTCTCTTATTCTTAGCCTCATTCAAAATTGGTAGGTTTTGGGTCATTCAATGAATGGGGTGGAGTAAGATACTCAAATGAGGAATGTGTTGTCTCAAAACGTCCAAAGAGACCCACTTGGCATTTTGACTTTTTTTTTTTTTTTTTGGTTGTAGGGGAGGTCAACTGCAACAACTTATCCTTCACTTTAGAAGGGATGTCTTGACATACTGCACACCATTGAACTCATACGAATTGCACTGAGGTGGAAGTCCCCTGAATTTTTGTCATATTTTTTCCCACCGTCTGAACATGCAAATGTCTTACCAATAAGTCTAGAGTAGTTGCTACTTTTTGTTCACTAGGTCCAATCAGCATATTGTCATCCATGTAATAGACTGGTGTGACATCTTGTGGAAAGTAAAGGCAATCATGATCCTTGTGAGCTAAATTATGACATAGGGTAGAGTGTTGATATACTCCTGAGATAGGACAAGGTATATTGCTGGCCTTGTCAGCTGAAAGCAAACTGCTACTGGTGGGCCTTATAAACAGGTATGGAGAAGAAGGCATTTGCCAGATCAATAGCTGCATACCAAGTACCAGGGGATGTGTTAATTTGCTCAAGCAATGACACCACATCTGGTGCAGCAGCTGCACTTGAAGTTAACACCTGGTTAAGCTTGCAGTAATCCACTGTCATTCTCCAGGACACATCTGTCTTCGGCATAGGCCAGATAGGTGAGTTGAATGGGGATGTGGTGGGAATCACTATCTGTCTGGGTTCTCCAGAGAAACAGAGCCAATATGATATCTCTATCTATATATCTACATCTACATCTGTATATCTATATACATGTTTATTACAAGGTATTGGCTCATACAATTACGAGGGCTGATAAATCCCATAATCTGCCATCTGCACACAGGGGACCCAGAAAAGCTGATGGTGTAGTTCCTGTCAGAGTCCAAATGCCTGAAAACCAGAGAGCCAATGGTTTATATTCCAGTTCAAGTCTAAAGGCCTGAGAACTGGGAGTGTCAGTGGTGAAGTCCTAGTCCAAAGGCAAGAGAATATCCAGGTCTCTGCTCAATCAGTCATGCAGAATGAATTCTCCATTCCTCTGCCTTTTGGTCTACACAGGACCCCAGTGTATTGGCTCCTGCCCACCCACATTGGGAAGGGCAATCAACTTTATTCAGTCTACCAACTCAAATGCTAATCTCTTCTGGAAATGCTCTCACAGACACACCCAGAATAATGTTTAATGAAATATCTGGACTCCTCATGTCTCACTCAAGTTGACACATAAAATTAATGATCACATCACCTCTGATCTTTCAAGCCCTTGATGGTGCACTAATCTCTGTAATTCTTCCAGGAATGCAGTGCAGGTTGAGTATCTCAAATCCGAAATCCAAAATGCTCCAAAATCTAAACCTTAAACTGACTTGATGCTCCAAGGAAATGCTCATTGGAGCATTTTAAATTTTAGATTTTCAAATTTGGGATGCTGAACCAGTATGTATAATGCAAATATTCCAAAATTAAAAATACATCCCAAGTAAAAAACTCTTCTGGTCCCAAGCATTTTGCATAAGGGATACTGCATTTGAATTGCATTTGGTTTACTATTTTTCTATGTAGAGGTAGTTCCAGTGGCTTCCACTTGGCATTTCCCATCACAACAGCCCCTACTTTACAAGTCATGGAGTCAGTGTGGGGATTTTGCCACCTGCTGAGTAGATCTACTCCAATTATGCATTCTGAAACTGAGGAAAGGCCACAGGATAGGTTTAGGGACTCACTGGATCCACTGTGGGATGGACCTGAGCTAAAACTTCATTTATCACCTGACCTCCATAAGCTCCTGTTCTAACTAGAGAGCCACAGTGACATTTTGAATTTTCTGGAATCAGTATCAGTTCAGAAACAGTGTTCAGTAGTCCCTGAAAGGCCTGATTATTTCTTTTATTTTCCCAATGTACAGTTACCCTAGTAAAAGGCAATAGGAATGTCCCCATTCCTACTTACAGAATCCTGCTGGGAGAAAGATTAACAGTACACATTTTTGGTAGTGTACTTGGGTCCTTCCTTGAGGGGACTCAACCTTCCATTTATTCAAAGGGTTCTGGGTCTAAAAACTGGCTCAAGTCTGGTAGTTGATTGGGAGGCTATGACTCTCTTTTTACTGTGATTTGAGTTAGACGTTTGTTCACTTGATCTAGAACTTTTCTGCTTATACAGATCAAGTAAGAATTTAGTGGGCATCTATCTATTTCACATTTAGGAACACTGTCATTAATTAGCTAACACCATAGATCTGAGTAAGTCAGACTATTCTGATTGCTGCTTTGACTCTACTATTACAGTTACCACACCCGCTTTGCCTCTGGCAATTGAGTGCTGCCACTTGGCCTTTGCCACCCCATCCCATTGCATTTAGATTTCCCAACTCTGTCTGCAGTCCATATTATCAGTTTTGACCTACAGAGAAGTGATTGCAGAACTCAACAAGGATGCTATGTTTCCTGTCACAAATTTACTTCTCACAATAGTGGTGAAAGATGTCTTATTGGAGGCCCATCTAACTCCCTGAGCTGCAACATTAAATGCAGAATCTCTGCTTGGTGGACTCTTGTCAATAAATTCAGACTGATCTAATTTAACATTCCTTCCACCATTATCCCACACCTTTAATATCCATTTCCACATATTAACCCAGATTTCTGGTTGTATAAATTAGAAAACTCAAGTAGTTCTGGAGTATAGCACATCTCCTCATGGGTCACAATTTTTACCTCACCTGCAGGGGCCTTTTGTGACTTGAGTCTATTTATAGGTCAAGAATCAAGGACAGGTAGTAGAGGTGGGTCCTGAGGAGAATCAGTATTGTCTTCCATGGCAACTGCCTCAGAGGAGGCCATTATAGTTTCCTTGGGCAATGAGGGGTTACTCCCCTCAGATGAGATTGGAGAAGCCACTATCCCCCTACCAGTGAGGGTGCTTCTACTGGGGATGAGGAGGTCACTTCTACTGGTGGTGGGAAAGCCTCTTTCACTGGCAAAAAAGACTCATCACAATTTAAGGGCTCAATATCCCCACCTTCATCAGGGTCTTCTCACATGTCCCCATTCCTACTTACAGAACCTCATTCTTTCCTTATCAATGGTCTTACTCTAACAATAGATACCCTGTTAAGATGTGAGTTACATTTGTATTGTGATTCAGCCAGCCACAAGATGAGATTCTGCATTTGATTTTCAGCAATCTCAGCCCTGTGGCTACAGGAGATAAGGGTCTCCTTCAGAGCACACATAGATCTCTTCAGATTATTTATGCTTGAGCTGGAAATTCAAGTCCCTGAACTCATCTTTGTCTTTCACCACTTTGTTCAGTAATATTAGCAGCAATCAGCCAATTTAATAATAATATTAATTAGTTTTCCAAAAATGTTCAAAAGTATCATATACACAGTCACCCAACTCCTTATTCTTATAAATGGTTAATTAGGAGTATCCAATGATGATATTTTGTGTC
Organism: Gorilla gorilla gorilla; assembly: GCF_029281585.2. Taxonomy (NCBI): domain Eukaryota; kingdom Metazoa; phylum Chordata; class Mammalia; order Primates; family Hominidae; genus Gorilla; species Gorilla gorilla. The sequence continues at coordinate 54,017,976 of NC_073241.2, forward strand.
CCTATTACCTGATCACTCTATGGCCTATCATTGCACTCTTTACTACTTGAAATAGAGTTACTAGTATCTTTAGATCTAATTGAATTAGAGAGCCAATTCCAGAAACTCTATAACAAATTTAGAAAACTCATCCTTAAAACTCTGTTCCTCTAGAATCATTCTTGGTACCTAAATTTGTATTAGTCTGCATTCTCCAGGGAAACAGAAGCATCTTTCTGTCTCTCTCCCTAGCCCTCCCCCCCACACATATAGTGTTTTGTATATAAAATACACATATAACATAAAGTGGTTTATTATAAGGAATTGGCTCATGCAGCTAAAGAGGCTGACAAGTCCCAAGATCTGCTGCTGGCAAGTTGGAGGCCCAGAAAAGCTGATGGTTTAGTTCTGGTCTGAGTCTGAAGGCCTGAGAATCAGGAGAGCTGACAGTGTAAATTCCAGTCTGAGCCAGAGGCCAAAGGTGGCAGAAGACTGATGTTCCAACTCAAAAATAATGAGCCAGCAAGCGCGCAAATGTTCCTTTACTCAGACTTTGTTCTATTCGGGTCTTCAGTGGATTTCATGAAGCCCACCCACATTGTGGAGGGCAATCGGCTTTACTCAGTCTACAGATTCAAATGCTAATCTCTTCAGGAAATGCCCTCACAGACACACCCAGAATAATGTTTAACCAGATATCTGGGCACCCTGTGTCCCACTAAGTTACATCACAGGTACTATGGCTGACAATTCTCTAAACTTGGCAGCTCTGTCAGCCTTGGACATAGTGATGATAGCAGAGATTTAGAGCAGAGCCCTAGGCAGGCAGGTAGCATGAACAAGAAATCAACCTCTATTGTTTCCAGCTACTGGTGTTTTCCGGTTTTTGTTACTGTAGCATAACTTAACTTCTCTCAGTGAGATGGGCAGCTTGCAAGATTAAAAAAACAAAACAAAACAAAACAAAAACTCTTGAAAGGTGTGTAAGGAGCACATTACTAATATATTCTTGCTAATCTGACAACTCCCAAATTTACATTCCTAACTCATACTTCTTATCTGGGCTCACACTTACCTGTCTAACTGCCCTCCTTGACACATCCACTTGGATGTCTCAAAAGATGCTTCAAAATCAGGCCTGGGGTGAACTTGTGAATATTTCTTAAACCTGGATTTTTTCCAGTCTTGTGTCACCTGTAGCACCAGCCTGGTCTCTGTTACTTCAGTCACTGTCATCATAAACTTCTCTCTTATTTCATGGGAAATCTAATGAGACATAATCTTTTCATCACAAAGTCTTGATGATTCTACCTCCAGAACATAGCTTGTCTCTCTCCGCCCGTCTCCATCTTCATTGTCAACATTCTAGTCAACGCCACCACTACCCATCGTTTAGATTACTGCAGTGGCCCCCAGTGTTCTCTCCATCTCTCTTGTGTCTTTTCAACTGACTCTGCATAATAACCAGAAAGATCTTCAAAAAATATGAATAAGATCTTGTTTATACCCTTAATGGCTCCACATTGAAACTTAGAATAAATTTCTTACTGTGGCCTACAAGGTCCTGTGTGACCTGGATTCTCCTATCTCTCCAGCTTCATCTCTTACCTGTCTGGCCCTGACAACACTAACCATCTCTCAGTTGCTAGAACAAATCAAGTCTTTCAGGCATGAGGGGCTTTGCTGTTGCTGTTACCTGTGGAATTCCCTTCTGTTGGCCTACAAATTGCTTATTCCTTTCTATCTCTTAGTCTCAGCTAAGCAAGGTGAATAAGCTCTAGAGATCTGCTGTACAACACTGTACCTATGGTCAGTGACACTGTACTGTATGCTTAAAATTTGTTAAGAGGGTAGATCTCATGTCAGTGTGTTTATTACAATAAAAAGGGTAGGTCTCACTGTTATTTTCCAATTGTTCCTATTCATTTCCTTGAGAGTACTTACCACAACGTGCAAATTCATTTAATTCACTTAATTCATTTTTTATGTGTGCATTGTTATTTTCACTAGAATGAAATCTTCAAGGGGACAAGAATCTCGTCAATCTTGTCATCATGACAATCCTGGTATCCTGTGAAATGAAAATATGTAGAATGTTTTCATAATATGTTTGAATGAATGGATGAATGAATGAATGAATGAATCCTTATTTCACAAATGAAGATAAGACTTAGGAGGCACATGACTTGCCCAAAATACACACTGAGTGGCAAGGCTGGGTCTCCAGTCACATTTTCAAACCCTGCAGTCTGTGCTTTGATTCCACATAACATAGACTTTCATGTTGCCACCTGAAAAGCAGAAAAAGGTAATGTTCTTGAAATCCATTTTTTACCAGAATCCTATGTACGCTTCCCTTTTCCCTCACCACTACAACGGGTGGCTTTGCAACACCAGCAGCCTGGCTAGTTTATTCATTTTTCATATTATAAAATGTTATTAAACTGCACCACACAGATAAGTACTAGAAAAATTGCCAGGTTATTTTCCTAACATAAAATTAGCCAATTTGCCTGTGTATGGGATTGGAAGGGATGCAAAGCATCCCATTCAAGTGATTAACCTCTTAGTTAATAAAAGCAACAATTTCATGTGTATAAATAATATAATAAAAGAACATTCATATCAAAGTTATGTAGCCCTCCCCTTCCTGTGTTCATCTCCTTAATTGGTAAATAATTCATCAAACTCTGAAATGAATTGTGTTCCCACCCACATTTCTTCATCCAATTATCATGAAATAGGAAAGCAGGCTCTTTCTCCCTTTGGAAGGCATGAGATAATAAAATTGTTCAGGGCTTTCCTGAGCCTGTGCTAGGATAGATATAGAACCCAGCTGGCATGGGCCTTGTCAGGTAACTGAGCAGTGCTTCTTGAGGCTCAGAAGAACTGAGCTTGTCCTTTCAGTTTGACCTCCTGCACCCAAAGTTCATGTATTTGTCTTTCCACTAGAGTGCCCATAAATATTACCTGTTGTGAGTGTGACTTTCAATAGAAGAAAGAGGCTGTGTGAAAGAAGCCAGTTGGCTGAAAACTTTAATATGACTTTTGCATCAAATGAGTTGCACAGATCCATTTTTACAATGCTGATGAGCCACAATTCCTGGACACAGAAATGTCCTTTTGTGTTGTAAATTATGTAAGATTATTGCTGAAAGTTTCTTGTGGGAGCTATAATTTTTTCCCCTTTGGACTTCTTCATGTGTGGAAAAAACCCTACATTAGATATAAATTAATATACTCTTGGGCTGATGACCTTTGGTTTTTTGCCTTTTACCTTTAAATTAAGGTAGAATAATGCCCAACATAGTGCAATTTGCCTTTGCAAAACTCTTATATGTATGTCACTATAATTCCCAAGGATGGTCCTGCTAATAAATCCCATTAAAAAATCCCTTTTTTGAATCGTTTTTGTTCCTCTCATGAGTTCTGTTTAGAATTTTATCACTATCATATGCAACAGCTTTAACTTTGTCGTAGATAGATCACAGAGGTTGTGTACTGAACTTACAATAGCAGTGTTTATACCTGGGGTTTCTTTATTTTCCCTCCAATGCATTAGAGTTTTATGGAAAAAGATAAAACAGTTACTGCCTCCTTTACCACAGCTTTTTGAATAGCCTCTTCAGCTTGAAGTTTATGGATGCCGAAAAATCATCTTAATTTGCAGATTGTGGAAGCACTGTTTTCTGGGCCTTAGTCTATAGCCAAGCAAAGAGGGAAATGGAAATGTCAGCAGCAGCATTTATGATGGACTCGGTGGGGAAACTTTTCCTTTTGAGTCGAGATGGCGCAAATTACCCAAGTGGGCTGGTGAAATGTTGTGAATGAGATTCAGCCATGAGCTTTCATTCTTCTTCATTGTCAGTTGGTCAATTGCAATATTCAGCTTTACCTTTTGTACAATTTGAAGTTGTAGCCTATATTTTTGCTTAAAAATGATAGCTTGAAGACAAGACATTTTAATTCCTCTCTAAAAATGTCCCCTTCTCTTTTCAAATAAACAAGCTATTCTTCACTCTTGCTTGAGAAACGGTATTGTGAAATTCTGGTTATTTCTGCTACTTACGGCTGCTCTACAGAGACAAAGACATTTCTGTAGAAATGAACAATGGGAAAAGAACTATACCGGAATTAGATTGACTGGACTTGCTCAAGCAACTATGTCTTAATCTTAATTAACCAGCTTTTGACATCTGGATGCGGGAATTGCCGGCTCTGTCACATGAGGACTTTATAATCAGTGTCCTAGGGGTGGCTATCCTGAGAATTTTTCTCTGTAGAGTAAATTCTTTCTATCAGACACTGTACACAATATCCCAATCCACAGCAGTGAAACTTTGATCAAGGTCAGGACAAATGGACTTGGAGGAATTTCTAGTTGAGAAGGGCAGCTATTTTTTTCTGTGACTGGCAGGAGAGCAGCTTTTCTTTATTTGGGAAGGGCATACTCTAAGAGCAAGGTGCAGATTTGGGGGTGGTCTTCCCATGGCATGCTGAGCACGAAGGCCTGCCTGTCTAGCCAGACTGATCAGCAGAAACAGCTTTCTTCTCCTCAGATCCATCTCCAATCTGATGATTAGCAGTGCTCAGCTAAGGATTAGAGAAGAGACAGTCTGCTGCCAACAAGCCCTTTTTCTAAGCAAGATCGTGAAACACACAACACTTGTAACATTGATTTTGGTGGCCCTCTCCCAGACCCCCAATCTCCCTCCTCCTGCCAGGTCTCCACCTCTCTTGGTTGTTTTTTCTCCTTTTGCTTCATCTTCAAAATCTAGCTAGCCATTGTCCTGGTCCTTTAAAAGTCCTGATCTCACCATCTTGATAGTAGAAAGGGACCAGGGAACTAACATGTACCAACCTTCTATGGTAACCAGCCCTTGTTTAAGAAGATACAGCTGTGCTTGCATTTGAGCCGCAGTTACACATATAAGCTATCTCTATTTTACGGATGAGAATACTGCGTTTCCCAGTTGCCTAACAGCACACAGCAAGTAGAGTCAGAATTGGAATAAAGTGTCTCTGACTTCAAGGGCTATGCCCACCTTACCCTTTCTACTTCATCCCTGCAAGGTTACATAATTTCTTAAACCCAGTTAAAATTCACTTATTCACATATAACATTTTATAGGATGAAGTTTTCAGTGAGACAGGTTGACAGGGGAGAGCTTTCTGATCAGACTAACTTCAGACCCAGAAGGCAGGGAGTCCCTCAAATCCTTCCACATGGCAGGCTGCCTCCTCTGTCTTTACTCATAGGTCCAGTTTTGACAGGGACCAGGTCATGACCCAAAAAAATGTGGCTGATTTTGTATAATTTCTGTTTCATTAGGTGACATTTTGCCCTACTTTCTGTGACTCTGATATTTCATGTAGATTTACACATTTGCCTTCCTAACTCAGGCCCTATTCATCCACTCCAGAAATTACCTGGACTGCCCTGTTCTGACATAGCCTGGTTCTCCACCAGCAGTCTCACCTAGTGCCCTTTGGCTCTGTTGTAAGTATGTGGTTCATTTGCAATCATGTTTCCATTGTCTCACTGTTGTAATGTTCTAAAACTCTCCCCAGTCTTTTTTCACAGTTCCTTATTCCTTTTTCTGCCCATTACATTTGTGCTATTGGCTCCATCTTCCTTCTTGCATTCTCCAGTATTGACATATACTTTTATTTTTTTATACCTGATGGATGCAACAGGGTGTTAAGTGGGATTTTTCTTGTGGGCTGAGAGCTAGAACCCAAACCCAAGAACAGGTATGCATTAATTGTCTTCATCTTCTAAAGGGATCTGTATTAGTCTGCTCCAGCTCCTTAACAAAGTACCACAGACTGGGTGGCTTATACAACAGACATTTATTTCCTCTCAGTTATGGAGGCTAGAAGTTCAAGATCAAGATGCCAGCAGGGTTAGTTTCTTGTGTGGCCAATCTCCTTGGCTTGCAGACAGGCACATTCTCACTGTCTTTACGTGGTCTTCCCTCTCTGTGTGTCTATGTCCTTATCACCTCTTCTTATAAGGGCAGCAGTCATATAGAATTAGGGCCCACTCAATGGCCTCATTTAACCTTAATTACCTCTGTAAAGGCCCAATCTCCAAATACAGTTACATTCTGAGGTACTGGGGGTTAGGACTTCAACATGTGAATTTTGAGGAGACACCATTCAGTTCATAACAGGATCCAATGGTAAATGTGTCTGGATAGCTCCTTGGGGCTTCTTAAAAGGTAACCATGCTGGTGGGGCATGGTGGCTCATGCCTGTAATCCCAGCACTTTGGGAGGCCGAGGCAGGTGGATCACCTGAGGTCAGGAGTTCAAGACTGGCCTGGGCAGCATGGTGAAACCCTGTCACTACTAAAAATACAAAAATTGGCTGGGTGCGGTGGCACATGCCTGTAATCCCAGCTACTCAGGAGGCTGAGGGAGGAGAATCACTTGAGCCTTGGAGGCGGAGGTTGCAGTGAGTCGAGATTGCGCCATTGCACTCCAGCCTGGGTGACAGAATGAGACTCCATCTCAAAAAAAAGAAAGGGACCATGCCTTTTTGTGCTACCTTCACAATCATTCCACCCTACATATATGTAGGAGAAAATCACGGGGTGGGTAAGTGAAGCGGGGACAGGGAGGTGGTCAGCTGGAGTGCAGTATTTGTAGTAAAGAGATTTCCTCTTCCTTTCCTGTGGGGGTGCTGACCTCCTTTGCCTACAAGCCACATGAGGGAAATACCAAGAGTATTACTGGTAAGGATTGGATGTGCCTATAAGGAGTGGTGACTGTCATCCCAGCCCTGGCTCGGTGCTTGCAGAGTCTGCTCTAGTGCTTTCTGGTGGAGAGGAGTCGGTATGAGGAGAAAGCTCTTGAGAAGGTCAGCTACTGTCTTTGAAGTTTGGAGGTCCCCATGACCTAGTGACAATTGCCCATTTTGGTTTCCCTTTAATCTTCAAAGGCACAAAGCTTGCTGGGATAAATAGCAGAAAGAGACTGGAAGAGGATGGGGATACCTTTCAAATGCCAATTCCCTGAATCCCTTGGAGGGCACAGAGAATCTGCATTGGTCTCAAGAACTCAAAAGAAGAACCATGGGGATTAAAAAGGAGGCACGAATCATAAAACATTCAGGTGATTAACAAGAGTTAGTCCTGCCCCCTTCCAGAGAGAAGGTTTGGGGGCACTGAACAGTGGCAGGGACCAAAGAAAGGTGTGACTGTCCACCCTCTCTGAAGGGGTCCTTCTCAGTATTGGGAACTGTCCCAAGAAAACCATGGACACCATTTACACATGGGGGAGCACTGCACAGAAGATGACCCCAAACCAAGCCAGAGGAAGACCACTCCCAGAAGTCAGCCAATTATATGAGATAATATCTGCTATCTCTTCCATCCTTCTTCCTGACTTCAGCACATGGGATGGGCTAGAGATCTAGATGGAAGAGGAATGTGAGGTGTCCCCAGAACAGACTAGATCCTCCACTCCAACCCTAAGGTTGGGGAGGAAGAGAATTGAGAAGACGATGTAACTGTCCTCTTGGGCTGATGCCTCGCTACCTCTTAGTAAGTGGAAAAATTAAATATCAATTTGGAGAAGAGATCACAATGTTGGACTATACTGGGATGAGTATTTAATAGCTGAAAATGCCTGGAAAGCTGTGAGTTTTGCTGGGATATTTGAGGTTGGAAATGGAGATTTGACATCAAGGTGAAGGCAGCAATTTGAGAACAATAAAACCGTTGTATCTAAAAGCAGTTCAGACCATTCAGTCATAAATTGTATTTGATTGCTGTTGAAAAGCCACAATGAATGTTATTGTTTGGCAAGAATAATTCCATCGGTCCTTCCAAGTCACTGGTTAGATTTTAGGTACAATTGGATTAAAATAGATAATTAGGAAGCACATTTCTCATTATTCAGGATGGATTTAGCCGATTCACAACTTCAGTTGCAAGAGATTAGACTGCAAACTTAGAGATTAGATTGAAATATATTAGACTGAAAATTTCATTTTTTGTTTTAGTTTGCCTTCTCCCAGACAGTGTGTTGACGTGGAAGCTGTCAGGGCTCAGAAGATCTGGGGTCTAATGGCTCCATCCATAACCACCTATATCAAAGCAGTCACATCTTAGGAACTTATGGTATCTTGATTTCTTTCCATTGTTACCCTAATTCAGTAAGCATTCGCAAAGTCTCTTATGAGGATAGCAGCTTTAGAATTAGACCATGTAGGTTAGAATCCAGGGGCTATAATTTACTGGCTGTGTGATCTTGGTCAAGCTACTTATCCTTTCTGAGGCACTGTTTTCTCATCTTTAAATGTGGATGTGGCAATTGAACTGGGCCACAAAGAATCAGTAGAATCTCCTCTGTAAAATGGAGTATTTGAACTATGTGATGTTTAAAACCTCTTCAATTCTAAAAGCCTATTCTATATAACCCCACAGGGAAGAGAATGGATTTCAACAGAATCGTGTGGCTTCAGATGATAAAGAAATAAGAATTTCCAGGTTAGATATCAGATATAATACTTACAGAGGTTCTGGATTTGTCCTCCTAATTAAAAAAATAAACTAGTGACTTGTCTGATTGTATGATTTTGCTATCATTCTGCTGAAAGTTAGAGATGAAGTGAATCAGTAGTTTTCAAACATGAGTCCAAGAATGGGCAGCATTTGATTCACCTGAGGAGGTTTTTATAGTATTATCAAAATCTCTGTATTTGTTGATTTCTTATCTACTTTTTTGGGGTCAATTACTGAGTGTTAAAGTCTCCAACTCTAACTGTGGATTTGTCTCATTGTTTTTTACTTCTGACAGTTTTTGCTTCAAGTATTTTGGAACTTTATTATTAGGTGTATACACATTTAGGATTTTTTTCTTGAATTGAACCCTTTTATCATTATGAAATGTCCCTATTTATCTCTGTCTTGTCTTGAAGTATGGTTTGTCTGATACCTATATAGCCACTCTAGCTTCCTCCTGATTAGTGTTTGCATAATACATCCTTTCTATCCTCTTACTTTTAACCAATATGTATCTTTCTGTTTAAAACTTCATCTCTTTTAAACAAGTATGCATTTGGGTCTTTTCATCTAGTCTAATAATCTCTGCCTTTTAATTACAGTGATTAATCCAGTTAGATATAATGCAATTATTAATGTAATTAGATTTAAGTTTATCATCTTGCTATTTGTTTTCTATTTGTTCCATCTATTGTTTGCCCCTTTTTTCCTCTCCTTTTCTGCCTGCTTTTGGATTATTTTCAGTATTGCATTTTATCTCTACTATTGGTTTATAAGCTATAGATATTTGATTTATTTTTAAAATTGTTGTTCTGGATTACAACGTGCATCCCTAATTTATCAGAATCTACCTTGAATTCCCATTATGCCACTTCCAATATATAGAATTTTAAAATGTATACTTCAATTTTCTCCTATTGTAATCATACTTTCTGTTATGTATGTTATTGATCTAGTTTGAATTTGTGTCCCCACCCAAATCTCATGTCAAATTGGAGGAGGGGCCTGGTGGGAGGTGGTTGGATCATGGCGGAAGATTTCCCCCTTGCTGTTCTCGTGAGAGTGAGTGAGTTCTCATGAGATCTGATGGTTTAAAAGTGTGTGGCCCTTCCCCCCTTCCTCTTTCTCTCCTGCTACCATGTGAAGAAAGTCTTTGGTTTCCCTTCACCTTCTGCCACGACTGTAAGTTTCCTGAGACCTCCCAGACATGCTTCCTGTTAAGCCTGTGGAAATGAGTCAATTAAACCTCTTTTCTTCATAAATTACCCAGTCTCAGGTAGTTCTTTATAGCAGTGTGAAAATGGACTAATACAGTTATAAATTATAAAATACATTGTTAATATTTTTACCTTAAACATCAACTATCTAAATAAGGAAATTTTAAAAACAGGCAAAAATATTTTTGTTGGCTCACATATTTATTATTTTTAGGACTTTTCACTTTTTTACATAGAATTGAGTTCTGATATCATTTCACTTCAGCCTGAAGAAATTCCTTTAATAACTTTTGTAGAGCAAGTCTGTTGTTGATAAATTCTCCCAGCTAACGTTTATCTAAAACTATCTTTTTCTGTCATTTTTGAAAGGTAATTTTAGCTGGATATAGAATTCTAGGTTGATACCTATTTCTCTTTTGGCAGTTAAAAGATGCTATCTCATTGTCTTTTGCCTTGCACTATTTCTGAAGAGAAATCACCTTCCATTCTTATCATTGTTGTCCTGACTGTAATATGTCTTTTGTATCTGGATATTTTTAAGATTTTCTCATTATATTTAGTGTTCAGTAATATCACTATAATATGCTTAGAGTTTCCTTTTTACCTACTCTTCTTGGGGTCTTTTGAAGCTTCTTGTATCTGTGGGTTGATATCAAATTTGAAATATATTTGGTCATTATTTCTTGTAATACATTTTTTTTCCTGCCCCAGTGTCTTTCTAATCTGCCTGAATCTCTCTCTCTCCTTTTATTCTGGTACTCCAATTACACACGTGTTAGCCCATTTGATATTATTTACTAGGTCACTGAGGCCCTGTTCATTTTCCCTCCAGTATTTTTCTTTCAGTGTTTAAGTTTGGAGAGTTTCTAATCACCTAAGTGTGCTTATCATCTCTTCTGCAGTCTCCAATGTGTTGTCAAGCTTATCCATTGAATTTTTATTTTCAGATATTATACTAATTCTAAAATTTCCATTGGGTTCTTTATAAACAGTTTCTGTTCCTTTCCATAGAGTCCTTATCTGATTACTCATATATCCACCTTTTCCATTAAATTACTGAATATAATAGCTGTTTTAAAATAATTTTCTGCTAATTCCAGTAATTAACTGTGTTACCTCTGGGTCTATTTATATTGCTGGGATTTCTCTTAGTTATGAATCACACTTTCTTGCTTTTATGCATGTCTAATAATTTTTAGTATGTGTTAGACACTGTGGATATTACATCATTGAAAATATGCTCCCCCTCCCATTTCTATAAAGAAAGTTGCATTTTGTACTGTTGGAAAGCTCTTAGTGGTAAAACAGCTTGACCTGTTGAGGCTTGGCTTCAGGCTCTGTTAGAGAGGTCTAGAGTAATCCTACAACTAAGGTGTGGTCTTTTTTGGGTCTTAACAGACCCAAACAGAGTTTTTAGAGCATTCTTTACACTCTAGCTGGTCAGGACTTTAGCATCTCCCAGTACTGTGCACCTTCAAAATGTCCATTCTGTTCCCAATGCTTTGGTAGCTGTTGTCTGCTAGCTCTCACAGAGTCTAACTTTGTAATTGTGCAAATTAATATTTGATCAATAATTTAAGGAAACCCTTATGCAGATTTCTGAGGGTCCATCTATTTGCAGTTATCTGCTCTCTGGTGTTCACACCACACATTCTAATTGTCTCTGCAAATTTAAATTCTATTTGAACTTAGAAATAAAAGGTACCTTAAATAAAAGGCAACATTGTAATTTAAAGATGAATTATATCTCTATAGTTAGAAAAATTTAGCTGTTATTTCTTTCTCCTTAATAATAATTTTCCTGAAATCTGCAAGTTGGCAATATCTTTCGTAGGAATATCATTATTTTGCAGATGATCTCTAATAATAACTACAATTAAAATCTTAGCATAAGTTAGTCACTGTGTTGACTGCTTTCTGTAGGTTATCTCACTTAATTGATACTCCCCTTGATAAGACCTGTGACTGGCTCAATTTTCCTGTACTAATTTATAAGTGTCCCCAGACAGAAAGCCAAGGTGAACGTGGAACTCGGTTTTTTTGTTTTTCTCATTCTCTGTATGTTGTAAAATACATGAAAACAGTTACTTCATATATTTTTGTCCAGTTTTATAGTTGACTATAGTGGGTAGGTGTGATACTTCTTACTTTGTTACTCCTGTAATCCTGAGGAACTTTTTGAATACGTAGATTTTAACATTCTGCCAAAACTTACTGATTCAGAATCTCCAAAGTGATCCTAGAAAGTGGCTTCTGTGGTTGGGATGTTGGTCTCCTCCAAACCTCATGTTGAAATTTGGTCCCCCATGTTGGAGGTGGGGCCTAGTGGGAGGTGTTTGGGTCATGGGGGCAGATCTCTCATGAATAGATTAATGCTCTCCATGTGGGGTAAGTGAGTTTTCACTCTATTCAGTGCCCTCAAGAGCTAGTTGTTAAAAAAAGCCTGGCATCTCCTCTCTCTCTCTCTTGCTTCCTCTCTTGCCATGTGATCTCAGTACACACCAGCTCCCGTTCCCCTTCCACTGTGGGCGGAAGTAGCCTAAACATCACATGCACATGCCCAATCTTGAACTCTCCAGCCATCAGAATCATGAGCCAAATAAATCTTTTTTCTTTATAAATTACCCAGCCTCAGGTTCTTCTTTATAGCAACACAAAATGGACCAAGACAAGTGTTCATCTTTCTTCTGATATGCAGTCAGGATTTGGACTCACTAATGCATCTGACCTTTCCAGGTAACATCAGGCCCTGATTGCTCTGGCCTTAGAGCATCTTGAAGAGCTTCATTTAAGAATTTCTACTGATATATCTTTTACCATATCCCACTGGGAGATCAATTATGCATTAGCTGGGCTTCTCCATCACAAAGAATTCCTCAATTTCCAGACTATTTTCAATCTTTAGAGTTCTTTATTTCTAATAATCTTCCTAAATTAGAATAAACAATTCCTTATATTCTTAGTGTTTACACCTTCAAAGTTTAGTAGACATTTATTTTGTCCTCTGTCAGTCATCATTTAACTAGATTATACACATTTAATTATTTTAATGTACCCTCATAAATCAACCCTTAAACTCCCCAATCATTCTGGTTGCAAGAGCTTGTCCTTTCTCTGGATGAGGAAGGCCAGAACAGGACATCTTTCTTCTGCCATGTTTTCCTGAGGAATAGGACTGATATCCCATCTTCCTCAGTCATAGCCTCTGATCTGGAATATTCATTCTATGTATTTGCAGACTTTTCATTACTATCGGTTCTATTTTAATTATATTGTAAATAATTTTCAAGTTCTTAATCTTCCTTCTTTCACTGAATAATAGTATTTAAGGTTTTATTCTTAAAAATTTAAAATACTTTCGCATTCCTCAAGTGGAATGAATCCATTAAAAATCCTGTGTGTGTAATTAAACAATCTTAGTGTCCCTAGATTTCTCTGTCATTTCTGGCACCTGGCATTCCTTCCTTGGAGGTTTTCAATTGTGGACTGTAATACTTCCCAGAATAATGAGAATTTCGATTCCACAAATCACCCAAAGCCAAACATCAGTTTCTTTGGCCAGTAAAGCATGCCCAGTTCGCTGATGGCTTTCAGAGGGGCTGACAAAAAGCCTTAGATAATGCACTGAGTATGGTACTGTTTAAGGCCATCGCAGTGTGCTGTAATTATTGTGGCAGGCTCCTTCCTGTCTAGAATATCTCCCTGAACAGTCGGTAGTGTGTCTTGGGGTTGACAGGTGGCTAGATTCCCCTCTGTGTTAGTGACTATGTTAGATGTTGCCAGGAGAATTTAAAGCAACATACACAGCATCTTAGCACTTGAATTGTTCTGATTTTCCCCTCAGCTCTGTGCAATATGCATTTCTTAGACACATGCAAGAGAAAAGCCTCCTTTCCCCTTTTTTTCCTGAGAGCCCTCCTCACCAAGGCACATCCTCCAATTTGCTGGCTGCCCCCAGGAGCCATCCTCACTGTGTCCCCCGACATTCCTGTGCCTATGTTTTATGCAAAGATGTGAGCAGCTGGCCACCAAACCCCTGAGAGTCTGTGTCTTTTGTGTTCCAAAGCCTCTTCTCTGCCTTCTTTTCCCTCCCCTCCTGGCTTCCAGGCCATGTGATCTTTCCCTCACCACTCCCCTGTGTCAGTATTCACTGGATATGGTCTGTGTGCTTTACATGCCAGGCAGCAGTGCTGAGGAATGCTGAACTTTCCTAAAACGTGGTTGATAAACACAGGGAGTGGTGTCACAGAATGTCTCATACTTAATAGGTCCTCTCGGCTGAGGCTTTGTTAAAACCTTCTGAAGAAGTGCCATATTACCAGGCAGAAATCTAAAGAGCCACTCCAGCATAGTGGACGGAATACAGGGGTCGAAAGACAGTGCCTGTCATGAGGCTTAATTCAAATACTGTATATAAAATTCTAAAATTTGACTGCTTAGGTTTTAATCCCAGTTCTATCACTTACTATCTTGTGACCTTGGTCAAGGTCACTTGTCCTCAGATGTTTCATCAGCAAGTAGAACTACTCTGTAATAATAGTTCCCACACCAGGCTTGTGATAAAGATTTAGTGAATTTATATATATATAAATATATGGTGAATTTATATATATATGTGTGTGTGTGTGTGTGTGTATATATATATATATATACACACATTTAAAAAATGTCTAGCATGTCATAGGTGCATAATAAATGCTCAAGAAAAGGTAGTTAAAACAGTAGTAATAATATAATTATTTTTATCGTTAGGCACCTCAACAATTTACCAGCTCCTGTATATAACTTAATGACTTCAGTGGTCTAGGATAGCTCATAAATTTGTAGACATAGAGAACAAATTAAAGTTCCAGTCCATGTTCTAGGTCTCATTGTGACACAGTTCCTGGTGGGAGGGACCCTTGTGTTGACTGGTCATGCCATTTGACCAAGATGCTGTATTATCTCACTGCCTGAAAACAAAGTTATAGAATTCAAGATTCAGAGTGTGGCTAATATGAAGCATGGAGGTCTTCCTTCTGCCCTGATCATAGGGAAATTAAAGCAGGAAGATAGACTTGCTGGTAAGTTTAAATAATCCTGAGGCACAGAGGAAAACATAACCTCTATATCTGTGCCTAAAGTCATCCAATACCTTCCTGTTTTGAGCAAATTCAGGAAAAATAAAAGGGCCACTCTCAAAGCCAGAAATACAGTCTTTTAAAAAAACAAAAGCGGGCCCAGATGTGTGTGTTGCCTCATACCTATAATCTCAGCACTTTGTGGGGGTCGAGGTGGGAGGATCGCCTGAGGCCCGGAGTTCAAGACCAGCCTGGGCAACATAACAAGACCCCATCTCCACAATAAATGTTAAAAAATTATCCAGGTGTGATGGCATGCACCTATTGTCCCAGCCATTCAGGAGGCTGAGGTGGGGGGATCTTCTGAGCCCAGGAGTTCAAGGATGTAGTGAGCTATGATTGTGCCACTGCACTCCAGCCTGGGTGACAGAGCAAGACTCCATCTCAATTAAAAATAATTTTAATTTTTTTAACTTAAATTTAAAAAAACAAAGTAGGGGTTAATTTACTGCTCATTCAGTAGGAAGTCAGCCTTCTAGAGGTGTTGGACAATGGTAGGAAAGCCTCCAAAATTGAAAGAGGCTGTTGGAAGGGGTTAGGCATGGAGAAACGTTTCTAGAAGCCCGTCTTCCCATACCTTGGACAGCGAAGCTAACTTGTTGTCCAAGCCCTTTTTGCCTTGTGCCCATTTAGGGAACATACTCTTTACTGCCATTGGCGCTCATTGCAAGAACTGCTCTCATGAACGAGGAGGCAGGACTGGCTTTGTGCAGGACTCAGGCCTCCAGGGTGGGGCATAGTCAAAGTTAGTGTTCCTCTTTGGAAAGAGGGGTGATGTTCATCAGAATGGAATCTGCCTCAAAGAGAAGTTCGTGTGGCTCAGTTCAAGGGCTGGCTGAGAGTCGAGCTGCCTCTGATTTCATCTGACCCTGAGAGAGAAGATAGAGATGCACTCCTGTCTCCTATTTATCATTCTCAATGGGAACTGTGTGGGCAGCTTCCATTACGCCAGGCCAAATTTAGACGAATGAAAAGGTCGACTAAGTAATTATTGATTTTATATGTGTGCATAAATTAGAGCATGGAGTCCTTTAGTCACTGCTAAAAATAAGCCTTCTATGGATTGGGTTTGGGAGACAGAGGGCCGATGTAACAAGGATAAAGCAATAGCTCTGGTGGTAAATCTGTACGTTAGATAACTATTTCCTTATGGGTGTCATGATAGTTCAGGATGTGAAAAACATCAGCCAGTGGAGCATTTTGGATATCGGTGAGAGGATTGGACGAGGCAAACCAGAACCGTTCTTTCTCTTTAATCATAAAAATGATATTGGCCATAAGCCTTTTAGCAACAAGCTTCTCTCAAGCAGCAGAGACTTATGAGTGCTATTCTGAGGAGAACTAGTCAATATATTAGTTTTCTTTTAATTATGCAGCTGCAGCAGCAAGTCATGCATGAGTTTTATGGAGCTTTGCAAATTTGCCATCGGTTCTGGGAAGTAGAGAATTTATTTGTATACTGTGGAGCAATTTGCTCTGGTTAGAGGAGAGAAACCATACCCTTCCATCTTAAAAATGAAGAGCTGGTATTTGAGTGGGAAATTCCAAGAATCTAATAATCAAATCAGCCAAGGCTGTTAATTAAAATTGATGAGTATTTAGCATTTATGTAACACTCTAGAATCTTGTACTGCTGGAAAATTACCAATTGCCTGAAGTTTGCAACTGTTAACATGCTTATAAGGGGAGAACATTCTGGTGATAAAAGAAGAAAGTATTTTGTTATCAAACATGGTACACTTGTGTGAATATGGCTTTACAAGTTTTAGAGATAAGTCTAGCTAAATTTTACAAGTATCTGAACTCTGGATTTCAGTGGTTCAAAGTCAATTTAGGCATTATATGTGCATCTTAAATTCTAGGTTACAGTAATTCTCTCTTCTTCTTGGTTAGTAGTTCCTGTAATACAGAGAAGCAAAAATGTCTTGTTCAAGCTCAACTTGTTATTCCTTAGAAGTAGCCTCAAGGGGGAGTAGATTGCTACACTCTGCTGATCTAATGGGCCACAGTAGCTCCCAAATTGAAGAAATGAGGATTGGCATGTCAAGGAAGAGGGGTAGCTGAAAGGCGGTGGTGGCCTGTGAATGGAAATTATAACCTCCAGACCCACATGACCCTCAAAAGTAGGTCAGCTCTGCTCTAGGCTCCAGTCCCCATCCTGATCAGCACTAAGTCAGTCTTGCTACTCATCCAGGTGTGACCTTGACCTTGCACTCCAGTTTTCATAAAGGGGCTCGTCCCTTGAGCAGAATATCTGGTCTCTACTTTGTATCCTCATCCTGGTATCTGTGTCCTTGTCCTGTCCCTTGTGGGTAATCTGTCTAATGCCCTAGTCTGTTTAGAGTTGTCTTAATTGCCAGTTCTTTACCCAAAATCTAAAGGTCTACAGCCTTCCCTGTCTCTTAACTCCTGCTGGACTAGATATTACTGGCTTCTAGAATCTTCATGTCATCCTTTGAATGGATTGGGATACCCTCTGCTCCCTGGGGTTGGCCATCTCTTCCCTCACCCTACTTCATGCCAACTAGCAGCCTGGACAGACGTTTATTATCATACACTTTCCAAAGTGCATGTCCAATGTCCAGCAGAATGCCTAGTTCATACTAGGCATTCAACAAATAAATGAATTCATTCAAATAAATAAATTTATTCTCCCTGCCGGCCAGACCTTCCTTCCAGTATTTTCTGGCAAGGTCCATCATCTCAGAGGTTTCTAGATCTCAGCTCACTCCAGTTTGCCCAGGTTGTCTTGCCCTACCATGAGCTGGGACACAGCACCAAGATATCACACATCTTAGGTAAATTGGTGTCATTGGCAAGATGTGTCCTCAGTTCCTCGTTTTTCTCTCCAGGCTCTTTTTTTTTTTTTTTTTTTTGGCTTTCTCTAGTTACATCTTCTCCATTTCCTCCTAGTTCTCCCTCAGAAACTCCAGGATAAGTTTTATTTGATGAAATCAATTCATACCGAAGTGCTGATAACTAACAATTTTGGGCAGTTAAGCCAGTAAACTTCAAGGTATAGCCCTGGGTGGTAGTTAGTGAGCCAAGAGGAAGCTCAACCTGGGAATTATAGGAATGTTTTTAGAAACGGGATATTTAGCCTAGAGAAGAAGCATTGTAGGAAGGTCACAGCAGCTATTTTCAAATATATATATCTTTCCAATGTGTGAAAGGCAGAATACATCTATATTGTGCAAACAAGAATGGATGATGATCTGTCCTGAGGGTAGTGAGTGCACTGTTCCTGGAAGTTGAGCCTAGTGCTCCTTCAGACCCAGCTGAGAAAGCCTGGTCCTGGGTGACAGTGTGGGATAGCGACGTGGTGGATGCCTCGTTCTTGATCCTTCTCACCTTATGTAGTAGTATAAACCCAGGCTGAATGGCACCAAAAGCATTTTCCCAGCTGGGTCTTATCCTCACAATTCTGCAGCTAGTTCCCATTTCTCCTGTCCAAGTGGTGTTCCTACATGCTTGCTTCTATGACAGATGGAATGTCGTGAACATTGTGGTTGCCTCTCTTGTCCAGTTATAATAATCCCATTCTCCTGGTCAAAAATTGGTTTAAAAAATTATGTGGCACAATCCTGGCCAATGTATTTGAGAGAAGTCTTTTAGGTTAGGGATAGTGGTCCTCGGAAGAGTTTCCTTTCTTCCAAGAAAGGAAGACAGGGTCTACCTCATTCCCCCTAGGAGTGGTTGTGTCAGTTTGTAATGCCTGAACTTCAGCAACAATCTTTCCCTGGCCTGATGTAGAAGCCAGAGCCATGGATTCTTCACAATGAGATTCAGGAAGCTTCTTTAACTCCTTTGAAAATCATGAAAGATTTTCAAAGAATCTTTGTGAGAAGAATCAAGTACAACTTCTAATTAGATTGGTTCAAACCATACTGTGTCTGGTCTTGTGTTTTCTAGAAAGATGGTATCATTTTCTTTGTTCTTCCCTGTGGGGGAAACCAGGAAAATATTATAATTTTCATGTTGAAGTTAGTGTACCATAGTTGTAATATGTATCTTCAGTAGCTTTCTTTTAATCAGTACTTAGATTAAAACAAAACTGAGTCAAGTTAATCACCAAATGTAAAGCAGCCCATCATGAAGACATGGCCACACAGAGTGTGCCACACACAGTGGCCATGGCCAGCTGATTTTTCTCCGTGACAGAGATGGAGCTTAAGATAGTTATCCTTTGAATGGATCGGTATACTCTGTGTTTCCTGGGTTGGCCATCTCTTCCCCCAACCCCCGCTTCATGCCAACTAGTAACCTGGACAGACATTTACTATCATGCATTTTCCAAGGTGCATATCCAACATTCTCTTCACTCCCAAATCCTGGGGACAGGAAGAAACTGTTGAACATTTTGAATCACCGAATCAAATGTGACAAAATCTCTGCTAAGGTTTGGCTAAGAATGTAGAATGTGAATTAGATGATGGATTTGAAAGTACCTTGCAAATTACAATGTGCTGGACACACAGAAGGCATCATTGTTGGGAGTGTTGCTTCCTGGAATAGTAAAAGCAGCCCCGATTTAAGGAAGGCATCTAGAATCATCTGTTTTCTAGCTGACTACTCAGGTAAGTACTTACGGGGCTTCCTCTTTGACAAGAGAATCAGATGGTTTATCTGAATTAGTAAAGGGCTACCGGGAAGGTAGGTGGCTCGGCTCTCACATCAGGAGTGGGTTGAAGTTATTGGCTGCTGCTACATCTTTATACACAGCTCACAATCCCATTGCAGCATGTCACATCTGATATGGGATAATGCAATGTGACTAATGTAATCAGATGTGAAGTGCACTACAGCAACATGTCAAGTTGGAAAATTTGAAAAGAGAAATAGACTTCTCTCTAAATCATGGTTGGGTTCTTTTTCTCAGCTGGAGGGCTCTGTTTTCAGACAGGAGAGTTTTCTGTGGTGACCTTCTGGCCAAGGGCACATGTCAGGAGGGCCAGCCTTTCCCGAAGGTGGTGACCCTGGGCACATGAACTGGAGCATCATGGATTGACCCCCACCTGCCTTTCAAACCAACATACGTCACCTCTTTCCACAACAAGGCATTCATTCCAGAGGTGTATGCTGCAAAGCTCTGATTGCTCAGAAAATGAAAGGTAGTCTATCAATTTCACAAAGATTTAGGAATTGTATGCCTGGAAACTAATCAAGTTTCAAAGGAGGAATTTTAAGGACCTGAAATGGTTGAATAAAGGCAATGTCATTCAAGTATGTGTACAGTTTTCCAAAATAATAAGTAATATGGATACATAATTTTTGGTATATTTGTAAAATGATCTGTCAACTTTCTTTATAAGCTTCCTGTACATAGTGGGGTGGGTGATCTTTATGACCCTGTCTCATTGACAAGTACGAGTTACGGGAAAGGACTCTGTGGCTTGGTTTAGTGGAGACATCCAGTCTCTTCTTCCCCAGATGAGGCATAGTGCTTGTGCTCTCTCTCTCTCTCTCTGTTTCTCTCTCTCTCTCCTCATTCCCACCCCTCTCCCTCTTTGAAGCCACATTTACATTTCTAAGATGTATATAAGGGTTAAGGAGCAAAGAGAAGCTCAGAGACAATGGCTCAGTCAGTTCTAACAAATACAATGTCTTCATCAGTGGTGTAAAATGGAGCTCCTCTGTGTGAGGCAGGTGCAGGGAGGGTGCCAGGCCCCACCTACCACCCTACCAATCCCAGCTTGCAAACCACTGCCCTAGGGCATAGGATCAGAGACTGCAGAAGTTTCATGGTGAAAGTTCATTTCACTTTCTCGTGGCACAGTTGGGAAATGAGCCCAGAGAAGGCTGAAAGTGTCCTAAGCTCACCAGGCTTTGCTGGGAATAGAACTTGGCCATCCCATCCTCCCAGACCAGCGCTGTTTTCACTGTGCTGTGGACACTTAAGCTCTCTCTCACCATCCCTTTTTGTGCAGATCTGCTTTTATAGTGGGCCCAGGAGGCAGCAGGACAAAGCCAATTCCTTCCATGGACTCATCCCTCTCTCCACTCCCTCCCTTATATTTGCATCCTGTCCATCAGAGGGCACAGTTGCCCCGATGAAGGCACAATCAAGATGGGAAACAAGAATTTTGTCAGCCACTTCCATGGACCCCCTATTTTGCTGCACAGTTCCTCTTTCATGCCTCCTACCCTGCTGTGCTCTCTCTGTCCGTCAGACTGCCTGCCTTCCCCAAGTCCTTTCCTCCATAGAGCTGTACCCTACTCCCATTGCAGTCCTTCCATATCTTAGCCCCTGCCTGCCTTTACCTTGGCCTCCCCTACCCCTCCATTAAATCCTACCTCTCCCGTGTACCATTTTATTGGAGTCTGCCCTTTGCTCAGTGATAGCTGGCTAATATGAGAAACTAATCTGTTTTAATGTTTTAATGTGTTACCACTCGCTAGCCTCTGCTAGCAACTTAATGAGATTTTGAGTTTTGCTTGTCTCATCACAGGTCCTCTATTCAATTATAAACTCGGTGAGGGGGAAGTGCCATTTGCTATTTCTTCCTTAACTCCCATAGCAGCCACAGAGTGCTGGACTCGGAGTACTCTACGTTGATGTTGTTGAATGAATTAAAGGAAGGGGGAAGTTAGGTGGCTAGACCTGAGTGGAGAGAAGGTAAACAAATACTATGACACAGTTGTTTTTCAGGCAATGCCAGTAAAATAGATTGGCAAGAGAAACTGGCAAGTCCTTCCTAAAAAGAAGTTTCAAAATAACCAGAGAGCATGCATGAACTCAACCCAATCTTCAATAAAGTTTGCTTTAACTAAACAGCAGCAACAAAACCAATATTACTATACATTAGCTATTTGGCTAAAAACCGGTCCTGAAATCAAAGGTTTCTGGTGTGTGTTCCATCTTTAAGAGTCCAAAGCAAAAATGCAGACAAAATGTATGTGTCATTAAGCCCCATGGGTACTGCAGAAATGCATTACCTGCAGGTTTGGTGAATGTAGTTTCTTGCAAGTTGAAATACAGGGAATGAAGAATCCAGCATGGCACTGCCTAGTAGAACTCTCTGTGCTGGAAATGTTTCTGTCCCTGCCCTGTTCAAGACAGTAGCCACAGGGCACTTGAAATGTAGCTAGCAGGACTGAAAATTTAAATTTTTTCACTTTCATTTAATTTTACTTTACAAAGTTAAAAAACAACTTCATATTTAAATAGCCTTACATCATTTAAATAACCTTCTTACTTGAAGTGTTCTCCAAAGATTGGGAATTCTGGGATAATAATAATTATGTGATTTTTAGACAATAATATTATTTTGAATAATTTTTTATTACCTGACAGAATAATATCTACTATTAAAGATGCGGAATCTCAAGATCCATCCATGAGCTACTGAATCTTCAGTTTAATAAGGTTCCAGGTGATTCCTAAACACCTTAAAGTTTGAGATGTCCTTCTCCAGATCAATGGATCTCATCCCCATTTGAATCACCTGGAGAACTAGAATCACCTGGATGGTTTTAAAACCGTTCTGATGCCTGGTCTCCACCATGGGCCAGCTGAATCAGAAATCAGCTTGGCCACCCACTAGTCTGAGGAAGGAATTCTCCTTAGAATTTGTTTAAGAAACTTAAAAAGGTTGGAGTATATATGCAATAAGGAAATGAAAAGGATTGAATGACACTTAAAAATGTAGACAATTTTACATCAAAGAGCCACAAGTATGCATGTTAGTCTCAAATAGTGTACTCAGAAAAGAGGAACACAGCTGTCATATCGAAAATATTCTCTTTACCCATCAAAATCAGAAACACTCTTAAGGCATGATAAGTGGTTAGTTTCTCTTAGCCTGGGAGGCCTGGTCTTGGTTTGGGGAGCATTGGGTTGGAGCTTATGTGATGTTAGTGCCCAGGCAGCCAAAGAATGTTACTAGTTTTAAGAGTCCAGGACTGTTCAGTCAGGGTGAAGTTGAGCACATTGAGCCCAGTAAAAAAGGAAAGGGGGGGGTTGAGAAGATGACAGATGACTCCAGGGCCCTTGAAGAAATTCATGTGACTCCAGGAGACATGAATTTCCATGGGAACCATGTGCTAGGATATGTGACCCAAAGTGAAGGATCATTTTTTCAGACACCAAAGACATGCACAAACAAGTCCTAGCTTCAGGCAGAGAGGAGCAGGAGAGTCCTCATTCGTGTTGGTCAGAAGATTTCAGTGGGAAAGGCTGTCTGCAGGCTGTACCTTTTTACTGAGAGGACTTAGATTTGGGAACATCCTCACTGCTTTCCATCCACCATCCATGCTCAGTGAGCCTAGAACACCATTCAAGGAATGTTCTGGGCCCTTCTCTTGGGCTGTATTTGGGAAGGTAGGAAGTTACTATGGTGGTTGAAAACAATCCTCTTTCTGATCTCTTCCTTTTCTGATGAGGAACATGTTTCATTATGATTTGTGCTGTAAAATAATTACCTTTTTGTGCTGAAGTCAAAATTTTCAAAACAGTATTGTATAAATGAAGATTGAAAATGTAAGTTTCATAATGGACCAGGAATAGGCCTGCAGACCATGGGAAGGGGTTGAATATGCCATGCTGGAAGGGTACCATGGAATAAACCACCTACTTAGATAAGGAAGGTCAAAAGGGGCACTCATCCTGATTGCAACTAAATTCAACAATAAGTTTTCATTAAATAGTTGCAGAGTGCACACACTGTTCAGGTACTGGAGATACAGTGGTGAACAAAGCAGAAAGTCTTATGACCTCTCGTTACTTACTGACTAGTCAGTGGCCCCAGATGTAAAACATGCAGATAAATAAATATATATTATAATGAATACCTACAAATTGAGATAAGGCCTCTAAAAGAGAATTACAAAAAAGAGAACACAGGAGGCTGGTAATTTAAATTTTGGCAGAAAGGATTAGAAAATAAGATGGTGGGTTTCACTTAACAGTCAGAAAGCCTCATACAGATTTGGACCCATCAGAAATAATGACAAACCTAACTATGAATGGTCAATTAAAGATGAGGATTAAAAATACATTTATACACTAGTTAAGGAAGGGTTGAGAATAAATGCAGTGTCAAACTGAGGGGCCTAACCCACTATGAACAGAATTCAGTGCTCTTGGTCAAAGATGACAGAGAAGGTTGAAGCTGAGAAAACTCTTCTAAGGTGGGGAGTGAAAGGATTTGTTGGTCAACAGTGAAGCTCAAGTGCAAGCAAAAGCCACAGGAGCAGATGCAAACACAATGCACCATTGAGGCAAAGCTATCTCTTACATTCTTCCTGCTATGGCTTGGCCGGTCAGCAGCTGGGAGGCTCAAAGTCTACTGGACAACACCCTTTCCCAAGACCTGGAGGATTCTGCCAGAGAATACAACCCTAGAGTCATAAAAGTTTGGTGACACAGGGACTACAGTGTGCCTCTATTCCAACACCCCATCTGATTTCACCATGGACCTCAGGATTTCTTTCTTGGTCACCAGATAAACCCACACTGACTGACTGGGCTCTGATTGGAGGTCTCAATTGCTCTGGTCCTTAAAATCCAGCCCTTAGACTTGGCCCACTTATCTCTGACTTATTCTGTTAACTTGAAGCTTACTCACCGGTATGTGTGAAGGCTGGGTCCAGCCACAGGTTTTAGGATAGTACCAGGGCCTACCCTTATAGTGACCACATGCCCTCTACATCCCTCCCAAGGCTTATTTCTGTTACAAAATCCTCTGTTTTGGGCAAACAAACCTATTCATAGCTCAGCGGGTACCTCGTGAACATCCTTGGCTCTTCACTTTTGTAACAGGGCCATGGCATCTCTACATCCTTTCAATCGTTTAAGACCCAGCTTAAATTCCAGCTCATATAAGAAGTATTCCTGACCACCTCCATTTTCTATATGTTCATGAGTAATACAGTATATCATTTAAGCACTGTTGGGTATCAGAAACTAGTGTAATTGGCACATTGAATAAGGAAGGCTCATGGAGTATAATAAAAAAGTCATTTACTTTTGCCTCTCACAGACCATGCCAGTTTGTTCACTCCTCTACCCATTTATTTATTTATTAATTCATTCACTAAATAGAAGTTTGTTGAATGTTTACAATGTCCAGGCATTATTCGAAAATCTGGGGTACAGTACTAAACAAAATACAAATGCTTGCACTTGGGGAGCTTATAATCCCGTGGAGAAAAAGAAAAACAAAACAAGATATAAAAGTACAACACTGGCCAGGTGCAGTGGCTCATGCCTGTAATCCAGGCACTTTGGAAGGCCGAGGAGGGTGGATCACCTGAGGTCAGGAGTTCAAGACCAGCCTGGCCAACATGGTGAAAACCTGTCTCTACAAAAACTACAATAATTAGCTGGGCGTGGTGGCACATGCCTGTAATCCCAGCTACTCTGGAGACTGAGGCAGGAGACACTTGAACCCAGGAGGCGGAGGATGCAGTGAACCAAGATTGTGCCACTGCATTCCAGCCTGGGCAACAGAGTGAGACTCTGCCTCAAAAAAAAAAAAAAGTACAACACTTCATATGTTAGATAAACATGCTAAGGGTATAAATAATACAGGACAAGGAGACATACAAAGTCAGCATTTTTAGGACAAAAAAGCCTCCTCTCCCTGAGAGACTGTCTTTTGATTAGAGACCTGAAAACAATGAGCATGGTAGCTAACAGACGCCTGGTGGAGAGGCACCCAGGCAGAAGGGACTGCAGGTGAAGAGGCTTTGAGGTGGGACTTCTGCTACTCCAAGGTGACATAAGCAATCCTCAGGCTTGGTAGTGTTTCAAGCTGGCCTTTGTCTTACAGGGCATTTTTTTGAGTGCTTTTAAGAGTTTCCCCTAGTTCTCTTGATATGGAGAACAAATCTCTTCTAGGTTGCTTATGGCTCTTTCCTTAAGCCCCAGGAATCCCACATCTCACTCTCTCACTGGTATCACTGCCACCTTCCCGGCAGCCCTCTTGGGCAGTTTCTAATGATCTCATGCTGACAGCATGCTAGCCTGCCAGTCTCTGGCCTTAGATTTTCCAGCCAGCAGTTAGATATCATCCCAATGGATCCCCCCGCTCTTTGGATGGACATATTAAGTTTCTGCAGGGATGTTGGGATCCTATTAAACAGCAGGAAGAAAAAGTAAAAAGAAGGAAGCACATCTTCCTTTTGGTGAGAAGGCAAAACATTCGACATTCTTTTAATCATCGAAGTTTTTTTTTCAGTCTCTTCAACTTGTTTTTCTCAGCTGAAGTGGGCAATCATCAAAGAGTCACAAAATGGTTTTAAACTTTCTTTTACAAGTCTTGTTTGGTGATTTCAAACCTCATTTTGTCATGGCATATACATTTGATGGGGAAGATAGCTAGCTAGTGTTATAGTACTTCAGGCTCACTGATCACATCCTTTGTGAATACCCAATACTTCTAGCACACAGTAGGTTCTTGGTACCTACTTAATGAGGAAGATAATGTGCTTTCTGGGTATATATTTGGTGGAGAAGCTCAGCTAAAAATCATGCCATTTAATATTTTAGGACTATGTTTGAAAGTCTGCAAATGGGAGGTGCTGATGAGTACCCAGCTGACTGCTATACAAAGCTTCTCTGATCTGCGGCAGTTACTGTCTCCACCACTCATTTGGTACTTAACACGTACTGCTCTGAGTTGTTATTTTAATTAATATCTAATTACAAAGCAATACATGAATAGACTATCCATATAAGTATTTAAAATATTACATTTTTGGGACTCAGAAAACAGTGCCCCAAAATGGAAACCTGAGAAACAACCTCAGAAGCAAAAGTTTCTCTGCGACCCTCTCCTGCCCTCCTGACTCTCAGTCCCATTCTCCCCCAAGGCTAGCCGTAGAAACCCCAAGGTGGGTCATGGAAACCAGAACGTCTTTTTCCCAAAGCCGGCCATAAAACCTAAAAATATTACGCTAACTTTCCCTCCACCTGTCTGTGTAAAAACTGGCCATAAAAAAATGATCTGGCCTACCTTGTTTGATTGTAGGTCATAAAACCCCCATTCCAGAGGGAGTCTTGCCCAACACCCAGAAGGAAGGAACGCTTGTTCAGAGAGGCGAAGGAGAATCCAGACACACAGGCCTTGCTGGGTCTCCCCATTCAGTCTATTAATTTAGATCATATCCTTTTTGTTCAATCATATTTCTATATGGCTGTCCATACTTTGTTGAACCCAAGCATAAAAATGGACAATTTCCCCCATATCTTTGGGTCTTCATTTTGAAGGCTTTCATATACACATTAAATAAATTTATATGCCTTTTCTCCAATTAATCTGTCTTTTGTGAGTTTATTTTTCAGCAAATCTTCAGAGGGTTAAGGGAATGCTTTCCACAGCCTCCAACAAACATAGAGTTGAATCCCTTTCCACCCTTTAGCAATATATGAAAGTTCATTATTTTTATGTACATTTTGTTATTTAATCTTTTAATTCATCTCTAGCTAGTGTTCCAGTCCCTCAGGCTCACCAATCACATCCTTTATGAATACCCAATAATTCTAATACATAGTAGGTGCTTGATAACTGCTTGATGATGAGGGTGATGTGCTTTCTGGGTATGAAATCTTATGACTAAGTAGATTTGGAGTTGAAATCATACCTTAACACAATCATATTCTCCTATATGTGAAGATATAATTTTATACAAAAGGTATAAAACATTTATTATTACTCTATGTCATGTTGACCCTGTTGACTTGCTTCTTAGATAGTTTTCTGCAATTAATTGGCATTGAGACTTCCGTCCCGGTCTGTAGCCTTCAAAGAAAAGTTCAACTTTGAGACTGATTCGAGGGGACATTTTTCTATTTTTGTTTATCTGCTCACATATCTATTCATTACAACATTTTGCTATTTAAACAAATCAATACAAATTTATTTAATGTGTACATGGAATGAGGACCCAAAAATATAGGGCAAATTGTCCTTTCTTATGCTTATGTTCAACAAAGTATGGACAGGACAGCTGTGTAGAAACATGATTGAACAAAAGGTATGATCTAACATTATTCGACTGAGTGGGGAGACCCAGAAAGACCTGTCTGTCTTAAGTTCTGATGTGTAAAGAACTTGGATGTTATCACTTCCATCCTTACAACAAGAAAACACTGTACAAATGGAAAACCAATAACATTTCTTGTACTCATCAAAGAACTGAATGTGCAGGGTATACCTCAACCCTGAAACCTGGAGAGACAGGCATATCCAGAGAGGCACGTCTGAGATCTGTGTACCTGGAGCAAAGCTGCTGGAGCTGTAAGCTGTCAGAACACTCAAATGCTCATTCTGATGAATTCCTAGAGGCTGAGTGTGTACTAGCTAGAGAGGGAGAAGCTCCTGGGGATTGCAATCTTGAGGGAAGCTCTCACTTTCATGGGCTTTATCTCCAGGGACCCTACCAGGTTCTCACAGCTAAGATCTGGGAAAGATTCCCTCATGGTTCTGGACAAAATACGAGAAAAAAATTATTATGAAATACACAAGGAGGCAATATAGGGAGATACCATCTCTACAGAAAAAAATGAAAATTAGCCAGGCATGATGGTGTGTACCTGTGGTTCCAGCTACTTAGGAGGCTGAGGTAGGAGGATCACTTGGGCCTGGGAGATCGAGGCTATAGTGAGCTGTGATCATACCACTGTCTTCCAGTCTGGGTGACAGAGTGAGACCCTATCTCAAAGGAAGAGAGAGCGAGACAAAGAGAGAGAGAAGAGAAGAGAAGGAAGGAAGGAAGGAAGGAAGGAAGACACAAAGAGACTTCTCTATAACAAAGGCCTACTCCTTAGGAAAAAAGACTTTACTAGATAGAGCCTTATCCCAGTTGAGGAGGGGCATTCATCCCATTCTAGCACCCTCTAGCCTTCCTGTCTCACCTGAGGAGATGTGGGGGCGACAAAGAACAGTCAACAGAGGTCATGTTTTCAAGGAAATAGACTGTGAACACTGCATCCAGAGAAAGGAATACAGATCAGATGAGAAAAAAGTGATACCGTGGGAGAAACACTTATGAAGGTCACAGCCCCCAAATACAAACCCACTAAAAGATTGAGATTTAATTGGGAGATTATAGAACACTTCCTTTTGGACACTTTACCACCATATCAGCAGGGCTCCAGCATAGTAACAGTGGATGACAGCTGAAATTGCTGCAGGACACAGGCTTTCTCTGAGGAGGAGTACTTAGGGAAACCCAAGGTCAAGAGGAAAGACAAAAATGACACTACAGGAATTTGAATCTCTGGAGCTAACGGCTACTGAGAACATTAAACATAGCCCAACTCCCAGACAGATTAACACAAATCCTCAACGCTAAAGGCCTATTTATCTGGGTTCATTTTACCCAATATAACATGTCCTGCTTTTAACAAAAACCTACAAAGCATGCCAAAACGCAAATGAAAACACAGTTTGAAAAGACAAAGTAATCATCAGAACTAGATTCAGATATGACACAGATGTTAGAATTATCAGGCAGGGAATCTAAATAACTGTGTTAGGGGTTTTAATGGAAAAAGTAAACAATATGTAAGAAAAGATGGGTAATATAAGAAAAGAGATAGAAAGTCTTAGAAAAAATCAAAAGGACATTTTTGAAATAAAAAAACCGTAAGAAAATTAAATGCCTTCAATGAGATCACCAGTAGACTCAGCACAGAGTTGATAGAGAATCAGTGGGCTTGAAGATAATGAAATACAACAGAAAAGGGAATTAAAAACAAACAAAAATGACCATCCAAGAACTGTGGGACAAGTCTAGAAGGTGTAACACACCAAGGGGAAGAAGGAGAGAACAGAGTAGAAAAAATCCTTGAAGTAATAATGGCTGATAACTTTCCAAAGTTATGATAGACATCAAATCATGGATCCAGGAAGCTCAGAGAACACTATCCAGGATTTAAAAAAAAATTCCACACCAAGACCTATCATAATCAAACTGCAGAAAACCAAAGACAAAGAGAAAATCTTGAAAGAAGTAAGAAGTGGGAAAAACACTTTATCTGTAGAAGAAGAAAGATAAGAAATACAATAAACTTCTCATTAGAAACCATGAATGCAAGAAGACTGAGGAATGGAATATTTAATGTGTTGAAAGAAACAGACCACCAACCTAGAATTCTATATCCAGCAAAATTATCCTTCAAAAGTGAAGGAGAACTAAAGACCTCAAACAAAAACTGAGAGAATTTATCACCAACAGACCTGCCCTGCAGGAAGTGGTAAAAAAAAAAAAAGTTCTTCAGCAGACAGAAAATAATATAGGTCAGAAGCGGAGTGCTAGAGAAGGAGTAAATAAACCACCTGTCCCCAAGTGAATAGAATCACATCTGTCTCAGCATAAGCACATGTCTGATCTGTGAATGATGACTGTGTTTTAAGGAAAGAGTGTATACTCTTGCACTCTTGCGGTATGGTTTAAAAATGTTATACAATAGTTTTGATTTTTTTTTTTCCAATTCTTGCCAGCAGGAAGTCAAGTTTTGGTTTCTTATAGGCTTGTAAATAGTGAATAGAAAGTTTAGAACTGATAAAAAAATATTGAATTTGCAATTTATAAAAGCTATGAATCTTACCTACATCTGCATATGCACATTGTACATGTAAATGTATTCTAGTGACAAGATATGGGATAAGTAAAGGATTTACATAGTGGAAGGTACAATTTAGAAAAGAAAATGCTTTAGTAAATTCCTCAATTAAAAAAAAGCTTTGTTAAACAATATTGCCAAATATTATAGTTAAGGACTTTACATAGGAAGTGTTTAAAGAAAATAAAATCTCAGCTAAACATTGGTATATTTTTAACACACAGTTTTTGAGATCCTTCTATGTGTTAGCTGACAGAGATACCAATATGATTAAGCCCTGATGAAGATGAGAAGCTAATTGTTTGGAGGTGCCATTTGGTATCTTACACGATAACTGTTAGTATTTCAGTTGCAGCTTAATATGCTCCCTGTTGAATTGCAAAAGCATATTAAATTAGAGGCGGCTTGATGACAGGGACAGACCATGTGTCTAGATAGCTCCACTCTTGGCACAGTGCCTAACACGTAATAGGTGCACAACAAATGTTTGTTAAATGGAAGTTTACAGGGTTGGCAAATTACCACCTGCAGGACAAATCTAGCCTTTGGGATAAATCCGACCTGTGTTCTGTTTTCGTAAGGCTCTCAGGCTGAGAATGTTTTATGCATTTTTAAGGCACTGTATACACACATACACACACACACAAGATTAATGTGACAGACATTATGTGGCCACAAACCCTAAACTATTTATTTCGCCCTTTACAGAAAACATTTGCTGACCTCTGCTTGATTGAGGTATTCCTTTTAACTCTTCCTGAACTTTGTCTTGGAGTAAGGTTTCTCCTTGTGTAATTATATGACCCCTTGGCACAGGCTTGCCAAAGTGATCTTCCTCAGCTGCCAGCTACATCCCAGGAATAAATGGTTGGCACACCCAACTTGGGCTGTAGTCCGCTTCACATGGCCCTCTGAACTTGCCTGCTTAATCAGCAAACAGGTTGTGCCATTCTCTTTGGTTTCCTGGTAACCCTTTACTACACAATCAAAGGAAAAAAGACCACTTGTGACATCAATGTCCCACATGAGGATTCTGCCCATTTAGAAGATTTCCCAGATTGCTTTTTCATCTTATCGGTTTTTATCTTTTGTTGTTTCCTTCTTAACAGTGCACATGCCTATTCTCTCCCATCAACTGTTCAATCTTTAGCAACATTTATAGCTCCCTGATCATGGATACAAACTATTTCAACTAGACACTCACCAACTTGTCAGAAAAAGCCTGTAGTTCCTACAATACAGTAGAATTAAAATTTGTTTAAAGAGTTTTATGAAAAGTAAACAAAAACTAAACCAACACATAAGATTATAGTACATAATTTGATATGTATGTGTTTTAACTAAACTATATGACCTTCAAGGGCAGAGATTTTTTTTCTCTGTTCCCCATTGCTAATTTCAACACATGCTCAATAAAGACTGATTAAATGAGGTGTGTCTGAGGCTCTGTGAGGGCAACCTATTACAAACCAATTAATAAAGATATGCGGTCATTTTGCATCCTCAAACCAGAATTCTGGAACAAAGCTCCTGAATATACAAGTGATGAATATTTAGACTTGAACTTTTCACTGTAGCCAATGGAGGGAAAATCCTTTGCACAGTGGGGTGTAATACTGAATTTTTATGGGTCTCCAGAGCATTGCCGATTCAGGGGATATGCAAGTAACCTCTAACTCTTTTCAGAACTTGCCATTTAGTTCACTTTTATTATTTGTTTTTCTGGGAACCAAAGGTCAAACTTGTTATATTTGCACCGTACCACCTATATGGGCATGACTGAGATCAACAGAGCCCTGGATCGTCATCTTTCCGGCACTTCGCCAAAGCAGCGGGGATGCCAGACCTTCCCTTCCTCGTGGGGACTTTGGAACTTTTGCTGGGTCTCTGTGAGCCTGAGTACACCACTAGCTCTGTTTTTCACTCAGAGTTCTTATTTTTAAGGCCATCTATTAATTTTTGCTCAGACTCTCCCCAAATGCTCTCTTGCTCCACTGCACAAGGTCTTACCGAAGATAAAAGACATAGATGTGTGAAAAAAGGAGGGATCTTGTTTTTCCCCCCGTCTCTCAAGGCCTTATTTATGGGTTTCAGATGGTGGCAGGGATGTTTATATGAACCTTACCCAAACTGCCTGAACCTCCTGGGCCTGCAAATATCAGGCTGCAAATTTCATGAGAGTAGAACTTTTTTCCAGGATGGGGGAGGGGTGGCTAAGATTTCCTGTACTTCCTGTTTTAGAGCTGCTGGAATTGAGACAAAAACTGTATTTCAGGATTTCAGTACCTGGCCCCAGCTGGAATCTGGACATACAGATGTGCACAAAGAAGAAACACATGTGCACACATATTCACACCCACACAAATTCCTAGAAAGGGGCATGGTATGTGTAGGTACTCACAAACATTTACTTAAAACACACAGATGGTACTTTCCATTTTGAATAAAATGGAGTCAAATTCCAAAACATTTTCATAAAGGTTTTTCAAAGTTTCAAAACCAAACCAAACAACAATCTGGTTTGGGGGAAACAGGTGAGTTCATTACAATTTTATCCAGATTCTCATGAATGTACTAGAGAAAAAAGATAGAGAGAAACAAACAAAGAAACCCAAATCCAACAACATGTAAATGTAATGTATGAAAGCCAGGAGCAGCGATGGCCTGGTACTGCCAACAATTGTGGGGCTTTGTCCACCTAAATGGTTCTTAAATGAATGAATTTGGGGCGTCCTTTCTGCGATGTGGCAGATACTTCTCACCTGGGCTGAGATGAATCCAGGCAGCAGGATTCTCCTCAGAGGACATGGACACTGCTCTGCTACATTCCATATACATGTATATGGGGCGAAGGAGAAGGTTAAAAAGAGTCAGGGTGGAGGCAGATGCAAAACCACAAATTAGGTGATGCATTGGATTAGCCTTCGAGTCCCTGCCTGGCTGTCAAAGGCTGACTGTAAAGATGTGATGTTGATACCAAGCAGGTTATTGCTTGCAGAGCAGCACCCCCAAACATGTGCATCCTCGAAAGGACTGGCCTTTGTGCAGATGTTGAGCCAGCAGGTTATTAACGTGCAGTGCAAACAGGACCGGTCCGTGGAACACAGGGAAGGCGTGCCTGAAAGGGAGAGTCAAAGTTTCCAGTAACCACTTTCAGTTGGCAGAACTCTGATTGGAACCATGTGACAATTTTAGGCGATGTACCATAGGCAGCCAATTTATTACATATGGCAGTATGATTAATGGTATCAAATGCCTTTTTTTGGTAACATCCAAGAACACTCCGCCAGCCAACTGCTTGGAGTCCAAGGCAGTGAAAATCTGTTCCATGAATTTAAAGTCAGGCAGATGAGGTTAAATGAGAGAGGGCCAGACGCCAAGGCAATGATTACAAAGTAAGTTGTTCAAAAAAGAGCAGAATGTTTTAAATCTGGTCTTGAACAAATCCCATGCAGTCCCCACCTACCCGACCTATTTTTCTCTTTGCCTTTCTCCCCTTGCTTCTTGATGTGAAAACCCTCATAGCTACATTCTTGAGGACATTTCTAAAACCAGGCTGTCTTCCACTTGCCCAGAGACTTTTCCAGGCCCAGGCAAATCTGCACGTGACCACTGTCTGGGTCTTTCTTTGGAATCCTATGTCAGGGGTAGCAGCAGAGACCTACAGATGGGGTTGGGGCACTTGCTGTGCTGGGTGTCTTAGGGGAGGGCCTCCCAGCTGCATCACACTCTCGTTGATGGTTAGGAGGCCCTTCTGCCCTCTTCTCTCTGTGAGTTGGGTTTCCTTGAACTTCCAACATCATCACAAATGACTGGGAAGAAACTGTGGCACCCATGGGGAGACGTGCAGAGGCAGGGACCTGTGAGGAAGGTTGCTTACCATTTGGGAATTGAAGAATGAGCATACAGAGGAGGGAAGAGGCAGAGAGAGTCTCAGGATGTGACTTGGTCTCCAAAGTGAGCCCACACAACATGCAATAGGTGCTTACTATGTATTTGTTAAATAAATGTGTACTATCACCACATTCTTTGGTGTTTTCTGGTGGACATCTGCCTGTTTTGTCAAAGTTGTGAGTCGTTGCCTTCTGAAAAGAATTTTATAAAAAGACAAACACATTTTGATTGAGGGCCCACCAGGCACTAGTAGGTGGGATAATTTATGTATTTGTTAATTTTATTTCAGACTGTTTTTATTTATTTACTAGATAACGTATAATTGATACAATTTATTTTTATTCTTATGGGCTACAGATTGGTAGTGTGTGGTTGTATCTAACAGGGCAAACTGATCACTTACCCTGTGTTTCATGGATTAATTTTTTTCCTTTTTTGTAAAAACTGAATCTGGTCTATTATTTGGGGGTTCATTCTATTACTTGGGGCTCAGTTTTCAAGCCATCAATTTGGTATGCTCTTTAGACCTTGCCTAAAAGTCCTAGACTACATCTTTGGCAAAGCTTTTTTTCCCTATAAAAAGAGAATTTAATATGAAAATCATGAGTAGTCATGAAATGTATGGAAGACAGGTGACTCCGATTCAGGCAGGGGAGTAAAGATGTGTTCAAAGTGAAACAAAAGGGTCTTGAAAGTGAGATTGAGCCATAACATGGGGCAACTGGGCAATTGCACCATGACTGCCACCCCTGGGGACGGAGGCATAGCCTTAAATCAAGATGATGTTCCTTAGCTTGCTCTGTTGGAGGTTTTCAACCCATTCTGACCTACTGTGTATGCAAAGGCTCCGTGACAGATAGGGGTTGACTGTATTTTGGTGACTCCCTCTTTTGAACATCCCTGTTCATTCATTGAAAATGATATAAAAACCAAGATTTAATACTGACCCTCCTCCAACTCCCTTCCTCCACCATCTTTAAAATGAAACCCAGACACTTCCTTCCTCCGAAACATAATTATTTCTGCTGAGTGAATCACGCTCATTTTTAAATAAAAATTCACCTTTGCTACGTATTCTTTGAAGGTCAAAATGGAGCAGTCTACAGAACTGCTAGAATAAACAAATCAGCCTGTTGGTTATAATGGGCCAAGAGTCGATTTTCTTTTTAGTTCTCTCCTGGAGTGTAGCAACACAACATTGTCCCCTTGGATTAGTTTCCCATTGCTGCTATAACAAATTGCCCCAAACTTGGCTCCAAACAACACAAATTTGTTATCTTCCAGTTCTGAAGGTCAAAGGTCTGCAATAGGTTTCACTGGGCTAAGACTATATGTTGGTAGGGCTGCGCTCCCTTCTGGAGGTTCTAATGGGGAATCTATTTCCTTCTTCCTTTTAAAAACTCTTTCCCCCTTGTTTAAAAGCCCTTTGCAGCTTCTAGAGGTTGCCACATACTTTGGTTCTTGGCCCCTTCCTCCACCTTCAAAGCCAGCAGCATAGCATCTTCAAATCCCTAACTCTGCCTCTGTTGCCACGTCTCCTCTGACTCCCATCCTCATGTTTCTCTATTATAAGGACCTTGCTATTTCATCGGTATGCTCTGATAATCCAGGATAATCTCCTGTCTCAAAATTGGTAATTTAATCCCATCTTCAAAGTCCTTTCTGCTGCATCAGGTAACATATTGACAGGTTCTGGGTATTAGGATAGAGCCACCTTTAGAGGGCCATTATTCTGCCTACCATTATGATGCAGGAAAGAAGAGGAAAAACCCTCAGAAAATCATGTGACAAGGTTGTGATGAAAAACAAAGAGGCAGCCAGCAAATCTCTGCTTAGCACTTCTACCAGGAAGCTCTCTCAACCCCCTTGCTTTGTTGCTTTCCTGGCTCGCTCTGTGTACTTCATTCATAACTTAACTGAAAGCAGGACTTCGTGGAAATAGAATAATAGTGCTAATTGAGTGCTTATTCTGCGCCAAGCCGTTACTGAGTTCATTCTCACAAGGGGTAGGTGCTATTATTCTCTTAGCTTTACTGATGACAAAATGGAAGCGTAGAGGAGTTAAGTAACTTGCCCAATAAAGCACAACTGGTAAATAACAGAATAAAACAAGATTTGGATCTGTGTCTATAGGATTCCACAACCCCCATACTTGACCGCTGCATTTTTCTGCCTTAAGTTTAACAAAGGAAAGGAAAGTAAATGGGGGAGGTTGTCAGGGAATTTGCATTTTTTTTCTTCCTTCATCTTAAGTCAGCCCTTTACAAGTACATAATCTACAGCCCTACCTCATATTCTTGTGTTTGTTGTTAACCACTCACTGCCTGTTACACTATGTCTTTGATTCCCAGTACTATTCGCTAACTGGGTCCCTAGTCTAGGCCTAAATGGGTCGCAGGGATCTATTCTATGTGTCTTTTTGAGCCTAATTCTTATCCACCAGGGTCTTAGAAACTGGAGAGAATCTAGCTGTTCAGTGGCTAATAACTGTATACCACCACTGCCTAATTTTCTTTCTTTTTTGAGAAAAATATTGAACCCTGAACATCAACAGGATTTCCAGGATTGCCAAATTAATAAAAGCCTAGTCGTATATGAATTTATATTTTCAGGATGTTGTCTTTGGACCCTAATTATGCTAATGCAGTTGTAATACTAAATTTGAAATCAAAAGAAATTCTAAAATATAAAAGGGAAGCTAAGCTAAAACAGTCCTGCAACAGACTACAATCACCGGTAAAAAACAGTTTTCAGCTAACATCGAGATAGAGAGAATGACTTTTACGCACGTTGTTCTGCAATCCAGAGAAATTCTAATATTTAAAGGATTTTAAATCCAAGAGATATAACTAGGCAGTCATGGGACCCATTCCACTAGCCAAAATTCACCTTTCTAAAGCAGTCACAGCTTATACAGTGTAATAGAATTGACAGATGTCAGACCCTGGTGAGGGAATATAATCATTGCCAAACCTTCCTGAAAGGAACTTTTGCTGCAAGTGTTGGGGACAAGTAATTCAAGATGTAAAATCTGCAGATAGCCCCAAAGTGGCATTGTCTGCCTCAGGCTCCACAGCACTTTCTGGGAATTAAAAAAAAAAAAAAAAAAAAAAAAAAAAAGAAAGCATTACTTTTGACTAATTATTAAGATAAATATTCATTTATTTCATTAAGAATAATAATAATGCCACCTCTGAAACAAAAGACTCTTACAATCAGAAAACATTGCAAACAAAATCATGGCCTAGAGCAAATTTCTGGTTCTTTAGGTTGCAAATCTTTTTCTGTAGAACCTACAAATTTTCCAGGAACATATATGAAAAATAAAATTTTACATTTGAGGTCCTGATTGGCAAAGTTGATCCATTTATAAAACCCATCTTTTGTGCAGATAAACCCCACAAAAGGATTATAACCTTAGAACGTACTTTTATAAAAATTGCAATTTCCCCCATATTTATCACTGCTATTGGCTGGAATATTTGGGATAAAAAGATTTGCATTTTCCCCAGGTTTTTTGCTTTTATCTTTCCACAGTTCCAACAGAGTCATGGTGAGGTAGCTTCCTGTCTTTCTGATTTATCCAAAGATGCCCCTCTTCTATTGGAGCTGTGATTCATTGATTCTTTTCCCTGGGACTGAGGGGGCCAAAGTGAAATTTTAACGTTCTCTGAAACTTGCTTTTGAATAAGCTCAGAGGAAGAGAAGCAGACTGTGGCTCATTTCATTTTCATGCTTGTATCATTTTCACTATACATCAAATAGGTGTTGAAGCCACTTTTGTAAACGTCAACCCAATGAATATAAATATAAATATAGATATAAATAAATCTATGTAAATATAGATATATAAAAATATAGATATTTAATATAAATAAATAATAGGTATATAGATAAATATAGATATAGATATAAAATCGCCAATATTTTGGTTTTTTTAAGAGATAAGGTCTCACTTTCTCACCTGGGCTGGAGTGCAATCATAGCTCACTGTAGCCTCAACCTCCTGGGCTCAAGTGATCCTCCTGCTTCCGCTTCCCAAAGTGCTGAGATGACAGATAACATGAGTCACCATATCTGGCATCCAACAATTTTAAAAGCAGGGATTTGAGCAGGTGAAATTTATAGGCAACATTCGCCTCCCATATTTTCCTTGTACCAGTGGTTCTCAAACTTGAGCATACCTCAGAACGACCTGACAGGCTTTTAAAAATGCAGGTGGCCAAGCCCCACCCTCTGATTCAGGGGGTCTGGGGTGGGACTGGAGAATTTGCTCTTCCAAGTTTCTCCAGGAAGGTGCTGATGCTGCTAGTCTGAAGACCTCACTTGAAAACCACAGCTCCACACCATCAACGGGAATGGAGAGGCTTATTTTAAGAATATTTACTTAGAGATTTTATTATGGGGAGAAAAACATGTGCAGTAAAGAAATTTTCAA
This sequence comes from Gorilla gorilla gorilla, assembly GCF_029281585.2. Lineage (NCBI taxonomy): Eukaryota > Metazoa > Chordata > Mammalia > Primates > Hominidae > Gorilla > Gorilla gorilla. Next base: position 54,056,707 of record NC_073241.2, read on the forward strand.
GTACATATTATGGGTTAGGAACTGTTTTGTGTACTTTATATACATTACCTCATTCAATTGTCAGTGACCCTTGGGAGTAGGTATTTTTACTACCTCCATTGTACAGATGGAGAAAGTGAGGCTGAGCAGGTTAAAGGACTTGCCTGAGGTGACCCAGCTGGAGGCGGATGGGGATGCAGAGCCTGTTTCTCAGACTCCCAGCTGGTATCCTTAACCTCCTCCCAATATTGCTGCCCAGGTGCTTGTTTAAAAATCTGATGATGTGTTTCTGTAGAAATATAACTCTCATCCCAAATCAGACTCCTCGCTAAAGTCGCATGGTCTAGAAGCCTTGCAAACCCAGGGGCAGAAAGGGTGTGTTGTGGCTGGTGCATGGTTTCCCAGAGTGGGCTCACCATGGAGAAATATTTCCATAACAAAGGCAAGTTGTCCTCCCTGAGAAGAGCGGGCAGGGAGTTGCAAGTGTCTGCCTATGATGTGATCCACATTTAATGCTTATCTGGGTGAGAGGGAATTTGATTAGAGCAAATACAAAGCCCAATTCAGAGAACAAAACCACTAATTCAAAGGTGGTTTTCCTACAGATGTAAAATACTTCAAGCCTGTTAAAAGGACTGAAGAGAATTCCACCGAGGAGTGCCTTATATTGTGTCTGATTTCTCAGATTCAAGCACCACCAGGCTGTGTGGGTGTCTGCGGGGCATGGGGAGCTGGCATGGCTGGGCCACTAACAGCACTGGCAGGCACTGTCTAGCCTGAAGGGGACACAGTTTCAGGCATGGGGACGAGGGAGGCCGTTTGTCCTACAGACCCCTTTTCCACCCCTGACCCACCCCCTCTGATGAAGCCTCTGTTTGCATCTGGTGGCTTCTCAGCCTAGAAGCATTCGAGCACTGCAGTGCCCTGATATGTTTGTTTTCCTTTCGGCTAATTTTATCAAGGTCTGGGGTCATTATTAGCCAGATCACAAAAGTAAGAGCTCATTAATATGTATCAGCGCCAAACCCTATGATTTCATCTGTTAATTTGATCTTGTTTTTCCTTGTTTATGGCAATTAAATCAGACCTTGATAAATCTGAAAATGAAAAAAAGAAGCCACCAGCAAGCACAGCTATTATGATCACTCATTAGAAAGCAAAGCAGACTCTCTGATAAATCGTGCCAGGGTTTTTAAGGACTAGATGATTACCTGCTTTAACAGCATGGAAGCTACCAGTAAAATGTAGCAAAATGATTAAAGAAAAAAAAGAACACCCCCATTACATCCAAGTGTAACAGATGGACAGTTGTACTTTGGGGAATGTTCCCGGACCATGTCTCCTCCCCTTCAAGCTAGGGAGGGCAGAAGCCACGGGCCCTCCTGGGCACAGAGGAGAGACAGCTTCCCTTCCTCGCTCCCTCCCTGGCCCTCCCCCATATCCTCCTGGCGACTGAGGGAGAATTGCTCAGCTGCCACTAAGGCCTCACTCCAAACTGTGTGATGGTTAAGAAAAGCGCTAAGTACTGGGGAGGTGAATAGGTGGGAGGAGGTGGGCAGAGCTGGGATATGTCGGTAAATGACAAGATGGATGTGACCTTTCCTGTCACAAATGAGGCCGGGTGTCACTATGGTGGAACGCTTGTCATTCTTTTTGGCCCCTCTGTGTCTGAAAGCCTGTCCTCTGTTCGGGGAGCCACCACTGTATAGATTCTCATGGGATGCGGAACTGCCTTCTACAATTGAAGTTGAAAATGCCAACAGCTTGCCTTCCCAGTTTCCCTGCTAGGACATGGACACTGTCCTTTCCAGCATCAGGGTCCTTGAAGAACCCCTTATTCTGCTTGCAGGACATTAGGATTCCGGGAGCCACTGTGGCTAGCAGCTTTAGGGTCTTGGTGGTAGATTTCCTCTCTGCAAGAGTTCAGTGTTGGGATTTGGGACATAATCCCCCACATGTGGTTCTCCAGGCATCCTAGTGTGCCTGTGAACTAATCAATATTTTAAGAACCAAACTTTATGCTTAACTTGATCAGCGTTGGTTTCTGTTGCTTACAGTTAAGAACCCTGACATTCAGAAAGGAAGTGAGAGCAGCTTGTGCCCAAGGGGTGAGCTGGTACTTGTGCCAGTGCAGACAGCCAGTGCAGGGGCCAGCTCCTCATCTCCAGAGTGGCACATCCTACCCTATTTCCAAGGGGCTGGGGCAGGTGGGAATGGGGCTCAGACCCCCTTCTCATATGGCCTCAGGCTCAGTCACATTTGAAAGGGGCTCAGCTGAGTGTTTCCAGGGAAAGGTTTTATTTCTAGGAAAGTTTTCTTTTAAATCAGTCTCCTTGTCCCTATATAATCACGCTATTTCTTTAAGCGCCTCCGTAGCAATCTGGCCCTATTTGTCTCTGAGGTCTCTGCAGGGATCCGTGTGCAGCCAACTTGGCATCTTGCTGTCTTCTGGTCCCTTCACACCTTGGTATGGCTTGTCCCAGTGCCTGCAGGTCTGTTTGCTTGAAGAGCATCCAGCTCCTCCAATCTCTTTGTCTTTCAGCCTTTCTTCCCATTTTTGGTCCTCCTGCTAGGCCCACGAGCATGTTAAAAATGGATCTCCTAAAGATCATTGTCTGTATTTGCTGACTTCTCTCCTTTCCTTCAATTCAGGGGTCTGACCTTTCTTATGTTTGCTTCTGCAGTCTCTCTCTCTCTCTCTCTCTCTCTCTCTCTCTCTCTCTCTCTCTCTCTCTCTCTCTCTCTCTCTCTCCCCCCCTCCCTCCCTCCCTCTCTTTCTCTCCCTCGATTTTTAGATTCTTGTCTGGTTTCTGGTCATTTGGCTTTTTCTGACTTCCATAGTAGAAAATTTACTGATACCCTCCAAACCCTGATTTGAGAATTTTGGCCTGCTGATTTGTCTTTTGAGTAGGGTATCTAGATAGCCAAAATCCCATCACTGCACAATTCTGACCCAAAGGAGCTTTGTGAGGTTATCAGCGAACTTATCATCCACAATCTTAATTTCCAATTACCTGCGTTTTTCAGACATTTTCCTTACTTACTATTGAAGGTTACTCAATACCTCACAAAATCCCCTCAGATTATTTTTGGGGGCCCTGAGGAGGTTTCACCCCACATGAACAGTGCTTGTCTACCAGGCGGGCTCCATCAGTTATTTTTCTTATCTACTCTGGCTCCCTTCACTGGTATCTGCTGCCAGGACTTCTGCTTCCTATGAAGGAGCATGGACCTGCCTTGTCGATGACTTCAGTAGCACAGTGGCCCCAACAGGGCCCTGTGGTCGTGGGGCTGTGCTGTGGCTGTCAGGCACTGCCCCACAGGCCCTCTCCATGCCATAGCGTACTGTGGCCTCTCCTACTTTAGAAGGTGGGACACCTCTTTCCCTTTTTGTACAGTGCTTTGCCAGGGTCTTGATGGAGAGGTGTTTTGGTAAAAATACAAATCAACATTTTAGTTTTCGTTTACATTTCTTTCTTTCCTCTAAGTTCTCACCTTTCTCTTCCAATGCTGGAAGATTTACTATCAGAAAGAAAAAAAAATATCTGTCTGACTCTGTCTTCCATGAAGAAGTCTTTGCAGAAGGCTAGTGGCCTTGTTTCTCAGGCAAGTAAATTTCTGGAGAACTGCCCTGCCAGCCAATCCAACATGACTGGTCCTGACCAAGTAGAGATGGACAGAGCTCAGTTCAAACAAAAGAGTTTCCCACATTTGTTAGGAGGTGTAGATTTTAACCATGATACTGCTAAAATTCTTTTTTTGGATTTGGGAAACTCTAGTAACTAACTGATAGGGCTTAGGCTTTGGACTATGTAGGTACATGCTTTTCAACATGTAAATATCCTGGAGCAATAAGACTACCTGAAGCCTTAGTTCCTCCTGCCTCTTCCTAGCCTCTCTGAAAATCTATGGTCATTTCAGGATAGAAGTCAACCAAGTATTCCATTCTGCCACCTCCCTGACTTCTGTGTCTTGGGACTACCCTCCTACTTTTCATATCTCATTCTGCATTTCTTCTTGTCGCTTTTGTCATACTTGTAACCTAAAAAGGTGACTGTGTGATTCATTATTTAATGCCCATCTTCCTTGGGAGGGCAAGGAGGGGAGGGCTGTGCCTGCTCATTTACTGCTGTATTTTCAGTGTGTAAAGCTTTGCCTGCCATTTGACACTCAATAGGAGCTCGATAAATATTTGCTGAATAATTGCATGAATATCGACAATTCTGTAATTATAATTGTTATGCTGAACTAAAAACTCTTGTTTTGGGGAAAACAGAGTGAACTTGATTCTTTTCCTTTCAGTGGTTCCTTGGGGGTGGAGAGAAGAGATGAGTCTATGGGGATAGTTTCTCTATTACATAAAGTCATCTCAGGCCTACTGTACCTGTCTCTACCCAGGATTATCACCCCCTAAAGAGTTGTAGCGGTTGGTGAGAATAACTATAAGGCTATAATCAGGGCTATTCCCAGACAAAATTATGAAGTTAGAGATGTTTATTTTTGAGATGTAAAGCCTCCCAGCAATATTAAACAAGCTCTTAGTATTATCTTCAAAAATTCAGAATCCACAGCAGCCATAGCTCTGGAAAATGGTTTTGTAAAAGCCACCATTACCAGCTACTGGCACATCACAACCAGTTATATATTATATGAACACATGGAAGTATGCTCATGAACATGTTTACAAGTAGCAAGGACTTCTCAACCATGTTTCTCCAAATCCTTGAAGACTTACTTTCCACCGCGACTGTGTCCTTTCCAGAGTGGAATTGGCCACATCCCTTTTTAGACCATGGTGGGTGGAGGAGAGAGGCATTTATTGCTCACCAGATACTCTTCTGCTCTTCTACATTTCCCAGCCCCTACAATCAAGTGTGTCTGGAAACATCACTTTCAGTGGCCAATGGACTGTGCAAAGAAATGATATGCATCGCTTCCTGGCCAAAGCACTGAGGGCCCTCCAGTTCTCTCTCCTGCTGTGACAGCTGAGGAAGCCTTGTGCTAAGATATTGGGGTGTCCATCAGCCTTAGACCCTGAGCAGAGCTGCCTGCTAACCCATGATGGACATACAGCACAGATGAGAAATCAATGTTTGTTTCAATGCGTGTCCACTGGATTTCTATTCAGATAGTTCAACTGAAGAGACGTTAGTGTAGGTTTTACTGACAGGTGCGAGCAGGTTGAGAAACTCAACAAGAGGTTTTAAGACATGGAGATGAGAAGTGAAGGCCTGACCACCTCTAGGTCTGAAGGAACAAGGAGGAGATAACTGTGTGATTGGAGCCCCAGGGGCAGCTTGAGCCATGGAGGTAAAACCTGGAGAAGAAACACTCATTCTGCTGGAATCGCGGTGTCGAAGGAAGGAGGCAACAGGGAAGAAACACGCAGAGGTGCTTAGCGGTGTGCCTCCTTTAGGAACCCAACCAGGAGCCATGGGGCACATGGGCCTGGGTGATAGAGTCCATAAGTCTCCGTCTCAAGGGCCACAGTAAAGGGTGGAGAATGGAGCAGGGCAGATGAGGCCAATGGAGGGTGTCTGACACAAAGAGGATAAGGCAGCCCAGCCTGACTCAGACCTGTCCCTCTCACTATGTCTTTGGGCTCGTGGGGCTTCTATTGTCTGCATCACCCCCTTGAGCTGTACATTGCCTCCCACTATGGATTGTCAGCTGCTTGAAAGCCAACATAGTGCTGCATTCTTTTCATATCCCTAGTATCCTGCCCTGCACCTGCAATATCATCTTGTTACATATCAACTTAGAAATATGCCAGATATCAATGTTGAAGTGCATGGCTAACTTCCTTCTATGAGATGCCATATATATATATATATATATATATATATATATATATATATATAATTTTTTTTTTTTTGAGACAGGGTCTTGCTCTGTTGCCCAGGCTGGAGTGCAGTGGTGCAATCACAGCTCACTATAACCTTGACCTCCTAGGCTCAAGGGACTCCCACCTAAGCCTCCCAAGTAGCTGGGACTACAGGTGCACACCACCATCCCTGGCTTATTTTTTGATTTTTTGTAGAGATGGAGTCTTAATATGTTGCCTAGGCTGGTCTCAAACTCCTGAGCTCAAGTGAGCCACCCACCTCAGTCTCCCAAAGTGCTGGGATTACAGGTGTGAGTCACAGTGTCTGGCCCTCAAGATGCTATATTAACACCAGGCTGTTGTTTTCATGTGCAAAGTGTAAAGACCCAAATTTGGCGAATTAACAGAATCACTTTGAGATTTGTGCCTTAAGTGATTCTGTTGATTCGCCAAGTATTTTAGTTATACAGTCAGCAGAGAATAAAAGCTATTAATTAGGGCATACATTTGTACTTCCTGATTATGGGTTGATACCGGGGAACAATAGGAAGGTAGAGCCCCAGGACTTGGAAATAAGATTGCTCTCTGAGAATTAAAGCAAAACTTTAATGTATAACAGATTAAAGAAGAAATGGACAACATTATCTGAAAGAAACAGTGTCTCCCAGGCCAAGGTGGAACAGGGCCTGCTGAAATCCTTGTGTAACTATTTGTGACTCCAATATTAGCTGGGGCCATGTGGGTTTTTGAGATTTAGCTAAAATTGCCTCAAATGCCCTTTCCCAATTCTTTGGGGATTGCAATGCTTTCCCCAAGATTTCTGTGAATTCCCAGGAGCTTGAATTGTCGTGTCACTCTGCCTCCGAGTTCCTGCCCTTCTGGAGTTCTTGATTCTACTTGTGTCTCCAGACTGGGGCTTCTCTCTTCCCCCCTGCTTCCCAGGATTCTAAGAACAACTACACAGGGCCTTTGTGAGTGGCAGACTTTACCCATTTTGAGGTGAAGGAGAAAGTTTTATATCATAGACTTAGAAACATTTAAAGTTGGATTTTATATATTCACTTTCTCAAAGAGACCATAGCTACTCTGTGACTGGCGATTCCTCCCCGACTCACGTTCTTCCAAAGACTCCATCCTTCACTGGCCCCTACTTCCTGTTCTTCTTGAACTCTTCCTCCATTTTATCTTTGCTCTCCTCTGTGCTTCGTTTTTGTTTTGTTCTATTTATTTTCTAAAATTAACTTTTCCAAATGACACACTGCATGAATACAACTCATTTAAAAATACAGAGGTACGTAGATATAAAATACCACTCTTTCCAGCATTAGCTCTTGCTCATATTTTTAAATTTTGCCAATCTTATTAGTAGAACATGATATCATCTTGTTGCTTTAATTTGCATTTTCCAGATTACTAGTGAGAGTAATTTTTCCTATATTCTTTATTGGCCCTTTGAGTTCCTTCTGTGAATCATGACTTTATATTCTTTGCCTTCGAGGCTAATCACTTCTGTCTCCACCAGCAAATCCCTTGAGGTGATCACATCAAATTACTGTTGCCGTTTGGGACCTGCCTGGTGACTCACTAGACTTCTCTAAGAGACATTTTCGCCATCTCCTGTCTACCACCTTCAATAACAATCACATCCTTCTGTTAAGGGTCCTTAATTTTGATTGTTGCAAAATAGAATGAATTTTTTAAACCTATCAGTCTTGGGGAGCAGTGTGGCCAATGTAAACCTCGTCAATATGGAGGCAGTTACCTGAAGCTCCAGAACTGACTCAAATTTTGGGTAGAATTAGTGTTCAGTTGGTTCACAATAGTACCTGATTGTTGTATAGGAAGACCATACAATTGGGGTTGCCTAGAATAGTGCTGGTTTAAGCATGCTCACCTGGGGTCCCGTCCAGATGGGACCCACTTTCACTCTCTTTTGCAAGTGAAAAGGTCACTTTATCCTTTGTATGGCCTTCAGCAAGTTACTTGGTTTAGGATCCTGTTATCACACAAATGATTAATAGACACACATATGCTGTGGCACTATTTTAAAAATGACTAGTCCATGAGTTTTATAAAAGTTGACAATATGGCAGTCTGTAACTAAGGGTTTATGTTAAACACAGACTTACGGAACTAGAGAATTTTTGAGCTGACATTAAACATAACTTAATTCAGTGTTTTACTGAGGTCTCTGAGTCTTTGAAAAGCTCATGGAAATTGTGGACCTTCTTGTAGGAAGATGCACACTCATGCCCACACTAAGGTTTCATACATTTCAGGGTGTCCACAAAGGCTCTGAAACTCAGGGGACCCAGATTAATAACTACTCAAATTTGTCATGTAAATGAATACATTGAGATTCAGAGAGGCTAAATGATATGTCAAAAGAAGAAAGGATTAGAAGGAGAAATAGGCATAGGGTCCCATGGTTTCTATTTTGGGCTTCTTTTTCCTGGTCTCCCTCCTATTGTGGGAGTGTCAGTGAGAAGTTAAAGCTATAGAAGAGCTTTCTGCATGGGATGTTATGAAGAATCTGAAATATTCTTTTTGAAAGCAAAGCATGAGTTGACTCTGTTCTCAGTGACTACTTCTCAGATCACTTATGGAGTTCTCATTAACATTTATGATGCAATACCTACTGGTTAGCAGGTTTTGCTGAATGGATGCTTCAAAAACTCAGGTCCCAACTTGCTTGCTATTGCCCCAGTCACCAGAAATGAGAGAAACAAGAAGCCCCTCTAAGAGGGTGTGGGTCCCCAAGCATGGGAAGAAAGGAAAATCTTGAGTTTCTTCAGGGGAAATTCCAGGCACCTAGCTAGCCCTGAGAAGTAAATAAGCAACTTGATAAGCAAGAAGGTAGTAGTAGCCTACAACAGTAGCCAAGGAAGTTAGAGTCAGGAGATGTTTGGCTCCCCTACAGAAACTGAAGAGAACATCTTCACATATGTCCCTGAGTTGTTTCTCGGAAACCCACACCCCCACCAAATGGATCTGTAGACTTCAGATAAGGGGAAACTGAGGCCTGAACTCTGACCGCCATTCTTTGTTCTAAATTTCTTCCTGAAGATTCTGGAGGGAGTCACAGCCACGAGCCAGAGCTAACATTCTTTCCTAACAACCCCAAATTTTTATCTTTTTATTTTTATTTTTGAGACAGAGTCTCACTCTTTCACCCAGGCTGGAGTGCAGTGACACAATCTCGGCTCACTGCAACCTCCACCTTCTGGATTCAAGCAATTTTCCTGCCTCAGCCTCCAGAGTAGCTGGCATTATAGGCGCGCACCACCAAACCTGGCTAATTTTTGTGTTTTTAGTAGAGACGGGGTTTTGCCATGTTGGCCAGGCCAGTCTCAAACTCCTCACCTCATGTGATCCACCCACCTTGGCCTCCCAAAGTGCTGGGATTACAGGTGTGAGCCACTGTGCCCTGCCCCAAAATTTTAAACAAAGCTTCTCTTCCTTAACCAATGGCAAATCAGAAAGTTTTTGAATCTACCTATGACTTGTAAGCTCCACTTCAAGATAGCCCACCCTTGTAACCTCCGTGTATTGATTTATGATTTTGCCCCTAATGTCTGCTTTCCTGAAATTTCCCCCTGCCTTTAAAAACCCTTACTTGCAAGTAATCAGAGAGGTCGGGACTTAAGCATTAGCTGCCCGATCTTCTTGCTTGGTGCCTGCAAATAAATGTCTTTCTTTCTCCCACTGCAAACCTTGGTGTGGATGTTTTGGCTTTACTCTGCCAGGACAGCCAACCTGAGTTTGGTTGATAATGGAAACACTTGCTGTTCCTTTCAACGGTGTGTCCTTTCACTCTTGATTTTGCTCAGTTTCATTTCCTTTGCCTAACAATCCCTACTCATTCATGAAGATGTTCTTAATGGTAAATTCACTTTCTCTTGAGAGTCTTCCTAACATTCCTAGCAGGGGTGGTAGCTTTTTCCAGAACAATGTCTAATTTAGGTTTGCCTCCCAGCAACTAGGCCAGTGCTTAGCATATAGAATATCCACCAAATATTTGTCAAATAATGTAAATGAATAAATCCTTATAGGGTTTTTTTTATCTCAATGTATCAGACAAAATCTAAGTCAGGAGTTGGTATGCTTCTCTTGCTTTTGTAGAGCTTACTTCTTATTGCTTGAGCTTTCTTCATTTTATAGGTCAGTGTAGCATTTTACAGATCCAACAGTCCTTTTTCTTTTTTTTTTTTTTAGGATTAACTCAGAAAAACTTCACTCATTTGCTTGACCTGCAGTGCCTACAGTCACAATTTTGGAGTGAGTTAAAAAATATTGGTGGATAAATTGCTGTGCTTCCCGGAGGGGAGGGGAAGCATATGAACTCTTTGCCAGGTTTCTATGGCCTGGGGCACCACAAAAGACCTTTTCTTTTTTTCTTTTCCCAGGTATCTATGTCAAAAATAATTTGCCAAGGAGCCAAAATCTTCATCTGTTTATGGCTTCACAGCCGATGAAAAATGCAGGATCATTAGAAGCTAATTACTGGTTTCATGGCAATATTTATCACAAAAGCTAATTTGATCTTCCAGAACCCACTTTGGGGGCTAGCAGAACCCATTACTAAGAAGTATTATAAAGTTTTTTTTTTTTTTTTAGTTATACAACAACTTCACTAACAAACCCAAACCAAGTGGGGGAGACAACAGACTGGCATGGCCTGACATCTCAATGGTTTCCATCTGGCCCAAGTAATTTCTAAAATAGTTTGTTTCAAAAGCATTCCTTTCCACTTAGAGGAAGATGTTTCAAAGATTCATATATGGAAAATTCAATTGAGTATGCCTTTTTGTGTATCCTGAAGAATTGATTATTTTTAAATGCAGTTAAATAGCTTACATAAAAGACATAAAGATACATTGAAAGAGGATCCTGAGTCCTAAATTTCCAGCTCTCCAAACTATTTGCTGATCTCTATGTTTTCCTGCTATTGCTTTTGCCTTCTTTGCATATATTGTTGCCTTCTGAATGTGAAGCTATTTGGATTTGTATTTCATTCACTTGTTCATTCAACGAATAGATGCTGGGGAGACAAAGGAATGTATTTCATGGTTTATACTTTAGTTTTGGAGATATGAGGCATGAGAAAAATGATAAACTAAAATGCAGAAGATATCACGGGACTAGCATATAAGTTCAGAGAGGGAGAGATCAGTGTTGTATAAGGAAAAAAGCATGGGATTTGAAGGCAGAAAGCCTGGGTTTGAGGTTTGACTCCACCTTTACCCTGAACCTCAATGTCTTCATCTGTAAAATGGGATAATAAAATCTACTCTAATGATCTCAGGCTATTCACTCTCATGAATTCTCAGGCTGTGAGGATTCTAAGGGATCTGAGAGAAATTTGTAAAGCAGAAAACTTGCTTCATTATCATAATCTTCTCCTCATCTTCTTATCACCTCTTAAACTCACTGGTTTGATCTAGAAGAAGTCAGGGAAGGCTTCTTGAAGGAGATGAAAGTGACTGAGTGAAAGGTGGCAAACTAAAGGCCATACAGCGTTAGGACCTTACAGATGTTATCAGGAAAAAGTGCATTATAGCATTTCATGTTTTTCTGGAAGAAAAATCTGTGGCTACTAGTTGTAATTATTCACCTTGTCGTTGGTTTTGGCAATAATTCAACTTTACAGGATCTCATACTTCCTATCTTTGCAGGAAGATTTCCTTTTTACATATCTGTGAGTGCAATTGATGAAACTGGCAAAGAGAGGTCCTTGGTGAGACTGCTGCAAATCTACTTTCCTAAAGAAAGGCCCAGCTGGGCATGCCTAGATTTTTCTTATATAATCCCTTATGATGCTCCTGGGTCTCTGTCTGTCTTTCAACTTTGCTTTTGTTTTGCTGCATCTGCTGATACCAGAGATGGGCTACATAGAACAAGCACTAGATAAGAAAGGAGGATGAACCTAGGTCCTGGTTCTGGATCAGCCACTAACCACCTGTGTGTTCTTGGGCAGATCATCTAAACTCTCTGAGTCTGCTCTTAATAAATGGGCGTGAGATTATCAAATTTCTAAGCTCCCTTCTAGGTCCAAACTCTATGAGTTTTTGTTAAGAATCATTGTTTGGGTTAAAAGACATCCTAGGAGAGTTTATTTTAACAAAAATATTGAGGTTGCTATACCTTTCCTCAGACATTAAGGGGCTTTGGATGTTCACAGGTAAAACCTTAGAGGTCAGGATCTGTGTCTTACTATCTTAAACCTCCCATCGTGCCCAGCAAGGTGCCCTGCACTTAGCAAACATTATGTCTATTGATGGCTGGATGAAAGAACAACTTTCCCTCCAAAAGGAGGTACCTTTTCTACAAAGAGAAACGTTTATATCTCACTTTGGAGAGGCTGGTCATTGTGGCCAGCTCTTATATTAGAGAGCAGCTTTAAATACAATGTGTAGTGACTGTAACCCAGCCTGGGACATTAAATTCCTTGACAGCAGGGACCACACTTTATTCATTTTGACATACCCCACAGTGCCTAGCATGGGGCTTTGTAAATGGTAGGTTCTCAATTAATCTCTATTCAATTGACTTCAGTCGACTCTATAAAAGCCATTTGTTTTCATCCAATCACTCTCTCCATTTATTCAGTCAGTCTTGAAAATGTGGAAAAAACAAAAAAAGTTCTCCATTTCTGTTTCCCTTGTCAAAGTACATTGGTAGCATTTAGGTTTCCAATAATAGTTAATCTTGTACAGACACTCTGTCCTTTTTAAAACCATTTCTCTTTCTATACTCCCCTGATCACAGGGGAAAAGAGGGGCAAAGAAAATCCTCCTTCTAAACCATCCCCTGAGAGCCACTGCAAGTTCAGATTGTCATGAAAATGAGCGAGAATGGAACACAGAGGAGGAGGGAGGGGATTTCTATTCCATTTGTTCTCTTATTCCTGTTGTAACTGTAGGGACCAAACTATCTACACTGATTAGTTTTAGGATCTAAGTCCCCACACTGCCTGATGAGGGTGGTCCTCTTGATGAAATCCAAAGAGGCCTCCCATGAAATGTGCAATTCTCACAGTGCCTTAAAGACTGGGTTTTGAGTGTTTGCTTCAAAACACAGTGGCATGCCAAAGATGGATAGAATGCAATAGACAGAGATGAACAAAAATTCAATATCTTTCCCCTCAAAAAATCACATACTAATGTCCCTCCTCCTCCACCCCAACCTGGTTCCTTCCTGTAAACCTCATATTGGTGAAGTGCCACACCATTTGCCACGTCGTCAATGCCAGAAGTCTAGAAGTTACCCCCCACTCCTCGCTGTCAAACCCCATATGCAATCAGTTGTTGACTACAGGAGACTCCATCTCAGAAATACTGCTCAAAACTCTTCCTGCTTTCCCAAGGCTTTTGCAATCTAGCTCCAGCCTACCTTTCCCTTGGGAAAAGTAGCCTTCCTTCCGAACACCTGGTTCTTGAGCTGTGGGTTTGCAGCCATGTCTTTTCATGACTTTGCCTTTGTGCACATTCTCTTTCTGCAAGGCGTTCTTGCCTTGAGGAGTTCATCCTATTGTTTTCTCAAGACTCACTTCTAGTGTGAAGTTTTTCCAGCCTATCTCATCCTTCAGCCTCTCACAGCCTCCAAGCCCCCTTCACACCCCTAATGCATCATCATTCTGTCACAGTGCTCATCACGTTGCAATACAATTATTTGTGAATGGCTCTCTGTTTCCTACATCAATGGAAGCTCCTAGATACAGAGTCTATGGCTCCACATCTCTATCCTCAAGGACTCAACAGGGGTCTGGTACATAGAAGATAATCAATAAATCAATCAATGCTTGGTAAGTAAATGATTTGGGGATAGGTGAGAGTGGGGGATAGGAATGAACAGAAATTAAAGTAGAGAAACTACGGCTGGAGCAGAGAAGGTGTTGTTTCCTCTTCAACAAACTGTATATAATTTTTTAAAGTAAGAAAAAAAAGGTAATGTTTGCCTAGGATTAGCATAGAAAATGAAAAGGGAGTTAGAAGTGCAATATTTTTTGGAGAAGGCATACGCTCCAGACCTGCTCACAGAGCACCTAATGCTGGGAAAGAACACAGAGGCAAAACTTCTTTCTTATTTCCCTTGCAAATGCTTGTTTTTCTTTCTTTTTCCATAATCCTTTACCATTTGGAGGACACTCGTTAATCTGCAAAGCAAGCCCCCTTTCCAGGCCATTAGTGCCAGGACGATGTGAAATAGAAGCCAGCCTGGGCCATTAGTGCCGTGGTCATTTAAAACACCAACCCGTTCAGGTTATTAGCGAGCCAGGGCAATTTGAGTGAACAACCTGTCCAGGCAATTAATGCCAAGGTAATTTAAAGTGCCACACCATGCACAGTCCTGTCAATTAGCAAGGAGTCTTCCATTTTACAAATGGAGCTTACGGCTCCTTGGGCACATCCGGGGGCTTTCTCAGGGGCAGGGAAAAACCTGACCACTGAACAGCTCTCACATACTGTCCTTTTGGTTGGTCCTCTTGCCTTCAGACAGGTAAGACCTTTCTGGACCTCAGACCTATGGGTGGATGTTAAACCACAAATCTTGGAGGCTGGCTTCTGTGCCCAGTGGCATCCTGTACAAAGTGTTGGGCCACCGTGAGTTCCTTCCCCACAGCTTCGGAGCACATATTGTAATGCAGATTGTACGCCCCCTCGAGAGTCGGAGCACTATTCACCAGCTTCTGCAGTGACCCCAGAGAGTGCCAGTGTGTGCCAGCTGCCTAGGTATCACATAGACCAGCCACACTCTTGGCACGCAGGAGGGGGTTGGGTGCCATCTCCCATTTTCTGCAAAATCCAGCCTAGAAGCACAGATGAGCTCTGCGTTCCAGGGTGTTCCTGAAGAGATTAGTGTTGTTGTCTGTCACACACATCATGATTGAATCTGGGGAAGTTTGAGGAAGGCGCAGGGGAGGGCCAGCTGGCTCAAGTGGACCCCTTCTGCCTGTCTGCCTGCCTGCCTCTGAGGGAGATTTTCAGGTGGCTTATCAGAGCTGGCTCACAGAAACACGGCCCTTCCAGGTCGGCTGCGGAATGTGGGGTCAGGAACCATAAACTGCAGTGTGAGATGAGGGCTGTCAGCTTAGCGGAAGGCAGAAAGCATCAATCATTTTTATGAGGTGCTTTGACCTTGCAGGATAGCCAAAACAACTTCGCAGACCCTAAAACATTCTTAGGTTACTTACGATTATTCTAATAATTATTCAGTCTGTACGAAGCTCTTTTGCTGAAATTCGTCCTGTATTGTCTCTTATTAGTTACGGTGATTAATCATTCCCATTCAGCAGTGGAGTTTAATCCATTCATTTAAAAACCTTTGTTAAACACATGTTCAGGCAACACACTAGGAACCCTGCAATGGAGTTAAATAGGAAAGGCCTCTGCCTCCAGGAGTTTGCAATCTTATTAGATTTCTCTATCAAATCCTCTGTGGCACTAGTCATAAGTACAGATAAATTCCACAGATTTCAGAAGAAAGGTGTCCAAAAAAAGACATCAGAATTCAGGGAAAGAATGACAATAATTTAAGTCAGGGGATTAAAATAGAGAAGGGCTACAAAACAATTCTGTGATGGCTTGAAATATGATCTAAAGCAAATTGAATTTTTTCAGGATCTGTTGAACACCCAGATCCTGGAGTCTGATCCGCGGCTGCAGCTACTCCAGGGTGTTTCATGGCAGGGAGGAGGCAAGCTGAATTCCCAGACACAGAGAACTTTCAATGGGGAAACTGAAAAATACCAGCAATAAGTTCGGTTTTAACTGATGTTTTCTATCTATTAGAGAGAGGCTTACTAAGTGTTCACATGTAGATAAATCCTTCGGACTATTTGCTCATAAACAATAAGGATTTTGTTCAACCAGTTCGTTATGAAGACAAATGAGGCCATGAAAACTTTGTTTTCTCAATGTCCTTCCTACCTACGCTTTTCTATTTGCTAAAATCCTTCAAGGTCAAGATCAAATGCTGTCCCCTCCTTGAAAGTTTCTTAAATCTTCTTCTAGGAACCCACATTACTTTGTAATTTTATTATGGCAGAGTTTTTTTTCATTTTTGTTTTTTGAGATGGAGTTTTGCTCTTGTTGTCCAGGCTGGAGTGCAATGGAGTGATCTCGGCTCACTGCAACCTCCACCTCCTGTGTTCAAGCAATTCTCCTGCCTCAGCCTCCGGAGTAGCTGGGATTACAGGTGCCTGCCACCATGCATGGCTAATTTTCTGTATATTTAGTAGAGATGGGGTTTCACCATGTTGGCCAGGCTGGTCTCAAACTCCTGATCTCAGGTGATCCACCCATATGGCAGTGATTTCTTTTTGATTGGTGGAAACCAAACAGATTAAAATGTTTCTTACTGTTTTATCCAAAAATTCCAACATTTTCAAGCATCCACATTTCCAGACTGCCTCTTTCAGCCAGAAATATAACAAAACTTTATCAAAATATGTCTTGATTTTTTATTTAGAGTCTGTGATCTATGATTGTAGTTATTTACAAATATGTTTCCACTTTTAATAATAACTTTCATATGGGCCATGATAGGTATTTCTCGTCTTTTATTATCTGAAAGTATGCCTAGCACTGTGCTTCACACATACCAGTTATTAAGAAAGGTTCTGTAATATTGAATTGAATCTGCTTTCTATAACTTGTATATTAAATGTGTGAGATTCAATAGGATACAAACAGGAAATGGCTTTATTTTTCCTCAACTATCACTTCCATCTTTGGGCAAATATCCTTTCTCTGCACCTGTGTAATGTCTTCAAAGTCACTTTCACTTATACAAAAACTCCCATTTTGATAGTTAAGATTCACATTCAGTTATTAAAAAGTCCAGTATAGTCATATTTAAAATTTCCATCTCACATCCAATTAAAAATTTCTCCCTTCTCCTTTGCTCAAGCCTAATGCATGGTTGGGGGACCTGCAATGGGTCTTTGGGATTTCAGCCTAAGTTCTGTGAAAATCCATAATCCAAATGGAGAGAAAAGAGATACCTTGGGCACATAAGGTAATGTGCTTGGGTCTACTTGCTTTATGTGAACAAAAACCAAGATTAAGGTCTAGTTTAAACTACCTTTAACTGTTGAATTTTTCATGGGTTTATAACGTGCTGATGACTACAGCAACTTTTACAACTTTAACCACCCAGGCACCAAATCCAAATATTATTGCAGCACGGAGTAGAAGTATCCTTTGCAGGGAAGAGGCTAATAAAACTTTTGCTTTGCATTCTGAATATAGAATTAGCATCTGACAATCCCCTTGGAATTATAACTCTTGCATTGTTACACGCTAAATAGCTACACTTGTCTTGTTAATAAAATCATAGTAATTGAGTAGCATTTTCATTAAGACAGGAGTGTGGTTCATTTTGAAGATAGATGAAAAAACAACCTGGAGATTCCATCGAAACTGCTGCTTCATTCAGATTGCACAGAACCCATATTAATGGGAAATTGTTCTGAACAAACATATCAGAAAGTCATCTGCCATTGCCCCCTCTGGGGTCAGCACGGTATGAATCCCTGTCTTGGGGGGTTATCAGGTGTTCTTCAGTTTCTGGGCTGCCTCATTAGCTGGCAAAGTAGCTGCACATATGTATTTTAGAGACCCACTTAGCATCCCTTGAGTACATAGAACTGCCCCAGATCTGACAGTATCCTAGAGCAGAAGTAGACACAGACAGGGCTTCACTGAAGATGTTCCCCCAGCCACACTTAATTTATTCATTTAAGAAACTCCACACATGCGCACTGAGCAAATCACAGTTAATAACAGATCCCCCGTGATCTCATAGAGCCTGATGTAGAATCCAGAGTCAAGGTTTGGTATGGATTCTTCCCCTCCAAGGATGAGCTAGCTTTTTAGATACAGCCATAGATAGGTGTCTCCGAGGACCCCCTCACAGATTGCTTGACCTCTGTGTGCATTCTCGGCACACCTGCACCTAGTAACAAGATCAGTCTTGTTACTAGTTTATGTGGTTGTGTGGCAGGCTTTGGATGGAGATGATGGAGCATCTTGGCAAGTTTTACACATCTGAACAACAGGTGCTCCCTGACCGTGAAGTGTGGAGAAGGCTGAGGGATAAGTAACATCTTAAAGTCCAAGTAATAGCCTTTATATGTATTTGCACAGCCCCTCACCTTCAAATAAAACTAGGCAAATATAAAAGGAAATTAGGTTGCTAGCCAGTTTATATCTCAATGAAGACTAACACACCATTCCAGGACTCTAAGACTATGCTTCCTTGAGCCATAGATATCATCAGGGTATTTGGCAGCATCGACGGGGCTAGATACCCAGCCCAACACAAAGCTACAGCGGAAATTTCACACAGATGCAAGTTATAGTTCCTATTCCCTAGAACCTCAAAATGTGTCCATTCTTTTGCTATTTCCTTGGCAAATATTTGTTTACTATCAAACTAGGTGCTGAAGAGATGAAGAAAGATTAATTGACTAATGTTGTTTTCATAGTGTGATGGAAAGAGCTTTGGAGTCAGTCAGCCACGCATTTTAATTGTGATGCTGCACTCACCATCTCTGTGGTCTTTGGTAAGTTAGTCACCCTCTCCGAGTGTCAGCAGCCTCAGCTATATTAAAGGGGTGAGGTCCACCTTTTGAATTTGGCGAGGGTTAGATGAGCCCCTGCCTATGAAATACTTAGCTTGGTGCCTGGCACATAGTAGGTGTGTTGTAGGTCCTATTCCCCAGGAAACAGACTCTCAGATTCTGAGACTGGTATGCAGGTGAGTGCTGGGGAGTGCTTTCAGAAGGAGTCCTTGGAGGGAGGCAGGACTTGGCTGAAGGAGGAGCTGACTAGCAACAGAGAGCTGAGCCTTTTCCTTGGGAGCTGCAGAGCTCAGCAACCGGCCCATTAGAGATATCCTGAGGCAAGGAGACCTTTGTCCTTTGTCCCCTTGCACTGACTTCCTGCCTTCAGGGAGGAAGCATAACCTTGCGTGAGGCAGCTTCTGTCAATGGAAGGGAATCCCTGGTGTAGGCAGACAATATACCCTGTCTGCCCAAAGGCAGAACACCACAGATCCTGGCAGAGCACCACAGTACTCAAAGTACTCAATGACCATGAGCTCTCTTCTGCAAAATTCTAGATGGCTAGAGCTCAGTGGAGCAGATGAGGCATGAGCAGGAACACTGCTGAATATCAAGTGTGTGTGTCTTAGAGGAAGCACAGACACAATGTTATGAAGTTCAGAGAGGGCTTTTAGCTGGGGTCACTCAAAGAAGACTTGAGAGATACACCCTTGAATCAGTGTAAGAAAAACAGTGTAAGAAAAGTATTTCATTCTTGCAATAGTTTACTGAGAATGATGATTTCCAATTTCATCCATGTCTCTACAAAGGACATGAACTCATCATTTTTTATGGCTGCATAGTATTCCACGGTGTATATGTGCCACATTTTCTTAATCCAGTCTATCATTGTTGGACATTTGGGTTGGTTCCAAGTCTTTGCTATTGTGAATAGTGCCGCAATAAACATACGTGTGCATGGAAATCATCATTCTCAGTAAACTATCGCAAGAACAAAAAACCAAACACCGCACATTCTCACTCATAGGTGGGAATTGAACAATGAGAACACATGAACACAGGAAGGGGAACATCACACTCTGGGGACTGTTGTGGGGTGGGGGGAGGGGGGAAGGGATAGCATTGGGAGATATACCTAATGCTAGATGATGAGTTAGTGGGTGCAGCGCACCTGCATGTCACATGTATACATATGTAACTAACCTGCACATTGTGCACATGTACCCTAAAACTTAAAGTATAATAATAATAATAATAAAAAAGAAAGCATTCATTGTGTGGGACATAGACAAGAGTGCTGAGCAATGTCAGGGGAAAGGGAGCCTAGGAAGGGCTGGAGAAGTTGGGGAAAGTTTTGTGGCAGAGTGTCTCTGTGTTGACTCATCAGTATCCTTCCCTGTGCTTATTAACAACTAAGGTCTTGGGATCCACTAGGACCTACTGGGTCTGAATTGGGAATATGCATTTTATAACCCACCTGGTCAATTCTGATGCATGCTGAAAGTTTGGAAACCCTGATTAGCAGCTTTAACTCATCTTAGTCTTACTCATTCTTTAGAACTCAGGCCAAGTGCTGTCTCATTAACTTGTTTAGCACTTGTGACAGTCAAGCTGCTGTACTCAGCCATAGCGAAATACCAGATTCTCTGTCATCAGGGGCTCACGATCTAATGAGAGGGCAGGAATGTAAACAAATCATATGGGATAAAGATGGGCAAGTACTATTCTGTGGGAGGATGACTTTGGAGCTATGCAGATCTGAGTAGTAATTCATGAGTTTCCTAGCTCTGTGGTTTGGATAAAATCCAGAACAAAAGTGGGGGATTAACTTTGGATAATAGAAGAAACTCCAATTCCTCTTGGATGGAGTGAAAGAAATATTTCTAAATCCTCTTAGCCTCACCTTTAAGTACTAAAACATAAAGACATGCAAACTTGGATTTTTGTTTGTTTGTTTGTTTGTTTGTTTTGAGATGGAGTCTTGCTGTGTCGCCCAGGCTAGAGTGCAGTGGCACAATCTTGGCTCACTGCAACCTCCGCCTCCCAGGTTCAAGCTATTCTCCTGCCTCAGCCTCCCGAGTAGCTGGGATTATAGGCGCCTGCCACTGCACCCGGCTAATTTTTTTGTGTTTTTAGTAGAGACGGGGTTTAGCCATGTTGGCTGAACTGGTCTCGAACTCCTGACCTCATGATCCACCCGCCTCCGCCTCCCAAAGTGCTGGGATTACAGGCGTGAGCCACCACACCCGGCCAAGACATGCAAACTTTTTAAGATTAAATTGCATTCCCAAGAGCCCCTTCCTTTTACCCAAGAAGGCACTTAGCCCCCAATTATTCTTCCAATTATTCTGTAGTACCGACAGTCTACGTGGTGCTCATCATGTTCTTCCTGTTCTGCTCCCCTTGAGGAGGTCCAGGGCTTGTGAGACCACTCAAGGAAGGCTCACCACTACCACTGTGGTCATCCCAGGTGCTTCTAGAGCTGCGGACCTCAGCTTGCCAGAGAGAAGCCAGGCAGGTCCAAGGAGAGGAAGAGAGAAGGTGGCCAGCTCCTTTTCTTAGGTCACACTCTGTCCCATGGGCCCAAGTCAATTCTCATGTCCAGAGTCTTAGAGTCTCCTGTGGACAGTTTCTGGTATTTAGTTTATGCCTCAAATCCAAAAGACTCTCAAGATCATCAAGATGTGTCAGTTTCAAGCTCTCATATATCTAAAGCATGGGGGCATAAACTCAGTCCAAAAGTCAGGAAGGGAATAGAGACTGGATAATTCCTCATTGTCCTCTCCTCCCCTCAGCTGAAATGCATTTCCAGAAGCAACAGTCCACCTTGATATCACGATTTTCCTGGTTCCCCTGCTTCTTGCAGCAACAGTGTCTTGGGACATCTCGTTCTTTTAGCAGAATCTCTTTGCCTTACTTTTTCACTGCTAAAATGTCCATCAAAGCACTTGTCCATAAACCATATGGATGGTCTGCAGAATGACAGAATCAGGGGCCACTGATTCCAACTTGGGGCAATCAAGGAGGCTTCAGGGAGGCAGTGCCCTCGATCTGGGAATAGCAGGCCAGGCAGTGAGGAGGTGGAGAGGCAGCTCAGGATAGGCTCTGGAGTCTGAGAGCCCTGAGTTCAAATCCTGTGCTGCCTCTTTTTTCAGCCAAATGAGCTTGGGCCAGTTTCATGGTCATCTCTTTCCAGTTGGAGTCCATGGCCCACCCCCTCCAGTGAACCAGAAAGCTACTCAAACTTTAAAAAATGCTCTGGTTATTTATAGTATTCTAGGGCCAATTTTGATCTCAAGGTTCCTGTCCTTCCCCTCCCTCTAGCTGTCAAGGGAGAAACTCCTCCTTATGGTCTAGCAAGTTGGAGTGAAGTGCCAAGATCATGGCCATAGAAGAAGGTGTAGTCTCACCCACCATGGGTAGCTTTGAGGATTACAACTTTTTAATTTGTTACAGAAGTAAGAGTAGGGGCAGATGAAGAAAAGTTTGTAAGGTTATAGGGAAATTTATACCCCTTCCCTATAATATAATCATCATAAAAGCTAATATTTACTGAGTACTTATTATGAGAAAGGTATAGTATTAAGTGTGGGTTAAATGAAATAATGGATTACCTTACTAACCCTACATCAATATTAAGAGATCTGTATTATCGGCCAGGCGCGGTGGCTCACACCTGTAATCCCAGCACTTTGGGAGGCCAAGGCGGGCGGATCATGAGGTCAGGAGATCGAGACCATCCTGGTTAACACGGTGAAACCTCGTCTCTACTAAAAATACAAAAAATTAGCTGGGTGCAGTGGCGGGCGCCTGTAGTCCCAGCTACTCGGGAGGCTGAGGCGGGAGAATCGTGTGAACCCGGGAGGCAGAGCTTGCAGTGAGCCGAGATCGCGCCACTGCACTCCAGCCTGGGGGACAGAGAGAGACTCCATCTCAAAAAAAAAAAAAAAAAAGATATGTATTATCCTATTAATTTCCCCCAATGAAATGTAAATTCCATGAATGCAGGGACCTTGTTTAGCTTGTCTCCCGTTATATTCCTAGGACTAAGATGAGTACTTGGCACATAAATACCTACTATGGTCTAAATGTTTTTGTCTCCCCAAATTCACATGGTGAACTTCTGTGAGTACAAAAATATGGTTAGAATGAATAAGATCTAGTATTTGGTAGCACAACAGGATGACTACAGTCAACAATAATTTATTGTACATTTACAAATAACTAAATGAATATAATTGGAAAGTTCATAACACAAAGAAATGATAAATGAGTGAGGTGATGGATACACCATTTATTTTGATGTGGTAAAAATCTCATTTACCCCATAAATATATACACCTACTATGTACCTACAAAAATGAAAAATTAAAAAAAAGAAAGAAATCCTAACCTCCAAGGTGGTTGTATTAGGAGGTGGGACCTTGAGTAGTGATTAGGTCAGGAAGGTGGAGCCCTCATTAATGAAATTAATGTACTTATAAAATAGGTCCAAGGGAGCTCATTTGCTCCTCCTACCGTGTGAGGACACAGCAAGTAGGTGCCATCTGTGAACCAGAAAGCAAGCCCTCACCAGACGCCAACTTTGCTAGCATCCTGATCTTGGATTTCCTAACCTCTAGAGCTGTGGGAAATACATTTCAGTTGTTTGCAAGCCACTCAGTCTATGGTATTTTATTATAGCAACCCAAATAGACTATGACAATACCCAAATGGTATTTGCTAACTGGATAAATGATCACCTTTTTCTTATAGATGAGGACCCTAATGTTAGAGAACTTAGGTGACTTGACCCTAAGCAGCCTGACTCAGCGTCTGCTGCTCTGAGCCACTCACTAGACCACTCCACATGTTGGTGAGCTTCAAGGGGGAGTAGAAGGCTGGAAAATCTGTGGTAAAGTTTCAGAATGGCTGGTACAAAGAGTACAAGAAGAGGGTGGCCTGAGAGAGACAAAAAGATCGCCTCGCATTTGAAAGCCCACCAGACATCGACATCTCTGTCAATTCGCAGTTGTGAAAGAGACAGCAGTTTATTCATAATTCTGCTGGTTAACCCTTAGAAGAGGAAGCCATGTGTATGTGTGTGTGTGTGTGTGTGTGCCTATGTGTGTATGTGTGTATGTGTATATCTGTGTGTGTCTGTGTATTTGCGTGTGTATGCATGTACATGTGTGTATGTGTATGTGTCTATGTGTGTATGTGTGTTTATGTGTGTATGCATGTCTGTGTATGTCTATGTGTATATGCGTGTTTGTATATGTGTGTATGTGTGTGTGTATATGTGCATACGCGTGTGTGTGTGTGTCTGTGTGTGTGTATGTGGCTGTGTGTGTGTGTGTTTGGGATGAGGTGGGGGGAGGTGAAGGAAAAGCAGTGGACAGAGGCATTGCATTGATTGTTAGGTTAACAGAGCACCAGGCAACAAGCTTCCTAACAGAGCACTCTGTAAACAAAAATATAAAGTTGGTTATGTGCGGTCTAAGCTCACACAGCTAATCAATGGAAGAGCCAGGATTAAATATGCATCCAAAGACCCCCAGCCAGGGAGGAGATAGCTTTCTTCTTATCATTTACTCAAGCAGACATTCCATTACCCAGTCAGACTTGACAACAGATTGCTTTTTACAGGGAGTACCTCATAGGACCAGTGTTCCAAATGGTAAAATACACCCAGTGAGTGGAGAGGTGTGTAGCAAGGATACCCTCTCCCTTCACAGGCAGATAGCTTTGTATCTACACTTAGCATCAGCAGGCTTCACTCCACCCTGCCAAGCTTGCTGAGGGCAGGGATGGGTTTTATTGCTCTTCGTTCTCCCTCCACACCAGAATAATTCCTGGTGTTCTATAGGTGCTCAGGAAAACACACATTTCATTAACCTGAATTAGTCCCTGAAGCCAGCTGTGCAGAATCCATATCTGTGGGAGCCCTGTGGCTGAGCACCCCATCTCTTCGCTCCCCTTCTCCC
The DNA here is from genome assembly GCF_029281585.2 of Gorilla gorilla gorilla. Taxonomy (NCBI): domain Eukaryota; kingdom Metazoa; phylum Chordata; class Mammalia; order Primates; family Hominidae; genus Gorilla; species Gorilla gorilla. The sequence continues at coordinate 54,081,044 of NC_073241.2, forward strand.
TGTGCATGGGCCTGGGTAAGAACCACAGCATTTCAGAGACATGAGGCATGGCCCTGTCTGAGAACTCCTACACTGCCCAGCACAATCCCTAGTAAAACACTGACCTGCAGAATAACTTTCCACTTCCTGCGTATCCCATCTTGAGACATTCCTTCCGAAGCTTTAGCTGAAGATTTCGTAACCGCCCTCCAGATCAGTGGTTCTTTATTCTTTCGTCTCTCTCACACCCCCACCTTCTTTCTTGACTTTGATCTTCTCCTCGCTCACCTTATATTCCTTTATGCATCTATCTCTGGCCTTCTTCCTCATTTCCCTGAAGCAGTTGTAGTAAAATGACATGAGTGCTCTACTTGGGGTCAGGAGGCTTCGGCTTTGCTCTGCCTCTTTCTTGTGCCTGCACCAGGAAGTTGTTCAGCTTCTTGAAGCCTTATTTTCTTCTCCCACTAAATGAGATGATCCATGTAGGTATTCAATGATACTTTCATTAGCTATGGAGTCGTTGGGAGATTAAATAGGACAGTATTTGTGAAGCCTTGCAGATACAAAGCTCAAAGTACACATTAGGCGTTATTATGACTTTCTATCTTTATTTTTTCTTCCGTGTTGTTTTCTCAAAGATCATTCTTAAGGATACTGGAAAGATATACAAAGAAAGGACAGGACAGAAATTAGAATGTTCACCAGGGGAAATGCTTAGATTCTTAGCGACAAACTCAGCTCATTGGAGGGCTGAGCCTGAGTGAGGCTCCTTCAGAAACCGGATGAAGCGATGCACATCTATTTATGCAGCATTTCTTTATACATTTATGAGCTTCTGAGTATAAATGTATATGTATTATGAACTTGACTCACATATTAAACTATTTAATATGAGAATATTTAATAATCTTGTGAGATGAGGAAGAGATATGAGAAAGGGAGGGAAAAGAGAGAAAGAAAGTGAGTCAGGAGAAATGAAAGAGGGTCATGGATGGTTGGTGCCCAAGCAAAAGAGGGAAAGGGAGAGAGAAAAGAGATGGGAGGGAGAGCCCTGGGCTCGGGGAGCATCAGTGGCAGGATTGTCAGCCAGCTACTGAGAGAGAAGATCCTGGAGCTGGTAAGAAGCTGACTGAATATGTGTTGGACATGGCATGTGGCCTTTTATGAAACAAGTTGGATATTTAGAAAGTGAAGCTTTCAAAGTCTGTCTTTCTGGCCTTTGAGGTTCCTTTAGTTTCTGTCATTAAGGAGTCTCCTCTTGAGATGTGGCATACATATTTTTCCCCTACAAGGCCCTGGTTGAAGTGAAAGTAGATTGCCTTGAGGGGAAAGCACACTAGTTCAGTTCTTGCACTGCTATAAAGAAATACCCAAGATTGGGTGATTTATAAAGAACAGAGGTTTAATTGGCTCACAGTTCTGCAGATTGTACAGGAGGCATAGTGGCTTCTGCTGCTGGGGAGGCCTCAGGAAACTTACAACCATGGCGAAAGGCCAAGCAGAAGCAGGCACGTTTTACGTGGTTGGAGCAGGAGAAAGCAGGGAAGGTGCCACACACTTTTAAACAACCAGATCTCACAAGAACTCACTATCACAACAGCACCAACAGGGATGGTGTTAAACCATGAAGAACCACCCCCATGATCCAATCACTTCCCATCAGGCCCCACCTCCAACAGTGGGGATTATAATTAGACATGAGATTTGGTGGGGACGCAGATCCAAACCACATCATCCATGATTACTTATTACTGTTGTTTTAGGATAGCTCCCTTTCAAACAGGGGAGCAACACAGCTGGTGTTTAGGAGCTCAGACCCTGGAGTGTAGACTTCTTGTGAGTTCAAGGCGAGGCTCCATCATCACAAGTTGCCAGACTTGGGTGATTCACTCCACTTCTCAGGGTCTCATTTCCTCCATATGTAAAGTCTCAAGTTTATGCCTCTCTGGTTTCACTTTTTTTTTTGAGACAAAGTGTCACTCTGTCACCCAGGCTGGAGTGCAGTGGCACAATCTTGGCTCACTACAACCTCCGCCTCCCAGGTTCAAGTGATTCTCCTGCCTCAGCCTCCCAGCTGGGACTACAGGCACGCGCCACCATGCTGGGCTAATTTTTGTATTTTTTTTAGTAGAGATGGGGTTTCACCATATTGCCCAGGCTGGTCTTGAACTCCTGACCTTGTGATCTGCCCGCTTCAGCCTCCCAAAGTGCTGAGATTACAGGCGTGAGCCACCACACCCAGCCTCTTTATTTTTATTTTTATTTTTATTTTTTTTTGAGACAGAGTCTCACTCTATCTCCCAGGCTGGAATGCAGTGGTATGAGCTCGACTCACTGCAAACTCTGCCTCTGGGATTCAAGCGATTCTTCTGCCTCAGCCTCCTGAGTAGCTGGGATTACAGAGGCATACGACCATGCCCAGCTAATTTTTGTATTTTTAGTAGAGACAGGGTTTCACCATGTTGGCCAGGCTGGTCTTGAACTCCTGTCCTCAAGTGATCCACACCCCTCGGCTTCCCAAAGTGCTGGGATTACAGGCATGAGCCACCCTGCCCGGCCCTCTCTGGTTTCATTTTCATAGTTGCCTGCCTCATTCTGCCAGTGCTCACAGGGCAGGAGATGACCATCCATTCTGGCTTCCCCATCAATGGTAAGAATGACGGCTTCAATGCTGTCTCATTTACCACTGTTGAAACCTCAAGGAGAAATGCTTTTGACTTAAGGACTGAGAAAACCCAAAATGTCTTTAGCTATTAGGATGTTATTGATGACTCATTTGTAATATCTCTGGAGTCTGATTGAAAAGGATTTATTAAGCTACGTTGCATAATATAGCAGGATTGTACATTTAATAAGTATATGCTCTCTCTGTGTGTGTGTATATATATATATTTATATATATATATTTCTATCTATCTATTCACCTATCATCAATCTATTCATCCATCTCTTGTAATCTATTGTAATCTCATACTTATTTGTACGTTGTTGAATTAATGTCTATTTCACTTACCAGATGGGATACTTCAAGACTACAGGAGCCACATCTGTCCCATTCACTCTAAGTCAGCTCTGTTTGCAACAAGGCCAGGTGTAGTAGGTGCTCATAACACTGTGCTGAATGAATGAGTGATCCATGTAACCCTCTTACCCAGTCCCAGTGATTCTTCATTCCTTCATTCCTTGCTTACTCTTTCTTGTACTGCAATGGCTTTTTAATTTTTGATTTTTTAATTGAGATATGATTCACATACCATAAAATCCACTCATTTAAAGTGCACAATTCCGTGGCTTTTAGTATATGCACCCAGTGGTACAACCATCACCACTACCTATTTCCAGAACATTACCATCTCCCCAGAAGAAACCTCATACCCATTAGCAGTCATTCACCATTTTCCCTTCTCCCCTGCCCATCACAGTCAGCAATCTACTTTCTGTCTCTATGGATTTTCCTATTTTGGGTATTTCAAACAAATTGAATCATTCAATTTGTGGTATTTTGTGCCTGGATCTTTTACATAGCGTAATGTTTTCAAAGTTTATCCATGTTGTAGCAAGTATCAGTACTTCATTCCCTTTTACGGCCAGATATGTTCCGTTTTATGGATATACCACATTTTGTTTATCCATTCATCAGTGGATGGACATTTGGGTAGCTTTCCCTCTTAGGATATTATGTATAATGCTTCTATGAACATCCCTCTACAGGTTTTTGGGTGGACATGTTTTCAGTTTTCTTGGGTATAGCTCTAAGACTGCAATTGCTAGCTCATTATTTTATTTAATTTTTGTAGGTGTCTCCCTAGATCTTACTTTTGGTTCACTATTTCCCCTTTTTGTTGTCCTTTGGTTAGAACAGAAGAGGCAGGAATCTCAGCCATCAGCTGATTGCACCTTGCCGTGTATGTGGGCTAGCTGAGTGTAGTGGGAACATGGACTCACTGAATTATGGGAGTTCCCTGCATTAGGCAGCCCTCCATTGCAACCAGAGCTATACCTGAGTATTGGGAACCACACAGACAGGGCTAGTCATTTTATTCCCTACCACTTAACTGTTACCTCATTTATTCCCAGCAAGTCCCTAATGAACAGTCTTAAAGATGGTTTAGCGCACCATGGCTCCTTAATGGCACATCTTAGTCACAACCCCATGGACCAGCCTGACTCCACAGGACAGGGATGAAGATGTTCCCTTTTGCATTGCAAAGGAGTGATCTGGAATCTTGAAACTTCTTTCTCATCAGAGCAATAGTGGAGGAAATCAGCGGTGGGTTTGACTGGGTGTGCTGACCATCAGAATACTTCTTGGCTGTCAGCAAGTCCAAAGTTGTGCTGGGGAATGATAATGTCTGATGCCCAGATAAAAGGTTCCAATCAATGAGAGGAAACTTGTCTATGCAATGGAAAACCTTTCACTGTGTCTGACAGAAGCAGGAGTGCAAAGTCATAAAAAAAAAAAAGAACAAAAATTTGCTTGCCAATTCCCTGAAAGGCCCCTTTTAAGTATCAAGATTCCTAGAGCTGGGGGAATGGAGATCTCAGATGTCATCCAATAGGTTATTAATGTTTCAAGGATTGCAAAATCATAAAAGTTAAATATGGAGAGTAGCTATTAAGCCTTCTAATCTCTCCACTGCCAATACCCACCTTTTCCTCCTTGCTCTCCAGGTAGGCTGTCAGATCTGGTTTAAAACAATGCCCATGACAGGGCTTCCTCTTTTGCTGCAGTTGTCTCTGGTGAGATTTGACAGGAAGTTGGCCAGAATGATTTCCTAAATCAAGGACATGAGAGGCAGAAGTGAGAGGCAGAAGTGAGAGGCTTTCTTGTGTGAAGCTCTGTAGCAAGGCAGCGCCTCCTGGGGAAGGAGAAGCTGGAATCCATAGCCTCAAAGACATTAGAGGCAGGCAGTTAAGTGAAGTGTCTGAGTGTGGAGTTGGTCCTACCCTTGCTTGGTCATACGGGGTAGGTGCCTACCTTCATGGTTTGATTTGAGATATGCCTAGGGGCTCTCTTCCTCCTCTCAGCTTGTGCATGACTATCAAAACTCACCAGTAGCAATTCTTTCCTTTGGGTTAAGACATGATTTCTTATTAAACTGAAAATACTCCTGGGAAAAAGAATACTTTAAACCTGATAATCACTCACCTCAAGATATATTTAAGCATCAGATCCTTTTCAAACAGCAGTTTCTGAAGACAAATTTTGATGAGACTGGGGTGGGAGCAGGGTGGAAATGTGGAGAGGAAAATTGACGTTACAATAGAAGCACATTCTCTGGCAAGCTTGCGTCTCTGGGCGGCAGAAGGTACTTGTTGGAAAGGAAGCTCAAACCACATAAAGGGCAAGTCCACACTCACCTTTGGCATCATATTGACTCTAACCAGTTCCGTGGTCAGTTATCCATCCCCACACATCATGCCCACTACTGCCAGCTAGTCCAGCATGCACCCTGAGGTGAATGAGCACTAAGGCTGCCTCTCTATGCATCCTTCTTTCCTAACCCAGCTGCCCTCTGCCTGGCCAGAACAGTGCACAGACATCAAAACAACTCTGCACCTCCATTTCACTTGGAGGTCTGAGTGAATTTCCAACCTGCTTCATGCTGCTGATAGTATAGCAGGAATCTGGGTCTGCAGACAGAAGTTGCAGCTAGCCTCTTTATCCAAATATGTGGCAGGCAGAATAGTTATTTCCCCCACTCCCAAGACATTCTGGTTCTCATCCCCAAAACTGGGGAGTAGTTACTTTACATGGCAAAAGGGACTTTGCAGATGTCATTAAGTTAAGGACTTTGAGATGGGGAAAGTGACCTAGATTTTTTAGGTGGACCCAATGTAATCACAAGGATTCTTAAAGACAGAAAAATTGGCCCAGCTGTGGCCAGAAAGAGACATGGATGGAGGCTGTGGCAGGAGGAATGCTTGAGCCCAGGAGTTCGAGTCTAGACTGGGCAAGATAGTGAGACCCTGTCTCTAAAACAAACAAACAAACCAACAGTTCAAATAAATAAGTACATTTAATTAAATAAAAAAGAAAGAGACATGATGATGGAAAAAGGATCAGGGAAAATCAATGCTGCTGGCCTTGGAGTTGGAAGAAGGGGACCATAAGCTGGGGAAAGCAGAAAAAAGAAGGAAAAGGTTTCTCCCCAAAGCTTCCAGAATCACAGCCCTGCTGACACCTGGATTTTAGGCCAATGAGACCTGTATTGGATTTCTGACCTACAGAACTGCAAGACAATAAATCTGTGTTGTTTTAAGCCACTAAGTTTGTGGTAGTTTGTTCCAGCAGCAAAAGAAAACAAAATGCCGTTAGGAAGATTGAGATGAGTTCATCCCTCCATCTCCCTCATCCCCATCCACCTGGGTCAGTTCCAAAATAAAGGCTGCCCTGCCATGTCCCCTCCTATACATTCATGCCCATTTAGCTCTCCTCTTCCTCACCCAACTTATCTACCAAAACTTTCTGCTCTGCCCTTTGAGACCCCCTTCAATGGTGATAGATACTGAGTACTGAGCATTTATTTTTATATACTATCTTATGTACTCTTCATGCATTATAAAGCACTTCAGTTCGACGTGTATGGAACGAAGGCTTAGAGAGGCGAAGAACCTTGCCCAAGGCCACTCAGCAGGGAGTGCCAGAGGTGAGGTTCAAATCCAGATCCACCTCTGTGTTCTTGGCCTCTATTCCAATGCTTCCCATGGGCCATGCCATGGGTTAATAGCTCCATGGGGTACGGATGTGCGTTAGGAGGAAAAAGGACTCTGTGGCCTGGGGTCCAGGCCTAACTTTCTATTTTCTCATTGCTGCTGCTGAGAACACTGCTTACAAGGAGCCTGGACCTTTGGGGGATCCCCTCAGTCTCTCTAGCCCTGTCTTCTACTGCTCCCTTGCTCTCTTATCCTGGCATGGCTGTACCTGCAAATGCTTCACATCTGGGTAAATCCAACAATCTGCCTTTGCCATTGTTTTAGAAATTTTTGGGTTGTAGGTAACAGAAACCTCCTTCAGTCAACCTAAGAGAATTTTAGAAAAAAAATCTCAGGCTCCTATTTGTGGTCTCTTCTCCACTCGGCCACCTGCCATCCTCTTGGGGCTTTTGAGTTTGTGCCGTGGATCCATCTGGGCTTCTTGCTTCATAATTCTCTCCATTGGCACCTTTGTTATCCACCCACATGGAGAACAATTCACCTAAGACAGATCCGTTCTGAAACATCAAGCTCCAGCATCCAGCCCTCTTCCCAGCTTCCTTTCTCCTTCCAGCTTCCTCCTTCCTGTATTCCCTCAACATCTGTTCTTCCCTAAAACCTTCAAGCCCTTGGTCCTCCCTTCCTCTCATGTCTATTAGGCCCATCTTGGCTTTTCTAGATGCACATTAGAATCATCTCTCTTACCCCAAACTGCTAAACACAGATGTTCGGAGGCTGGGGAGCAGGCAGTAGTATTGAAACCTCCCCAGTGATCTTGACGCACAGTCACAATTGAGAACACTGCTTACAAGGAGCCTGGACTTTTGGGGGATCCCCTCAGTCTCTCTAGCCCTCTCTTCTACTTCTCCCTTGCTCTCTTATCCTGGCATGGCTGTACCTGCAAATGCTTCACATCTGGGTAAATCCAACAATCTGCCTTTGCCATTGTTTTAATTAGAAATTTTTGGGTTGTAAGTAACAGAAACCTCCTTCAGTCAACCTAAGAAAATTTTAGAAAAAAAAAATCATAAAAAAGCTGCACGGATGCAGCTAGGGTTCTGAGTGGCCTAGAAATAGGGGCTGGAGTACTATAGGAAGTCTAGGAAATTATCTGTATCATCATCTCCATTTCTCTTTGTGCTTCTGCCCCTGTCTCTTTTCTTGCTGCATTCTTTTTTCTTTTTATCCTCGTGGTAAGAATGGCTTCCACCAGTAATTTCTGAATTTACAGTTTCAGAGAAGGTAGACTGAGATGGAAGCTTTTAGATCCAGTTTTAAATTCCTGAGGGAAGGGTTCTGATATACCAAGATGGGATCAGTTTCATGCTGCAGGATCAGTCAATTGTGGCACAGTCATGGCTGCTATACCTACATGAACAGAAGGGATAGTGATCGCTGCAGTACTTGGAAAATTGGAGGATGGGAGGGAGAACTGTACAGCCAAAACAACAGCAGGGGTACTGAATATCATAGAGGAAATTCACCCAAATACAAGGGGTGGTGCCATTGCAAAGTTTCTTTTACAGTGTCATCTGGGTCCTTGACAGACTTCAACAATCCTTTCATTCATTTATAGTCAGTAATTTCTCAGTCACCTAAGCTGATTCCAAACCTTCCCCAAATCTTCCCACTACCTTCTACTTTATAGAAAACTTGGAAACCACAGGGCACAAAGTCCAACTCTCAGTTACTTCTCTCTGAGAAACCAATCTATGCTCACACCTCCGGTCTCATAGCCTTTCTCCTGCGCCTTCCTGTTCTATCACTCTGTCCCTCTATGGTATGTCTTCACCTGCTTTTCCTACAGGTTCTTGCCCCTTCACCGGTAACTACAACCATGGTGCACCCTCTCCCACATATCTCACTATGGCCCTAACTCGCTCTTCCTCCCTTCACAGGCTGACTTCTGCCTTCAGATGTGAATTTCCTAATTAATCCTTAGTACACTCCTTGTGGCTTCTGCCTGTTCTGCCCCTCCTAGCACAAATGACCTCCTAATTGCACAACACAATGGGTTATTTTCAGACTTTGTCTTAATGTGCGCTCTGCTGCATTTGGCATGATCTTCTAAACATGTCTCAAATACTTTCTTTTCTTTCTGTCCCTGTGGCCATGTCAGGCCCTCTTCAAATCTCCCCTGAACTGCTGCAACAGTATTCTTCATGACTTCCTACTTTAGTCTTACCCATCTCTAGTAGCCTTTAGTGGCCTTTCCACCTTTAGTCTTAGTCACTTATTGCTATTAAAGTTATTTTTCTTAAAAAAAGAAAGTCTGATCACACCACTTTCCCACTTTCAATACTCTTATCATTCTCTGTAGCCCACCAGATGGGTTCAAAATCCTTAATGTGGAATACAAACCATTTATGACCTGAACCCCTCCTACCTGTCCAGTCTCATCTCCCCCCTCCCTTCTGTCTCCTGTGCCTACTCGAACTTAGCTGCTTGTAGCGCCCTCCACATGCCACACTCCTGCACGTCCTATTCTTCCCACCACTCTGCCCTGCCGTTTTCCTATGTCTTTCCTTCTCAGCTGAACGCCCTGCCTTGTTGAAGCCTTTCCTGACAGCTCCAGGCAGAGTTCCTTGTTCTCCTGTTTTTGATCCCTATGCCCCTGTATGTTTCTCAATTGTAGGGCTTCTCACGCTGCATATTTATGATTTCTTTACACGTCAGCTTTTCCCACAAGATCATAGGCTCCTCTAGGGCAAAGAAGGGGGTTTAGCCACTCTTAGGCAATAAATATGTAATAAACAAATGAATAAATGGGGAAGGGGTATCCATGGAGACTGGGTTGGAAAGTGAGGCAACACTCATTGACATAGGAGACTGAGCCAAAAACACGTGGACAGTCTCTACCTTCTGGATTCTATCCCCTGATTGACATTTAGCCTGTTTGCTTGCTTTTGTTGCATATACCTGAATACCTGATTCAGGTAAACAGTGTGTCCTTCTATTCACATCTGCTTCCTTTGATAGCTTCTATCAAGGTATCGCTCAGCTTCTTCTGACTTCTACCTCTTTACTTTTCTCCTTAAAATCCAATTTTGAAAAGCAAGTTGAGGAGTTCAGCCACTGAAAGATCTTCATTGATTTATTTTTCCCTTCCTTATTTATTAATGGGACCACTTTCTCCTTGATATTTCTTTTTTCTCCCTGATGTATTTGTAAAAGCTCTGCTCCCGCCTCTTAACCTGGTGCATTAGATTAGCCCAGCCTTTGGGTTTCCTTCTCTCATCTTTTCCTTTCCATCCATTTTGACTCTAGTTGAGATACTTTTATGTCTTCTTCCCTAAATCCCTGTGTCCAGAAAAATTTTCAGCTCATCTGAAACCGTCGTGTGGATCCTGGAAGTAGTCAAACTGCTGACTTCCTCATCCCTGCATTTTGCTCTTTCAAAAATGACCTCGAGTCTTGATTAGCATGTGGTTAAGAGTGCAGTCTTGGAGCCTGTCTGCTGGGGTTCAGATCTCACTTCTACCACTTACTGACTGTGTGGCCTTGCTGAAATTACTGAAGCTCAAATTGCTTGTGCCTTAGTTTCCTCTTCTGCAAAAATGGGCTTAATAATATCTACCTCCTGAGGTTGTGTTGAGGATTAAGTTTTTTGAAAGCTATAACATATTGAGAAGAGTGCCTGGCCCAGAGTAGCCCTCCGTGGGTATTAATTCTTTCTACTGTTTCACCTTCACCTCCTCCCTCACCTTCCTTCTACTGTGTAGAGTGTGCTCTCTGGTTGGTTGGCATGAAGCATTCAGGAATTGACTCCTCTGGTTAGAACACATGTTTCTTGATACTATCTGTATGTAATGACCAGAGGATGAACACAGACACAAACAAAAGCCAGGCCCTGTTTACAAACCCTGGGGATTATAACAAAAGCAAAATGAAAATGACCTTTTATCAAGCGCTTACAGGGTTAGGCACTATGATAAGTGCCTTACATAGTTTATTTTATATCATTTCTTTCTTACAGCAACTCTTTAAGGTAGAAATCATATCTTCATATTTTATAGAGGTGGGAGTTGAACTGTTGTAAGGTTAAAGTTCTTGTCCGACGTCACACAGTAGCAAGTAGCAAAACTGGAACTGGAACCCAGGTTGGCCTGGCTGTAAAGACCCCACCCTTCATCACATGGCTAGACTCTGTCCCAAATAAGAGTGTTGTGATTGTTATTCCATGATCTGGTATAAAGTAATTTCAAGAAGGAACTAGAAGCTGGGCGTGGTGGCTCATGCCTGTAATCCCAGCACTTTGGGAGGCTGAGTGGGCAGATCACCAGGTCAGAAGATGGAGACCATCCTGGCTAATGTGGTAAAACCCCGTCTCTACTAAAAATACAAAAAATTAGCCGGGCATGGTGGTGCACGCCTGTAGTCCCAGCTACTCGGGAGGCTGAGGCAGGAGAATGGCATGAACCTGGGAGGCGGAGCTTGCAGTGAGCTGAGATCGTGCCACTGCACTCCAGCCTGGGTGACAGAGTGAGACTCTGTCTCAAAAACACAAACAAACAAACAAACAAACAAAAAAACAAAACAAAGAAGGAACTAGAGCCAGCATACCATTGTTCTATTGTAAGTGAGAGGTGAGGTGGGCTTGGATGAATGGGTGGCGGTAGAATGGAGGTAAACCAGTGAATCTGGGAGTAAGTACTTCGTCTCCCACTGCCCCCGGGTTGGGGGAGGGATTGGGATGCAGCAGAAACCACCCAGCACAGGGCCCTGACATTTTACAGTTGCTCAGGGAATGTCAGTGGGGTGAACACAGGAATGCACTAAAAGTAGCTGGGGTGGGGCATTGGCCGCTCTTGGGGCTGGGCTCACCTTGGGAGGGGGGCGGGGTACTGTGGGTGCAGGAGGCCCCAGAGGGAGTCAGCGCTCTGCTTCAGGGCATGTGCAGGACACCACAGTGGTGGGGCTCATCAGGAGCAGAAGTGCTGGGTAAAGGAGAGAAGGTCCAGGGACCTGCAGAGGCCACCTGCTGTCGCCAGCTGCTTGGGGAGGGTTGGGTTTATGAGGAGGAGTCAAGCGAGGCCACACCCTCCACTTCCATCATTGGTGACAGTGATGGCAGGTGGGGGAGGGGCAGCTTTATGATTCTCACATTGGCTCCAGAAGCTTTGGGTGAATGCTGAGGGGCAGGTGGCTAACCTGGGCCAAACTACCTGCAAAAGCATGTCTGATTCTGCCTAGAATTTAGAATGACTAATTTGAGATGGCCAGGTCACCCAGTGGAGCCTTGTTGTTAAGAGGGTGACTCTGGGAGCTCTTCCCAAATCCACATGCCTTGTGGTGACCACCGACACTGTGGGGCTCTGGCCTCTACCCCACGCCTCTCCTGGCTGCACCTCCCTGAGGGCCTTTTTTCCGTCCCTCAGATGAGTCTTTGCCCTTGCTATTCCATCTGCCTACAACTGTCATCTCTGCCTTCAGGACGGACAGACTCCTTTGTCTAATTCTAATCTCAACTCCAATATCGCCTCCCAGGTTGGCTTTTCTCAGCACCTCATTAACACAGAGCCCTACCCCCATCAGTCTTTCTCACACCAGCCTGTTTTATTTTATTTCTAGCATTTGTTGTCATCTCGGAGTATTTGGTTTGTTTGTTTACTTGCTTAATCTGCCTTCTCCATGAGTTTAAGCTCTATGGGAGCAGAAGCTTTGTCTGATTTGTTCATTGTTCCTACATTAAGTTCTTAGAGAAGCACCCAGCCCGTAGTAGGTGCTCAATAATTATCTTCACAACAAATGAACGAATGAATCTGAGCATCACCCCTAATGCACCAAACTCAGTTTAATGTGAACAAACTCAGTCTCTGTTGTGTTAAGGGATTTACCTGGATTCTGGTTCAGAATTCTAGAAGGCAGTTTTATAAATATAAAACAATAGAATTTAGTTGAACGTGATGTCAGGAAGAGAGGTGAATTTTCATGAGATCACAGAAGGGAGAGAATAACCCACATGATTACAAAAGACTGCAAAATAATTTGGTGTAAATTGAAAAAGGCATGCTACTGAGCAGAATTTTGATAAATATTATGTCTGCTTATTTCTCTACTTAACAAAGAGAAAAGCCATCTTGATGCTTGTTTGGTGTTCAGCACTTAAAAAGTTCAACACTGAAAATCAGCGAGAGAAATGTATTCCTGCCTATTCATTTGGAACTGCTCCTGTGGAGAATTTCCTGTTCATGGTTTTACTGCTTAGAACACATTTTAGTTCTTTCCTGAAGCAGCTTTACTTTCTCTTTTCTTATTTTAAGGAAACATAATCAACTGTGCTGCTTCTCAAATGCCTCAATCGAGTAGCCATGACCAGAAAGACCCACTCATCCTTACAGTTTCAGCTTTGCCCTGCTTCAGAGCAAGTTCCTTACTTATTTCTGTTACTTGGACTCCTGGTTTTTTGGGGGGTTCCATTTATTCTCTTGCTTCCAGGATATCTAAGTCCTGTCTACCCTTGAAATTGAACGCACCCAAGTAGCTTGTTGTCTAACAGCCAGAATCAACACCCCTTCTCAAATTCCCAAATTAACTTCAGAAATTCCCCTTCTCACTTAGTCTCTGGGAAGTATGATCTGGGGTCCCTTCTCACTCCTTTTCCCTCAGGAGCATGTTATGAACAGTGTCGAAGGCCTCCTGCTTTTTGTGGGGCTGGAAGGCTCCTAAGGCCCTCCTAATTTTCCTTGGGCCTATTGCTATTCCTTTTATGTCACTCCATGCCTGCTAGCATCTGCCCTTCTCATTCACAGCCTGGGCCTGAGCCTCTGCACTTGGGCTGGTCGATGAGAATTATTGTTGTGCCTAAGCTGTTCTGTTTCTGTACCACTTTCCTTAGCCTGTCCACTCAAAGGAGCAGATCTACCATTAATGGGGATGCTGGCCCTAAGATTTCTTGGCAGGATCTGCCCTGCCTCGCGTGCATGTGCCAGTGATCCCCCGACCTGTGGTTTCAACCTCCCCAGTCCCTCCTTTATGCAGGAACAGTCAAAGCCAGGTATACACTTCATGCTTATAACTTCTGAAATGCTTTACTTTTAAAACTATTAATACTTAAGAACAACAAGACTTGCAAAAATTCCTTTAAAATAGGCTACTTCTTGGCCGGGCATGGTGGCTCACACCTGTAATCCCACAAGTTTGGGAGGCTGAGGCGGGTGGATCACGAGGTCAGGAGTTCAAGACCAGTCTGGCCAAGATGGTGAAACCCTGTCTCTACTAAAAATGCAAAAATTAGCTGGGCACGGTGGCAGGCACCTGTAATCCCAGCTACTCGGGAGGCTGAGGCAGGAGAATCGCTTGAACCTGGGGGGCAGAAGTTGCAGTAAGCCAAGATCGTGCCACTGCACTCCAGCCTGGGTGACAGAGTGAGACTCTGTTTAAAAAAAAAAAAAAAAGGCTACTTCTCACTCTCAATATCTAGGACAGGTTTAGATAGTTTATTTCATTTAAAAAATATGTATTGAAAATCTAGTGCATCCAGGCACCGAGCTAGGTGCTGAGGAGTGTGAATAAATGGGAAACCTACAGTTCTTTAAAGCTGAAACTTGAACATTGAGTAGGGGCTAGGGAAGCAAAAGGAGTGGAGGTATGGAGATAGTGCACCAGGTAGAGAAAACAGCATGGAAAAGATTGGAAGACAGCCAGGTGTGGTGGCTCATGCCTGTAATCCCAGCACTTTGGGAGACCAAGGCAGGTGGATCACCTTGGTCTCAGAAGTTCAAGACCAGCCTGGCCAACGTGGTGAAACCCTGTCTCTACTAAAAATACAAAAAATTAGCCAGGCATGGTGGTGGGCAGCTGTAATCCCAGCTACTCAGGAGACTGAGGCAGGAGAATTGCTTGAATCCAGGAGGCAGAGGTTGTAGTGAGCTGAGATCATGCCACTGCCCTCCAGCCTGGGTAACAAGAGTGAAACTCAATCTCAAAATAAAATAAAATACAAGATTTGAAGAGGAGCAAGATTATCTTAATGGTGAAACTTAATGAGAGCCAGGGCTCTTGAGCAAAATGAATCAGTGAGTGAGAATGGTAGAGATGATGTGAGGTTGAAGAGATGGTCAAGACAACTTTGTAGAGCATGTTTGAAATTTGTAACAGACAAAGTTATTGATGCTACTTAAGCAGGGAGTGATGTGATTGTACTTGCAATTTTAAAAAGACCTTTCTGGAGAATGGGTTAGAAAGAGTAGAGTGTGGAATCAGTAACAGCAGTTAGAAAGCGATCAAAGGTGTTTTAGGGTGCAGGGGAGGTAGAAAAGATGAGGAAAAGTGGATCCATTTAAGAGATAGTTTGGAGATAATCAGAAGTAACTATGAAGCTTCAGCGTTGCATAAGATGGGTGGAGGGAGAGATAGTGGTGTCAGAATAAGCCTTAGATTTCTTCCTTGAGTGCTTGCTGTAGAGAGAGGTCTTTTTTTTATATTGGTTAAGATTTAGGGAGGAACAGATTTGGAAGCTGGAGAGCAAATGCTAAATCTGAGACAGGTTGAGTTTAAGATGTCTTAAATACAAAGGGAAAATGTCATGTTAATGGTTTGCTATTTAGATCTAGGGAGGAAATAAAAATCTGGGGACATTGGCATAATGATGGCATTTAAAAATCATGAGAGTTGGTGAGATTGTTTACAAGGAGAGAGAAAAAGGCTCCCAGTATCTAGTTTGTCTTGATCTACACGATGTTAAATAACTGGTCAATTTTATCAGTAAATAAACAATTTCATTTTGGCTTGAATTATCTGTTTAACTAAATTGACCTGTTCATCTGGTAACACTAGGAACTTCTGATATAGACATGGCAGCATAAATTAACATTTCCCCATTCCTTTTTTGGAACTGGTCTCCTATAACAATACAGAGAAAGAAAATTAGTTTAACTGTCTCTTTTTTATGTTGTTATTGTTGTTGTTGTAAAACTAGAAGACAGAGGCAGTATTTGGACTCCAAAATACACAAAAGAGCTGCTGAAAGTGACTCAGATATAGCAGAAGCCAAGTGGAAGAAAGAGAAGAAAAACACGGAGAATACAGAGAAGGTCTCAAGATATCAGGTCTCAGAAAGTACCAGAAAGAAAACACTTCTTGATACCAAGGGGCTCCTTCTCAGTAGTATACATTTACATGTTTTCACTTGGGATCTTATTTGGTTCAGAGAAACAGAGGAGGTGGGACCCTACAAAGAATGACACAGACGTGTCATACCGGCAGGAAGCTGCCATATCTATGGCAGTCGAGAAGAAAGGCCTTTGGGTTCTAAAACCTGCCAGCTGGAGGATGGCCCTGACTTCTCTCTCACCTACAGGAAACTCCTGGATAGAGTTGGTCCAGGAAATCTAACTCATTCAATAATGAGCAATCAAAATACATTAGTACAACATTGATATAGAGACTATTAAAGATACAGGAGAAACAAGTAGCAGTAGAAAAAAAGATCCATCTAAAACCTGTTCCTATAGAATTCATAAAAATTTTGAGTAAACATTTTGCTCTGAATTAAAAAAAAGAGAAATAATTGCCTTTATGAATAAAAACCCCAAAGGAAGCATGTGAGAAATCAGAGAAGCTAGGGTAACACAACAGAAGGAGACGATGTGTGAGCTGGCAGGAAAGAAATAGAAAAACACCCTCGAAACTGTCACGGAAAAAAGGGCAAAATTGTAAAGAGCATAAAGAATTGACAGCCCTGAAAATATAGTAAAGAACATAGAACATAGAAGGGAGGAACACTAACAGAATAAATGCAAACAAAATGAGAGTCTAAAAGGAATAAAGAGAAAAAAAAAAGATAGCTGTGGAAGACAGAAGGGGGCAATCCAAAATTCACAGGGGCAGAGTCTCCAAAGACAAAAACCCAAACAATGAAACTTTGAAAATGAAAAACATACTTAAAATGGCAGAACCAAGATTGCTATATTAATCAATATAAATGAGCTTAACTCTCCTACTTAAAAAAAATCCAGCTTAATTTCAAAAGGAACACCTGATTGTGGACAAGAGATAATCCTAAAACAAAGTGACTGAAAAAAGGTTGGAAATAGACAAATAGGCACAAATACACCAGCAAATGACAGCAATAAGAAAGCAGAGGTTGAGATCTTAATATCAGCCTAGGCAGAATGCAGGGGAAAAAGCATTAATGGAATCAAAAAAGGAATTTGAAGATACTAATGTGTGCAGTAATGTGTAATGAAAATACCACACTGATGAAATCTGCACACTGACTAGCGTAGTCTCAGTATTCATCAAGCAGAAATAACAGAAAATAAAGGAGAAAAGATGGAAACACATTAAAAATAGGAGACTTTAAAATTTTTTCATTGGAAAAATTAAGAAGAACAGCCAAGTTAGCACTGAAACTTAAAAAATAAAAATCTTCCATTAGAAATTTAAAAATTTGCTCCTTAACAATTCTTGAGTCAACAAGGAAATGAAAACCCAAGTTAGAAAACAGTGATAATTAAGGAATTATCTATCAGCATCTAAGGGACACAGCAAAGCAGTGTTCAGAAAAAGACATAAATACATTAATCAATCAAAAAGAAAGAGTGAACATAAATGAATTCAGGAGTGGTATCTGTAAGCTCCATCAACACGTACTCTCAGCCTCCTGTCCAGGTAGAATGATGTCAAATTCAGCCTAAGTATTTAAGTGAAAGCCAATTTTACTCTCCCACAGATACTAAGTACATAGGTACATGTTTCTCATTTTGAAATATCAGATAGCCTCTCTTTTGCCACTTTTTGGAGAAATGGGCTTATCAGGCTTGCAGAAAGAATTCACTAAACAATTCTCTCGTCCTCTCTCCCCCAGATGAACATGAAATGAAGAGGTAAAGGGATGTATGGGTACGAAAAATGATGGTATACTCAAAACAGGACAATTGTGGAAGGAGTATTTCTGTTCACACAGGTGTGGGTGAGGGCAGTGATTGTCAACCTTGGCTGACTTTAGAATTATCTGGAGAGCTTTTAGAAACTATCAATGACCCTAGTCTTTCCTTTTGTAGCATTTTATAGCAATTTGTGATTATTTGATCAATGTCTGTTTTTCTGAAGACTGTATGTTTTGTGGGAACAAGAACCGCATCCATTTGGACCAACCCTTCCTGCCCTACCCTGGGTCTAGTTCAGTGCCTGCTCAGTTACTTGGGAATTTTTAATTGCATTGGTCTTAGGCAAAGGCCTGTAATTGGGATTTTAAAGAACTCCCCTGCGGTTCTACTAAGCAGTCGGGTTGGGACTACTGGTGTCAGGGATCCTATAGTAGTGTGGAGATGAGTACAGTCACCTGGGGCGAGGAGTAGCCTGGCCGTGACTACTCCCCCAAAGGGATCAGCAGAGGGAATGGTTATGGGAACCTGAAGTATAGACCAGGCCACCTTGAGGGGAGCAGTAACATTTGATCAAGGAACCAAACCAAGAAACAGACGTACAGGGAGAGAGCCCAACCTCATTCTCCTCTCTCCTAGGATTCTGTTCCCCATTAGCTGAAGCCAGCTGGAAGCCTGAGGGGACAGAAGCACCAATGCTGTTGGCACCATCAGTTTTGGTGGAGTTACATGTGGCATTCACTTCACATTGGCCAAGTAGCAAATCCTGGCTCTACCGTTTACTGGCCATGTAACCTTAGACAAATCATTTGGACAATTTCCTCATCTGCAAAATGGGGGTAATAATTCCTTCAGAGGGTTGCTGTGAGGCTATGATGAGATAAGATATGCAGGAGGAAAGATGTCTGGTTTAAGATCTTAGCTAAAAATGAATCACCCTGTATTTTGGCAAAAAAAAAAAAAAAGGGTAACTTTCAGGGTGAATGTTACCTGAATAAATTCTCCTTTCCCTCACTAGAATGAATTCACTTTTGGGCAATGGTTCTCAGACTGTTTGGAAAGGCAGCAGGCTTAGCAGTTAAGGGCTCCAGGCCCAAAGTCGGAGTTAGAATTTGAGCTCTGCCACTGACGCGATGTAACCTTGGGGATTTAACTTAACCTCAGTCTCAGCATCTGTAAAATGGGGATGGAAATAGAATCTTCCTCATAAGGGATTTGAGGATTAATTAACATCATGCATGTACAGGGCTTACCATACTACCCGGCATTTCATAAGCACACAATAAATTTTAACTACTCTTACTAAGTTTTGGAGAACAACGGAGCCTGATGAGCTACATTTTGTGCTTCTAAATTAATAAATACAGTCAGATTCATAAATAGAACATTCTCAATTTTGTTTTTCCCTTCAGTATATTTAAAATCTTTAGTGATAACTAGTTTGTTGTCAAATGTGTGGGGAAAGAGAGGATGCTGCTTATTCCAGTGGTTTTAGCTTCCCACAGACTGAACTTGAAGAGTATTTTCTGGGTGAGCCATATGGAGAGTTTTAACTTTATTGAGAGAGTCATTGTGCCAAGAATTTCCTGAGTGCTTCTTGTGTGTATCTCACAACTACCCTATGAGGCTGAGGTTCCAAATCCATATTTAAAATCTCTAAGGTTGTCCATATATTATCCATCTTTTAATAAATTATTCAAAATAAATAAGTAATAAGTTAATATGATAGAATAAAATCTCAGTATTTTGTTGTGTTCTATAATCTCCCCCATCTTTCATTTGGTCACTTGAATGAACACACTGAGAGTTATTATTTGATTATTTCCCATGCCGTACTGTTAAATCGCCCATTATGGCAATAGGGCCTGGAGTTTTGCTATTATATATTTTTACTTAGCAAAGGGCTACACACACACACACACGTACGCACGCATACACGCACACACAGGTATACACTTCCTAAAGTTA
The DNA here is from genome assembly GCF_029281585.2 of Gorilla gorilla gorilla. Classification (NCBI taxonomy): domain Eukaryota; kingdom Metazoa; phylum Chordata; class Mammalia; order Primates; family Hominidae; genus Gorilla; species Gorilla gorilla. The sequence goes on from NC_073241.2 coordinate 54,100,516, forward strand.
ATATTAAATGACCAGAAAGTTTTCAGAGTACATGAATAAGTGTACTGTTCTTCCTACCAGTCCTATCTTGCTTCTAGCACAGTGAAATTTGGCCTGCTATCTGCTTAGCACAAGGCTCAGCAAATCCTTGTTGAACAAAAGGAAATTATGTTGAATTCTCCAACATCCTTGCAATTGCCCAACAGTTAAATCTATCCCGGTTTCTCTTCTTTCTTTCTTTAGGGTTCTCCTAACCAGTTTAGCGTTGCTGACCTATGTTTCCCTGTTCTGACCACTTCCTCTCTCAGCTCATTGATAAAGATTTTTCCATAGGAGGCCAACCCGGGTATGCCTAACTATTATGACCGAGGAAAGGGTCTAGTCTCCTTTGTTTATGAGCTGTCTGAGCCTACCAGGGAGGTCATGACTTTAAAAATATTTTCCCTACTCTGAATGGTGGGTGGAATCAATCTAGGCTTTTGGCACAGAGGCCTAGAGGAGTCTTTGAAGCCGACTTTGCCTGCGGTAAAGAAGCCTGTCTCTTGCTTTCCTATTCCCAGTCTGTTGAGCGTCTTCTGATGGGGCCACTGTTGTGTGGGGAGGGGAAGAAGCCTCCCTGATTCGAGGAGAAACTGGAGTGTTCGCACCACCGTGATGAGGGATACAAATATATTTGCCCCTGGTGATCTGTTTGTAATTAATGCGTGCTTTGTGGTTTTAATCTTTCTTTAATCTGTAAAGCTATACAAATTTACAGCTCAATTTTAGAATCAAGAAAAAAGCTAAATTGCACAGCTCAGTCCTTAAAGTTAACCAATTTCACAAGATCACAATTGCAAGGAGAGTGTCCGCAGAGGCTCTTCCCGTGCTGTTCCATTATCTTTTCTCAGTGGTCTTGTTTTGTCCCTTATCCAGAAGTCACTGGAAACAGGAGAACCATCTCTCCACCTGTTTCTGTCTCACAAACACACACAGTGCCCCAAAGAAAATAAACAACACAGTACATGGTCTATAAAGCAAAGGGAAGAAAAGAACATCTTAGGTAAATACCAGACTACTTATTTTATGATTTTTAAATGTCATTTTTGCTCCAATATTGACTTTTTTTTACGGAGGATGAATTATAGATCCTGCAGCACTGGGAGAGACCAGGGTTTCCTTTCTTCGACACAGCTGGTCAAGTTAAGAATTGAAGTCGTGGTAATTAGTTAGCAGTTTCTTAGTATGGAAGTCCAGACTGTTGAGAGAACCCTGCGAGGTGACCCCTCCGGGGAAGACAATACACCCGGGAAAGGACCGGAATGGGCAACGAAGAAGCACAAAACAACATCCCAATCTTGTTGCTACAAACAGATGTTGCCGCGGGCGCTCGCTTGCAAGAACGAAATACAATACAATCCCTCATTTGTCTGACCAGGCTTCTCTCTCCAAGAATTGGTTTCGAGGCAAATTATTTCAGGGTTGCACAGGCTGGTAAAAGGCAGTGGAATTGGAAGCTATCGTCCTTGGCGACCTCAAGTCTCAGAAATGATGCTGTGAAAGTGAAAGGGGTTGAACAGGGGTCAGGGGGAGACTTGGAGCCAGAAACCAGGTCACAAGGAAGGAGGGGGCGGCCAGACTTCCAAGAAGAGGTTTTGAGAAACTAGCTAGAGGGAGCGGGTGTGGAATAAGATTCCTGGAAGAAGGTCATGGGAGGCTAAGGGGGAAAGAAAGAGAAAACTAAGTTAGTATCAACCCTGCCCTTCCCGAGATTTTGATTGTTCTCTCAGTGCCTATACAGACAGAAATGCAGGCTTAAAGAAATGGAGATTGCATTAGGGAAATTCAATTTGCCAAGACAAAAAGAAGTTCATTCAGATGAAAAGGGGTTAGGATTTGGTGAGGGGAAACCCCTTTTGTTTTGTTTAGAAGAGTTTGTTTTTTTTGGTTTTGTTTTTGTTTTTTAATAAAGTGTATATTAACTTGCCCTATTTTCCAACTTGCTTGTGAAGGCAAGTGAGTCAACTGTACTTTTATATGTTTTGCCAAAAAACATTATTATTCTATTAGAAGTTAAAGGCAAACACTACTACAAACCTGTAATTACTTAAATCTTGAATTTATTGCTCTCCATCTATTTTCCTTAATCTAACTGCTTCTATAACAATAAGCCATTATTGTTGTTGTTGTTGTTTTAGAGATAGTGTCTCGCTCTGTCACCCAGGCTGGAGTGCAGTGGCACTAACATACCTCACTGTAACCTTGAACTCTGGGGCTCAAGGGATGCTCTGGCCTCAGCCTCCCAAGTAGCTGGTACTATAGGCATGTGCCACCACACCTGGAGAAAAGTTTTTAATTTTTTTAAATTAATTTTTTAGCTTTTTGTAGGAAGGAGGTCTTGCTATGTTGCCCAGGCTGGTCTTGAATTACTGGCCTCAAGCGATCCTCCCACCTCGACCTCCCAGAACACTGGGATTAAAAGCATGAGCATAAGAAGCCATTTTGAGGGCAAGCAATGCTACTGAGAATAGATATTTGTTGAAAACCAATTGTATGCCTAGCACAGCATTTGTAGCAATAATACTAACCAGTGCCTCTATAGCACATCTATCTATCTATCTATCTATCTATCTATCTATCTATCTATCTATCTATCTACCTACCTATCATCATATATCTATGCTAGGTGCCAGGCTTATTTTATGAGGTCTACATGTAATATTAACCCCATGACAACCCTATAATATAGGTACTATTTTTACCTGCTCTTTACAGATGAGAAAACCATGGCTCAGTGAAGTTAATGACTTGCCCCAAAATTATGTAGCTAGCGAGTGACAGAACCAGTGTTTCGGTCAGACTGCTGGGTTTCAGAGTCTGGGCTGCCAACCGTGACACTCATTTCTTTTCATGGTAATTTCATGCCTTTCAAAGTAGGTAGTGTTATCATCATTCCCAGATAAAGAGATTGAGATTCAGAGATTACATAATTTAACCAAGATTGCCTAGTAAGTGGGAAAGCCAGAATTCAAATCCAAGCCTATTGGAATCCCATCTTGGAGGGAGAGCAGTAGCTGAAATGCTTTAGACCTGTGCATTTTAAACTTTAACGTAAACACAGATTGCCTGGGGATCTTGTTAAATGCAGGTTATGATTCCATAGGTCTAGAGTGGGGCCTAATATTCTGCATTTCCAACAAGCTACCAGTTGATATTGATGTTGCTGTACCATAGGACAACACTTTGCAAAGTAAGGCTTTAAGAGCTAGGAGCCATAAAACAGAAGGTGTTTCTAAGCTGTTCCCCCATCCTTGCTCTGGTGAACATGGAGGTGGCAAATTTAGCTTGGGATACTGCAGTTTAAAATAAACTCACTATTTTCTTTCCTTAATCATCATATACTGCCATTGAGATTCAGGGAGTTTCTTTCATAAGTGTAACCACTTATACTCTTTTTGATTTTAAAAAAAACCATGTCATTATTAGATTCATCCTAAATGTCACCACTTTCTTCATAAAATATCTCTTTAAATTTCTTTTACATGCATGCATTCCCTTTCAATTTGCATTTATGTCCTTTTGTTCTGATCTACCTAATAAACTCAAACTGATCATCAACCAAAAATTTATGACATGTTGAATTTAGTACTTCATTCAGATTGTTTCCTAATCACCTACTTTTAGAACTAAATCTGGAATCCTATTTTGTCCATTTCTCTTCAATCAGAAGATCCTTCATTTGGTTAGTTATCTTGAATTTCCTGTGGAATTTGTACCCTCCAACTTATGTCTGTATTTCTTTTCTCTGTAAACACCTTAACTAGATTCTGAACCTCAAATCTATATGTCAACTGTGGCCTACCCAACCCCCTAGAAGGCAATAGAACAATATCTTGGAATTTATGATTTATGCCAAGCCCCCTTGTCAGCCTCACTTCTACTGCCAACTGAGCTGAAAATTGAAATTCTGGTTCAGTCTGTAGAGTCAGACTCTGTTCTTCTGTTGTGTTAACTAATTCATTGCTAACCTTAGCTGCAGTGTTCTGCTTACTCAAGAGCATCTCATATTAAAGACTTTAAATGTCATTTACAATCTCTTTATTCCTTTCCCTCATTGATCAAACTTATCCAGAGCAACAATTATTTCCTTCTGGGTGCTAATTTTTTCCTCCATTTCATGGCACTTTCAAACAAAGCTTGCAGGCACACTGCAATCCTTCATTAACTGAAAACATGCAAAGTGCACAAGCCCTTCCAATGGAAAGTGCAATGCAAAAGCCAAATGAGGTAAATTGCATTACTTGACCGGCCCTGGGACAGTTTAAAGAGTGTTACATATTAATATGCTGCCAAGTCTCAAGATGATGGGAAGATTCTCATCAGAACCCAAGGCAGTTATTGAAGAGGAGACCGCCCCTGCTGCACACAAATGCAGTCTTGCTGATAATCACTGATGGACTTATGATGAAAAATACTAAAAAATATTGTTCAATGGGGGAAAAATGATAGAAGAGGTCAACCAGGGTCACAATGGCTAGGCATCCCCTCAACTAATTTCTAATTAATACATTCATGATCTTTGTTTATAGCCACTCATTTCATTTGATCATCATGCCTAGTATATGTGTAACTGTTTGTATTTGAAATTATTACCCTTGCTATATTGTGTACCTTACTATATTCTGTCATCTAGAAATTCTGTCTCACCATAATTTATTTCTCTGGCCGTAATATGTTTGAATTACAGTTATCCTAGGGAGTTTCTTTTGGTTATGCCTACAGAGGTGGAGCAGCAGTACGGGAAGACAATTGCAGACAAAAGTCACAGCTTTTAAAAATCCATCCACGGTATTAAGAAAGGAGTTCCTGGCCGGGCGCTGTGGCTCACGCCTGTAATCCCAGCACTTTGGGAGGCCGAGGCGGGCAGATCACGAGGTCAGGAGATGGAGACCATCTTGGCTAACACGGTGAAACCCCGTCTCTACTAAAAATACAAACAATTAGCCGGGCGTGGTGGCAGGCGCCTGTAGTCTCAGCTATTCAGGAGGCTGAGGCAGGAGAATGGCATGAACCCGGGAGACGAAGCTTGCAGTGAGCCGAGATTGCACCACTGCACTCCAGCCTGGGTGACAAAGGGAGACCCTGTCTCAAAAAAAAAAAAAAAAAAAAAAAAAAAGTTCCTGGAATAATTTTGAGTCAGTCTGTGCCTCGTCCCTGACTCCTGCCTTCCATAGCTGTAATGTCTTCAGTTCCTGACTCAGCTTTTCCCTGGACTTTGGAATTCTGATTGCCCTTGGAACAGTTTTTTTTTGTTTGAGATGGAGTCTCACTCTGTCGCCAGGCTGGAGTGCAGTGGCGCGATCTCAGCTCACTGCAACCTCCGCCTCCTGGGTCCAAGTGATTCTCCTGCCTCAGTCTTCCAAGTAGCTGGGACTACAGGCATGTGCCACCACACCCGGCTAATTTTTGTATTTTTAGTACAGATGAGGTTTCACCGTGTTGGCCAGAATGGTCTCAATCTCATGACCTCGTGATCCACCCGCCTCGATCTCCGAAAGTGCTGGGATTACAGGCCTAAGCCACTGCGCCTTATGGACTTATGATGGAACAGTTTTGCCCCTTATTGGGAACTCCCAAAACTAATTGCTCAGCTCACTGCCCAAGCGGCTGACTTTTCTGGATTGCAGAGCACACATGATCGTGTAGCCCTCACAACTGAATGTTCATGTCCCTGGACTTTGGCTCTGTCCAGGCTCCGTGATCACACTGGGTGCAATAATTTGGTTATTTTAAAAATGGAAAGTACCCCCAAAACTTTAAGGTTAGGTTGACTTCTACAATATCAATTCATCTTCATTTAGGAAATGTCTGCTAAGTTGTCTTACCATGTTAAGACTAATCTTGAACCAGACGTGGGGGCTCACGCCTTAATCCCAGCACTTTGGGAGGCAGAGGGGGGCAGATGTCTTGAGCTCAGGACTTTGAGACCATCCTGGCCATCACGGTGAAATTCCGTCACTACAAAAATACAAAAATACAAAAATTAGCCGAGTGTGGTGGGACGTCCCTGGAGTCCCAGCTACTCTGGAGGCTGAGGTGGGAGGATCGCTTGAACTAGGGAGGCAGAGGTTGCAGTGAGCCAAAATTGCACCACTGCACTCCAGCCTGGGTGACAGAGTGAGACCCTATCCTCCCCACCAAAAAAAGACTAATCTTGTTTGGGTGCATCTTGCCTGCTGGAGTTGTCTGAGTGACCACCAGCATTGCCCTCGGCCCTCTGAATGACTGATTCACACCACCGTTCTGCTCTTCTGCATATGCAAACCTCAGGAAGGAGTCCCAACGTGGGGAACTAAAGACGCATTAAATGCCTTCATGGGGTCAGGGAAGAGTGGCCAAGGTTAATGTGCTCAGGTCCCTGCTCTCTTTTCACGCCTCTTCTCTATTGTGCTGCAAGCATCATGTCTGCAGGAATGTGTTGTGACCAGAATACACAATACAGATCCCACAGCATGTGACTGACAGCGTTATTTAGTCAGTGGTCCAAAAAGAACCCTAGCCAACATCTCTAGAGCCCAGGAAAGCCATGAGCTCCTGGGGGCAATTATCACAATCAGTGTGTTCCTCCCTCCTGTAGATGACAGTAAAAATGGTATTTAGAAAACACCTTGGCTATTGCTTCTGAACTGAGAAAGCCTTTCTACAGATATCTCAAAGGGGCTGTGAACTCTGCCCCAAATATCCCTCTGCCCCTCTCACCAGAACCTGTTAAGTTCTCCATGTCTCCAAGTTCAGCAGTGACAGGAGAGTGGTGCATCCCTGTTGTCACCTTTGACTGATTCTTTTGTCTACAGAAGGCCTTCTATGAGCTGGGATAGCTTGCAAGATGCTGTTTTCTTCACCAAGATGGGTGATGATGGTTAAACTCACACATGGACATCCAGGCAATGTTCCTTACTGGGGAGACATATAGGCAAACACATTAATGTATATATTTAAATGGGTTATAATCTATTGACCATAGATACTAAGGCACTGAGCAAGCAATTAACAAAACAGCTTTGACTAAATATAGTTAGCACTAAATATAGTTGGTTAATTGGTATTTAATATGCTTATTAAATGTCAATTAAGTATCTTTAGCAATGAATAGGTACCTAATTAACTTACTATAGCTATCCTGTTACTTGACATTTGAACAGCTAAATATTCTTTACAAGTTTAATGTTTTAATAAGAAACAAATTATCCATGTATTGCTCATGAATTTTTCAGTTAGTTTAATGGGATTTAAATGTATCTCCCAACTTGGATTCATGTTTTTCTTATAATCAACGTATATTTTACATTTTAGATTTCTTTTAAACTTGGAGGGCTGATTATGTGAGAGAAAAAAGCTATAGAAGTAGCTTATAAGAAGTGTTCTAATGTTGTTTCTACCACCGGACAATCTGTGTTTATCTTAGACATATTATTTCACCGCATCAGAGGCTCAATTTCCTCATCTGCTATGTGGCATTAAGAATAAATGTTGGAATTGTTGAAAACCCAAATTCTATAAAACACATGCAAGCACTTAAATAAGCAAGATATCTTCTTAAAAATAATGATGAAAAATTCTTAGGAAGCTTTAGTGTGTAATCATTATAATAACTAAATCTTCATGTACAAAACCTTAAGATAATTTATTATTGGAATAGAAATCCAATGGCATCATTTTCTGAGTTGTCCCGAAATAATATAAACTTGCTTTTATTAAATCCCCGGTTGGGAGGGGCATCTGAGCTGTGAGGTGCCTGGGTTGCTCTTCCAAACACACACCCCTTTCTCTTTATCTCGTCATCTCTTTATTGGCTCTTACGATCCCGTTTACTTTATTAGTTTGAGAGTGTAGCAAACTGTTGGTCTTTTAGCCAGAAATTGTTGGCCTGTGACTATGGCTCTATCATCTCAGATATGTTATATTTAAAATTTTTTATTTACTTAGTTTATGGTCTTAACTGACCTCTGTGTTAATTCCTCTATTTACTTGTACTCAGTGGCTTCTTGATGATTCATCATCTTAGCAGCTTTTCTTAGGGCTGTTGGTAGAATGCAGCAACGAAAGCATTTTGTCTCCATTTACGTTCACTTGTTTACATCTTCTTCACTACATAAACAAGGGCTCTTTTATTAAACCCTTGCAATAATTTTAGTGCCAATTATCCTATCTTGGCTCACTACACCAGAGTCTTCACACTCATCAAACATTTGCTTTACTTAAGCTATAACTATGATAAATTAAAAAAAAGAAGTATTTGGTGTCTCTCCCTCAGCCTTTGTTGTTGGGTCTTTCCTAAATGATTTCATGGCTTGTACTTATTCTGTTTTTCAAAGTCTTTATGGTTTCAAACTATGGCCATTATTACTGACTAATTTATAGAGGTTGCAGTCAGCCTTGTCGTAGCGGCTTAACCCAGTTTTGTTTCCAGGGGCAATATACATTGTTGAAGTTAATTGTTCCCTAACCACTTTTTCCATATGGCAGAGTGAGTCTCTCTGTAATAGCTTTGGAATGATTTATCCAACATGTGTCATTATGCCTTGGATATTGCTTGGGAAGTCTCTTGAATCTTTGTTGGGCCATAGCGTATTTCCAAGTGGATATGTTGAAACTGCTACCTTAAACCCACCAATTGCCTTAATTTTGTTGCCTGCATTAAGATCAGTCTGTAATATTTTCTCCACAAGTGAATTAAATGTTATTATCCTTATTATCATTATTGATGCTATCATTGTACAGGTGCAAAAATATTTCTATTTCCACTGTTTCTGAATCTTCCTCTATGGATCCACAGTTAGTGATTAGTACTATATTAATCATTCATTAACATATTTGGAGTTCCCTATTCATGCTGGAAACTAGTACAGGCTTTCAGTAAAGTTAGAAGAGACAGAGGATTGTGTGCTACCTCAATAGGCTTAGACAGTGTAGTACAGTGTTTAAAACCAGGCTCAAAAGAGAGAGATACAGTCTCTCACCTCCACTCCACTAATGGTGGGAACCTGGAAAAGTGCCTCCTAGCTGTGATTTCTGCCTCTACATACGAGAGAAAAAGATAGCACTTACTATATAGGGCTGGTTAGGATTATAGGGGGTGGTGTGCTTAAGGTATCAAGTATGACACCTTGCAAATGACAAGCTCTCAATAAAAGGTCAACTATTATTGACCAATATTAAACAATATTAAGTATGATTTAAGCAGATAGAAGGACAAGAAGACACTTTAAAAAATATCTATGGCTTTATTAACATCCAAGGAAAAAGATAATAAATGACAGTGAGGCCAGATGCTGGGTGCATAGATCATGAAAACATTAGCCACCAAAGCACCTGGCTGCTTTACTGACACTTCCTTAGTCAACTGCAGAAGAGCAAAAAGAAAAAAAATAATTTATTTCCCTATCTCTGTATAATGAACTCTCTTGGCTGCATTGTTTGAAACAGTGAAGAAGTTTTGATATTTGCAGCACACTTCATGGTTTGAAAATGTTGATATATATATATGTATTCTAACTTGAGTATATCAGGCCAGTAGAACAAAGACATTCCAATTTCCATGTCAAGGTGATAACTGGATTATTTAGGTGTTAAAAGTACAAAATGTGTATTAAACCTCTCTCTGCCTTGGTGTAATGATATTCTATATGGGAGACATATACACAATAGTCCCGTACAAGTCAAACAAATAAGCGTGATCTGCACCAGGGCAATGGAGTAGGACAAGTGCTTATGAATCAGACACTTAACATTCAAAGAGAGACTGGCTCACTAAAGCTGACTGCTAAGATGGAGTCCTTAAAATGTGCTTAACTGCATGTGTCAGTTCATTCACTAAGGTTTTTACATTAAAAAAGAGAGCTACTTTATGAAACCAGCTATCAAGTAGAATCTACACCACTTCATCACGTTTCACTCTGAGTTTATAGCAGAAAAACACACACACACATAGAGACACACACACACACATGCATGCACACACAATCCATCCTGGAAGTAACACTAAAGCAATTCAGTCACTGAGTGTTGAGCATCTGTTGTGGCCAGGCAGGCACTGTGCTAGGCTCTGGGGAGCCACGGATGAAGAAGACAAGGAGCTTGTGATCTAACAATGGAAACAGAGGCTTATGTTTATTTCTTCCCACAGTGATCCATGCAATACCAAACAAAGGGCTTTGGGAACACAGAGGACGTATTAAGAAATTCTGCTAGGTGGTGGGTGAGGGATACAAAGAGAGAGGGGAACATATTGGTAAAGAATGTATACAATTCTATCTTTTAAAACTTAATACTATTTATATTTCTAAATCTATGAAATTTCAAAACCAATACCTGTGGAATTGAAACCTTCAGTATAGTCTGCCACATGTGCCAGCATATCTGTCATAATGCCACCAAAAGTGATTATAGGTTACAGTGAAGATTGAAATAAGATAGAACCGCATTGAAAAGTCATTTTGACAAAACTCTACTTCTCTCTTCATATTGGTTGGTTGTTCAATCAAAATGAGCAGTTATTTTGGTGTTAAACGAAGAAAGATATTTGCAACTGAGAAAATTACCTGGTATCACATGCTTGTTGTATTATTAACTAACTTCTCACCACCTCTCAGAAAATTTAATTAGCATTGACATGAATTGACAAGCTCTCGCCCTAAATCTGCTTCCATTAAAAAATAATTACATTTATTAGTGTTATTGAACACATAGTTTATCCAATACAATCCTTCTGACTTCCTGAAGCTTGTCGGGTACCTGAGCTACTGCAATGGCATGCCTACTCAGCTATCCGTTTCCAAATGTTTCCCATTGTAACCATTCACCACACTGCCTTTGGGGTATGCTTTCCTTCCAAAAGACGGATCCATTCATATCACCTCCTTGCTTCAGAACCTTCTGTGATTCCTAATGTCTAATAGAATAAAGCCTAGATGTGTTATCCTGGCATTCAAGACAATTCATGTTTTGATATCAACCTAACTTTCCTGTCTCAAGTTCTGCCAATCTCAGTGATGCACTCCTGTCACCACTAACTATTTACTGTCCTTTGAGCCCTTTACTGTTCTTGCCCCTCTAGCCACCCATGCTTGTTGACTTGCTTCTTTATGTGAAAGCCCTCTTGTCTCATTTTCTGCTGCTATGTGACCTTACACTTTAAGACCCAGCTAAATTGTTGCATTTGGGACATTTTTTCTGACCCTCCCTCTCAAAAGTTAATTGGATGTGGCCTTAACATGGTGCACATATTTCTGTAGAAGCTCATGTACATATCTCTCTCGAAGCAGGTATTCCTTCTTTGTGTTGCAGTTATGCATTTGTGGACATCTCTCTCTCTCCTTAATTAGAATCACCTTATACATCTCAAGAATAGGGACAATGTTATTGATTTTTATATACTCAGAGCCTATCAGGTTCCTCAGGTTTTCTTCTATAAATAAACAGTATATAGTCCAGCATCATTATCCTTATGTCACAAAAGAGGGATCCGTGCTCAGAGAGGTTAGCGAACTTGGCTGAGGTCATACAAGTCCTGAACCCTTGGCCACACTTCACAGTGTCAACTGTTCACCATCATGTCTACAGATTTAAGGTTTTCTAGGAGTGCTCCTTTATCATCTGATTGACTTTTTTTCACATAGTACACAATTGTAGGCATTTTGTTAGTTTGTTAGGGCCACCATAACAAAGCACCATAGACAGGATGACTTAATTAAAAGGTATTTATTTCCTCACAGTTCTGGAGGCTGGAAGTCCAAGATCAAAGTGTCAGAAGGGTAGTTTTTTTTTTCTGAGGCCTCTCTCCTTGGCTTGTAGATGTAGATGGTCATTTTCTCCCTGTTTCCCCACATGGTCTTCCTCTTGTGTGTGTCTATGTCCTAATCTCTTCTTTTTATAAGGACACCAGTCACACTGTATTTAGGTCTACCTTAACAACCTCATTTTAACTTAATTATCTCCTTAAAGACTCTGTCTCCAAATACAGTCACATTCTGAGGTACTGGAGATTCAAACTTCAACAGATAAATTTTGGGGGCACGCAATTCAGCCCATAACAGATACCTCATTTATGCCAGGCATCATGGTAAATGCTAAACTGAGCAATCTTTGAGGCTGACCCTACCGATGTTCATAAAGTTGGTAACAAATCACGTACTATCATTTTCATTGACCCTTAAGCATTTATGGTAGGGGAGGAGGCACAATAGAAACTGCAGATACAGTTTTCTTGGAAATTAATTAACTGGAAAAATGATTTTTTCATCTCATTTTCCCTTTGACACTGTCAGAATCTCCAACCACCCTGGAGTCCTTTGCTCCAGAGAGAGGTCAGAGAAGGTGCCCTGTTCTAATAGAAACCCTATATTAGAATGTCTTGACTGACAACGCCACAAGTATGCTTACCACCTCAGTATTTATGATTTTCCTTGTAATTCTTGCTCTGACTGCAAATGGTTAATATTGTAAAATCACCAAAGTAAGGGAAACTGCTAAAATTTACAGAGCAAATTAGGAGTGCAGCATGAATTGGAAATCTCTTCCCCTAAGTGCCTGAGTTCTTTCCTTAATGCTGTGAATCATGGAATAAAGGACTTTAGGTAAAAGGCTGGAAAGTTTTCTCTTTCTATAGTCAAAGGGGCCAAGATTTCTCATGCCTTCTGAAGGCAACATATCCTGTAAATGATGACAATACTGGTCACAGCCTTAATGCCCACATAAAAGAGCAATTGTGAGACAGTCACCTTCCTCCAGTCGTCTCTTCAAGTCCCTTGCGTGTCTCGATCACTTTTAAATCACCACACTCTTTCTTCTCTGCGGCAACGGTGAACCCAGAAGGCCCAAACATCTAAAACATCTTCTCCCCAGGGCTTCTTCTAACTCAATAAGAAAGTTTAAAACTCCTGACAAAGTCTCCTGTCTTTTTCTCCCTTCATGTTCCCTCCAGCGTCTTCCGTTTCTATTTCCCTCTGTGATGTGAAGTATTACAGATTCAGAAATACAATGTTTTGTGAATACTGGAGAACTCAAAGACCAAAGAAGCAATGAGCAAACACACAACACACTATCTGAGACAATAAAGCACTAGACAAGGTTTAGAGGTGTGACCTTGCACAGCTGGGTTCAGGGTGCAAAAATCAGGCATAGGAAAATTTTACCAGGGGGATCCAGGCATAAATAAGTGTCTTAGTCTATTTTGTGCTGATATTACAGAACACCTGAGAGTGGGTAATGTATAATGAACAGAAATTTATTTAGCTCATGGTTCTGGTGGCTGGAAAGTCCTAGATTGAGGGATTGCATCTGGCGGGGGCCTTCTTGATGCATCATAACATGGTGGAAAGCATCACATGGGCAAGAGAGAGGGGTCCAAACTTGCTTTTATTATACACCTACTCTTACAATAAGGAAGGCAGAGCCCTCAAGACCAAATTCCGTTTTAAAGGTTTTACCTTGCAACATTGTTGCATTGAGGATTAAGTTTCCAGCACAGAACTTTGAGGAGCACATACAAACCATAGCAATAAGTAAGACCTATAGTGTTTTGGAAATGTCCAGCCAATACCTGCATGCTTTATGACTGTCTCCATAGCTTTCTTTTCCTTGGATTTTTTCATATACTTACAACTTATATGGAAACCTTCTGTTGCTTAATAAATGTCTCTACTTTATAAAACACTGTATTTCTGAGCCAGCTTTGCCATTTTTAGTTGTTTCGAGAAGTCCTTGACTATCCTTTCCTTTATTCTGCTTTCTCTATTAGTGGGACTACATTTCTTCCCTTCTTGTGGGAATGTCATAATTAGTTACTGGGCCTTCTAGTATCAGGTTAAGAGAAGATAGGGGGAGGGGATAAAAATAGAGTTGGTAAACCCAGTGAGGGCTACTGGCAGGAGACTAACCTTCACAGAGTGAGATATATGTGTTTGCTTGTGGATTTTACTATTGAGTTGGTGCAAAAGTAATCAATGGTTTTTGCCATTGAAAGTAATGGCAGAAACCACAATTTTTTTGCACCAACCTAATATTTTGAAAAGTAATCTGGGACTACCAATATGAAACAAGTTTTGTATGAAGGAAACCACAACCCAGTGTTCAGAATCCTCCTAATTTCTTTCTCTCCCTTCTTTTCCTGCGTACGAAGCTTTCCACCTCCCTCCACTCAGCTTGAGAAATGTCTGAAGTGGGAATAACTGGAAAGGACCACCTGTGGGAATTTAAAGGACCCAAGAGAAGGCTTAAGCCTTGTCTACTGCCATGTAGGTCAGAGGCAGGAGCAGCTTCAGGAAAGGGCATGGGGAGAAGGGGGCAACAGGAGAAACAAAGGGACTGGCTTTGTTGTGCTTTCCTGCCTGGAACGTGTCCACATAGGAATTTCCAGAGAGTCTGGGCCCAGGGCTCCTGCCTGGTACAAAGCGATAGGCTGGCTTGACCAGAGGGAGAACCGCCCACATTTTTACATTTTCTTCCCTGCTCTTCCTCTCCTATCTGGTATGGTATAAATGGAAATCTTGAGTCATAAACTTCTTGTGTCTTCTCTGTAGTTCTGATCCCAGCTGGCTGCAAACCAGATGTTTGATCTTAAATAGGTAGTTTTTACCTCTCAGGGCTCCAGTTTCCTCATTTGTGAAATTGAGCTAACAATACTTACTTTGCAGGTTTGTCGTGAGGATTAAATTGAAAAGCCACAGGAAAGAACCTAAAAGCTTGTCTGGTATGCAGTAGGCACTCACTGTGTGTCTATTGTTGAGGGCAGAGATGGTTTTCCTCTCAATCCCTCCAGGCCACAGCATGTCAGACAGTTCCCTGTACAAAGCAGGTGCTGGACAAATGTTAAATAAAGTAGGTCATAAAGCTGTGCCTTTGAGGAACCATGGAGCTCCACATGTGGGTTTCTCTGTTCCCTGATGCTCTCTCTGCCCGACCCCACACACACCCTTCCCTCAGGCCACAGGGGAACAACAACTTTGAACTAAGCTGTGGTTTCATTACTCTATGCTTCTTCTATGCAGCTATGCTGAAATGCACATTTCCTTCTTTACTCAGTTCCACACACACCCTTTTAAATTCAGCTTGAATGTCCCTTCTTCTGGGAAGCTTTCCCTGACTCCTGCCACCCATTCAGGGTGTCCCTTTTCTGTGCTGCCACAGCACAAATGACACTCCACTGTCCTGGTCAAGGGAATTGTCTTTTTGCCCCATCGGCCCAAGGGCACTCCTTGTGCTCTGCTGAATGCACATCCCCAGGGCTACAGCCAGGGCCGAAAACAGAGAGAGAACCTTAAAAAGGACCTTTCATGACCAAATGCAGGGCCAAACGAATGAACAACGTGACAATGTGGCTCTTTAATAGTGATGGAGTTTGAGTCATAAGCTGAATCACATTTCAGCAGATTGGGCCATCAACACAGCCCAGTGGCCCTGGAGCACAAGAAGTCTGTGGCCACAGGAAGGTGGAGAAGGTTCTGAAAATGCATTCCTCCTCTCCTCACAAACACACACTATGCCAGAGTTATGCAGAAAAAGGAAATGTTCAACATGTTGCAAATGGAAGAAACTAGAGGAAACGATGTTCTCCATTCCACCCAATACTACCTCCCTTAGTACTATTTGTGGGAATAATGGATGTGGCACTGTCAGAGCCAGATGAATGCGTCCCTAAAGGACGTGCAAGCTTGGCTGTGGGTCCGCAAATCCCTCACTGTTGAGAACTACCCAGGGCATACCTTGCTTTCAGGAATCACTGCAAATGGAATGTTATGGACTATTACGATAATCAATTAATAATCAATTAGTTTAGTAATCTTCTCTTGTAGAAAACCTGCTTAAACAATGATGAATCATGCAAACTCACTCAGGGCCGAAAGATGATAGAGTGGAGGAAAAAGTAGCTTTGCAGTTTACACACACACACACACACACACACATACACGCACACACACACACACAAAGAAAGAAAGAAAGAAGGAAAGAAAAAAAAAACTTAGAAAACAAATCCCCAAGCTTGACTGTCTCTGGAAAATGAATTCCACAGGCACTGACTCCAAGATGTTTTATCGAATGTGCTTTAGACTTGTAGGTGATGCATTGTCCCTCAGAGTCATTAAAAGAAACCCAGATAGCTGTAACGCAGCTTAGCTTCCAAGAAGTGCAGACTGTCCACACTTGTACTTCCGCACAATATATGGTTATTGTTAGATGTGAACATCCCCACATGCTGCCTGGATGGGGGTCTCTTTGTCTTTTATTCAGATGTGGGATAAGGATGCTTTCAGCACAGCAAGATGACAGCCATGCCTCCCCACTCAGAGCAGCCCCACAGTCCAAGCACAAGACAGAAACGAAAAGTTCCTTTGTTTGTAAGGCAATGCCCATCTTTTGTCATTCAGGCCCCCAAAGCTAAAGTATGTGCGGATCATTTTAGAATCATTTCAGTACTTTCTAAAAGACACAATCTCTACTAATTTTTTGGTCAGGAATGATGTTAG
The DNA here is from genome assembly GCF_029281585.2 of Gorilla gorilla gorilla. Taxonomy (NCBI): domain Eukaryota; kingdom Metazoa; phylum Chordata; class Mammalia; order Primates; family Hominidae; genus Gorilla; species Gorilla gorilla. The sequence continues at coordinate 54,116,997 of NC_073241.2, forward strand.
GAAAGCTTTATAATCTATTGTTGTGGGCACTATACACTGAAGGCATTTAGGGCTGTGCTAAGAAAAAAAAAAACATGGGTTTGTATTTCATTGGAAACAGAATGGTCATTATCCAGAATCCAGATGACGGCTCCCTTTGTGACACTGCTTTGGGTGGGGGGGGTGGGGGGGGGGCGTCCAACAAAAACCCTGCCCTTTCTACAAAAGACACTGGCCGAGAAATGCTCAAGGGAATGCTACGCTGACTTCTCAGACTTTGGGGAGGCAGCCTCAGGCATTTTGTGTTCAGGATGCTGAAGCTCAGAGCAGGATCTCACTTCATTTTTTTGGCAGAGAGGGCAGGGAATGTTGATGACTGAAGATTTGCCCGAACGGAAGCCAACAGGGTGGCAAAGTTTATTGATCCCACTGCAACCCTGGCCCCCAGGGAGTGCCTGATTACATCTTAATGTTTTTCTAATGTATCTCAGCATCGCAGCAGTAGACATTTCTTTGCAGAGAAACCGTGCAAGACGTTGTACATCCTGGGCGGGGAGGGTAATTCCTGTCCCCAGGAACCTCAGCTTCTTCTAGAACATCTAAAGAGGAAGCCAATATTTTAAGACTCAGAGATACTTTTGAGTAGAACATTTTTATTTTCCATGCTTCCCTTTTCTCCTAACTGACCTGTCTATCCTCTGTGGTGTGTGGGCGTGGGTGATTGTGTACTAAAATGATGATGTGAGTGGTCTTTTCCATTCCTGTTATGAACAATTGTGGAGTAAATAATTTTCACCTCCTGCTCCCAAGAATTGTGTTTTCTCATTTGCAACATACTGATTAAAATGGTTGAACTGAATACATTTTTATACAAATGCACATTTTAAGGATTTATTTTAAGCCTGAGATTATCATTATTTTCTTTCATCACTCATTTCTGGTGACACTTAAACCAACAACTCTATGGAAGGGACCAGCAGATGTCACTGTAGTTCTGTTCATTCATCTCTTCTCTTGACGGGATTCAAGTTCTATCCTTTTGAGCACAGCCGATCACATTTCTTATTTAATCAAAGCATAATGCATCATAACATTTGTAATTTTGTGTTGTTGTTGTTCGTTCATTGTGTGTGGAATCGGATACGTATCTTTGCAAACAGAGATACAAACTATAAAGTTGCCCAGATACCCCCAATGAGGTGTAGAAATCAAAGGCCCTGCTGGGGAGCCATGATAAGGTGTAGGGACAAAAGAGCAGTGAGGGGCATGTGCACAGTGACCCCCATTCCGATGGACAGCCTCAGGACTGAAGAAGGACACATTCTGTCCATTCTTATGAGGGGCTTTCAGGGAGAGGCAGCTGGGTGCCAATGCTGGGTACAAGGGAAGATCTCATGTCCAGGGATGGCAGAGACCTGCTCATTAGCAGGGAGGAGAACAAGAATTGGAAACCTGGTGATTCTTAAGGGATGAAGTTTCTGGGGTCCAGTGTTCTCTTCTCTGAATTTGAAAAATCACTGCAGAGTCGTGTGTAAAGAAAGATTCATGTGTTAATTTCGAGTCTTGGTTCAGTGGAAGGTACGGTATAGTGTCTGGGAAAGTCGGTGTTTGAGGAAGAGAGGCTGAGCACAAAATGAAGAAAGCAAGACTATCTGCCTGACTTTGCCTTCCACATAACAGAAAGAAAGTCAATGTTGAGTTAAAAAATCAGAAAGGGCTTTGTTTAGAAAGTAATCACATCTCTTCTGCTGAAGAGAAAACTTTTTTTGGCCCTTACTTTTAGTAACTTTATGTATAACAGGTGAAGAACATGGATGAACCATGATATGTTACTTATTCACAGAGGCTGGCCTTATGCCAAGATCACTTAGGAATAAGTCAATGGAATCCTAGAGCCTGTGACAGGAGCTGTGCTAATGGGATGAGCCCTCTTAACAGAAGTCATCATAACCCCCTACTGCCAAGTCATTCAGCTCCCCCATTAGCAAAAGCTGGGCTTTTATGAACTGATGTCCTTTCTAGATGGACAAATTTGATGGGAAGCTGTGTGTCTTGGATGAGGTCTTCCTGCTCACCCCATCAATCAGCATCTCCCACACATATATGCAGCTGCTGAGGAAGGGGTTGGATTATCCAATAATATAGCCAGTCCTAGTTCTACCTTACATGTTGCTATTTTGATTTAATTTTTATCCAAGAAGTTTGAGCCAAAGTCATCTTTTGAAAACCAGATTCTCTGCTAGGCATTTTTCTTTCCCTTCCTCTCCTCCTCCTCCATCTTTGTAGTACTAGCCTGCAAAATGACTTCCAATGAATGATTACTCATGCCTTTGTGTCATCTCCTTCTACACTGCATCAGGCTTGGTCTGTATTACCAATGAAATATGGTGGAAACGATGGTGTAAATTTCTAAAGCTAGATCATAAAGGACATCATAGCTTCCACTTTTCTTCCTCTCGGCTCACTCATTCTGGGGGAAGTCAGCTGCCATGACAAAAAGACACCCCAGCAGCATATGGAGAGGTCCGTGTGAGAGGAACTGACGCCTCCTGCCAACAGCTATCACCAACTTTTCAGCCATGTGAATGAGCCATCTTGAAAGTGGTCCTTCAGCCCCAATCAAGCCTTCAGATGACCATAGTTCCATCTGGCATCTTGACTGCAACTTCATGAGAGACTCTGAGCTAAAACTGTCCAGTTGAGCTGTTCCCAAGTCCCTGACCCCCTGAAACTGTGAGAGATTATAAAGATGTTTTTCTTGTTTTAGAGATCCAGGACTAGGGTGAAGTAAGCCAGGTACCTAGGGTACAAATTTAAGGAATCAATCACTCTCAAGGTGATGAACATGCAGGGTCACTAGCCTCACCTGTGTTTTAAGTCATTAAGTAATTTGTACTAAGCTATAGATAAGTGATACAGTCGGTCTTCTTCTCCTCTTCCTCCTCCTCCTTCTTCTTTCTTTCCCCTTTTGTTGTATTGCATTCATCTAGGCTCATTCTGACCTCCTAGAGTTTTGTCAATTATTTCTCTTCAGGCTTCCTGCTACCAGAAGCTGTGCTGTAACTAACCTCCTAGAGATACCTCATTTGATTTAGAGTCCAATAGTGTAGTCCTTTATGTTAACCAATTAATTTAGAAAACAAAAGAGCCACAACCATCATGCAGTCTCTACATTTCTAGTATTGATACATACTAATGGCATCTTTATCAGGTGTTATCATATCAAGAAGATATTAATGCCTCTCTCCTACCACAAGTCGTGATAGTAGAGAACATTTTTCATGAGGTGAAACAATGGGTTTGTGGTTTAGAACACAGCCTGGAGTCACTGGGCGGATGAAGTAATAGCTAAAGTTAATGTAGGTCAATAAGAACCAGAGGCTTTTCAGTAAAGACAGGGTGGCCAAAGACAAAGACTTTCATGAGAGGATCAAGGACAAACATCTAATTCAAAACCATAGAGCAGCTAATGTCAAATGCTTTCTCAAACTTTAGTTGAGCAGAGATTGATAGATGCTACTGCAAGACTAACATTTTCTGATCACTTCCAGAATGTGTCTACATACTCAAAGACAATAAAATACACATTTTCAGCCCACTTTTTTTTTTCTGATTCCAAAAGATTCATGTGACTATAGAGCTGTAAATGAAAGCGGGCCATTTATTTTATTCTTTTGCCTTTTGACAAGTTTGAAGTTCTCTCTATGCTTTTGTTAAAGATCATACTTCCAGCAAATCCAATGCAGTTCGGGAGCCCTTCTAGGTTCACCTACACTACCAAGGTGGTAAGGAATCATCAACATCTTATTCAGTTGAATGATTACTCACACAATGTACCCTGGAAAAGTGTTTTTAACAAAGATATGCTCAGATGTGCTGAGAGTTGATGAAAATAAAATGAAGGGGACCAGCGTGCTCTTATTCCCCTTGAAAGATTTAGTACCACTGGTGTATTATTAAATCTGAAGACAAAGCAAACTCCTAGCAAACACTGAAAGGAACCAGTATTTAAGTATAATAATAAGTAATAACAATAGTGACAAGAAGAAAGAGAACAACGTGAGTAAAGAACAATAGCACCAGCCACATCTATTGAGCATCAACCATCCAGGCACTGTCTTGTGTGCTTTGTATGGCTTTACCTATATAATGGTCAGAACAACCCAGTGAAAGACCCCACTGCTACGTACCCTGAGAGAGGACACTGAGACACACACAGAAATAAGGTAATCAGAGATCAGACCTGCCAATAAGAGGTAGATTCAGGAAGGACTGTGATGTTTGAGGCTACCAATGAGACAGTTATTTTCTTTAGATGTTTTGTTATTTTCTCTTGATACTATTGTTGAAGTTCTTGAATATAATCCCTTCTAAAGTGATGCCTTACTCAGCACTACTCAATGGCTGGCAGCAGCCATAACCATAAAGGCCAGAGTTGGGGAATTACAGAAGAACCCTTGATCAGGATGGGTAGAAGAAAGACAGCCCACCACAAAGATTCATTGACAATAGCCTCAAGCAACACGCAACAGATAGCTTAGAGAACTTGATAATTAGCAGCGACAAAAAGATTGATTTGTCATCAGAGACTGATTTGTGAGGAAAGGACACAGTCAATGTTCTTTTTGACACCCATAGCTAAAGCCACCAGTCAAAGAGAGTCTTTGCATGTGACAAAGAACATGGGGAAAAGGTCATCCTTTTAGTCTCTTCATGTATTTTAATAACAAATTCAGCATCAGCACCCCCACCACTAGAGTGTAAGCTCTTTGAAAGGCTGAACCATTTGATCTTCAGCACCAAACATAATATCTAGCACCCAATAGCCATTTAAATATATTGGCTTGATATTTGAGTGGGAAAAAATAATAATATACTCACAGCCAATGAACCACAACTAACCCAAGATGGCCTATGGCCTCTAGGCTTTGGCACCAGAAAGGCCTCGGTTGAAATCTAGACTCTGCCACTTCCTGGATGTGCAACTGGAGAAATGACTGAACCATTCTAGACCTCAATGTTCTTACTTTTTAAAAAAGGGGGTAATTGCAGTATATATTTCATGGACATATTTTGAAGGTGCAATTATGAAGAAATGATTGAGAACATGGACTTTGGAACAGACTGCATGGAATTGAATTCCTGCTCTGTCTCTTAATCAGACATATATAGGCCCAGGCAAATTATTTAACATTGCCATGGCTCAGTTTCCTTCTCTGTAAAACAGCGAAAATTATAATACCTACCTCATGGTTGTTGTGTTCGTTTTGGAGAAGCAATACCTCATGGGGTTTTTGCGAGGAGTAAGTTAATGAATACAAAATGCATAGAAATATGTCTGGCACATAGTAAGTTCCATGTAAGTGTTCACTGTGACAGTTAAGTCACAGGATGCTTTTAAAGCTCATGGCACAGTGCCCTGCACGCTGTAAATGCTCAATAAATTGTCGTAACTGCATATTTTACTCATAATAATTAACATTAGCTGAAAGGAGGGGGTTGTCTAATGTGAAACGTGAATGAATTGCAAATTGCTATACTGTTGCAACTTTAATAAAACTATTATCTATTTCCTGGGAGTGACACTGTAAATTAAACTATTCGCTCATCAAGTGGCTGTTTCCTGGGATTTTTCAAGTTTCTTTTAACATCCACCATTTCTTCTGGCTAATGTCACATGTTGACTTGTTAGAGATGGTCATTTTAGTGATGATCAGTGTTGAACCTTAGACTCAGCACAAATACCCTCTATATTTTATGGGTCATATCTCTGAGACTTTAGCAATACTTATCTGGGGGACTCTTCCTTAAAGGCATACATTCTTATTTTATTGTGCCCATTTTTCTCAAAAGCAATTTTAGACTGCAAAGCCAATGCATGCAGAGGTATTGCAGAATTAGAGTGGTATGGCACATTTGGACCCTGCAGAGAAGCCTGTAGGACCAGAACTTTGTCTCTTCTTTTATAGGAAGAAGCAGTTTACCAGGTTCTTATTCTTATTCTCAATGGACCAGCTGGGCCAGGGCTGGTTTTCAATGCAGACTCTCTCTTTTGCTCTTGCTGTGTATCGGAAGGATTCCCCCCTGGTTGCTTGTCAGGTGCAGGCTCTTGGCAACCTGGAGCCAAGCTCAGTGGAAGCGCATGTTTCCAGCCACGGCATCACCATTGACGGGAAGGGCTGGCATGTATCACTTTTCAGCATCCAACCAGGTGATTGCTTCCCCAAAGGTGGGAACAGGTGCTTCTCCAATCTCTCCACTGTGCCTTGTTTCCTCCAGTCAGGCTGTTTGGTGGGCTGCCCTTTAGTAAAATCCACTTAGATGGCACCTGGCCGGCATTTTATTTCACCTATGAGAGCTGGTCTTTGCATTGTAGAATATGTCACCAATCATGCCACTTTCTTGGAATAAACAACCAAACGTTTCTCTTAAACTGGCCCATGTTATAGAAAGTCCATCATCATTAGAGGAGTTTTTGTTAAAAAAAAAAAAAAAAAAAGAATCGTGCTCAAAAATGCAATTTCTTTGGGGAGGGGAAGTATTTTAAAAGTCATTGCCAGCCATGGAGAACTTAATGTGAATTAACTATCAGGGTTAAGAGTGTGGGCTCTGGAGCCAGACCGTCAAGATGTGGCCCTTCCTACCTATGTATTTGTTGAAGAAATGCCCAAGGGGACACCGGCTTCAGGAAGAACAGTGGGCTCTTGTTCAGCTTCCGTTATTCTGCAGATACTCAGAAGCCAAATTTCCCCAGGATCATAAAACAGCACTGCCTTCATCCTGACTGCAGTCTGTACTGGCTTCTTGAATGGGGGGTCATCGAACAAGAGGGACGCACATGGGCCTTGCTCAAGGGGTAGTCAGAAGGGTTTACTTGATAAGCTCACCCTCTAGAAATCCAAACAGGGAGAGGCTAAGATCCTTAGCCTATAGAGTTTTAGGAGAGAGAATGTGAGCGTTAACATTCTCTCCTTAAACAGGAGACTTTTATAATGGCCCCACAGGGTGACTGTTTGATTTGCCTGTTTGTTTCTGCTGGGTGGTTTGGAGAAGAGCTTTTCAAATGTAGGGGCCTTGTGCTGGTTTTTAGGGTTTGTAAGGCAGAGGGCTCCTGGGAAGACTGTGTTCCACACTGCCATCCAGCTCGCGTGGAGGATAGCCCCAGGGACAGAGCACGGAGGCAACAGTCAAGCAAAGAGGAAGGTTGGTGTAGAGACAGGAGAAGGCTCAAGTTCCACAGCAAGAAAGGTGAGTTCAAGCTGGACCCCGTAGCATAGGTTGGCACCCTGATTGTCACTTGCTTCTTCCTTTAGCTCCATGTTAGCATTCACTTTGCCTAAGGATCAATCATTCTTAGCTGCCCAAGAGAGGAACTCATTGTTTCTTCAAGGAAATTCAGTAGACATAAAGAATATATATCTCTATGCACATACGCATATGCACACATATATACACACATACATATATATATATATGAATACACATATTTATTTATAAAAAATACATGTCATTGACAGAAGCCCTTTTATTTCCCAGGAAAATTGTATTTTAAAAGATTATTAGGTAATAAGAAGCCAGACTCATGGGTCTGGCTCTAGCTTGAGACATTTCAGGCATTAAAGCCTTAAGGAGGAACTATTTTATTTGCAGAGAAATTGCAGAAGAAGAGGGAAAAATATGAGTCTGTTTGGATGAATCCATTCTCTAGGAAGATAAAACGCAGACCAATACAAAGCTGTTGTGTTGAGCTGATCCCCTCTGCCAATTGATGTACATTGTTGTGGCCTTCCTAAGACCCTTCAAACAGCACCACAGAGGCTGCTGTCTCTTTTATCTGAAAGGCCAGCCTTGTGTGCAGCCGGCTGACCATGAAAAACTAAACATCCTTGACAGACAGTAAATTCCATTAAGGCAGGAACTATACCCATCCTTGAGCATAAATTCCAAATGTTTAGTTCAGAGCTCTGTGCCTCATGGTCACTTAATAAATATTTGCTGACTTGTTGACATACTACTAGGAAGAGATGTGTCCATGAAAATAAGCATGCACAGCATTTATCTATGTAACCTTGGGCCCATTCATGAGCTTTTTGGATTACTGTTTCCTCATCTGTAAATAATATGGTGCTTAACATTTATTAGGTTCCAAACCTGTGCCAGGCATTGAGCTAAGCATTTTATAGTCATGATCTCATTGAATCCTTAAAACATACCTATAGAGTATAAACTATTATTATTTTACAGATGAGAAGACTCCAGCATAAAGAAACTCCAGGTCATTGAGTGGGTAATTAGCAGAGTGATGAGATGAAGGCAGGAGTCTGGCTCATGAGTTCATGATTTACCTGATACACTGCAACAGGGATAACAAGGCCTCCTGTAACTAATTTTTTTATGTACCCAGTCAACATATTTCTGGGAAGTGCCTTCTTGGCTCCAGGGTTCCCCAGAGGCGTGAGGTGAATTCAGCAAGAGAAGGAGGACAAAGGTTCTTGGGTTAGGAATGCTCTTGGCTGCAAGTAACAGAACATCTAACTGACTATGCCTAGCGGGCAGTAGCCTTTCCAGAAATGGTGGTCCTGCTGCTGCATCTTTGGGCATTAACCACCCTGAGAATCTTTGGCTGTCAGAACTGCACTTTCTTAGGCCTTTTCAGGGGCGGCAGCAATAGTGGTGAAAAGCAAGAAGTATGAGTCTCCTAGCTTTGGCGTGTGCTTTGAATCCTTGCTGAATCCACCAAGGCTGACCAGGTAAAGTCTTTTCTTCCCTCCCACCCTCATGAGAAATGCCTCCCTGTGGGTGGAAAACACAGACATCCTCTGAATGGTGAAATCAGAGGAGCCCTGGCTCTTCTAATAATAACTTTTCATTTCCTGAAATGCCTGCAGCCCATTTCTGTGAAACCAGGCCAGGAGTAACTAACTAGAAGAGCAATGATTTGAGATTTTTTAAATTACTATTGGTGAAACCCCCTGATGGTTCCCTTCATTATTTAAAATTAATTTTTTTCAGGTTACCATGCAAAATAGGGACTGTGGTGATTGAATATTTGGCTGCTTGTAAGGACCTATGTTTTTCACTATTGCCTCTATTGTGTTCTATTGGGCTATATTCTGAAAGGAGGTTAAAATATCTCTGCTAGCCACCCCTTATACCCCATTTTTATGGCCAGTGATAATGTTCTCATTGAAGCCTCCATCACCCCATGGGCATCACAATAGCCTCCCACCTTATCTCTCCCCCTTTAATCTATTCTGCTCCCTACCACCGAATTAATCTTTCTAAAATGCTGCTTCCCTTATGTCATTGCTTTGCTTATAAAACTTTGTGGCTCCTCCCTTCTTGATGAATAAACCCTAGACTGTTCAGCCAGGCATTCTGATCCTCCATTCTCAGTCCCTTCTTTCCCCCTCATTCCCCAGTGAGAGCTCATTCCTCCCACTAAGCAGATCCTCTGCCCTGAATACACTGTGCGTAGTTCTATTTTTCTCCTTTGCACATCTCTTCACTTGGAGTTCTCTTCTCTTCCTCTCCCGCTCTCCTATTCAACCTATGGTTGAAAACTCTCTTCAACAGTGTAGAACTGTAGACTACTCTGGCCAGTCTTGATCTTCTTCAGCAATCTCTCTTTCTTACTCCCAGATATTCTATAGTCCTTCTTGTCCTGGGACATTTTCATGGCCAGTGATGATTTAACGTATGCTGGATGAACTTATTACTTGTATCTCCTGGACTACACTATATAATTTTCCCTGTTTCTTGTCCCCAGATTAATTGATGATGCTTGTCATAGTATTGTGAGTAACTACAGAGATAGTTTTTGAGTTAGACACATGATGGCAGACATTATTAATTGCCTATTCAGTCCCCTTCCTTACTGATGGAGTCTGACTTTATTCAGTGTAGCAGCATGCCCCACCTGGGTGGTTTAATCTCAAGCAAAAGCTAATTGCAATACTCCTAAGTATTTCCTAGCTTCTTTTGCAGCTAGGAGTGGCCACACAACGTTGTAATGGTAAGTATGCTAAAGGTCTCTGGGAAGGGCTTTGTTTCCTGATAAAGGGCACAGTGTTTGAGGAGAATGTTATTGATGCTGAATATTTCACTCTACCTGCTTTGATTGTGATTTGGATGTTTGGAGCCTATGCTAATCATTTTGCAACTATGAGGCAATGAGCCTGAGAATGAAAATTCAACACACTGCTCATGGCAAACAGAGAAACAGGAAAAACCTAGGTGCTCAGTGTCTTTGTTGAACCACTATGTCAACATGCAACCACCTCTCAATTTCCTGCATGTGAGACAATTAAGTGTCTTTAATGCTTAAGCCAGTGTTAGATAGATATTCTTTTACTTGCAGCTGAAAGCATTCCTAACTTGTACAACCAACTTAATATTTCTAGGGCCTTGAACAACACATGAACGTTATAAATCTAATCAAATGCTTTGAACCCATACAGGAGAAGATACTGTGATATTTTATAAAAAGTAATCTTCAAGAAATTAACATCATATGCATATACATCTAGGTATACTCTATTGACAATGTAAATAAGCCTTTTCAATGACAATCTTAAAAATATTAAATCATAACCATAAGAATCTATTAGGTAATAGGTTAGCTGAGCAAGGGGAAACAAACAGTGTAGTAGAATGAATGCATTTAAAAAAAATTTTGAACTCACTTTTTTAAACACCAAATTCTTAGCTCTAAAAAAATCTCACTAATACTTACACATTAATTTATTTTACTATTTGTTAGGGAAACCAGCATTCCCTTGGTCTCATGCTTTTTCAGAGGGCTTCTGCCAAAATAACAGTTCTGGCCTTTCTTTATGCCCTTAATCATTTACTTTCATGGAAAGAGAGAGTTACCTGATAGATATGTTTGGAAAAAAAATTCTGGGCATACTCCATCCACCATATCTCTTGGCCTCTCTGTTTCTGGTGGGGCAATTTGATCTCTGGATATGAACATCTCTGCCAATCCACACACTAAAAAGTTTCATGAGTCTTGATCTGCTCCTCCATAGGTGAGGCCAGCAGTTTGAATGGACAAGTTCAAATCCAAGGGGATGTATTAGGAAACCCAGTTGTGGCCATTAGTCAAGCATTACTCTCTGATTTAGCTTTATTAGTAATTAAGTTGATATTTTGATCTCCATCAATCTCTCTCCTGTGTCAACTTTGCAACTGTTTCCAAACTTAGGAAGGGAAAAGAAATTTATTATTAATTGGTGACCTGGAATGCCAACCTAGAGCCACAAGTGTTGTATTCTTCTAGGATGTTTCTTACTTATCAGAGAAGTCTATCTTCTCATTTTGGAATAATAATATTACTTTATCTGATTAGTCATTTGTGTATTCGTTTATTCAATGATTATTTATTGAGTATTTATATACTACAAACATGCTGAATATATAGTGGTCAGCACAAACAGACAAGTATAAGAATACTACTATACTATTATATATGTACTACTATATATACATACACACGTATACACATGTACATATATACATACGTATATACATATATATACACAATTAGACTATACTGAGTGCCACTAAAGAGTGACACAGAGGACACATTTCATGAAAACAGATAATAAAGAGATTTTATTTAATTAGGAAAATCAACAAAGGCTTCTCTGAGGAAGTAATAATCAATTAAGCAGGGATCTGAGGAATGACTTGTTATTAACTAGTTGAAGGGGGCAGGAAATACTATTCTAGTCCCATGTAAAAGCCCTGTGATGGAAAGGAGTATGGCAAGAACAATGGAATTAAAGGAGTTCGCAGTGGATTGAGAAGGAGATAAAGCGATACTAGAGATGAGGTTGGAGAGATAGGTAGGGGTCAAATCATGCAGAACCGTGAAGGCCACATTAAGTAAGAAGTTTGGATTTTTCTTAAGAGCAAGGTGAAAGCTGTCAGCTTGGCAGGAGGTCAGGCAGATGAGGTGGTTTGGACTAGGGTGGTAGTGATAAAGTCAGAGAAGGAGCCACCTTGGATAAATATTTAGAAGATAAATTTCTTCTCAATATTTAGAACAACTCAGTCATAGGCAGGATGGGATGCACAGGAAGTGTCAAGGGTGACATCTAGGTTTCTAGCTTGTATGTCTAGATAGATAGGGGCTGTTTACTGAGAGAAGAAATCTTTGGAGAATACCGTATTTGGGAGGAAAGATGATGAGTTTGGTTTTGGACCTGTTGAGTCTGATATCAGGCTTTTTAGACGCAGAAGAAAAGATCCAGTAGGTAGTTCAATTTATGGGTCTTGAGAGGAAAAAGGTGATCTGGGCTGGATAAGTTATGTATACATGGTCAGTGAATAAGTTACGTATACATGGTGATTAAAACAGTACGTTTGGATGAGCTTATCTGGAAAAGTTTACAGAAACTAGAGTCAAAGACCAAGACCTACAAAATTCCAACATTTAATGATGAGACAGTGAAGAATCTGCCTGAAAAGGAGAATAACAACTAGAAATGACAGAGATAAGAAGAAAATCAGGAGAATACCACATAAACCAGGGGGGAATGCTTAAGGAAGGGTGATGTGCTTAACTGTGGAACATCGCCAAGACAGGGAAGAAGTGAGCTGAAAAATGTTCATGGAATTCAGTCACTGAGACCTTAACAAGAGCCATTTTCCTAAAGACATGGGACAGACCTCTGGCTGGAGACAGCTAGGTACTGAGTGGTACTCGAAGGACACAGTAAGCTTAAGAAAATTCTTCTAGAAACTTTTCTGTGAAGGGAAGGAAGACAGAGGCAGGGCTGAAGTTGGCAAGTATTTTTAAATGTAACTTAAGATGATTTAACAAGTTCAATGGGAAAGGTTTGCTTGAGAAAGAGAGTCTGCATATATCAATGGGAAAGGTTTGCTTGAGAAAGAGAGTCTGCATATATGAAAGTAAAAGAATCATTGATAGTGTAGGGTTTCTATGAAGATGCGAGGGGATGAAGGGTAAAGTGCAGGACAAAGAATTGACTTTAGGTAAGAGGATGAACAGCTCCTCTATCATAAAAAGAGAGAAGCAAAGCTTACTTGTAGATTTGTAGATCAGAAGCCAGTGCATTCTTATTGGATGGCCTCTGCTCTCTGTGAAGTGGGTGAGGTCATATGCCGAAAGTGAAGGGTGAGCAGGGAGTGGGGATGAGAGAGCATAGAGATGACTTGTACAGTCATAGAAAGTAAGAGATTGAGTTGACCAAATCATGTGTATGGATTGTTGGACAGGACTGATGGCCCATTTGAGTTGGGTGATCTTGAACTTAGGGTGAAATAGTAATAATTCCTCGAACAATTAAGCATAGCTTTTTTTGTTTGTTTTGTTTTGTTTGAGACGGAGTCTCATTCTGTCGCCAGGCTGGAGTGCAGTGGTGTGATCTGGGCTCACGCACACTGTAACCTCCACCTCCCGGGTTCAAGTGATTCTCCAGCCTCAGTCTCCCGAATAGCTGGGACTGCAGGCATGCGCCACCACACCCAGCTAATTTTTGTGTTTTTTGTAGACACATGATTTCACTGTGTTGGCCAGGCTAGTCTCAAACTCCTGACCTCAAGTGATCCTCCCGCCTCAGCCTCCCAAAATGCTGGGATTACAGGCATGAGTCACTGCTCCAAGACAAGCATAGCTACTTTTTAAATGTATGTCTAAAAACTCTATTGCCTACGGGTTTGTTTATATTGCCTTTAAGATAAAATCTTGGTTGTTGGTCAAGTCTTGTCTCCTCATATGCCTAGTATTTTTGGTTGTGTGTCCAGTTGTTTTTTATTTTAACAATGAACACTTATTATCTCACAGTTTCTGTTAGGAGCAGAGTTGAGGTGCAGTTTAGCTGGATGGTTCTTGTTAGGCTCTCCCTTGGGCTTGGACTCGGGTATCAGCCCAAGTTTCACCACCTGAAGGCTTGACTGAAGCTGCAGGAGTTACTTCACTCCTCTGGCCATTGGTAGAAGGCCAAGGCCTCAGTTTCTCAGTACATGGATTCTCCACAGGGCTTGCAATTTCTCTGACATGCAGCTGACTTCCCCAGTATGCATGATGTAACACAGCAAGAGAGAAGTGAGCGCTCAGTTACTTTTGATTAAATGTTTGCCATTGCTACTGGCAGGTGCTGGGTTGAGGGGCTAGCAAGTCCCAGGAATTGAGAGATAAACTTTGGCCCCTGTGAGGGCTCCTATATTTCCAGTTCACTTTTCCTTCTTGGGTGTGGTCTTGGGGTCCCAACTAATATCCTGGGGTGTTTTCCAGGATGCCTCCTTCTCGACAGAGCTTGAACCCCTATTTCAGACTCCCCAGAGCCTCAAGACTATCAAAATCCCTGCCCAGCTTCTCAGGGTCTCAGCTGTGCCTTCAGAATTTCAGGTGCCTGTAGCTTGCTGATCCCAAACCTTAGGGTCATCACAATCCACTCAAGGGTTTGTTAAAGCATAGCTTGCTGGGCCTCGCCCAGAGGTTCTGATTCAGTAGATCTGGGGTGGAACCTGAGGCTCTGCATTTCTAACAAGTTCCCAGGTGCTGCTGCCTGCTTCGTGTCCACTTTCTGAGAACTACCGTCCCGGGGAAAAAGCAGTCTTAAGTGGGCTTCCCTCCTCTCTGGGATCTTGGCAGTGTGATTTCTCACTGTCTTGGTGACTTTCTAATGTCCTCAACCCAGTGTTTCTTTTCATATATTATTGTGTGGTCAGAGAGGGTTGATTTGAACCACCTACTTTGCTGTTGCCAGAAGAAAAACTTCCAAACTAATAATGATAGCTAATACTTAGTGAGAAGGTATTTCATGTCAGACTGTGGCTGGCGTGGCTGGCATGGCTGTTGAGTTGCATAACTCCAGGGGGCATTATTCAGACTGTGTTCATTTATTTGTTTTTGAGACGGGGTCTCACTCCAACACCCAGGCTGGAGCACAGTGGCGTGATCATGGCTCACTGCAGCCTCAATCTCTTGGCCTCAAGCGATCCTCTTACCTCTAGCCTCCTGAGTAGCTGGTACTACAGGCACAGGCCACCACACTGGCTAATTTTTTTATTTTTATTTTTTTTTGTAGAGATGGGGTTTCGTAATGTTGCTCAAACTCCTGGGCTCAATTGATCCGCCTGCTTTGGCCTCCCAAAGTACTGGGATTACAGGCGTGAGCCACCCTGCCCAGTCAACTTTGTGTGTGGTATGAATGTCTGTGCAGCTGCCTGGAGTTGTGTGGAGCAGTAGCCCTGTGGAGCTGGGCACTGTGTAGTGATTTTTATATGTGTTGTCTCATTCACTCTGACAAAATTCCTATTGATATGATTGTCCTTATTTATAGATGAGGAAATAGAAACAACGCATAACTTTCCTAAGGTCACAGGGTTTGTACATGACAGCACTTAGAGGTAAACCAGGTTTGTCTCATTACTAGGACTCTCTTTCTTGATTTGTGGAAACAAAGTTTGCATTAAGCCTTTGAGCTTCCCACATTCCCTATCTGTAAAATGGGCACAATAGTATTTATTCTCAACCTCATAGTCTAGGTAGAATGACTTAACAAAGCAGTGGACCTAAACTCTTGAGAGTTTTTTGGGATAAGATAATTAGCTTGCATTATCACAGTTCTGTTCAGGAAAGTGGTTTTCTTATGAAGGTATAAACACCCCCAGTTGTTAAGCAAGCAAATGAAGACAATCAATGGAGCAGAGCTAAGGCCAAGGCAGGTGTTTCAAATAGCACTGCAGAGTGACAGTAAGTGGCATCCACCTTTCCGATGGTACCATGCTTTAAAAAGCAACAGCTTTAAAAAGCAACAGCTTCATCCATTGAGTCGTGTAAGACCAAGTTTCTCCTCTACTAGTTTTTCTCTTTCCCTTAAGGAAATCAGGTGTTCATGTCTTCTTTCATTTACTCTCTTCCCTCAGTGACTAACTACAAAAGTGTTAATTTAAAAAGTAAGGATTTTGAGGGCTTCTAGACCCTTTAGGCATTAATATTGCAACCTAAAACTGTTTACCTAGAGGTCACAGGTTCAAGTCCAGGCTGGGTCAGTAGGGACTGAAAGTCTAATGACCGGTCATCTGTTGGCTGTTTTATGGTTTATGTGAAATGAAGCGATGGTCTCAGCTCACTGGCCAGTCCACATCAGAACAGGCATTGCCAGACATTGGTTGGCATTTTCAGCACAGAGGCCAAGAATTCAACTGGAAACTTTATCCCTGAGGTTGCCTTCTATAGAATATAGGCATGGGGCAAGGGAGGAAGGTCACAGTCAATTGGGAAAGAAGAGAGCCGTTGTCTTATCTTTCCACCTTCTTGACAAAAAAGAAGATACCTCTTTTCAGACCCATGAAAGAAGTTGACTTCCTGATTTGTGATTCACTTTTGCAATTTCACTCAGCAGAAGAGAAAAGACGATTTCCAGCAGTAAACGATGCAGGCAGTGTCATGCAGAGGAAACCACTGTTGTTTTCTGGGCTAAAGAGAGCCAGACTGGAGAACAGACAGGAAAGGGAGCAGGACAGAGGAGAATGGGCATGATTATATGTAAAGGTAGAGGCCTCTGTTTCTTCTTCGTACACATAAGCAATCATGTGAGCCTGGAAGACCCAGAGAAGCAAGTGGTAGAATGGCCTGTGCTTTCTCTTTTGCCTATTTCCCTCCCAGCTTGTTCCATGCTCCCTGCAGAAAGGCAGGATCTCAGACCCATTTCTCTTGTTATGTCTCATGGGGTCAGTGTCAAGGACAGACGTGAACACTGTCAATGCCCCAACTACTACCCACCACTGAGGTGTGTCTAGGCATCTCTGGATCTAGGCATTTCCCAACTTGTTTTGACTCAGGAAAGAGACAAAATCATTTTATTTTTTCCCTAAAAGGGGGAAGTTGAATTTTAATAATTTTTTTTTTCAGTTGCTCCATTGTCCTTATTACTAAAGTCCTTGCCTGAATCCAAGGGCCTTCCCTGACTTTTGTCTGAGGCTTAAATCTTTATGACACTGTCAATAGAATGGAATATGGTGAGATGCAAATTGCAGTGGATCAAGATGTGAATGAAGTTGAGAAGGTTGAAGCAAAGAGTATGGACTCTTCTTTCCCGAAATCTGGTGGTGGTGAAAGAGACAGATAAAGCCTGGGCAGGGAGTTTGTAGGGAACTTTGTTAGAATGAAGAAGGAATTTTGCATGCATCTGTAGTCTGAGAAGATGAAGATCTTCTCAGATGAAGAAGGTGAAGAGAGGGAGAAGGAAAATGCACAGGGAGAAAGGGGGCAATAATTTCTAGACAAATGCCAGAGAAGGAACAAAAGGAAAGGAGGAACTGTATAGAAGAAGGAGATGGTCCTGAAGAAGAGACGATGAGGAGGGAAGAAAGGGTTCTGTTATGGATGCATTTCAGGCATGGAGTGGCAAGTCACTGGGCTCTTCATCAATAATGAGCTCTATTTTGTTTGCGAGGTGGAAGGCAAGGCTCTTCATTGAGAGGTGGCTGGGAGCCTGAGGAATGTGCTAAAGATTTGTGGGAAAAGGGAAAGGAAGCCACGAGGGAACAGAAGTGAAGGGCTGCTGGCAGGGCTGGGCTCAGATGGATTTACATCCTCTATCTGTATATTAGTGTTATCTTTAAAAGTCGTCTGCCGTATCCTGGCTTTCAGTCATGCAGAGGATCACTGCTTTATATTACACAAGGAGGCTTGGCGTGAGGAGAAAAAACAGAGTGCAAAATGTCACCCAATCTATACATGGAATGGGGAGAAAAACCACAACAAATGGGGCTGTCAAAAAAGTTTTCAAAGAACTTTACAAAAAAAACCCTTTTCTTTTATTTAAGTCAAAACAGCAAGGAAAATAATATTCTGGTGTTCAAGCTCTATTCTCTCTGTTGGGGGTGACGCTTGAAGAAAAAGAAAAGTGTATTCTGCGGTTAGTGATATTTTAATTGGTCACAATATGAAGTAAAAGTTCAAAACTAAATACTAGAAATATGTCCCCTCTGGAACATTCAATTAAAATCTGTGGGGGGAAAAAGCCTCAAAATGACAGCCAGAGAATAACAACAATAAAAAAAGTTATTGTAAACCAAGACTTCAAGCAGCCAGATGACACTGAGTTGAGTCAAGTATGTGTGTGTGTGTTTGGAGGTTTATCTCGGCCACTCCTAGGTGAAGGTTCAGCCCCAGACTCAGCTTACCCCCCTTGCAAGGGCGTTTTGCTCTGAGCAATATTGTGATATGGGCAGGATTCACCTGAGGCCTCTGCAGTCCCACCTTTCCACACTGCAGTTCTTGCTTCCAATCCTTGTGAATAGCCAGTGTCCTGAGGACCTGACTCATAAAGGGTTTGAAATGCCTCCACACTGAGGTGAAAATAACTGAGGATAGAAAAGACCTCGGAGTATTAACGTTTTAATAGGGCAGGTCTTAGGCAAAATAAATGTTACTGACCTCTGCAATTGCATCACATGGATAGGAGCCTACTCTTCTTACTCACAAAAGCCATCTTGAGACTATCCCATGTTCCTGCCGGCAAGAAGCCTAAGTGAGATAGCTCATGAAATTATCTGGGTCCTGGAAGGAGACTTAGAAATTTTAACTCGTGTGGTGGTGTGCGCCGGTAATCCCAGGTCCTCGGGAGGCCGAGGCAGGAGAATCGCTTGAACCTGGGAGGCAGAGGCTGCTCTGAGCCAAGATCATGACACTGCACTCCAGCCTGGGCAACAGAGAGAGACTTTCTCAAAAGAAAGAAAAAAAAAAAAAAGAAAGAATGCGAAGAAAAAGAAATTTTAATTTACTGTATTGATTAAGATAATGTCAAAATCATCATAACAAAAACTAAGGGTTACTATAGACAAAATGTTCTTTGAGCTCTTTAGCATTCCATTTGGAAATTTAACATGTCATTTGACAACTTTGTTTTTTGTGGGGTTCTTTTTACCTCAAAGGAGAAAATTCATGTCTTACAGGCAGGGCACACATGTGTGTACATGCACGCACATCTGTGCCTATAGGTTTGGCAAAATCTTTCTGTAGCAAACATACCACAAGAAGTCCCTGTGCAGAGTCAGTCCCTGTCACTTATTACCCCTCCCAGCCACCCAGGGAAGTAGACATTATTATCCCACATTACAGAAAAGGGAGCCAAGGCATAGAATGCTGAGTGACGGCCATGCTCACACAGTACGCAGGTGGCGATGCTGGGATTTGAACCTATGAGTGTAACATGGGTACAGTGTCTGGGCTCCCACCACTCTGCAAACTGGCTTTGAGAACTTGAGATGAGTTCTCAAACTTGGACTTGAACATAGACTTCACAGAGACAGTCATTTTTCTTTTTAACTAGGCGTTGAGGGATGAGTTTTTAAATTTGGGACGGGGTGGGTGGGGTTTGGTTAGTTTTCCACATGCATAAACAGGCATGGTGGGTTTGGGGAAATGCAGTAACTTGCAGGGTGGGTGGTTTAGGATGGACCTGGGGGTGGTGTAAGCATACACCCGGTTAGCCCATGACAATCAGGTTTTCATTTGTAGGTCTAGCATAATAATGGCACCCCCTTTTTCTCTTTGAAGAGCCTGGGTCTGGCTGGTGTTACACGGTCCCTTCAACTACGGAGGCCTGCTCATGCAGGCCCCTGAATGACATGCTACGGAGTCTGGATTTGATTCTCTGGGTGGGGGGATGAAACATGTTTGATGACTCAAATTGCTTGGAAAAAGAAAGGAGTGCAGGAAGGAGACCTGTCCTTATAGGATCAAAGGACTTACTTTGTAGGATTGCTATGAAAATGAAATGAAATGAAATGGGTTTAGAACATGTAGTAAAATGCTCAAGAACTATTAGGTCCTCCTCTCTTTCATTTTTTTTCTCCTTATTCCTTTTTCTCCTTGGGCTCTTCCTTCCCCCCTTCTCCTCCTCCTCTTTTTTTTTGAACCATAACCACTCTCTCTGCAGCTCTTATTCCCTGATGTCTCTGTCTGTGTAAGCAAAACCTGGGGAGCTTGCAGGGGGGCAGGCACAAGGAAGGGATAGTAGATTCGCCCTCAGAAACAGAATTCACGGAGCACCCAAGGTAGCCTGGAGGTGGGGAGGCAGCCCATGTCCCTAGACCCTGTTTCTAGCATTTTTGAAGCTCAGCAGACCCAGCTGAAGGCTGTAACATTGTATGATTATTCAACCTCAACCTGGCAGTAGGAAGGGAAAAATGCCCAACAACTGAAAGTCCACATTTTAATTCTTCCAGCTGGGATTCTGGTTAGGGTCATGTTACCAATATAAACAGCACAAAGCCTGGAGTGTAATATTAATATCTAATAGACGGAGCATCACACATCAGCATCACATATCAAACACAGTGTGTTTTTGAAGCCGATATCAAATAATGTTTCTGCTCTTCATTATGTTCCCTTTGTTCTAGGGCAGTAGAAAAGAAACGAGTGAAGCGTCCCTGGTCACATTACTTTGGGAGTTGGTAACAGCAGGCCAAACAGTGAGCCAGAGAAGGGCTGGGGAAATTATCATTCATAAAGCACCGTCGGTGTACCAAGGATATGGTACACACTAAGTTCATCCTTCCAACAATCTTATGGGTAGGGATTATTATGCCCATTTTACGGATGAGGAAACTGTGCCAAGAGATTAAATAGTTAATGGCTGTACCAAGAGTGAGTGCTGGAGCTGGGATTTAACTACAAATGCTTCATAAGAACAGCTATATTTTTGCAAGTACCAACACCCAAATGTCACACAAAGAACATCCATAGGTAATTTCATAGTGATGGATGAGCCTGATGTTGGAACTGTTTATGGCTTATTGTAAGTGAGTAGGAGGGACATAGTCACCACGGACTCGAAATGCAGAGAGAGGAGTAGTGAAACCTAAGATGAGTGGCAAGGGTTGAAAACCTGGAGGGAGTAAGATACTAAGCAAAATACATAGGCAAACAATGTAGTATGATAGCCACTGGTAAGTGCTACTGTCAGAGGCGTTGGAACCAGAGCAACTCCATCTTGAATAGGGGCTCTGTAAAATGAGGCTGAGACCCACTGGTCTGCATTCCCAGGAGGTTAGCATTGTTAGTCACAAGATGTTTACAGTCAAGGGAACAGGTTAATAATGTTTACTGAACAGATCCAGGACATAACAGACCCAGGAAATGTCCGGATGCTTGAACATCTAAAGAACAAAAGAGTTCTTAGTTTAAGTTTCACTTTAAAGATAATAATATAGATTATTGCAGAAGACAGTAGTTACACAAATCTTAACAATCCTTTATCACGAGCCCTTGTAGTAAAGCACATCTTCCCCATGATTATTTTTGCCTTGCCAGCTTATGTATAAACAGGCATTGCACCTAAGGTGGGCATGCTCCTCCTCTTGCTTTTGGGAATGCCTTGCTGTGCCTTTGGAGTAGCCATTCTTTTGGTTCTTTACTTCTCTAATAAACTTGCTTTTACTTTACTCTGTGGCCTCACCCTGAATTTCTTGTGTGAGATCTAAGAACCTTCTTTTGGGGTCTGGATCAGGACCCCTTTCTGGTAACACTATGGAAAAAAAAAAGAGGAAAAAAGATGGAGAGTTTTGGAGAAAACTTGGTTTTATTTGAAATTAATTAATTGTGTCAATATTAAGTGAATTTCTCTGTTCTTCCAAACTGTAAGCTCCATGAGGCCGTGGTTGTTTTTATTTTGTTCACCAGCTACTTTCAGTGTCTCTAGCAGGGTTTGGCATATAGTAGGTTTTCACTTCGTATTTATTAAATGAACAAATGAATGTGCACAGGAATTCTGGTGTATAGATGACTTCAGAAGTGGATGCCCCTCCTCTCATCATTCCGCCATGTTTGGAACTCAGCCTCCCTTTGAATTTGGCTCAGCTTCTCCTCTTCCCACTTGTTTAGTTCTCTAGTCAGTTTACTCCCCCACTCTGTGCCATGATTGTTTTAATCCTTCTCTGCCAGCCATTCTTCCCCACACTCTCCTCTTAGCAAACACACACACCCTACTCACACCAAATAAATACAATTGTCCTTTCACTTCTCAGAGAAAACACATGGAATTGGAAAAGATTCCTCCAGGTTTCTGACAGTACATCTACAAAACTACGTACTCCATTGCCATCTCAACTCCTTGCCTCCTGCTATGTCAAAAGAGTCCTTTCTTGAGTTCATGTCCTTTGCAGGGACATGGATGAAGCTGGAAACCATCATTCTCAGCAAAATAACACAAGAAAAGAAAACCAAACACCTCATGTTCTCACTCATAAGTGGGAGTTGAACAATGAGAACACATGGACACAGGGAGGGGAACATCACACACTGAGGCCTATCAGAGGGTGGGGGGCTAGGGGAGGGATAACATTAGGAGAAATACCTAATGTAGATGACAGTTGATGGGTGCAGCAGACCACCATGGCTCGTGTATACCTATGTAACAAACCTGCACATTCTGCACATGTATCCCAGAACTTAAAGAATAATAAATTTTATAAAAAGATACATTAAAAAAAAAAAAGAATCCTTTCTGTCTGGATCAGTTCCCCACTGTGCTATGTATTAGTCCATTTGCATTGCTATAAAGAAACACCCCAGACTGGGTAATTTATAAAGAAAAGAAGTTAAATTGGCTCACAGTTCTGCAGGGTATACAGGAAGTGTGATGCTTCTGGTGAGGGCCTCAGGAAGCTTATAATCATGGCTGAAGTCAAACGGGGATCAGGCATCACATGGCAAGAGCTGGAGCAAGAGAGCAAGGGGGAGAGCTTCCAAACTTTTTTTTTTTTTTTTTTTTTTTTTTTTGAGACAGAGTCTCACTCTATCACCCAGGCTGGAGTGCAGTGGCGTGATCTTGGCTCACTGCAACCTCCACTTCCTGGGTTCAAGCGATTCTCCTGCCTCAGCCTCCTGAGTAGCTGGGACTACAGGCACACACCACCACGCCCGGCCAATTTTTTTGTATTTTTAGTAGAGATGGGGTTTCACCATGTTAGCCAGGATGGTCTTGATCTCCTGACCTTGTGATCCACCCGCTTCAGCCTCCCAAAGTGCTAGGATTAGAGGTGTGAGCCACCGCACCCGGCCCAGACTTTTAAACAACCAGATCTCACATGAACTAGCTGAGCAAGAACTCACTTATCACCAAAGGGATGGAGCTAAACCATTTGTGAGGGATCTTCCCCCATGATCCAACCACCTTCTACCAGGCCCCACCCCCAATATTGGAAATCATATTTCAACATGAGCTTTGGAAGAGAAAAACATCCAAACCACATCATTCATCTCCTCTTACCTCTGAGAAACCTTAGATTAGCACTTCTTATGTTTTTCAACCTCCTTTCTTTCCAAGACTTTTCCTAAACACAAGTTCAGACTTCTCTCATCTTTAAAAATCTCCCCCTTTCATCTCTCTCTCTCCTTCTTTCCCAGAAGACATCTATATGTGTAAACTGTCTCCATTCCTTCTCCCACATCTCCCAGTCAATATTTGAATACCCAACCCAGTCTGACTTTGCAAAGTCAAAGTCACCAGTCACTTGGATTCTACTAAATCCAATGGGTGCCACTGGGCAGCATCCAATGTTTTTGACCATTCCTTCCTTCTGGAAAAACATTCCTTCCTTAAGGTTGGTCTCCTGACCCTTCCAACTTCTCTGGTTACTTCTCAGTCTCTTTGGCCAGTTCTTCCTTCCCTTTGGGAATTTTAAAAATTCTTCAATCTTCTCGACCCAGTTCCAAGATGACCAAATGGGAACAGCTCCAGTCTACAGCTCCCAGCGTGAGCGACGCAGAAGACGGGTGATTTCTGTATGTCCAACTGAGGTACCAGGTTCATCTTACTGGAGCTTGTTGGACAGTGGGTGCAGCCCACGGACTGTGAGCTAAAGCAGGGGAGGGCATCACCTCACCCGGGAAGGGCAAGGGGTCAGGGAATTCCCTTTCCTAGAAAAAGGAAGCCATGACAGACAGTATCTGGAAAATCAGGACACTCCCACCCTAATACTGCACTTTTCCAACGGTCTTAGCAAATGGCATACCAGGAGATTATATCCCACCCCTGGCTCAGAGGGTCCCACGCCCATGAAGCCTCGCTTACTGCTAGCACAGCAATCCGAGATCGAACTGCAAAGCAGCAGCAAGGCTGGGGGAGGGGCGTCCACCATTGCTGAGGCTTGAGTAGGTAAACAAAGTGGCAGGGAAGCTTAAACTGGGTGGAGCCCACTGCAGCTCAAGGAGGCCTGCCTGCCTCTGTAGACTCCACCTCCGGGGGCAGGGCATAGCAGAACAAAAGGCAGCAGAAACTTCTGCAGACTTAAACGTCCCTGTCTGACAGCTTTGAAGAGAGTAGTGGTTCTCCCAGCATGGAGTTTGAGATCTGAGAATGGGCAGACTGCCTCCTCAAGTGGGTCCCTGACAGCCAGGTAGCCTAACTGGGAGACACCTCCCAACAGGGGCTGACTGACACCTCATACAGCCAGATGCCCCTCTGAGACAAAGCTTCCAGAGGAAGGATCAGGAGGCAACATTTGATGTTCTGCAATATTTGTTGTTCTGCAGCCTCCACTGGTGATACCCAGGCAAACAGGGTCTGGAGTGGACCTCCAGCAAACTCCAACAGACCTGCAGTTGAGGGTCCTGACTATTAGAAGGAAAACTAACAAACAGAAAGGACATCCACCAAAACCCCATCTGTACGTCACCACCATCAAAGACCAAAGGTAGATAAAACCACAAAGATGGGGAGAAACCAGAGCAGAAAAGCTGAAAATTCTAAACAACAGAGTCCCTTTTCTCCTCCAAAGGAATGCAGCTCCTCGCCAGCAACAGAACAAAGCTAGATGGAGAATGACTTTGACAAGTTGACAGAAGTAGGCTTCAGACAATCGGTAATAACAAACTTCTCTGAGCTAAAGGAGGATGTTCAAACCCATCACAAAGAAGCTAAAAACCTTGAAAAAAGATTAAATGAATGGCTAACTAGAATAAACAGCTTAGAGAAGACCTGATGGAGATGAAAACCGTGGTGCGAGAACTACGTGACGCAGGCACAAGCTTCAATAGCTGATTCGATCAAGTGGAAGAAAGGGTATCAGTGACTGAAGATCAAATGAATGAAATGAAATGAGAAGAGAAGTTTAGAGAAAAAAGAGTAAAAAGAAATGAACAAAGCCTCCAAGAAATATGGGGCTATGTAAAAAGACCAAATCTACGTCTGATTGGTGTACCTGAAAATGACGAGAATGGAACCAAGTTGGAAAACACTCTTCAGGATATTATTCAGGAGAACTTCCCCTAGCTAGCAAGGGAGGCCAACATTCAAATTCTGGAAATACAGAGAATGCCACAAAGATACTCCTTGAGAAGAGCAACTCCAAGACACATAATTATCAGATTCACCAAAGTTGAAATGAAGGAAAAAATGTTAAGGGCAGACAGAGAGAAAGGTTGGGTTACCCACAAAGGGAAGCCCATCAGACTAACAGCAGATCTCTTGGCAGAAACTCTACGAGCCAGAAGAGAGTGGGGGCCAATATTCAACATTCTTAAAGAAAAGGATTTTCAACCCAGAATTTCATATCCAGCCAAACCAAGCTTCATAAGTGAAGGAGAAATAAAATCCTTTACAGACAAGCAAATGCTGAGAGATTTTGTCACCACCAGGCCTGCCTTACAAGAGCTCCTGAAGGAAGCACTAAACATGGAAAGGAACAACCACTACCAGCCACTGCAAAAACATGCCAAATTGTAAAGACCATCAATGCTAGGAAGAAACTGCATCAACTAACGAGCAAAATAACCAGCTAACATCATAATGACAGGATCAAATTCATACATAACAATATTAACCTTAAATGTAAATGGGCTAAATTCTCCAATTAAAAGACACAGACTGGCAAATTGGATAAAGAGTCAACACCCATTAGTGTGCTGTATTTAGGAGACCCATCTCACATGCAGAGACACACATAGGCTCAAAATAAAGGGATGGAGGAAGATCTACCAAGCAAATGGAAAACAACAAAAAAGCAGGGGTTGCAATGCTAGTCTCTGATAAAACAGACTTTAAACCAACAAAGATCAAAAGAGACAAAGAAGGCCATTACATAATGGTAAAAGGATCAATTCAACAAGAAGAGCTAACTGTCCTAAATATATATGCACCCAATACAGGGGCACCCAGATTCATAAAGCAAGTTCTACAAAGAGACTTAGACTCCTACACAATAATAATGGGAGACTTTAACACCCCACTGTCAACATTAGACAAATCAATGAGACAGAAAGTTAACAAGGATATCCAGGAATTGAGCTCAGCTCTGCACCAAGCAGACCTAATAGACATCTACAGAACTCTCCACCCCAAATCAATAGAATATACATTCTTCTCAGCACCACATCCCACTTATTCCAAAATTGACCACATAGTTGGAAGTAAAGCACTCCTCAGCAAATGTAAAAGAACAGAAATTATAACAAACTGTCTCTCAGACCATAGTGCAATCAAATTAGAACTCAGGATTAAGAAACTCACTCAAAACCGCTCAACTACATGGAAACTTAACAATCTGCTCCTGAATGACTACTGGGTACATAAAAAAATGAAGGCAGAAATAAAGATGTTCTTTGAAACCAATGAGAACAAAGACACAACATACCAGAATCTCTGGGACACATTTAAAGCAATGTATGGCGGGAAATTTATGGCACTAAATGCCCACAAGAGAAAGCAGCAAAGATCTAAAATTGACACCCTAACATCACAATTAACAGAACTAGAGAAGCAAGAGCAAACACATTCAAAAGCTAGCAGAAGGCAAGAAACAACTAAGATCAGAGCAGAACTTAAGGAGATAGAGACACAAAAAACCCTTCAAAAAATCAATGAATTCAGGAGCTGGTTTTTTGAAAAGATCAACAAAATTGATAGACCACTAGCAAGACTAATAAAGAAGAAAAGAGAGAAGAATCAAATAGACACAATAAAAAATGATAAAGGTGATATCACCACTGATCCTACAGAAATACAAACTACTGTTTGTATTATTTGGTACTGGTACGCAAATAAACTAGAAAATCTAGAAGAAATGGATAAATTCCTGGACACATACACCCTCCCAATACTAAACCAGGAAGAAGTTGAATCCCTGAATAGACCAATAACAGGCTCTGAATTTGAGGCAATAATTAATAGCCTACCAACCAAAAAAAGTCCAGGACCAGATGGATTCACAGCTGAATTCTACCAGAGGTACAAGGAGGAGCTGTTACCATTCCTTCTGAAACTATTGCAATCAACAGAAAAAGAGGGTATCCTTCCTGACTCATTTCATGAGGCCAGCATCATCTTGATACCAAAGCCTGGCAGAGACAAAACAAAAAAAGAGAATTTTAGACCAATATCCCTGATGAACATTGGTGCAAAAATTCTCAATAAAATACTGGCAAACCGAATCCAGCAGCACATCAAAAAGCTTATCCACCACGGTCAAGTTGGCTTCATCCCTGGGATGCAAGGCTGGTTCAACATACACAAATCAATAAATGTAATCCATTATATAAACAGAACCAAAGACAAAAACCACATGATTATCTCAATAGATGCAGAAAAGGCCTTCAACAAAATTCAACAGCCCTTCATGCTAAAAACTCTCAATAAACTAGGTATTGATGGGACATATCTCACCCACAGCCAATATCATACTGACTGGGCAAAAACTGGAAGCATTCCCTTTGAAAATTGGCACAAGACAGGTATGCCCTCTCTCACCACTCCTATTCAACATAGTGTTGGAAGTTCTGGCCAGGGCAATCAGGCAGGAGAAAGAAATAAAGGGTATTCAATTAGGAAAAGAGGAAGTCAAATTGTCCCTGTTTGCAGATGACATGATTGTATATTTAGAAACCCCGATCATCTCAGCCCAAAATCTCCTTAAGTTGATAAGCAACTTCAGCAAAGTCTCAGGATACAAAGTCAATGTGCAAAAATCACAAGCATTCCTATACACCAATAACAGACAAACAGAGAGCCAACTCATGAGTGAACTCCCATTCACAATTGCTTCAAAGAGAATAAAATACCTAGGAATCCAACTTACAAGGGATGTGAAGGACCTCTTCAAGGAGAGCTACAAACCACTGATCAATGAAATAAAAGAGGACACAAACAAATGGAAGAACATTCCATGCTCATGGATAGGAAGAATTAATGTTGTGAAAATGGCCATATTGCCCAAGGTAATTTATAGATTCAATGCCATCCCCATCAAGCTACCAATGACTTTCTTCACAGAATTGGAAAAAACTACTTTAAAGTTCATATGGAACCAAAAAAGAGCCTGCATTGCCAAGACAATCCTAAGCCAAAAGAACAAAGCTGGAGGCATCATGCTACCTGACTTCAAACTATACTACAAGACTACAGTAACCAAAACAGCATGGTACTGGTACTAAAACAGAGATATAGACCAATGGAACAGAATAGAACCCTTGGAAATAATACCACACATCTACAACCATCTGATCTTGGACAAACCTGACAAAAACAAGAAATGGGGAAAGGATTCCCTATTTAACAAATGGTGCTGAGAAAACTGGCTAGCCATATGTAGAAAGCTGAAACTGAATCCCTTCCTTACACCTTATACAAAACTTAATTCAAGATGGATTAGAGACTTAAATGTTAGACCTAAAACCATAAAAACCCTAGAAGAAAACCTAGGCAATACCATTCAGGACATAGGCGTGGGCAAGGACTTCATGACTAAAACACCAAAAACAATGGAAAGAAAAGCTGAAATTGACAAATGGGATCTAATTAAACTAAAGAGCTTCTGCACAGCGAAAGAAACTACCATCAGAGTGAACAGGCAACCTACAGAATGGAAGAAAATTTTTGCAATCTACCCATCTGACAAAGGGCTAATATCCAGAATCTACAAAGAACTTAAACAAATTTACGAGAAAAAATCAAACAACCCCATCAAAAAGTGAGCAAAGGATATGAACAGACACTTCTCAAAAGAAGACATTTAAGCAGCCAACAGACACATGAAAAAATGCTCATCATCACTGGCCATCAGAGAAATGCAAATCAAAACCACAATGAGATACCATCTCATACCAGTTAGAATGGTGATCATTAAAAAGTCAGGAAACAACAGGTGCTGGAGAGGATGTGGAGAAATAGGAGTGCTTTTACACTGTTGGTGGGACTGTAAACTAGTTCAA
This sequence comes from Gorilla gorilla gorilla, assembly GCF_029281585.2. NCBI lineage: Eukaryota > Metazoa > Chordata > Mammalia > Primates > Hominidae > Gorilla > Gorilla gorilla. Next base: position 54,146,170 of record NC_073241.2, read on the forward strand.
CCATTGTGGAAGACAGTGTGGCGATTCCTCAAGGATCTAGAACTAGAAATACCATTTGACCCAGCCATCCCATTACTGGGCATATGCCCAAAGGATTATAAATCATGCTGCTATAAAGACACATGCACATGTATGTTTATTGTGGCACTATTCACAATAGCAAATACTTTGAACCAACCCAAATATCCATCAATGATAGACTGGATTAAGAAAATGTGGCACATATACACCATGTAGCCATAAAAAAGGATGAGTTCATGTCCTTTGTAGGGACATAGATGAGGTTGGAAACCATCATTCTGAGCAAACTGTTGCAAGGACAGAACACCAAACACCGCATGTTCTCACTCATAGGTGGGAATTGAACAATGAGAACACTTGGACACAGGGTGGGGAACATCACACACTGGGGCCTGTCGTGGGGTAGGGGGAGGAGGGAGGGATAGCATTAGGAGACATACCTAATGTAAATGACAAGTTAATGGGTGCAGCACACCAACATGGCACATGTACACATATGTAACAAACCTGCACATTGTGCACGTGTACCCTAGAACTTAAAGTATAATAAAAAATATCCTTCAATCTACCTACTTCTCTCCACCTGTACTGCCGCAATTTCAATCCAAAGCATCAACTTCTTCCATCTTGACTAGTTCAATGTGCTTCTGAACATCCTAGGCAAGACCACTCTTCAGAGGCATGCTACACACTGCCAGGATTATTTCTCTGTGTGAACTCCTTTAATGAGTTGCCAGTACGCTTAGATTAAAAATGAATAGCAGCAATGGTCCTAGTCATGACCTGGCAGGCTCTGCATGTTCTCTATGGCCTCCCTCTTCAGTTTCATCTCAGATGTCTCTATCAGCTACTTTCTGCTCTGGACTATACTGGCTTTCTCTTAGTCCCTCAAATAATCACATTTCTTTCAGCATCAAGGCCTTTGCATAAATTTGTCTCTTTGAATGTTCCTGCCCCCTCTCTTGCTAAACTCCTGTTTATCCTTCAGGAACAAACATCCTTGAGAAGTTCCCCAGAACCTCTCAGGACTGTATTGAGTCTTTCTGTTCCAGGCTCACATGGCACCTGGTCATAATAGTTATTACAATGGTCTATTTGTGTAGTGTTGGTTTAATCTCTCTTCTGCTAGTTTGTAAGTCCACAAGGACTATTTTAAGTCTCATTGTTTCACCTCTATGCTCCCAGCATCAAGAACAGTGCCTAGGTCAAGTAGAAACAATGAATGAGAGAATAAACTAACTTCAATTTTCAAAACCATTATCTCCAAGGTAAGTCTGTAAGAGTGTTGTATATGATATTAGTATACTTCTGAGGTTTAAACCCAGGCCCTTACCTTATCTAATTCCTTCCTCATCTCAGCTCCCCTTCCCAACTGAGTTTGGGACTGTTTATGCAGATATCCACTGTCACCACCCACCTCTACAAGTTCTGTTTTGAGTATGTTTCCCTCCCAAATACTCTCTAGTTCTCATCTTCTCCATTTCAGCTATTGGTGTCACTGTTTTCTTTACCTCTTTAATGCTAAAGCCAAAGAAACCTTAAAAATAGCTTTCAGAGTTCTCTCTTGATTACAAAAATGATACATGTTCATTGTAGAAATTAAAAAAATATTTTTTAAAACCAAGAAAATAAAAACGACTTACTTTCTAAAGAGAAATAATCCTCATAAATATTTTGGTATATACAATTTCCAACTTTGTCTATGCATACATCCACATTGTTTTGAAAATGTGGTAGAGTTTTGCTTTCCTTTTTTTAGTCAACGTTTCTGTTACAGGGATTTTTAAAATAGAGAACTGTATAATGAATAATTATCAACATTTTGTCATTCTTGTTTTACATGATTCCTTTACTTTTGAGCATTGTAAAGCAAATCCCAAAGTTCATATAATTTTATCCTTTAAGATCAATTCAGTATATATCTCCAACACAGAAAACTTTTAAAAATTATAACTAAAATGTCATTACTATTCCTAACAAAAGTGACAATAAATCCTCACTTTCATCTAGTACTGAGTCCATATTTTGTTTTTCTGACCATGTCAATAGAGTCTTTTTACAGTTAATTTTTTTGAATTAGAATCTAAAGTCATCTACATATTCCATTATATATATATGCAGATTTTTAGAAAATTAGGAAGATATTGTGCAAAATGTTTATAATCTCTTTTTACTTAAAAACATATTATGCACATTTTCCCATATGTTAAATATTTTTCTTCAGTGATTCTAATTTCCATACAGTAGTCTCTACTTTTTACATCCAACATCTTATTATTGAGCATTTAGCTTATTTTCAATTATATCTCCCATGAGTAAGGCTTTGATGTGCACACTTAGACATGAGACCTGGGCCCAGGGTGAATAAATATATTGGTTAGCTTTTTGATACTGCTAAATTGCTGTCCAGAGGGGTTACATTAATAACCTTCCCATGAGCAGTGTATTAGTTGTAAACACTCATTATTATCATTGAAGAATCATTATTATTTTTACCCAAATCAACAAGCAAAAATAGCTTGTTATTGTTTTTATTTACATTCCTTAGTGTGGTGAAACATGACTTCATATATTTAATAGCCATTCAGATTCCTTTGAAAAATTGCATGTTCATATCCTTTGTCGTGTTTTTAATTTGTTTTTCATTTTATTATTGATTTGTATGGGCTTTGTACTTTACTGAGGCTGTTATAAATGGTGCAAATATTGTATTTCTGGAGTTTCTTGTCAGCCCTTTCTAGAATTATGTTTCTTCCTCCCTCTCATATCTTTAATCTACCCTAATTTTTAATCACTTGTTCTTTCACAAATTCTTCAATATGTCAACTTCTTTCTGATATCACAATGCTGTGACTCTAACTGAACTTCTTGATGGCTCTTCCTTCTGATTGATTTGTGTGTTTTTTTAACTCCATTCTCTTTCCTAGTCCATTGTGAAGGCTGCTGCCTAATGAATATTTCTCTGATCACTTTCATCATACTGCTCCTCTATTCACAACTGGACAATGGCCTTTTATTGTACATCAGATGAAATCTAAACCCCTCAGCTCAGCATTTAATAACATCTACAGGTTGACTTAAACTCTCCTTTCTAAACTTATTTCTCATTCTTTTCCACAGGGGCCATCCATGGAGGGCTGGATGGTCTCCTCACTCTCCCATCACACAGCTCTTCTGTTGATGTTTTTGCTTGTCTTTCTGGAAGTTCGCTCTGATCCAAAATTACATCTGCAAGGGGCAGCTGAAGTCCATCAGTTCTGTGAAGTCTTCTGGGATTTGCCTCAGCCTAGAGATCTCTTCCTCCATTTCTCCAAATATTTCAGTTAGCTCTAAATGAACAATTAGCATCTCCTAATTGTGCAACTATTTAATTTTGGTTTCCTCAACCAAGGAGTTAATCCCTTTCTGAGGGCAGGTACTGTCAACTTCTTTTGATTTTTCTACACTGCATGTGGCCATCCCAGATAACTCACTAACAATAAATTCTTGATGACATAACTCTACATGGTAAGATGGCACTACTCACTTGCCAAGAGCCAAACAGATATTTTGGAATCATTTCCCAGATAGTGATAAAAAATGGGCACAGACCATTTGTAATCTTTCATCCCATCTTCCTTTTGACTAGTGTCATCCCTGTAAACCATGAGTGATCAGGATTACATCTCTACATTCAGCAGGAGTAGAATAGAATTTCCATTTGCACACAAAACTGACTCACTGAGAGCAATTTAGTGATCTCCGTAGATGGGCCTGCTGCATGGAAAGGCAGCCAACAGATGGGGAGTGTCCCTATCTTAGCCAGAGGAGGGGAAAGTATGGGATTCAATCTGTTTCTTTAAAAGCTGAAGGATAAACTGAAGGAAGAAACTGAAGATGATGTTCATAAAAACTGTATTTCCATTATTAAGGAGAAAAATAGATAGGTAAGCTCAGCCCTCTTTTGATAAAAGTTGAACAGAGAGGTGAAAAAGGGAATCCATTTGTTTATGCACTTATCCTAAAGAGAACATTGAAAGTCAAGGGGGTATGTCCAGTGGTTTGCAAAGTGGTGTCTCCAGGGGACATTTACAGTCAATGTCATCTACAGAAAGTTGCTGTCTTTGCTATAGTGAAGGGCAAATCATCTCCCAATTGCACTGCTTTTCAAAATTCCATGATGAGCTCTGCTCTTGAAAATTTCTGAATCAAAATAGAATCTTAAGGAGTCTAACTCTAAATACAAACTTCATGTGTGAGATTCTCGCCGTGGCTGTATGGCAGGTTTTTAAAGAAAGTATGAGAATGGTGTATTTTATCCAAGTGCTTGTTGCTGTTTTGCTCACTGGTGTCCTAAGCACCTAGAAAAGTCCTTGGCAGTTTTTAGGTGCACAATAAGTATTTAATTTTATTATTCCTAAATTATTGGTTCGATGGTTGGGTGTATACAAGTGCATATGTGGATATGCGCATTTGAATGGAGAGAAAGAAAAAGAGAAAGTACATGCTTACTCTCTGTGCTATAATGTCTCAAATATTAAATCATGACATATGATAATAATGGTCGTTTTTAAGTTACAAAGTTCTTTCACCATTCATTCATTCAGTTGTTATTTATTGGGTGCCAAATTATGTACCAGGCAGTGTGGTGGGATACCAGGGATACAGACATGCGCCTGCCTGTATATGTTTACAAATCTAGGTGGAAAAAATAGGTAAATAAATAGACTGCTACAGTGCGTTGTGAAATACAATGGTAATTAAAGGGGGCGTAGGGCATCAGGGATGGCTTCCCCAAGGAAGTGCTGCTCAAGCTGAGATTGAAGGTGGAAAGCCCTACCTAAGGGTCTGGCCCAGATGGAAAAAAGACAGAGGTATGTCTGCTCTCCTGTGCAAGGAGGGTCCCTTTCCTGTTCTTTCTTCAAGAATCTGCTGCCCCTACTCCCCACTCTCAACTGGTAAATTCTGCCAATGCCCTTGCTAGTTTGGCACTCCCAGTTCTGGGCAGAGGAGGGTACTGACTGAGGGTGGCTTGGTATATCTGTAGTCTGCCGCTACCTCTCCATCCAGCGCCCAAGACCAGTGGCCATGGCCTGCAGGACTCCTCTACATGCTGGTGGGCAGTGCCACTGTTCCTGCCTAAGTGCTGTCCCTGGGCTCTTGGAGCACCCTGGTGCCATCGTTTTTTAGAATAGTTTGCTTTCTACTTTAGCCTCCTGAGTAGATGCAGGCAGGACAGTGTCACTAGTGAGATCCTCATCCTTTTCTCTACTTCAGGAAGAATGGGGAGACTAATGTATTATGCTGAGCTCATTTGTTTGAATTTGAGGGGCCTAGAGTTCTTTCCTGGTCTTCCTTCCCCTCAGGGGTCAATTGAAGCTCTCATGTGGCCTCTCTTCTCAGCTGCTATGTGGAGGAACAATTAAGCAGAATGTGGTCCCTGACTTACCATCTGTCGAGTGAAGGAAATATAATAATAAGGACCGTGATTTAGTGAGCACCTACTATGTGCCAAAAACTTTGCAATCATGAGCTCTAATGATATCAACAACCTAGCAAAGTAACTACGGGTATTAGGTGAGAGCCAAAGAAGTGTAATCATGTGTCCAGGGTGATACTGGGGATTCAAATTCTTCTGCATCTTGCTCTAAGGCTGTGGTCTTCGTAGACTATCATGAGACTACTCACACACCTCATCATACTGCTAATACCTCTTTGCAATGTAGTATAGAAAATGCAACAATAGAATTATGTGTTAGGTGATAAAAGATATGCAAGACTAATTATGCCTAGGGACAGTGGAGAATTCACTAAGAAGATGATGCTTGAGTCAGACCATGAAGTATGAGTAAGAGTTTGAGGAGCAAATAAAGGAGAGACAGAACATTGGAGACAGAGTTAGAGTAGAACTCAGGGTCCAGTCCTGGCTCGGCCAACATGGTTTGTATATACAAGAATAAGACACTTGGCTCTTTTGGGTCTCCATCTCCTCTTCACAGACAAAATGTTACAATAGCTACCTACAGATCTTCACTAAGGTCCCTTCTGGTTTGGAACATACGATGCTACATCAGAAAACCCTAGGCCGGTTTTCTTGTTTCCACAGATAAGCGTCAAACTCCTTGGCCCTACTCTTCTCTGCAGTGGGAAGGGCATTTACCCTTTCAAACTTCCAGAAGCCCATTTAGTAAATTAATGCTGGAGCTACTGTGGGATTGAATCACAGCTTGCTGTTGTCATCAGCTTAGCACTCCTAGAGACAGGCTCACACCCAGGCTACCCGGCAGCCAGCTTAGGCGAGAGGGGCTAATTGTCTTTCCCATTTCCTCCTCTGATTATAGGGATCCTCTTAATGATGAAGGTGGGAAATGCAGCCATTCAAAAGGAAGGAGCATTTAATGTTGTAAAGTAACATTTCTACATCTAATGGCAAAAGCTAAAGATTTTCACTGTAGAAAAGGATGAAAAGTAACAGCGAAGAAAAGATCACTTGTCACTTCTTTACCATGAGATAATCATGTCAATATCCTATTTTTCAGGCATGTATTTTAGAAAAACATACAGAGAACAATAGTGTGTGATACAAGCTGTTTGTAACCTCTCTTTTTTCACTTGAGAGTATGATGAAAAAATCCCATCATTAGTGCTCCTCTGAGGCAGTATTTGTAATAACTTCATAACGTTCTATACCTTATATGGTTTGTTCATGATTTGTTTAACCAGTCTTCTATCACTGGGCACGAAGATTGGTTTTGAACTTTTCACAGTCATAAACAACACTGTGATGAACATCTTGCAGCTAAATCTTTGGGTCCATAAATGATTACCCCTAAGCCTAGGAAGGGTGTTAGGCAGGAAGGCTGGATTTAGAAAAAGCCTTGTGCGAGGCTGCAGGAACAGCAGCTTGGTTTAGAAAGCATTGTTTTTCTGGTTGCATGTGCTTAGGATGATTGGCCAACCCAAGACCCATGGCACACCCCACTGAGCTGCGTCAGTCCTGCCACCTGGCACCTCCCATGAGCTCTGAAACCCTGCCAGGGGGCTGGTGCCTCCCAGTTGAGAGTGCAGCCTCGCAGGGTGGGAAGGCACCATGGGGAAAAGCAGGAGAGGGCCCTCAGCAATTTTTTATGACACCAGGCTTCTGTTCAGTGCTTTGGATAATTAAAAACAGACCCCCACCCAGGCCACATCTTTAGTCTAAAACGTACTGCGTGTGGATTTTGGAATTGGCTCCTGAGGGACAGGGCGGAAGCACATTCCTCCGGGACATCTAAACCAGGCTGGAAAAAGTGCTCCTAGAGTATTGTGTGGAGATGATCCTCCACAGGCAGTGCTGGGAGAGATGACCTCATAGGTCCTTCCCATCTGTAATTCCTGTGATGATCCGAACAGATTTTACAGTGTGACCAGATCCAGAACACAGGCATTTAAAAAACAAACCAGCCCCTGTGGAGTTACAGACAGATCTTCCTTCTCTACATTTTCAGCCCGAAAACCACCTCTGCTCTCCCTGATATCTGGGGCTGGCAGCATCCCTTCCTTGGCTTTGTTGGTGGGAGAAGCACTGTCTTCCTGCAGAGATGGCAAAAACACATTCTAGAGTCCACCCTCCCTGGGCCATGGGGTTTACAATCACTTCCTACTGTAGTCCTTCCTGAACAAGGGAGGAGGAAATGAATCCACAGCCCACCATGGCCACCATTGATAAACTGGCCCCTGATATAACTGGGGCAGTCAGGGTGGGGCTGCAGACTTCCTGCTTCTCCCTCTTGGAGGCTTGATAACATGTCCTTGGCTTTTTTTTCTCTCGGAGTGAAAACCACAGCAGGGACACACATGTGGTTGTGAGATGGTAGTGATGATGCTGCAGTAATGATATTGGTATAGGCCTGGGCTGCGTTTGTCCAAACTTCATTCATTTGACAAATATTTCTCACTGGAATAGTATCAATTCATCTATGTATCACTAAAGTCTTCGAAGGTAAGAATCTTTAATTTGCTTACTGCTGTATCCCCAGGCTTGTAATTTGCTCTCAGTAAATATTTGTTGAATGGATGAGTGAGTGAATGAGTGAACCATGTCCTATGGCACACCGTTTTGGGTTTCACTCTAGGTTCTGAGCCTTCATTTCCTCTTCTGAGAAATGGGAATAACAATGCCACCTCCTTGGCAGGTGGTGGTGATTAAATCCCTTGGTCACGTGCCTAGCACAGCACCAGGACTCAGGAGGCCTTGACTGAGTCCTTATCATCCTTCTCCTGATGTGCATTCTGGACTGTGCAGCTCCCAGAGGGTTGAGCCAGGCTGGGAAGACACAAGAAGGGACGGCTGGCTGTTGATGTGTTCCGCCGTCCCTCCCTTGTACCTGGTGGAGGAAGCTGGCTGTGCCTATACTAAGTCATCAATCTTTTTTCAGGCCACACACCTGGAACTGTGTGCACTGAGAGGCATCCGCTCCAGCAGCAGCTGGTTCATCTTATAGCTACAGCCCAGACACACGGAGAATTTAGAAACAGGAGGAGGAGGAGGAGGTTTTTCTTCCTCTCCACAAAGTCTGAAGCCCCCACTTTTATTATGTGCACTAGCATATTGGCTTGGCAACTGATGTGTTTCTTTTATAGCATTGCTCTGCATAAAACTGCATGATTCCAACTTATGGTACACCAGAGTTTGATTATATTTAAAAGTCAAACATGCAAGATGTCCATTGTCCACATCAGGGAGGAAGGATAAGCAGCACCATGAATCACTATTATTTGTACACTTTTATTCCCCAAACTAATTGCTCATTTGCTTAAATAAAAGACTCCACTATGAGTGTCTGTCATTAGCAAATGAAAGCTGATTATATTTCGTAAGAACGTCGGAACTTCTTAAACCTTATATTTCATACCAGAAACCTAAGTTGAAATATTTCCATGTAGTGACACTTCTGATAGAGGAAAAATAACTTAAACAAATAATTAGTCTTGAGAATAAAAGTGTACACAAAAGCACAATTAATGAATTTACTAATTGTTCTTCCCTGCTGTGGACATAGCTCAAAGTTGAATTTTAAGCTCTTGCATAAATATAAACTACTGTACAAGCCACAAAACGGGATGACTCACCATCAGTCATTTATGTTGCCTTAAAGACAAACTCGAGCTCTCAGAGAAAATGCATTCACCTAGGCAGACATAATTTTGAAAATAAAGCAAGTTTTAGATGATAAACTGGTCTTTGAGTCTTTGGGAAAAAAACACACACACGAGAGATTTGCAAGTTTTAATGCCCTATGTAAATATCAGACAGGCAACATTTACCTTACTCAAAATTCCCCATTAGCTGAATAGGAATGAATTTGGTCTGTCCTGACCATGTAGTCAAATGTGTCTACCCTTCCTCTCTATCCCACCCTTTGCTGAAATGGAAGTAAAATGCGAATTGCAGCGCCTTTTGTCTGTGATATTCTCTATATGTGATGAAGGCAGCTTCTTCCTTTTCCTCCCTATCCTCCTTTTCTTCATCTTTTCTTCCTGCTTTAATTCCCACATAAGTAGTGTTTTCTGGATTTGCCTAGAAGGCTACAATGTATAGATTGTAAAATAGAAATGGTTCTCATTTTCCCAGCCTGGGAACAAAAGTAGGAGAAGGCAATAGAGAGATATTCCAGTTAAATTCCTAGCAGAACTGTTGTATATTTTCTTAGAACAACAGCAAAAACTTGTATGATGGTTATTTTTTAAATATGGCTCCGAAAGATTCTTATTTCTAATTGTTATATTCTATGTTAAGAAACACCAGAGCAATCATCTATAAGCAATGCAGTTCAAGGCAAACCTACTTATATATAGAATTGCTCACTTATATCTATGACTTTGACATCTTAAAGGACTCCATGTTGACATCAACCCATAAAATGGAACATCCAGACACCCATCACATTGTAGATTTTTCTTTCCTCTCATCTAAACTTTATAATGTAATGAACTGATCTATAATATTATAGTCTGATCTTTGTTTTTTTTGTTTGTTTTTGAGACAGAGTCTCGCTCTGTCGCCCAGGCTGGAGTGCAGTGGCGTGATCTCAGCTCACTGCAACCTCCACCTCTCGGGTTCAAGTGATTCTCATGCCTCTGCCTCCAGAGTAGCTGGGACTACAGGCGTTTGCCACCACACCTGGCTAATTTTTGTATTTTTAGTAGTGACAGGGTTTTGCCATGTTGGGCAATCTGGTCTCAAACTCCTGGCCTCCAGTGATCCACAGGCTTTGGCCTCCCAAAGTGCTGGAATTACAGGTGGGAGCCACCGAGCCCGGCCTTATGGTCGGATCTTAATGGGGAAAGTTGCAAATAAGAAGAGGCCCTGGGATTCTAGAAGTGGTTTAGGAAGTGTAGGGATGGCATATTCTGAGGGGAAAAACAGGAAATGAATGGTCTAAAAAGGAGTTCAACTACTAAACATTATTTGAAAACACTGCTTTGTGAGATTTCGTGGGGTGGGAGGGTGAAGGCTGTAGAGTAGCAGGGAATGAGAGAAGGGCACAGGGTGGTGGGCAGGAAGTGCCTCTTCTCTCTCCAGCCAGAGCAAATCTCCATGTTGTCTTAGGCTACCGTGGTCTGGTTCCACGAGGCTGGGGCAGGGAAGTACAAGGTAGTAACGCAATTTGCGGGGCTTCATGAAGGGCCCTCTCTCCCCACCAGCATGAGGTTTAGATTAAAAAGTTTGTTCACCTCTCCCGCTTCTCCCATTGGCTCAGAGCAGAGAAGGGAGGCAGGGGAGGGAAAGGGGAGGGAACCGAGGAGAAGGAGGTGCTCTTGCCTAGGTCTTTACCAGTGACAGTGTCAATGAGGTCAGGATCTCTTCAATTTTGTTTGTCCAGACAGTACAGTTCTGGTGATTTTGGTAATTTCAGCAGAAAAGAGGGCCTGCATGATGTGCACGGGAGGAGGCAGGGCAGGGGAGGAAGAGGAGGGCCTGCATGATGTGCATGGGAGGAGGCAGGGCAGGGGAGGAAGAGGGCGGGGGGGATGGGATCTGGCTTTGAGTGGACAAAGGACACTGAAAGGAGACGGGAGAGACAGGGAAGCCAGGGTATTTTTCAATCTTTACATTTTGCTCAGGGCCATCCAAGTCCACCAGTGCAAGTCCCGGTTCCCCTGAGATCTGCTGGAGAGCAAATTTCTACAGGCAGAAAATCTAAGCAGAGAGGGCTCCTCTCAGCTGCGCGCAGCTGGGAGCGCTCCTGCCACAGAGGTGCCCTGTGGGAGGAAGATGTCCTGGGGGCTCTGACCATTCTGCCTCAAAGCCGGTGTGGGGGCTGCATTTACTGCTCTCTGATGGTTCCCATACTCAGGATCCCAGAGCAATGGCTGGGTGCCCAGGCTTCCTGCCTCTTGCCTCCCTTCGGATCCTGGCTCCGGTCATCTTTCACCTGTGTGACCTTGGAACACAGTTATTTGACCTCTCTGCATCTCAATTTCCTTCTCTGTAAAGTGGGGGTAACCATAGGACCTGCCCTGTAGACCTGCTATGAAGATTAAATGAAGTAATCAATAGAAAGCTCTAGTAGAGTGTCAGGTACCACGTAACTATCATAAATGTTAGCTAAAATCCCAATTGCTTTCTCCTCCAAAGAGCACAAAATTCGCCCTTGTATCCAAGTGAAGAACGAATCAGAACTGCTTTGATTTTTTTTGTTTCCTGGAATGGTTTCCAGAATGATTTGGCTTCTGGAGAGGGAATTACAAGGCAGCTGAACTTCTCTGGTTCTGTCTTCGACTCATTATCGTGCAGGAGTAACACAGGTTAATCGCATAGCTAATTAAGAGATAACGTTAATGGAATCTGAGTTGGTGCCCTGATAAAGCTGAGCCCTGGCAGATAAATGCTGAGGTGGAGCCAAGCCATTTATTTGAGGAGCAGCAGGGCTCCTATCAGGGCACCAACTCTGCTTCCATTAAAGTTATTGATATTACACCCCAATCTACAACTGTAAGAAAATTCAATGTGTCTTTTTTTCTGTTTCTGTTTTCAGAGGCAGCTCAGCATTTGCCATGCTGGCTGAACAAATGCAGCAGAAGCTGGGTGATATAGCCTCTTTTATTGAACAACACACTTAATAATGAATTAACAAATAAATGAATGAATGAACATTAAAGAAATCCATTCACAGCAAACACCACTGCAATTAATATGCCGCCATTCGCAGGGGGCTGTTGACAGGGCATCTAGCAGAGCACAGTCCTCTCTGGATTGATCAGCTATTTTTTTTTTTTTTCAGGGCTCTGCCTTAGAGCAAATCAATGAAGAACCTAAAGTACCATTTCTATATTTCTCTCTGTCTCCTTCCAGTTAACTTGATGAAAGGGTTTTGGAGATTTCCTCCCCTCCTTGCTTTAATAAATTCTCTCATGGCTTTTTTAATTGTTGCTTTTTTTACCTTTCTCGGGGAATAATGATCAATTACTGCATTCAGCTAGCTGATGGCTGACAAATTCTATTTGACATAATGCAGCCGTGATTTAAAGGAAGAGTCATGGTGCTAACTACGCGGCTGCTTCCTGAGGAACAATGGGGATTGGACTGTACCCTGTGTGATGGTGGGGGCTTTAGTATCCTGCAATTAGGCAAGTGCATTTCACCGAAAGCTAAAGATAGTCTCAAAGAGAACTGGACTCTATCATCTCTGGCCATGGATCTGGGGACATCTTCACCATCTACATCCTCACAGAGTCCTGCACACAAGCTGCTGGTGCCCCTTGTCTGTACTCCCTGAAAGCCCCCACACAGGCAAATTCCCTTCAGAGTCAATAAGCTTCAACAAAGGCCTTCACCAGGCTGAGGGGCATCAGCCACTGAAGAAACGAGCCTTCACTTGGCATTCCTGTGCTAAGAATGTTAAATACCAATTCCATAATGAGAAGTAAACACTGGGGCTGTCTGAGAATCACAATTCAGCACCACACGGGCTCATCCACGGTACAGGCATAACTGTGAGTTGGTCAGAACTGCGTCCGGAGAGCCACTCTGCCACTTTTATAAACCTTGAACTCTCAGAGGCTTGGGAGAATGTGTGCCTAAAACACAGTGCCTGGAATGGGTAAATGCTGAACACAGTGTAGCTCCTGTTATTATTGCTGTGGTTGTTGTGACGGTCATATGCACTTGTTTTATAGCCCAGGCTTCAGTGAAAGCAAAGCCGAATTCCCAAAGAGTGTCAATTAGGAGGAGAGAAGGAGCTATCCCGTCCCAACTATTAACTCAGATAACAAAAATTCACAGCCAGGGGTGGTGGCTCATGCCTGTAATTCCAGTACTTTGGGAGGCCGAGGCAGGAGGATCACTTGAGCCCAGGAATTCAGGACCAGCCTGGGCAACATAGTGAGACCCTGTCTCTACAAAAAAAAAAAAAAAAAAAAAAAAACAACAAAAAAACGAGCAAACAAACAAAAAACCCCCCACAAAATTAGCTGGGTGTGGCGGCTCCTGCCTTTTGTCTCAACTACTGAGGAGGCTGAGGCAGGAGGATTGCTTGAGTCCCGGAGGTCAAGGCTGCAGTGAGGCACGATAGCACTACTGAACTTCAGCCTGGGTGACAGAGAAAGATCTTGTCTCAAATAAATAAATAAATAACAAAAATTCGCTCTAGACAATATGAGCTTGATATTTTGTATTATGATGTCAAGTAGGAGTGAATTTCAGTTTAAAGAAAGTTCTGTCATATTTTTAGCTATATAAATTAAAAATAAGTTGAAAATCGAACATTCACATACTGTGTTCTTCAAAATTCTCATTTACTGAGTCTCAAAAGCAGATATACTCATTTTAGCAATTTGCCAAGTAAATCTGAAAACACCTGAGACATTGAAACTCAAGGGGAAAATTCTTCTTTTTCTCTTGAAATTTTAAGCAGCAATTTTATAATAAGGTTATATGTCATAATTGTGTCTGTATATATGAAGGTCTGTCATTAAGCCTTATAAACACATGATTACATGATTTATTTTCATTGCCTCATTAAGCTAGTAACTCCTAAGTATATAAATATGTGATAAAATAGTCTATGAAAACTACATGCAAAAGGCCCTCACGTTAGGAAAAGGAACTTGCAAAATAAAGAAACTCACAATTAAGAATTAAATCTCTAAAATCTACACACAAAGCAAACCAGAGTTTTATGGAGATGGTGACCTACCGTGCCTATGTACTAAAAAGTAAATTCTATTCTGTTCAGCCCTTGATAAATACACACAATTTCCATGTCGAGCTAACTCTAATTACGGACAAAGTCAATATGAGGTGCGTGCCCAAGAGCACAGAATAGCCAGTGGACATGAGGATTTTCTTGATTTTTTTTTTCCAGGGGACAAAACTTGAGTTTTTTTTTTTTTTTTTTTTTTTTGAGACCCAGTCTCACTCTGTCGCCCAGACTGGGGTACAGTGGCACGATCTCGGCTTACTGCAACCTCCCCCTCCCAGGTTCTAGCGATTCTCCTGCCTCAGCCTCCCGAGTAGCTGGGATTACAAGCACCCACCACCACACCCGGCTGATTTTTGTGTTTTTAGTAGAGATGAGGTTTCACCATGTTGGCCAGGCTAGTCTCAAACTCCTGACCTCAGGTGATCCACCCGCCTTGGCCTCCCAAAGTGCTGGGATTACAGGAGTGAGCCACCGTGCCAGGCCAAATCTTGAATTTGTGAGCCCCAAACAGGCCACTGCTTTGTGTGTATGTTTTTCCACATCTCTTTCCATTTAAAGTTATAGCAAGATGCTCTAAAAGAGTGGCTACATTGGCAAAAAGAAGCATCTGACTTCCTAAAAATGTGCAAAACATGTCAAAGTTAGAAACTTGCTACCTGACCTAGTCCGTCTCGCTGCGAGGAATCAAAGCTTCTATTTTCTGTGGTTCTCAAAAGCCTTTATCATATCCATATTTGCCTTAGTTTTCTGCCTTAGTTCATCTCTCTTTTTCACACCTTGACTTCTACAATATGTTATGCACCATCTGTATTCTTTCACCTAATTCTTTGTGATTCCTTTCAACCCAGTTTTTATTTACTTCGTGAGGGCAGAAACAGTTACATTTATTTCCCCCTATTCCCTGAACCAGATGCACAGTCTCTAGCATAGAGAAGGTGTTTCTGAAAGTGTTTATTGAATTGAATTACTGAATGTGGCCCTCTAATCATCACTTCTCATTTCGTGTGTGTGTGTGTGTGTGTGTGTGTGTGTGTGTCCTCTGGGATTCCTTAATAAAATGGGTCTTAAAAATTACCCTTTCCTAACTCACTGCGAACTCCGACATACCTTTCTTGCAAGTGGTCAACTTCTTCAGCTCTTCTGGGGCCTCAGAATGTCCTCAGTTCCTGTGTGTGGGTCTCTTGTACTTTTCTTTCTGCCATAATTTTTCACTGAGAAATTGCCTGTTGTCTTTGCTCACAAGTGACCTGAGTGGCTTCTGGGCCAACCTTGTTTTCTCCTGTGCCTACCATGAGTATGAACTGTTGAAAGACTAAAATCCCAATCTGCTATGGCCACAGAGGGTTTTAACAGTGATTCACAGGAAATGCCATGGACTCTATGCTTCTGCTCAATGAGGGATGCATCTTGAGCCTTGGTCCTTGCTAGAAGTTATTCTTCCCACAGAGGGAGCAATGGAGACCCATCTTCTCTACAGCATACGCGGGCTACCAGACCATCCACAAAGTAGAGGGAAATGACTCTTTACTAATAATTAACTGGCTGCAGATATTTTAAAGTGAGAAGGACAAATGCTCTTTAGCAATAAATTAGTATAGTCCCTGTTCTTTTTTTAAATAAAAAAACACATGTACTCTCTAATTATTTTCTCCAAATAATAAGTGCCTTAATCAGCTGGAATCCAGCCAGAGAAACAGAGCCCATATCAGCTCGATGGAGGGAATTTTATATGGGGTACTGGTTATAAAGGTGTTGGAACAGTTAACAAAAACAAAAACAAACAAACACATAAAAAATGGCGGGAAGGCAAATCAGAGATTTACAACAGGAAACCTCTAGAACTCGAAGGTCTGAGTTGAGGCCATGGTGTTTCCAGAACCCAGATGCTGTCTGATGGCAAGTGAGGTCACAGAGGGCAGGCCTGCACCAAGGATCTGGGACTGCAAGGGAGATAGAAATGCCACCTGAAGCAGAAAGAGAGGGAAGAAATACCTTGGATTTTCTTCCTCCCTCTCTAAATTACCAGGCTCAGAACCCAGAGCTTTGCAATGATTGCAATACAAACTTCCATGGGCTAAAAACCACATGAAATGCATTTCAAGACGCTTAGAAGCACCTGGACAATTCGAGAAGAAAATAAATCCCAACCAAATCAGAACAAACCCTCTAGTATTATCCACAACCATCCATGAGGTTTTTTTTGTTTTGTTTCAATTTGTTTTTTAACCACTCTTTTAATGAGGAATAAATAGAACTTGAAAACAGAACCCCAGTATAGATTCATGTATGATTTCTTGCAATAATTCTATTTCATGATTTGCCCCATGTAGTTCTCATTTCATAAGCACAGTCATTTCAGTTAATTCTTTTATTGTCTTCATAAAGTCCAACATCCACAGATTCTTCCAGGTATTGTCACAGATAGATATTTGAGTACAAGGTTGTTCCTTGTTGACCAGCACAGAAATAATATTGGTGCCCAACTTAGGCAAATAGGTTGTGACCTTTCTGGCATTTATTTTTGACTAGAAAAGCCACATGTTACACAGCCATGAACACATTTCTCAGTTCCTCTTATCTTTTAGCGCAGGTCACCTGTCTGACATTTCATTCCATTAAACAAAACAAATGGAGATTTTTTTTTAATCTCTTGAAAAATCTTATCCAAACCTTCATCAAACTATGAGACATTAGAAAGTTCTTATTCTCCTAGAGAGTACCTTAGGTCTTCCTCCAGTTCCCCTTTCCTTCTCTTACTCTTTTCTCCTTTTCCTTGAACATTCTCTCTTCATAACCAAGTTCCTATCTCGGGCTCCAGTTATCTTCTATATCTTGACTCTTACTGTTTTCCCTCCAGAAACTTCCTTTTCTTTTCACTAATTAATTAGAAGGGAGTGTCCCCCCTTATCACCCATACCAATCCTACTGATCAGGAATCCTCCCTCTTCCCATCCCTGGGATCTCTACCCTACAAAGCTCTTGAAACTTACTCTTTTTACAGCACAGAGGGAAAAATATCTTGTCATTTGCACTGTCAGAGAAAAAACTCTTTTTAAGTTTTTTGAGAAATATTGACAAATCAACTTGTTCATCGTGTTCAATATTTGGAATAAGCAACCTCCGTTGCTTTGTTTCAATCCTCATTTCATTTCATGAAATGGAACCTGTTCTCTTTGCAGACTCCCATAGTAAGTATCTTCCCCAAAGTACAAATCACAACAGCAAATCCAGGTTAAAGCAAGCTCTGTGGCAATGTGGAGCCTCAGACCAGACCCCAGACTCCTCCAAACCCCAAAACTGGTAGCCAAGGAAGGGGAATGCCCATGATTTCAGGGGCAGGGACCCTCTGCGGAGATTTCTCAGTCTCCTGTCTTAATGAGTTTAACTCCAGAGATGGGCAGCTCCAGGCCCCCCGCTGAGCATAATTACCGTGATGGGGCACCTGGGGAGAGATTGTCACAAAGATAACTGGGTCTCAGGCTATTTAGCGCTTTACAGATGAGAGTAAGGTGGTGACTTGGAAAAATGGGGTCTGGTTCGGATAGGAAGACTGCTATGGTTCATTTTCCTCCCTCCTGTGGAAGCATGCACTGTTGTGTTTTTAACTGATGTACGTGAGCCCAGGGCACAAAATGGACTCACGTGAGAAATCACAGGATACCAAGACCGGATGGGACTAGAGGGGTCATCTCGTCTACCCTCAGCCTCAAGGCAGGACTGCTTACAAGCTATCTTGGAAGGAGGGCCGACTGCCCTTTTCATCACTACCTCCGGAGGACTGAACACAGCAGATAACCAAGGGCTACCTGGGCACCAGTGCACACTGCAAAGGACTATTTGTCTGTGTTTATTCTGGCTCTCCTTGCTTAAAAGCCATAGTCAGGGTCAGGATCAGGTCCCCAACACGGGCAGCTTAGAGCAGCACACCGAAATGTCAAAAATTCACCGGACAGCATGAATATACTGAAGAATACACAAAGAAAATATATTGAATCATCTTGTGCAAATTCACACCTCACCGAGGTGCTGAATGAGGAGAATGATCTCTTAACCACTGTCAAACTCTTCCTGTGAGTGCAGCAGGATGGGATAGAATTTCTGCTTTCCCCTAAGAAAAAGTTCACGGAGGACCTAAAACAGGGAATGGTGGAAGGGGGATTGGACAGCTGGTCCTGAGGCATCTAGATGCTGACATCCAGGCTCCTGCAGAAAGGCAGCACCTAACCATGCAGGTCAGGAGGAGGTAGGGGGTTTGGGAACTGCAGTCCCATTCTGGTTTTAGGGCCTCCCTTGCCTGTATTAATGTAATAACATGGAGAGAGGTGGTGTTTAGGGCCCGATGTAGGCGAGCCACAGGGTGCGGGCTCCGGGAACTGGCAGAGAGAACTGTCCTATGGTGCTGGCCAGACTAGAGGACATCCGCCAAGAAGCCTGGGCACATTCCCATGATGCCAGGGCACAAGGGAAAGTTGTAGGGCAAATGGGCCCTGCTCCCTGCAAAGAACCGAAGTGGAGATTTCTCTCTAGACTGTCCACACCTGAAGCCACTGGATTTCACATGTCTCTGAAGCCTCTAGAGGAGATGAGGAACCCCTTCTCTTGGCCAGAGGTTCACAAACTATGGCTCATGGGCCAAATCTAGCCTGTGGCCTGCTTTTGTACAGCCCAAAACCAAGAATGTTTTTATATTTTTAAAGAATTGAAAAGAAGAAGGATATGCAATACAGACCATATCTGGCCCACAAAGCCTATGTTATTTACTCTCTGGCCCTTTACAGAAAGAGTTTACCAACCCCCGTCTAGGTCACTGATTCTCAAATTTCCATGTTCATAAAAACCACTTAGGGCACTTATTAAATCTGCAGATCACCCCGCCCGATATCTGAGTTAGTAGATCTTGGACTGGGCCTCCCATATCTGCATTCTAAGAACTACAGAAGCTAATTCTAATGTAGGTGAGCCTAAGATAACCTTAGCAACATTCCCTTTCGACTAATCACTAAGTCTGTATTTTATAATTTCTATGTGGCCTGCACTCTACTGAGTGTGGTGGGAGACACAATTTGTGGATGATAACTCCACTCCACTCCATCACACAATGCACGATCTTAGGTGGGGAGAGGAAAGTCCTTATATGAGCGATTACTCAGGGCCAAATGGCTTGGGGCCAATTCCACATCAACTGAGAGTTTGGGTGCAGGGCCGCTGTATCATTGTAGCCGCCCTGAAGGCAATTGGTGCAGAACGGGGTGTTTGAGAAAGAGTAGGCAAGTTTGGGATATGCAGAAGGTTTCACAGACGTTTGCAAAGGCACAGAGCAGGAAGGGGCTTTGGGGATGATAGCTATGGAGGTACAGGCAGAGAGCAGAATGGCCTGACTGCGGAACACTGTCTGGAGGGCAGCACTGCTGGGCTTCCTCTTCACAGCAAGAAATACTCAGAAAAGCAGCTTTTCTTCCTTATCTCCTGCTGAAGGCTCATTAGATCCTAAGCCATGGCAATCATGATTCTGTATCTTTCTACCTAAACTGCTTTTGCCACTTTTCACTCTTCCCCTCCTTGCGTCCACATATCCTCTCTAAATTCTTACCTCATTGAGAATTTTTTCATCACGCACTACGAAGTTATGCCTTTATTTCTTTGCAAATGTTATTCTTGTAGACTAGATTGTTCTTTCTATATCGCTTTCTTATTTATAGAGAAAATTCTGTCTCATATCTCAATACTCAATTTAAGCATCATATTCTCCACGAAGCAAAATTTTTCCTAACCTTATTCCTTCTACACAGAGTTCAGTTATTTTTTATTTTGCACCACCCTGGTATCTTGAGCAAGGCAAAAGATAGGGCTTATATGTATTAGAGCTGTTTGTCTTCATTTCTATCTTCTGAATGAGACTATGACCTCTTTGATATCAAAGACCATGTTTATCTGCCTTCATTTCCTTGGTGCCTACAACAGTGCACACAGCAGTGATCAGTAAACATTTCCTCAGTGAATGATTGAATGATTTATGAGCAGGGCATTTTCAGCTTGGGAAAGCCCCTAAACATCAAAGGAGTGTGGCCTTGCTGATGCTATCAGTTCTTAAATAGGGGATGATTCCGTTTTAGGTTACTTATAAAGAAAATAATATGCATGGGAAGTGGGAGTCTAAAGATGATTCGTTGAATAGGTAAGAAGGCTGGAGCTTCTCCCTAGAGGAATACAACCTCATACTTTTATAATAACCCCTTGGCATCCCAGCATCTTTAAATTCAATAAATATATCTGTAGAGGAAGATCACAGGTGAGATCTGAGCTAGACACTGTCCCATGTATATTGTGCCTTGGCTGGGCCATGTGCTATTTGATAACCTGAGATTTCAGATGGAATAATATGGGAAGAGCTGCTGGTGCCCTGGAAGTTCTAGAAGACCAGAATAAATTTAAAAATAAAAATCATTTTAATATCACCTACACCTCTAATCTCCCAAGTCTATTTAAATTAGACCTTAAATCTGCCCACAATAGGATGTGGTCCAGTAGCAACTTATTTACCTTAAGGACAAGAACCAACACTACATGCAGAGAAACTGGAGAAGTTCTAGAAAACAACCAGAAAGTACAAAGACAAAGGAAAACAGGTCTATGGAAGTTCTGTAGAAGATGCTAAGAGGGAAGAGATGGTCTAACAGGCTACATGGAAAATGTCAATGGGCAAATGTCAGTAATGGTTGGGTTTCTAAGCTGTGAAGAGGAGATTCAAAGTAGGTGGGAATGTAGCAATTTTTTTTCCAATTGGTGGTTTTAGGATTCTGAGTGGTGTTTGTCAGGGGATGTGAGTATTATTTAGGGGAATATGGTAGAGCCAACTATGTGGAGTCCAAGGATATCCAGCCAGGGTTTTTATTTTCCTGACTCCTCACATCTTCGTGGGACCAAGTGGCAAATGCAGGCCAATGGAATGTGAACAGAAGTGGCAGGTATCACTTTCAGGCAAGATGGTTAACTACCTAATGTGCCTTCCCCATACTCTCTTCTGCTTCTACAGCCACCGGAGAGGCCCTCGATTAAAGTTGGAGACATCTCAAGATGGGAGAAGCCTAGATCCCCATGTCACGGCTTGAAGGAGAGCCACCAGGAAAGCTGCCAGAAGAGAAATATCTTTATTGGTCTCAGCATGCAGGAGAAATTAACTTTTATTGGATTAATCCTTCGAGATTTGAGGTTGTTCCTTACAACTTATTAATTCAGGGTAGGAGGCTAGATTTCCAGGAAATTTTCAAGGGCCTATCAAGTCACAGCCTAAATTAGCATTTTAGGCAGGGCACGAGCCGGATAGGAAAGTCCTGGGTGGTCTTGGGGCAAATAAAAACGTAGGAGAGATCTTGGCCAGCAGTCCTTTTCCCCCATTGATTTTTGCTGGGGGCAGCAGCCTTCGACTCATTGATTTTAGCTGCTGATTAAGTCATGCTCTCCAGCCTGTCAGCAGTCACTTCATTTCCTTTCATCTCATGTTTTCACCTGCTTGAAGCTCCACAACGATCAGGATGTTGATTTCACAACTGAACATTCAGGAGGGCTTTAAAAATGGCTCCCATCCCTGCATGGCAGTTTTCAGCCCAGACTCTCCCTCTCTCCTCCAAGACAATTGTTCTCTGGGCTGATGCCTGTTAGGTGCAGGAAAATGCTAAAGCCAGAGGCAGCTGGTCTTCACAGAGGCTACAGCAGGGCAGAGTTCCATCTGGAGGAAGCTGGAGACCGACTGGGAGTTACCTCAAGACCGAAATGCTCCTTTCTCTTCTGCAGAACGAGCTGTGAAGATACCCAAGACCCAAAGCGAGATTTACAGCAAACAGGAACTAAAGAGCAGACGGCAGGTGGTAGCTCAGATGCCAAAGCAAGCCTCATTGCAGTTGAAGAGGGGCACAAAAATAGAATCGAATGTGGCCCAGAGTGCTTAGAGTGGGAAAGAAGATTCGAAGCCTCAGGACAGATCTGTAGGGGAGAGAGGGGGTGGAAATATTCTCCTCACTCACTTGCTCTCTCTCTCTCTCTCTCTCTGTCTCTTTCTCTCTTGCATCTGTGGTTGCTTAAACAAACAAACAAAACAAGATGGCTGTTGATGGATGGCTGTCCCCTGCACACCGACAGAAACATCTTCGTGCTAGGTTTGCCCAGCTGAACACATGCCACAGCTGATCCGTCTGTTGAGCAGGCCACACACCGCTGCTGATCAATCTTCACATGCCAATTATGTGATGTGGAGTGGGCTGGGAGGAGCATGCACAGGTGAGGGGGGCTTGGTGCAGGGAGAAAATCACTCTTGGGATTCTTCTCTGTGCCCCTGCTCTCGCCTTTGTCCCTGCTAGGAGAGAGTGAGGGGACAGTGAGGGGTCCTCTCCTCCCAGCACCACACCATCTTATACGTAGTTCCCCACTAGACGATGTTTGGTGCCGCCTCCATCCACCTCTGAGGAGGGCCAGTAGAATCCAAACATGAGAGCTTAGGATAGACAGGAGATTGGTTCCTGTTTGTGGCAGATGCAAATTCTGTCACCAGGCTGGAGAAAAGCCAGCCACTGTGCAGTCTTGTTGGGATTTGTTTGTTTGTTTGTTTTTTGCTTTTTTTTTTAGATGGAGTTTTGCTCTTGTCGCCCAGGCTGAAGTGCGATGGCATGGTCTTGGCTACTGCAACCTCCACCTCCCAGACTCAAGTGATTCTCCTGCCTCAGCCTCCCAAGTAGCTGGTATTACAGGCGCCCACCACCACCCCTGGCTAATTTTCTATTTTTAGTAGAGACGGGGTTTCACCATGTTGGCCAGGCTGGTCTTAACTCCTGACCTCAGGTGATCTGCCTGCCTCGGCTTCCCAAAGTGCTGGGATTACAGGCACAAGCCACCGTGCCCGGCCTTTGTTAGGATTTTGACAGGGACAGAGATTCGTTTTGTGCCCTCTCTTTTCTTCTTCCCTGCGATAATAGGCACACCAGAAGCTTAACTCCCTGCACAGAGGGCTGGACTCTGCTGTCCTCAAGGAGGTCAACTCCCTTGGCAGCCGAGCCCCAGACATACTGATGGTGGTGTCGGTAGGGGAGTGGCCAGTTTAGCACATGTGTGTGTGTGTGTGTGTGTGTGTGTGTGGTGTGTAGTCAACACATCTTCTCAATTTTTCGTTACCAGTTCAAGTAGCCGTCTGAGGGGCTCCCAGGGAAAGCTGGCAGGACCTAGCACATGAGAAGCCCCAGTGTCTAGATGGCAGTGTATGGAATGAAGAGCTCATGGAAAGCCTGGGTTATGCTCCTGAGCCCACAGAGCAGCACACTCAATGCATTTCTAAGATTCTTGTCTTCTCCTCTCTAAACTAAAGCCTGCATAGCAACAGCAGAGGTCCTCTTGTCCTTCCTAAACTCAACTCTTCTTTCCTCTCCGTAAGCATTGGTTCATGCATCTTACTTACCTGCAGGCCAGAGTCTAGCCTGCTCTCCCTTCATAATCTCTTCCATCACCTTAGCCAGAGGGACCTCTTCCTTCTCTCTATGCACTTTATTGTCTGAATATCTCATAGAATTCTGCTGCACACGATATGGTTTGTGAATGCCACTAGATCATTACTCCAGTGAGTTCAAGTCCCTGTCTTGCACATTTTGGTGTTCCTGCACAGCGCCAATAATAGTGCTATTCAACTACTGGGCTTGAAATATATATTCACTAAAATGAGGGAGTTCTCAGGAAGTGGCAACTTGAAGATTTGCCCCTGCAAAGTATATGCCTCAAAAAAAAATATTAGCAACAAAGACCCTTACACATATGCCACACTCCCTGCCTTCAAAGCTTCCTCAAGAACCAGGAAGTCCTTTTGACTGATCGGTTTCACAGTGCTTCCCTGGCCATTGCCCTCCTGCTGTGAAGCCACTGGAAACTTCCCTCATTTGCCATTATTTGTTACAGGCCCCAAAGTCAGAATCACTCATTGCTAAGTTTTGGTTTTCAGGCTCATGCAGAAGCATTTTCATTTGTGTCCTTTTTCATCTGACTCTTTAAACTAATCCTTCTTGACTTCAGATCTTTGCACAAACCTCCCGTGTCATCATCGGGGAGCTCTGGGCCCAGAGCAAAGGTAGGAGGCAAAAAGCCCCAAATCTGCACGTTTTATTTCATTGGTACATGTATTTAATCCATCTGCAAACTATTCATTGGATAGCATTGTAGGCTTCCCTCTCTGGGAACACTAAGGTATGTGTATTCAACAGTGGAAAATAAACATAAGATTTTATTACAAAGTGACACTGCCGCTCCTGGCATGAGTAATTTGTGCACCTGCATTTTTAAAATGTTTCAAAGTTTTTCCCCTTGGTGGATTCCGTGGTAACACACATTAGCTTCCCGGCTGTCACAGCCTGGTTCTTGTAGGCTCCTGTGACTTCTGCCCATGCGATCCAGACGTCATTGTTTTCAGAGTAGATAGCAAACAAACGTGATGACTGCCCCTGTAAGCCTTTGAAAGTGCAGGTTCCTCTTTTGTCCTGATAAATGCCTTCCTCCCAAGAATTAGCAAAGCTATGGAATAGCTTAATCCCAAATCCCAAGAGGTAAAGGACAGATTATCAAGGGAGGAATAAAAGTCAGGTTTTATCCCCAAAAGACATGGGGATGGTTTTAGAGACAAAAGCTGAGTTGATCCCTTCTGCCATGCTCTTTGCCTTGTAGTCCGCTGTTTCTTAAGCACAGAAACCAAGTCACTTGCAGCTCCTCACTGAGGTTCTCCAGCAAATCAGGCAACCCAGTATGATCTAGTCGGAACTGAGATGCCCCATTAGTGATGGAACCTGGCTCCAGGGAGCTTCAGGTTTGGAGAATGGTATGGAAGCATTGGAAGGGGAGAGCAGTATTACTTGGAATGGGACACAGCATCTTGGCTTTCTTTTATCTTTTCCTTTCTCTCTCTCTCTTTTTTTTTTTCAGTGATTCTGATTTTTGCAGGTGTCTAAAGTCAGCTTTGTGTACACAGTGCTAACTAAACAATTTCCCCTGTGATCTCTGTAATCTCCTGGAAATGTTCATTGATTCCTTCCAATGTCCCCCACAACAGCCCAGAAGACTGGCAATTTCAAGTCATCTTAGGCATGTTAATACTTTCTTAAAGTCATATTGCAGCATACTGCACACTTCTCCCTCAAACAGTGGGTCTCAGAGGAAGATGATAATGACCCACTGCTACATCAACTTGATCATTAGAGTTTCTGTCTCTCTAAGCAACATCAGGCGGATAACTTGATCTAAAGAATATTTATTTATCTGTCCAATGCTGCAAATGGAGACAGAGAGAGCTCCACTGATAGAATCGCTGGGTGTGAAATCTTCATTGTTCAGTGTGATCGAGAGCAATGGAATGCTTGTTTCATTTAAATAATACCAAATTTTCCAACACTACACACCATCTGCCTTGGGAGCTGCCTGGCCCAGGCACAGAATTTAATGTATGTGGCATTTTTAATGTTTAAATGCAAGTTTGTTCTGGTTTTAGTCGAAAGGGTGGTAGTGAAGTAGTAGGCAGTGTTTTCACTGCTGAGGCTCAGATTCTTCATTGTTGCTGTAGATGAGGCCTTAGTTGGCCAACTGTCCATCTCTGAGCTTGACAATCTAGGAAAATAATTTTCCAAGAATATATATTTTTTTTCTGGGAGAACAGGAATAATCTTGCTTTGATATCCTCTGTGATTTTGTACACTAATAATTATAGTCAAGTCCCAAGTTTAAATTCTGGGAAACATTTCTCAAAGAATCCCCTAAAACTTTTGAACCAGGTTCTCTGATTAGTTCTACCTTCCATGAATGTATGGACCATTGTCTAAAAGGAAAGACTCTTTGAATTGTAACTAAAACCAAATATAAAATGCGCACACACACACACACACACACACACACACACACACACACACACGAGTTTATCTGGAGAGAAATCAAAGACTTATTTTGACAGAGACCTCTTGTGCCCAGGTTGCTCATGAATGTTATTTTGTGTAAAGAATACTAGAAGCAGGCTGGGTAACAACACAGGAAGTAAGTGCCACATTCATCTGTATTGTATAGTGAGTAGCATTTGATAAATATACCTTGTCTTGGATTCAGTATTGCTTAGGCTCTGTCCACAGTTTTAGGCAAAGAAACTATTTGGACTAATTATTTCAACAATCCAGGGTAAGGATACTGTATCAGTATAAGAAACTCTAACTGTTCAAATTAACAGCTCTACAATTTCAGCACCTTAACAGAATAATGGTCTATTGTTCCTCCCACCGCTGTTTTAGTATGAGTTGGGGGTAGTGTAAGGCTCTGCACCATGAAGTCATTCAGGGATCCAGGCTCCTTCCATCTTTTGTCACCTCCATCTTTACCATGCAGTCACCAAGATAACCACAGAAAACTAAGAGAGAAATAGAATGTGGAACCTGTACCCTCACTCCTACTGTCTTGGTCCCAAAGCCCCTCCTCAATACAAAAGGACTGGAAATGTAATCTGGGGCCAGTCTTTGCCACACCACATGCCATTGCCTTCATTACTAGATAGTTCATGTGAAAATATCCAGCTGCAATCATAGGGAATTGTTCCAATTCTCTCCATCTCATTGTGTCTTGGAGCTGGTGGAAGGAACACTTACAGAGCCACCTTCCTGAGGTACTACTTCATGAGTCCTAAGCCAGTGTCCTCCACAGGAGCAATGGCCTCATGGTGAGTGGTTGTGAACGGAGCTGATGACGTCACCATGGCACTCATGCCTGAGGTGTTCTTCCATCAGCTTCAGTGACTCCAGTCTGGTTTAGTTATTCTTTAGAGTAGCAGGACTTCTTTCACTTGCAACTTGAAAAAAAATGCATATCAAAATTAGGCCATAAATATTACTTAATTATATTGAAATAATAAATACGTTAGTAAATCCTAGTTTATAATTTTATAATAAATTAGTAAATTACTATTTTCTAATTTATTTGTTATAAATTAGTAATATTTATAATAAACTAACTTACAATAAATTGTTTATAATAATTTATAATAAATTCTCAATTATCAATTTCTTATACAAATTTGTTATACAATAGTATACATTTGTTATATAATATTCTTTATTTATATTACTTATACTAATTTATTATTTATTATTTACCATAATTTATGATACAGTATTTGTAAATTTTATTTATACTAGCATAAAATATTTTATTCTAGTGTTAAAGGTGCTGTGTTCTGAATTTATAGCCACATGCAGTACCAAATTCTTTCTCATTGCTCATTGTGTAAGCATTTGAACTTGCCTCTGACCTATCTGCTCCTAACACAATACTTCTGACCTACTGGGCCTACATTGTCAAAAATGTTAATAAATTTTTTCAGTCACTCTAAAATATTTCTTATATTTGTGACTTGTCCTATTTTAAAAATTGTAATAGAAAACAATAGAACAATGGGATTACTTCAAAAATTTTGCTAAAGGGTATTTGAACCACTTGGAGTAGAAGCTACCTTGCTGCGTTTATATGAATCCACTCCCTTGTGCCAGAGATAAATTTGTTGTAGTCTTTGTCTCTATTCTAAGTGTGCTATACAAACAGGGGCCTACTCCTCAGGAGAATAACCAAGCCAAGGATGTCATGTTCCATCTTTGTGATGAAATGCAGATTGGTCGTTAAAAGGCAAAGTCTTCATTTCCAAAAGCTGAATTTAAATGACGCTTTAAAAGATTTTAGCTAATGAAATTTAGTCCCCTCTCCTTCAAAAAAGAGGAA
Source organism: Gorilla gorilla gorilla (assembly GCF_029281585.2). NCBI lineage: Eukaryota > Metazoa > Chordata > Mammalia > Primates > Hominidae > Gorilla > Gorilla gorilla. The sequence continues at coordinate 54,174,123 of NC_073241.2, forward strand.
TTTAAGAAAATGCTCTGGAACTTAGCCAGAGTATTAATTTGGTTTCAAAATGCATACATTTTCTTTTACTTCATGATCTCGCCTTATAGTATTTTGTTATCTAGAGGCTTGCAGACAAATGTCAATAGCCTTGTTGAGTTCAGCGTTACTGCCTGCTTGGTTTGTCTGATTTATTTCTGTGCCTCGTGGTTAGTTAAGCATAACCTGTGTGGTTTCTGGCTGTTCCAATAGCGAAAGGCTGTATGCACCAGGAATGGTGCTGCCACTCGGCACACTGTGGGTGAACCCATCATCACTCTGGCCAGGTTCCTCCTCTACCTTGCAGCCCTTTTCTTCATCTTCCTTGAACTAATTTGTTCAAGAAGGGATGACAGAGATGCCCTCTTCCTCTCCAGTATTTCTATCAGTTGAGGCTGATTTTTCAGTCTGGACTCTGCTTAGGAGGTTTTAGGTTTTGAGGGGGTTTAAAGATTCTTCCAGGACTCACCAACTAGTCCTGAAAAACTTCAGTTTTGGGAAGCCTCTTCCATCAGTTCCTCACAAATGTCCAAGCACGAAAAATCTCACTTGATTCCCTTATTTCTGTTCCCCTGGCTCGGATGAGTCACTATGGAGTTGGGTTGCTGCTGTGGGCTGGCCAAGGAGAATTGGATGAATGAACCCCTGTAACGCCATTCAATATAGCTGCTCTCAAATAACCAAAAGCTCTTATTGGAGTGGTAGCCATGTGCAAAGGCAGATTCTGCTTCCTGAAGCTGCCAGACCTTCAGGAAGATGCAATAAATGCAGTGACCTAGGAGAGACAGTCACTTTCTTTCCTATGGGATGCTGGAGAGGCAGGCATCACATCTAACACCTTCCAAGTTGTTTTGCTATAAACTCCAGTGTGGCTTTGGAAAATTCAATTTCAACCTGTCCCACACATTCCTCACCCTCAACACTATGAGTGGAGAAATTGAACCCATGGATTCATGGTGATGATGGTTGAGGTAGAACAGGTTGACAAAGGTGGTTTCTGCATGTCCAGGTCTCCTCAATGCCAAGGAATGCAGATGAAACATTTGTTAAACTAATCTGGTGGCCTCCAGTGCACCCACCAGCCCATGCCATGGTTCTGCATAAATGCCCATGGGGAGACAGGCAGCAGTAATCCAGACATTGGAGGATGGCACTCTCTTAAAGTGAGATTATGTAGCTCACCCTAGATGTGAACTTAGATGAGGAAAAAAACTGAATGACATTCGCAACCCGAAGTGATTCCACTTCATCATTTTGTACACATACATTCATGATGTGCTATATGTTATATATAATTTACTAAAGCATGCTTTTAAAAATAGATTTGAGGAGCATGGAGACCCCAGAAGTGTATGTTATTGTACTGGGCTTGAGTTTCTCTTTCCCTCCCACAGGGGACCTCTGAGGGTCTATTTGAGGGCATGAATATGGAAAATTCAGCTCCAGCTCCTCCACCCCACTCCCTGAACAGCACTGCAGAACTGTGCTAAGCTCTTGTGGCTTGGAAAGAACAGATGCAAGAGACATAGTAAGTATAAAAGGAATTTGGGGAATGGGTCCTAAGAATCACCATGTTTCCTATCACTCTCAGAAAATGCATCTATTTTCAGGGGGTACTGTACATCTGTGTGGCTCCAAACCACCAATTATTTTTCCAAGCAACATAATAACAGCTTTCTTCTGAAAATGTCAAACACTCAAATGAAATACAGCTTCAGAAATTTTCACTTAAGTTGATTTGTTCCAATTACTCAGACCTGCCTTGCACCCCTGCCCCCCAACACATAAAAGGCAAGTTCTGTTTTTATCATCCTGTTCACTTTTTCCAGATAAATAAAGAGACAGGAAACAAGAAGGCAGGAAGGAAGGATTGCAGGAAGGAAGGAAGGAAGGAAGGAAGGAAGGGAGTGAAGGAGGGAGGTAGAGAGAGAAAGAAACCACCTGAATTCTACATATCCTGTTAGAATACAACCACCCAGGACAGGAAATATCATTGAAGAAGGCAAAGAGAATACTGTCCCAGTGTATATCTGCACCCCTTTGTCTGTTTGGGCACTGAAAGGTCACAGATACCACTGGCCTTCCTGTTGAGCCACTCTGAATGTAATCTGTTGGGTTTGATTTGCTGAATGTATATGCACGTCAAAGATTGTGAGCATGGATTATTTATAAGCTGTTCACTTCCAATTAGTGCGGCTTAAAACGTGAGCTTCAACTTGGCACGCAGGAGCTGCAGCAGGCTGTTCTGAGAAGGTTGGGCAGGTCTGGGGGTAAGCAAGCCTCTTGCTGAGCAATGGTGTGAGCCAGTGGCTAAGGTAACATTTGGGAGCAGCCCTGTTTTGAAACAGATTCTTATTTCAGATCAGATAAACAGTCCTGCAAGTGACATGATAAAATACATATAAGGGTACATTTTCCAAGGGCTGCCCAGAAAGCAATGCATATAGGCCCAGAGACTGTTAGGTCATTTTGACCCATTACTCCTCAAGTGCCCACTTGGCAAATTGATGGAGTCACATTTAGGACCCATGTCCACTTTGGTGGAAACCCCATTTTGTACCTTGATGGAGGCTCACAGATAGTGGCTTCTAAATTCCAAGATCCGGTATGAAGGAACAGCTTCTGGGAAAATCAGTTTAATTTACCCATTTTTTTAATCAAATCTAATTAACCAAATTTAATTAACCCATTTGCTGAGGTTAATGAAACCCTTGTTAACCTGACTCAGAAGGAGGCTGGAAAGGAGGCCTTTTAAGCTAAGATTCCTAATAGGCTCCATGCCTCAGGGAGCCACGAACCCATCAGAGACAGGGCACCAGGTGCATGCTCTGAGGCTGCTGACTCTGTCCTGGAAGCCCGCAAGGGGCTGATTTGAACAGAGACCAGGATCAGAAGTGTGACCAGCACTCTAGACTCTCCTGAAGTTATTCAAAACCCGACTTAGTTATTTAGTCTAAAACAGAGTGGACCTCCAGAATCCTGACATGTTCCACTGAAATTGCGGCCGGGCACTCCAACACTGAACGGAAATGATTTGGGGATGATGTACACCATCAATTAGCCGACCTGCTGCTCCATGTTATGGGGGCCTCCTTCTCCATCAACGGTATTGGCGAGGCAGCCATAAAGACCCAAAGCTATGATTCTCTTGCCTGAAATTTAGTGTCAGTGCAGTAAACTGACGAGCTCAGCCTGTTTTGTAGTTGCCAGGAGTCACTGTTATAAAACTCCCCTTCATCTGGCATTGGCCAAAAGCCCTGTCAGCTGACTCAGCCAAGAAGGTTTGAACATCGTGAAAGCGGGTGCCCTTTCCTCCCTTGCAATGGTGTTTCCTTAGCAGTTCTTTACCCTGGCTGTGTTTTCTGACCCTTCGGGGACAGTTATCATGCTAAGCCTGTCCTTGCCTGGAGAGTGGTTCATTTCTTTCCTGAATGCAAAGCTTGTGCTCAGGAGGTAAAGAATGGGCCAAACCTCTGCAGACATACAGAGAGAAGAGGCTAAATAGGCACTCTCTGCAGTCAGAGAACATTCTGTCAGGACACAGAGGAGCTTGAGAGTTCCAGAGGGCACAGTATCAGGAAACCATGGAGGTCTTTTCTTCTCAACTCAAGAGATGGTGAGATCAGTTCAGGACTGGCCTGGCCAAGTGAAAAGATTTGGAGACATCACACATTGCTGCATGCAATGAGCTCAAAATCTAAGGTTGAGAGAGGAGGGGTTCACAGCGGCATGAGATGCACTTCCTCCCACACTGAAAGCTGCTGCTTCCCATTGGACCCTCCATGCCAGTGACCTTGAGGTAAAAGAGCAGAAATACAAAGTGAAGCATTTCTACTGCTTGAAAGGAATACATTTAGCAAGCCCCTTCCTCCTTCGATCTTTTGTAGGAAGACTGTGCCAAATGCCAGATGAACAATTTTATTCCTGATCCACCAAAAAGGGAAGGAAAAAAAAGCAACTGAGGCTTATAGGAAGGATTTCTGCAGAACAACATCAGTGGGAAAACATTGTAACAAGACTTGGATCAGATTTACAACAGGAGCAGAGCTTTTTCTTTATTGATTATTTTAAGTTTTTTTCAAAGAGTTTTCCTGGGACTTTTTAGAAAAATTCAATGGAAGACATTACTCATTTGCTTATGGGTGGAGATGGCACTTTTTCTAAGAAATGTAGTATATATATACATATATTTCTAAGTAATATATATTTCTCTATATAAATTTATATATATAATTTTAATAATATGGGTGGAGATGGCACTTTCTTTTTCTAAGAAATATATATATATTTCTAAGTACTATATAGGTGTGTCTATGTATATATATACCTATATAGTACTATATATGTGTCTATATATACCTATATAGTACTATATATACTTCTAATATATAGGTATATAGCATATACATTATAATATATAGGTATATAGCATATACATTATAATGTATAGGTATATAGCGTATACATTATAATGTATAGGTATATAGCGTATACATTATAATGTATAGGTATATAGCGTATACATTATAATGTATAGGTATATAGCGTATACATTATAATGTATAGGTATATAGCGTATACATTATAATGTATAGGTATATAGCGTATACATTATAATGTATAGGTATATAGCGTATACATTATAATGTATAGGTATATAGCGTATACATTATAATGTATAGGTATATAGTATACACATTATAATATATAGGTATAGAGTATATACAATATATTACTTAGAAATTTATATACATATAAATTTATATACATGTAAATTTATATACATATAAATTTCTAAGTAATATATATTACTTAGAAATATATAATTATATTATATATATTATATAACACCAAACAGAATATATAATATATTATATAATAAATTTAATATATAAAATTACATATGTTTATATGTAGTGTGTGTGTACATATATATATATATACACACAAAGGCACAGAATTTGGCATTACTTAGCATGGAAAATATAATATTTTGGGGGTGTTTTCCTAAAAATGGCCTAGCCTTTCAAATATAAAGCATCCTTTTCTTAAAATGTCTTAAGTTTTAGCCATCTCCCTCATTCTTTTCCAGATAAATGCCTCCAAATAACTTAGTCCTCAACCTGAAGCCAAAGTGATTTCGGTGTACCAGGATTGAAATACTTCTGTATTCACAACTGAATGGATAAACGGGCACTCCTTGTGGCTCCCCATTGTATGTCCCCTAGAGGGTCAGCAAGGCCAAGAATTGGTTTGTGGAACAAATATCCATTACTACAATCGGGGATGAAAAAGAGTACACGCCATGGATTTTGCTCTCGGGAGTGATTGATTCAGCGAGTGAAATAAGACCAACATGCACGGAAGGGTTGATGATGCTAGAATCTCCCACACTTTGCCAGCCACAGGGAAGTCAAATCAGTATTGACTTTGTTATTCAAATCAGCACCAGACCGGTCACTTTTAGAAGTGATACCATGGGAGGCAATTAAACCCAGGAAAATGCTGAGCACTAGAGTGACCATGCAAGAAGGGGCCTTAGAGCTAGATCCTGTACGTCTTCACCTGATGGTGCCAGGGCCAGAACAGAGGCCTGCAAGGGTAAGAGCAAGCTCAGCGCCACAGAACTTGTAGGTAACAGAGCCGGGCTCAAGTGCGCGCTTCCTGACTGCAATTTCAACACTCCCATTCAAGGTGAGAGTGAAAAATATTTTCCCCTCGGCTTTCCCCGGTGATATTCCCCTATGCACCAGCAGAGCATGAGGGTATGAGACGAAGATGCACATCCTAGCCCTAGCTTTGCTACTGACTAGCCACGTGTGTTTGAGCAACTCACAAAACGTCTCCAGATTTCAGACTCCTCATCTGTAAAATAAAGTCATTTGATTTGTCCATTGCTCTCCATAGTTCACCAAAGTGCCCCTCGTAGGAGAGTGGAATGGATCATGTTTAGAGTAGAAGCTTGGAGATGTGGCAATAAGTGACCTTGTGCAAGTGAGAAATGCACTCAATATATTGGAATTTGTGTGTCTTAATAATTTGTGTGGCTTCTACATTTTACTTAGTAATATATCTGTGTTTGCTTTCGGGTGAAAATACTGTTTGAAATGTCTTACTATCCATGAAACTTGGTTCACCAAAGAGGGCCTGTTTTCCCTGAGGTACAAGGACTAGAAGGTTTTCTGAGGCCACCCCCAGCCCCCATTCATTGATTTCATGTCTTAAGTTTGTGTTTTTTATTTTATCGCACCCTCCTATTTCTGGTTCCCAGAATGTAAGTAGTTCTCCCTCCACAATGTTCAACAGTCCTCAATAATGCCCGGCTATGTGAAGATGGAAAGGTGAGGGAAAATTAGCACCATAAGCAGAGTCTGGAAAGGTACACAGACATTTAACAGATGGAAACAGGAGGGCTGCCATTCTAGAAAGATATGAGGAGTGCTCATCAGCCTGGCTTCCGCTAGAGGAGATCTACTTTGGTGTCTAGCCAAATTTTGATCCTTTGCCTTAAATCTTTTCTGGAAAGAGATGGGCTATGAATAAATATTTGGATTTAGGAGGAATTAGTTTAAACATCTCTGAAAAATACCACATTATCTCTTCTTCAGATGCAAATCTTTTGAGTACCTAAGAGCGGATTTTCCTCTCTCTGGAGTCAACCCCAAAACCAAGCCTAACTTTGCCTTGGTTCTCTGACTGTAGCTCCCCTCACCTCTGGAACTGTGGGGTGACTGGGAATGGAAAGCGTAAAGCTCGGGGATGCAAAGAAAGATGGTTCTCACCCAGTCTCTGGGCATTTATCAGTAGAGAGGGAGGTCAGCCAAGTTCCTCATCTGCTACAGCAGCAAAGGCGATCTCCCCAGTGACTTTTCCAGATGGAAAAGTGCTCTGAGCTTCTGACCATCTCCCAGAGGATAAAGGGAATTTGATGAGGAGAGACTTTTGCTCTTCGAGGCAACTGTGCCTGCATGCATCAAGCTGTTGGCTGGCATCTCCAAGCACCTTGCACATAGTAGGCACATGATAGTGATTTGTCAGATGCACAAATCAATACCATTCTTCCACCAAAAAAGAAAAGATGGCAAGTGGTTTATGAAAAAGAACATTCCATTACAACAGAGCATCTGGGCCCAGGTTTAGTGTTCAAGCCTATATGTAGAGAATAATAGACTAACCTAGAAGAGGATGGAATTATTGTGTAACCAAATGATTTCCACTCTGGCTGCATGTTAGAATCACCTGGTACGCTTCTGAAAAATGCTGATGCCCCACTTGAGAGTAATTGAATCAGAAACTCTGGGGAGAAGCCCAGGCATTGGTATTTATTTGTAATTTCCCAGGTGGTTCTGGTGCACAATGAGACTGTGAATGACTCATCTCTCCAGGAAGGTGGAATGATTTACCCAGGATCCCACCAGGCTGGTGCGGGGCCAGGGAAGAGAATCCAGGTCTCCCCATCCAACCCTGTGTTCTTTCCCACACACCACATCAACTCTCCTTTGGCCCTGTGGCCTGTGGGATAACTTGCACTTTTCCACTGGGAATAGGGAGCCACAGCTGACCCACTAACCCCCTGGAAACAAGTGCCTCGGCACCATGGGAATTTTCCTGGTCCTATTTGTGGAAATGCTCCAACCTTGGATGTTTTTCCAGTAAAGGATATTATGAGCAGGGTCCCTTTGGTAACTGTCTATAAGCATTATTTGTGAGGCATGGGAAGATTCTGGCCCCAAAATATCCTCTTTGCCTTCAGTTACTTATGCTACAAGGCATGTTGCATGTTATAAGAATATTTTAGGGGGTTAAGAGATATTAGTTATTAGAATATAAAAAAAGCTGTGAGTAGCCCCTTCTGTCTTGCTAGTCTAAATGAAGTGTTGAAGGTTTAAGTACCTAGCACAGCGCTTAGCTTTAAGTTTCACAGTACTTAATGGCAACTACCTCTTATCCTATTCTTGTTATGTTTGCATAAACCACGCAGGGTCTTATGTACATTCTCTAATTTAATTATCACTCAAAACTTAGGAGGCAGTTTATATCCTTGTATTAAAATGAAGACACTGAGGCTCACATTCTAATTATGATGCCTATAGGTTTGAATGAAACTGGAAGTTCCTATTAGCTTGAACTAACCCCTTCTGCTTTACCTACGAGGAAAATGAGGCCTAGAAAGGTGCTGTGATTTTCTCTGCGAATATGTATCATGTTAAATTGTTTATCAGTGATTCATGTCATAATTAATGTATCAGTTCCTTTCAAAATTAGAAAAGGAAAGGCCTTTGAGTCTCTCTGTTTGGTGTTCAAATCCTGGTCTGACCATTTTCTGGCTGTGAAAAAACTTACTTAACTTGAAAGAGCCCCACCTTTGGAAGGAAAGGAGGAAGGCAGGGGAAGAAAAGAAGAGAAAGGGAGGAAAAGAAAGAGGAAGGAAAAATGCAGAGAAGGAGAAGAAAAAGAAAAAAAGAAAAGAGAAGAGGCAAGGAAGGGAGGGAGAGGACCATTCTCTACACAAGGCAGAGACAGAAGATACATGATGAGGAAGTGGTTGGTGGTGCCAAGCCACTGAAGATCAAAGGGTGCTTGGTGTTGCCTTCTAAAGGATATTTTCTTGAATCCAAGATTCCAATCAGAAGTCCAGAACCTGCTGCAAGAAGGAGGAGAAGGCTTGAAACTGGGATAAACAGAAGGAGGAAAAGTGTAAGTGAGAGTTTCTACAGAAACAGGGCAGGGGAAGAGCTGAATATGTTCCAGAGAAATTCAGGGACAAGAAAGATGTGAAAAGAAAATGCCAATGTTGGGTTCATGAAGGCTCTGAATGGCTTCCCTATAGGACTGAAGCAAAGGGCGTCGTAGGAGTCCGAGGCATGAAACAGTATATTCCACCAGAAGAATGTACGTCTTTGAAGTACCCCGCCCCGCCCCTCCCCCCCGAAAAAGGTCCATCGCGGACTATAGCTTTTGAAGAAAAAAGAAGGAAAAACCGGTGAAAGTGAATCAAAGGAAGTGATAAATCTGTCAGTGACCCTCTCCTGAAACAAAGCACATGACGCTTAATTAATGCACTTAGCTGCCTGACCAGAGGAACCTGGTAGTCAGGCCCACCTCCAGAGCCTCACCTAGTTCTGGAGTTCTTTGAAGATGAAAAGCACTTTTAAGTGTGGACTCGGACGATGACCACGAATGCTGTTAACTCCATGGGGAAAGAAATAAAAACACATATTAAATGTGTTATAATACTTATGAGCACCCTTTGAAGGCAGTGTCCTCTAAACGTAGGAAGGCATACATAAGGAAGTAGAGAAAAATGAGAAGGGGGTTGAGGGAGGTGGAGAGGCCAGGGCAGGCCTGGTAGGGGTGCTCTCTAATGCCACACACTGGACAGGGTGACAAAGAAGGCTTTAGGCAGAAGGAGGAGGGAACGGTGGGAGAGAGGACACTACCAATATGAAATGTCAAGTGCCAGGAACTGAGAAGAGAAAACTAAGGCCACTCTGAGACTGGGCCATGTGAGAAGAAAAGAACTGTGTCATGGTGAGGTAGAAGTCATTAAATGTCTAGAGAAGGTTCGTTACCCACATTTAAAGGCATCAAGCACCAAGGCTTTACTACTAGCCTGGGAAAACAGTGAAAGAGGACGTGAATAAGAAATTCTCAAAAAGCGGAACAGCGCTCCTGGATGAGAAACTGTAGAAGTTGAACGCTGCTCCTCAATGGCCTTTCTCTCCCTGTCTTTCTTTCTCCTGCCTCTGTGTGTCTCTGCTATCTATCCAACACTCATCAAAGTTAGCTGAAATGACAATAGGCAATACTCAAAAATGAGGAAAAGCAAAAAGTGGCATCCAGAACAAAGGTAGGGACCTGTTTACATGAACCATGTGTATTAGTGTATTTCTTTTTCTTTTTTTTCCCCCCCACTTAGGGAGATTTCTAAGGTAGCAGATGGGCCATTCAAAGCCATTCAAAGACTTTTAGAAAATGAGGCCAAAGAGATGAATAAATGGTGAGAGTAATGAGTCTTGCTTTTAAATGGAATTCGTAATTTCTTTCTTTTTTTTTAAAATTAAATTTAATATTTTTTTTGAGACAGGGTCTCTGTTGCCCCAGCTGGAGTGCAGCAATGCAATCATGGCTCGCTGCAGCCTCAACCTTCCAGGTGCAAGCATTCCTCCTGCCTCAGCCTGCTAAGTAGCTGGGACTACAGACACATGCCACCATGCCCAGCTTTTATTTTCTTGTAGAGACAGGGTCTCGCTATGTTGCCCAGGCTAATTTATTTCTTTTAATTATTTGATTCAAGAACATAAGAGCATATCTGAAGTTTACTCATAAATTTGGGGAGACTTTCATGCCATCGGACTAACCCCGCAGAGGAGGGCAAGAAGAGGCCAAGTGGTATGGCAGAAAGAACATGCAAGTGGTGGCCCCAAGCTCCAACTGCTTTTATTTGCTCCTCTGGGGACATTCAGCCTTGGCCTGTTACCAGATTCTGAGGTTCAGTTTTCCCATTTGTGTCAGAACTATGGTATCTCAGACTGGACTCAAGAAATCTCTTTTTCTGAATTGACATATCACCAATACTTTGTGAATAAAATTTTGGAGCTTTGCCATTTTCATTACCTCCTGATACCTGTTTCAAAAAAGTACTGCTTTCCAGGTATCAGCTTATGAATCTGGGAGAAATCGCATCAGCTGTACTTAAGGCTTCCTTCTGCTAACTTCCTCGTCAAGACATTGTTGAGTTTGATGCTTCTTTCTAGGCAGCCCCAGTACAGTTTCTTGGGACGAAGTATGTTCAAGGCACCTTTCCTATTCTACCCTAATAAAGTAAGTGGATAGGACCATCTCTCAAGTGTTCCTGGGCCACCTCTTCCTGTGTACCTTGGACACATCCATTGGGAAGGCCTCAGAGCATGGTGAGGCTAAGACCTGGGTGTAGACTAGGCCCTCTCATGCATCAGCCGTGTGGCTGGAGCAGATGTTACTCTTCTTGTCCCTCAGTTTTCTCATCTATGAAACAATCATAGTAAGTGTGCTTCAGAGAGTTGTGAGTGTTAGATAAAATAGTACATAAAAAACACTTAGCACTATGTCTGTTTTAGAGTGAAATCAATAAACGTAAACTATTATCATAATGTCATTGTCATTAATACAATTACCAGGAGCTTATTACATAATGAGTAGCCACAAATTAAATTCTACTCACTGCTCTGGTTGTTCATGACTCATATGTTTTTTACATCCCCTTTCTGATTCTTATTGCTGGGTAGTTTTTTTTAAAATTAAAATATAACAAGCCAGATATTGTTTAACGATAACAGTTAATTCAGGAGAATTATTTTTTCTCTTTTTTAAACACTTTAATTCATTCCACCTACCTTTATATTGGGGTCCTCAGGGTTAATTAGGAGCAACTTTGTACTTGGATAGTCGGTTAATCACCAAGAAGAATGTTGGAAGAAAGCTACTCATATGCTTTTCATCTCAGCATCCAATTCCCAGGAAACCTGGAAAAAACCATTTTACTTGTCTAAGGCCACCTACAGTATTAGGTAATTATTAAAGCTGATTGCATATCAGAGCCTAAATACAGTGCTGCAGAACCGTGCTCCCCTCATGCTCCCCTCACGGCAAATGAATCAGAGACGCTGCCATGTATTTTTGAAGAGTAAATCTTTGTGCTAATTAATTATATTAATATCAACATGTTGATATTGATATAATTACCACAGTGGATGACACTGATATAATTAGCACAAATATTTACTCTTCAAAAATAAGTGGCAGTGCATATGCATATAATAACCTTGATAATAATACTGAGCTGTTATAGCATCACTTTCTCTGAGGAGTTTACAAAATACATAAATAGCAAATAATTAAAACTCAAACTCCGTTGAGAGCTTTGATAGCATCATTGAGCAAAGTTGAAGGGGTTTATGCAGTCAGAGTAACCTCATAAATACATTCTGACAGGGGCATTTTTTGCCCAAACAGAAGTGACTCTCTAAGCAGCTATCAGTAGGCCTAAAACTAAGAGATATACCAAATTCTGTAACTGAATTGAAACTGAATAGGGCCCTGTCTCTTTCTTTACTCTGACTCATGTTCAACTAATCTAAAACCACAATTATTTTATTCTAAAATGAAACAGAATTGGGTAAAAGCAAGGATGTTGGGATACAAGACAGAAAATATATTCAGGTGTCTTGTCCCCAGCGTCTTTTACGTAGAAAGACCATGGGCTTGCTAAATCTATCCAGAGGCCATCTCTCTTTTGTTTGAAAATGTAGACTCCACACCTCATCACATGTGGTACCATGAGAAGAGAGGTGGCATGGTGCCTAATGGTTCCATTGGCACTCTGCTGTCAGGAGCGATGAGAACCAACTTTCCCACTGTGTTTGTGATGGGAGATATTAATCTCAACCAATTTCTTATTTCTTTATTTCTGAGAACAGGCTAATTGAGTTTCACATTCTCTTACCATTACAAGTATATTTACTGCCACCAGCACAGCATATATGCACAGAAACACACACATACATATCTGCACATGCAAACAGATAAACATCACACACAAAACAAAACATAACTGTGAGTTCCAATGAACCCATTGATAAGCATGAAAGATACAGGCCAGGAGACTTTTAAAATATGTTGCATTTACAGAACATTGTGCTTACTGGCAAACATCGGAAAAGTAAAATTGGCTTCATGGACTGACAGAAAGAGACATTAGTTATTTTAACCCTCTTTTCCTCTAAGCACTAACTTCTATAATGGAGCATCCCAGATGTTTTGCTTCTTAGTGCCTCTTTGGATGTGAAGACTGCACAGCAGGAGGCAACATCTGGGGGAGAAAGGAGAGACTGTGTAAGAGACTTAGGATATTGGTGTGCACCCGGTTGTGATTCTTGGATATGTTTCAGAGAATTTTTTAAAAAGGCAGTCTCCATTGTAATTATCATTTATAATTAATTTCTGGGTGCAATAGCAGAAGAGTATTTCAATATTCCAGTTTTCTAGAGAAAAAGGATTTTTCTTGCATTTATGCAGATTTAGAATTTCAGCTGTAAATTGACCTCCTCCTTACCACAAACCATATTGTTTTGCAACCTCTTAATACATAAAACTGCTTTGGTCCTTCAGTGAAAGATGTCATTTTTACCATAATGAGAAACACTGGAAAGTCTCAGCATCTCATGAACGTCATTGCTCAGACAGTGCTTGGTTCAGGGAGGGTTTGAGGTTCAATCCTGATGCTTATGATTGTCTCATTTCACTCTGACATCATAATTGAGATGATCTCCACTGATTTTTTCCCTTACATTCATTCTTGCTTTCAAGTTTAATCATCCACTACAATTTGGACATAACAGCAGTGGAATGGGTGTTTTCTGAAAAACACACATTGGAATCATTTTGCACTGTAGCTTCAGTTCATGATGTTTTGCTAAGCAGGTATCCAAAGGCACACACTGAAATCATTTTGCCAGCATACTCTTGCCTTTTAATAGCTTCCTAACAGGGTATCTGAAGAAACACTCTTGAAACATTTTGCCCTCCTAATTTTATGTTGTAATGACATCAAAATGTCGTAAAGCAATTACCGTCCCAAGCACAATGATCTTTAGAAGTTACTTTCTCTATAGGCTCATTAACTCCTTTCTAGCTTTAATATCTTGATTGTTTAAAAAAATGTTTAATACTAATTGAGAGGCTTCATTTAGAACTGAATACCATTTATTTAGCACAATCTCTCTCTCTCTTTCTCTCTGTGTCTGTCTGTCTCTCTCACTCTCCCCTCTCTCAACCAAACTGGACTAAGCTGACAGAACCCTGTATTTACAGATACACCTTCTGACTGCTCCAGTTAAGATTCAAAGTGGAACTGATCTGGTACAAAGCAAAAATCAGCCTAGTGGATTGCTCTGGAGTCAAAGGAAACAGTAGATAGCGGCTGTGTCCTTGGCAGTGAGCACATCCCAAAGTTTCTGCACTGCCTGAAAAACATGAGGCCGGGTACTCATTATGGGGTCTGGAAGAAATGTGAGATGCTTAACTGGAGAAGTTCTATGTGGCAACACGACCATCTGATTCCAACCACACTTAGTTCTAATGACTGAGATCCACCAGGTATATTTCTCCAAATAAAAATGCTAAATCAAGGGAACAAACAATGATGCACTGGATTCAGTTATTCTGTGATATAGGCTGTGATTTGCAGCTATACCCTCCTGAAACATCTGTAGGAAGAGTTAAAGCTTAAGTTTTCCTCTGGGCCATTTGAAATAAGTAAAGAATAGCCACCAACCTCTATCACCTTTTCTAATATAAACATTAAAACAAATGTTGTTGTCTCACATGTGCCAGATAATATTCATAACTTAACCTTTAACTGTCTGAGCACGTTCTTATCTGGATAATGGAAGGGTTGGAAATGAGCTCAACGAATTTGCACAACACAATGCCAAGGATGTAATGGCCTCTCTACTCAAATCAAGAGATAAGATGGTCTCTGACTTTTTCTATAGACTCTCCGTCCATGACTAAACAACATAGCTCTGTTCTTGCCAAATATTTTTTTTTCTGTTTTAAGCATCCTCAAAGGTGACCCATAGAGTTCTAGCAACCAGTTTGATCACAGAAAAGAGGCAGAATGATTGGTTCAGATGTCTGAAAGTAAAGCTAAAACTGGGAGGAGCTACTTGGTTAATAATAAATAACAAGAAAGATAGATGAATAAAAATAAGCATCTTAATGATTTACCATTGCTATGAAACCAATAGGCTGGTAATCCAATCCGATATCTGCAAATTTGTATAATCCTCAGGGCAAAACAATTTAATGGGCTGTCTCTTTTATAGTTACAAAAGGCCTTTCATGTGATCAATTATACATAAGAGTACAATAAATGTAACTTTCTTCATACTAATCACATCTAACTTAAATTCTCTTGTTGGTCTTTGGAGTGTATGTGGCGTTCCCAATAAAGTTTTTAGTTCTGACTCTTACCAAAAGTTAATCTGCCCAGAACTTCCAAATAAATCCTCAGTATGAGATCCTTTTTTTTCACACTAAATAAAACTGTTCAAACAATACGGTTTGTTAGAAAACTGCCACCTCCTCCTGTTCTGGCCCCTTCCTCGACACAACAATCCTGCTGCCTCTCTGTAAGCCAGTGAGCAGTGGGGGGTTGGTTTGATTGTTTTTCTTCTGTTTGGTTTTGTTTGTATTTTGTTGAAAAGGCAGCCTAACACTGTGTTAACACCGTCACCTGAGGCTAACAAAACTTGGCTAAGAGATGGAGATTTCCAGTCCTCACTCCAGTGACAGGTCCCAGAAGGCCCTCAGACCCTCCCAGATTCGTATAAAGTCTAAATTCCCATCTGTTTTATTATACGTTTAATTGGTTTGCTCCTCTATGGAACAGGAAAGTAAAATGAAACCCCTCATCATGTGCCACTTAAGTTAGGGGTAAAGGTCACGCTGACTCTCAAAGAAGTGTAAAAAATAAGAAATGACTAAATTCCTCCCAATTGCCTAAGTCAATCAGTTGATGCCTGACTCTGAGTTGGTTGATTCAATAAATTGGTTTTTTAGCTACTATTAAGTACCAGAAACTATTCTAGATGCTGTAGATATGGTTATAAGTAAGAATTAACTCTGTATTTGCTTCCAAGAGTAGAATGGACTTTAAGACCTCCCCTGTTCCTAGACACACGATATACAATTCATTTCACAATGGGAAGCATCTCAGGACATAAAGTATAGGACTGAGGAAAAGAATAGAGAACATCAGTGGGTTCTTTTCTTCAAGCATCCAAGAAGAAAAGGAAAGGTTTCTCAGAAGGGAGATTTCTTAAGGTCCTAGTTGGGGGATTACTCAAGCCCTAGAGGACCCATTTTGGAGTTATACATCCTGAGAAAGTTGCATGTATGTGAATGTTTAGGAAAATCCAGGCCTAACTACTAAAATAAAAGGTGAGAGAGTTTGTGTGTTTGTGTGTGTATTGTTTGCCCAAGAGTACCTAAGAAAACATATTCTGAAGGCTCACTTGCTGCCTGCTCCATGATTGTGGCCTTTCAAGTGTGGTTTGCTAAAGAAATCAGGCACAGTACAGCAAATTGGAAAAATGAGCTGGAACATCATAATCTACCTCAGCTAGAGCAAAGAAAAAGACATCTGGTAGACCACTTGGAAGCCAGCCAATGACGAAGACTTCAATTAAAATAAAGAATGTGTCCTCAGGAGAGCATCTCCGAGCTCAAGAAGTTATAAGTCCAGTGAGCTACTTGAAAGCCAACTACTAGAAAAAGCCATTTTCAAATAAAACAATCAAAGTGAGCAGGCTTTGAATTCTTCCAAGAAACCTCTTTCTGCATGTCTGTCCTAACTAATGATTTAATAGGAGTTAGACAGGCCACTACCCAATGCTGGAAACAGGCTGTTATACAAGAAGAGAAGCTATAGGTCTGCTTGTAATGTTTCTGGGGAAATTCAAATATTAGCATCAAGTTACAGGGGGTGCTATGGTGCGGCAGAGGGTGAGCTGGACTAGGAATTAGCTGACCTGGGTTCCAGTTCCAGCTTTGCCACTTTTTACTTGTGAGCCTTAGGCAGGAGACTTCATCCTTGTGGGTCTCAGTTTCCTCAGCTGAAAATGAGGTTACTAAAACCTGCATCATAGAAATAAAGGGAGAAGTACATGAAATATTCCATGGAGAGACGCTTAACACTAGTGCCTGGCATATAAAATGCTTACAACATGTTAGCTAAGGAGTATAAACCTGATAAAAGATAAAAATCATCTTTGCTAAAAAATCAGCTATTGATGTTCATATTAGAGTAATGGAATCTGATATAAAGAGCATATATGAAATAAATACTCTAACCCTTAAGATAATGTTGTGTTTTCCTGAAGAAGAATCATGTGACTATCGAAGGGACAAAAATAATTTTGTAGAGTCCCAGAAACAGAAACAACTGGACACCAAGGCATCGAATCTCCACTCAATAAAAGAAATAAAGGGTCGGTGGTTGCAAGTGTAATGAGGGTTCTGTAGACTGAAGTTGCACAGAAATTTTCAATAGACATGCAGTCTACTTACTTCTTGGTATATCAATAACAGAGTTTTTTGTTAATATTCTTGATATAAAATTTTTAACAAGACCATTTCTATATTATAATTATTCCCAGAAATGCCAGTAACCATGAAGTTAAACACCTGAATTCAAGAGAATTAGCATAGATTATGACCCTAACTCTTTCAAAAAATTTATTTTAATTGACATAAAAACTGTTTATCATGTATAACATGTTATTCTAAAACATAGTTAATTATTGTATATGGTATGAGATGAGGGTCTAACTTTATTCCTTTGCATGTAAATATCCAGTTGCCCAAACACAATTTCCACACTGTTTAATGGTTAAGTCTACCTAATTAATGTGTGCATTACTGCGCATACTTATTTTTTTGTGATGAGAACACTTAAAATCTACTTTCCTAGCAATTTTCAAGAATGTAATACATTGTCATTAACTATAGTCACCATGTTGTATGATAGATCTCTTAAGTTTATTCTTCTTATCTAACTTTATTCTTTTGCATGTAGATATCCAGTTGCCTAAACATGATTTAGACACTGTAAAACGTATATTTTGTATATTAACCCCTTAATATCCAAATGTGTAAGGGGTTTTTGGATGTAAACCCTTAATATCCAAATCTCCAGAGGTATGGTTTGCAAATATTTTCTCCCATCCTATAGATTGTCTTTTCACTCTGTTGATTGTTTCCTTGGCTGTGCAGAAGTTTTTTAGTGTGATATAATCCATTTGTCTTTTGCTTTTATTTTGGGGTTCGTATTTTAAAAAATCATTACTCAGACCAGTGATATGGAAATTTTCCCCTATGCTTTCTTCTAGAAGTTTTATAGTTTCAGGTCTTACATTTTGTCTTTAATCCATTTTGAATTAATTTTTATATCTGGTGTGAGATGAGAGTCTAACTTTATTCTTCTGCATTTGGATATCCAGTTGTCTAAACACCATTTATTGAAGAAACTCTCCTTTTCCTATTGTGTTTTCTTGGCATTTTGTCAAAAATCAATTCACTATAAAGGCATGGGTTTATTTCTGGGCTCTTTATTCCATTCCATTGGTCTACTTGTCTCTTTTTATGCCAATACCATGCTGTTTATGCTGTTTGGATTATTAAAGCTTTGTAGTATATTTTGGAGTCAGGTTATGTGATACCTCTAGCTTTGTTTTTTGGGGTTTTTGTTTTGTTTTGTTTTGTTTTGCTCAAGATTACTTTGGCTATTCAGGGTCTTTTGTAGTTCCACATAAATTTTAGGATTTTTTCTATTTCTGTGAAAAATGTCATTGGGATTTTCATAGGGATGGTTTTGAGTTTTTAGATCACTTTGGGTAATATAGACATGTTAACAATATTAATTCTTCCAATTCATGAACATGGTATGTCTTTCCACTTATTTGTTCCTTCATTTATTTTTATCAATATTTTATGGTTTTCAGTCTTTCTTTCACATCCTTGGTAAATTTATTCCTTTTCTTTTTTTTCTTTTTTTCCTTAGATGGAGTCTCACTCTGTCACCAGGCTGGAGTACAGTGGTGCGATTTTGCTCACTTCAACCTCTGCCTCCCAGGTTCAAGCCAATTCTCCTGCCTCAGCTTCCTGAGTAGCTGGGACTACAGGCATGCGCCACCATGCCCAGCTAATTTTTGTATTTTTAGTAGAGACAGGGTTTCACCATGTTGGCCAGATGGTCTCAATCTCTTGACCTCGTGATCCACCCACCTCGGCCTCCCAAAGTGCTGGGATTACAGGCATGAGCCACCACGCCCGGCCGGTTAAATTTATTCCTAAGTGTTATGCCTGTAACTCTTGAAAAAGTAATTCTTAAATAAACATCAATTAATATTCTAGAGAGAATTTGTTCATTGAGACTTTCTTATTCACTAAGCACAAACAAAACCCATCTCTGCCAGGCCTTCTGTATTATTATAACATTTAAATTGATCTGTGTTTGTGTATCTTTCTCTTTAGCCAGTCAGGAGTGTCTTGTAAGTAGAGGATGACTGTTACTCCTCTTTAAATCTTCAGCTACTATCAGAAAGACTGGCATATAGTATATGCAAAAAAAAAAAAAATGTTCAATGAATGAATGAAAGAATTCACCAGGAGCAATGCCTTGTGGAGCAGGATATATAAGTTTTGTGGTTTGTATATCTAGATAAGGGCTGGGGAAGGGGAGGAGAGGGTCATTAACAGAAGGTAAATGATAGAAATAGACTCACCTTATACTTCAGAGTTTAGCTTGGAGGAGATGGTCCTTACATTCCCAAATCCAAACAATTGCTTTATTGGGCTGCTGACCCCAGGAAAGATAAAGTTCATTAGTAAACACTGTCTTCCTATTTGAAAACTGATGGATAAAGTCTGAAATAAAGATAGGCCAACTATGACTCCCAAAACTAATGACTGCTGATTACAATAGAAGAAATCCCCCATCCCCTGCTACAGAGACAGCCTGCCCTCCAGCAGACGTGGAGGAATAATGCCTTTGCTCTCTTGGAAGATTCAGAGGGATCTGAAAACTGTCAGGCCTTGAGAAGTGGGAGTAGGTTTTTTGTGAAGCCAAGGATATGTGGATTCCAGGAGTCTGTGCCAGAGAACCAGGGCCTGACAAAGAAAATCCCCTTAAAAGTGGTAAGAGAAAAGAAACCGAAACCAAAACATGAATCAAAAGCACAGAAAAAAAATGGAAGAAGCTAGTTTTTTTGCCAGCTTTGCAACTGTACTGAATACAGTTGTGAATAATAAGAAGAGGAGGAAGTCTAGGATCCTTATTCGATAAGGCCTTGTAAACATGTCTCTCATTGTTACCTTTCTCTTCTGACTTTTAATGGAGAGAAGCACATATAGTAAATGAGTCTGCATCATCAGATGGAGTATTAGCATTTGGGCTGATTTCTTCCTAATGCTTTAACACACATCTTCAATTCAAAGAAGCCACATGTGCAGATGCCTTTTCCACAAGAAAGAAAATTGAGAGAGAATAGAGGCATTGTCCATCCCACTGCCATAACCTTTCACAGCCAGAGATCATAAAAGCCCTTACTGTTGGCCAAATGCTGGTCCCTTCATCTGGGAGTGGGCAGCACTTTGAGGAGGAAGGAAAGATGAAGGTTTCTCTAGGGTATCTCATTATCACACCAATTGGAAGGCCACCCTGAAAGTGAGAATCTACAGTGCCCAATACACACACATGGAATTCACCCATGAACTTGTCTTTTCTGTGAAAGTCCCCTTCACTCTGTTTTGTCTTAAAACCACACTACCTGCAGCACTGGAGAACAGAAAGGAGCCACACAGTTCTGGGGTCTGACCCTGGCTTTGCCCTTCACTGGCTTCCCCAACTTAGACAAGTTCATTACCTTCTCTAAGGTTGTTCAATCTTTCTAAAGAATACAGAGTGTGTTACCTCTCTTAAGGGTCACCTAGAGGATTGAATGAGCGAGCCTATGTGAAAGTGCCTGGCAGGTGGTGAAAACTTAATTAATATGAGTTTCCTTGATGCTCTTGTTCCAGAGCAGAAGTACTCACCCAAGGGGACCTGTCAGGCTTAGCCTCTTTATTCCACATTTCTCCCCACTCACCACAGTAGCTTGGCCAATATTATGGGACAGAAGTTACCTAGTCCATGATGCCAAATCTCATGTCATTTTCTAGAATGTCTATTATGAAGTTTGTGAGGCCAGGCACAGTGGCTTATACCTGTAATCCCAGCATTTTGGGAGGCCAAGGCGAGAGGATTGCATGAGCCCAGGACTTCAAGACTGGCCTGAGCAACAGAGGGAGACCTTGTCTCTCCAAAAAAATTTTTTAAAATTAGCTGGGCATGGTGACACGTGTGCATGTTGGCAGGTGCCTGTGGTCCCAGCTACTTGGGAGGCAGGAGGGAGGATCCCTTAGGCCCAGGAGTTTGAGGTTGCAGGGAGCTATGATCACATCACTGCATCCAGCCTAGGCAACAAAGTGAGACCCCGTCTCTTAAAAAAAGTTTGCTCGGCCCAGTTACTCAGGAGGCTGAGGCAGGAGAATCGCTTGGACCCAGGAGGTGGAGGTTGCAGTGAGCCAAGATCGTGCCACTGCACTCCAGCCTGGACAACAGAGCGAGACTCTGTCTCAAAAAAAAAAAAAATTTTGCTCAGGAGACTGACGCAGGAGAATCGCTTGAACCCAAGAGGTGGAGATGATTGCAGTGAACCAAGATCGTGCCACTGCACTCCAGCCTGGGTAACAAGAGTGAAACTCCGTCTCAAAAAAAAAAATTGTGAGCCCCCAAATTGTCAGCTTCAGGTAAGTATGGCAGAGCTACAAAACCCAACACCATCCATGATTTTGGAATTCTCTTGGCTCTTGAAAATAACATGAATAGTAATGCAACAATAATGAAATTCTGCTACTTTTAGTAGCTTATAAGTAAGTTAAATAGTTTGCTAGGAATCTTATGTAATAATTTTAACTTAAAGGAGTTATTATTTTTGAGCACTTATGTGCCACTGTAATGTGTATTACCTAATAACAATCATATAAATAATAATAGCTAATATTCACTTAAGCTCTTAAAATCTGCCTGGCACTCCCTCCCCCCTTGTATAGGAAGTTGAGGCTCCAAGAAGGAAGCGACTTGCTTAAGGCTACACAGCTCATAACTGGCAAAGCTGGGATATCAATTTAGGACTAATTCCAAAGGGTGTGCTTTTAATCACTATACCTTGCTCCTTTTGTGAGAAATCAGTTTCAGGTGAGATAACCTCAGAACATGGAATGTTCCCAGAGCCATAGAATGACCCTGGAGATAAAGGGCTGCCTTAAATCAGATAGTATCTACTTTGGCCCACTCTAAATTTAGGGCCTCTGAATGCCCCTGCTCTTCAATCTGTACCCTCAAAAACATGCCCCTTAAGGGAGTGGCTACAATCTGAGAGTGTTGTGTCCCTTGATCCAGCCCAGGATTAGACACCGTAGATTTGTTTTGGGCGAATACCCTTTCTTATTTCCTAGCCACAACCAATCAACCTACTGTGGGACCTGGGACTGCATCCTGGGAGGACTGTTTTAAGGAGTAACTTTTGGGCTGGGCGTGGTGGCTCACGCCTGTAATCCCAGAACTTTGGGAGGCTGAGGCAGGCATATCACAAGGTCAGGAGATCAAGACCATCCTGGATAATGCAGTGAAACCCCATCTCTACTAAAAATACAAAAAATTAGCAGGGCGTGGTGGCAGGTACCTGTTGTCCCAGCTACTCAGGAGGCTGAGGAAGGAGAATGGCGTGAACCTGGAAGGTGGAGCTTGCAGTGAGCCAAGATTGTGCCACTGCACTCCAGCCTGGGCGACAGAGCGAGACTCCATCAAAAACCAAAAAAACAAAAAAAAACAAAAAAAAGGATTAACTTTAGCAATGGCAGAGGTGCAGTCACTTCTTATAATTGTAAATTCCAGGATCTGGAGTAGGTGCAGTCACTTATAATTGTAACTTTCAGGATCTTGATAGTAGCGTTCTCATGCTGCTATAGAGAACTGCCTGATACTGGGTAGTTTATAAAGGAAAGAGATTTAATTGACTCACAGTTCCTCATTGCTGGGCAGGCCTCAGGAAACCTACAATCATGGCAGAAGGTACCTCTTCACAGGGTGGCAGGACAGAGTGAGAATGAGTGCCAGCAGGGAGAATGCCAGATGCTTATAAAACCACCAGATCTCATGAGAACTCACTCACTATCAGGAGAACAGCGTGGGGAAACCACCCCCATGATTCAATTACCTCCCACTGGGTCCCTCCCACAACATGTGGGGATTATTACAAGTCAAGGTGAGACTTGGGTGGTGGGGACACAGAGCCAGAGCATATCAGTTTCTTTTTTCTGAAATGCCTCATCCACCTTCTTACTGTGGTCTGGTGCTTCCCTAACAAGTGAAAAGTCTTCACTGTACGAGGTGATTGGCCCTGGAAAAGAGAACTTAAATGCAAACCAAGGTGGAAATACCCAGTGTGTTTCTATATTGGAGATTTCTATATTGGGAAGGAGAGGGAACTTGGATGCCTAGAAATGGAAAAGAGAAAAGGATGTACTTGGAAAAGGCCAGAGACACCCCCAAACAATACACCTCTTTTAGTCGAGCCAAGAACAGAGCCCACCCTGAATTAGTGTGACAGCCTGCAACAAATGGCTGGGAGCCACTGGATTACAGGAACGTGGCTGAGGTATGGGAGGTGTGAAAAGAAAACCAGAAAAGTTAAGAGCCCTGGCTCTGGAATCAGATGGGATTTCAAATCTCACTTTTGCTACTTGACAGCTGTGCATAACCATTGGGAAAGTGTTTTATAGTCATTGAGCCTGTCTCCTCCCTCACAAAATGGAGATGGTACTAATGCCTCTCATTCTCTTTGCCAATGAAACAAAAAAAATACACATAAAGCATTTCTAACAATGATTGACAAACAGTTGGTGTCTGATAAATGTTATTGACAATGATACTGCTAGTTAATACCATCAACTTTCGCCAGCCTCCCAACTCTCCCTCATTCAGAGGGAGTGATCTCCTTCATTCAGAGGGAATGATTAGGGAAGTTCATCTTCATGGGTTTGGAGTGCTGACAAATGTCCTGTGGAAAAAGACCATGGAGGAGCAAGGGATCAGGAGGGGAAGGCCGGAGTGTGGATTCCATTAGCATTGGGATCTGATGACTATGGGGCTTCAGAAGCACTTCTGAGAGCAGCTAAGGCTCCAGATGCTTCATTTTTTACAAAGTTGCTTAATGCAGAGCACAAAGACTTTATTATTTCCATTGAAAACTCCAAACTTTCTGCTCCTACCTAGTAGGTAAATATTCTCTTCCCCATTTGCAGGGTGGTAAAAACAAGGCCTGACAGACCCTTGCCAGTGTCTGAGTGTGCACAGTGGGCCCTGAGGCTGCTTTGTCCAGGGGCAGCCCCACATCTGCTGGCTCAAGCAAGTCGATTGGCCATCGGAGTAGTTCGTCTTTGCCTCGTTCCTGAGTCCTGAGAAAATGATCAGCCGCCTGAGAGGATGTGTTACAACTCACTGCTTTTTAAGCTCCCCCAACACTGTTTCTGCAAAAGTTGCTCAATTTCAAAATGATCTTTTTACCAAACCTTGATTTCTACAGGTTGAAGCCTTCCTGTGACACATGGCAAGCAGGCTGGAAGTCAAGTGGTGTTTCCCTTACAAATTACCCAGAATGCTAAGAATGATATATAATCTGTGCCTGAGCCCTCGAGCTGTCTCAGACATGGTGATGGAAACCAGGTAGCTGTCTGCTCGCAGGCAGTCACACATGGCTCTGGGTGGAGACTAGAATCACAGGGAGTTTTCTCGTAAAACCGAGAAATACGGCACTGTCCTCCAGAGAGGAAGAGCATGTGACCTGCTTTATTGCTGTGCCTTTGAGCCCATGAGTCGCCGATGAACTTCAGTGGCTCTTCCTGGCTGACCTGTTGCATGTGGTGTTCATCTCCAAACAGCTTCATAGTTAACACAGGAAATTCATGGTGTTGATCTGTTTGAGAAGCAATTTAAGACTTAAGGTGCCTGTGCTTTCTTCTTTCCATCATCATTTCTTCTGTGGCTAATATACTATCTGCATACTCCCTTTCCTCATGGCACCTGCTGCTTTAGCCAGCATTAATTCCTATAAATTACTAGAAAAGAGAAGGCTTCCGAGACAGAACCACTTAGGTCCAACCTAATGCTCCGAGAGGGCAGGGTTTTAGTCTAACTTGGTCACCACTGTCTGTTCAGTGCCTAGCATAGCCCCTAAATCAGAGTAAGTGCTGAATGCAAATTTATAATAAACTAGGGACTCCTGGGACTCACTTTCTGAAGGTAGAAGCTACCAAAAATTACCAGGACCAAATTATTGCCTTTTATAAACCAATGCCAGATCTACAGTTTTAGTAGTTAGGCTTCACTTTAGTTAACTACTAGATTTAAAATTGCAGCAAAATGATAGGTAATATTTTACTGCATGAATACTGTGCTATCTCTTAAAGGTTTGTCATTAGGACCTCTTAAACACTCTTGGAAGGGCGCTACTTTAGAACTAGTAGGTCTCTCCTGTCTTCTTCTGATTATTACAGAAAAACTCTTCTCTCTGTATCACGATTCCCCACACCCCCACCATTGCTTCACTTGACAACCAGAGAACTCTCCATTCCTGCTAACTAGAAGGTGATTCTTGAAAGGTGCCTTGGGTTATACTCATGTATAAAGAAAGTCTGAAATTAAGAAGTAAAAGAACATGTTAAGGTTGCCCAGTGTCAGGTTGGGTTCCTCCAAAACAGACCCTGAGATGAAGATATGTATAAAATGAATGTATAAGATGCTCCTGGGGAATCTGGTAAGAAAATGAGGGAAACAGAGTAGGGAAAGGGAGGAAAGCAAGCAAGCAAGCATGTGGCTCAGCCAAAGCCCCACAGAGGATCTCACCCTGATCTCTAAGGAAGTTCTGGAGCCTGAGTTACGCCTCAGCATTGTCTGCTCTAAGGGACTTCCATCTCCATCTGTCATTGGTTAAAAGATGCATCAGGGAGAATAGGGATCTCCAGGTGTTTCAATTTCTCATGAATGTGGGCAAAGCAGGCTCTGGTAGCCTAAGTGTGGACCCCCAGAGGACAAGGACAGGTGTGCTGTGTGAGTGGGGAGGGTGGGTGTGATATCCATAGAAGGGGACCCAAGGGGACCTGTGTGGCGCAACTACACCCACTGCCTGGGCTTCTGGCTGGTGAGCACAACTCTCCTATCATCATGCAATGCAGCTCCCAATCAGTAACCAAGTCTTTTCTGGAAAGTCTGACTCTATGGTCTCATTTTCCAAAGGCTGAGCTATCAAAATGCTTTCAGGAGCCCACCAGGAGTCATGAAAGTGGAATGTTTTGAGGGGCCCCTGCTAATTCCTAATTCCTTGCCTGAAACTCCACTGTTAGATATTTCTTTGGCCTAGGGTAACCTGTGTCAAAATATGTTGTCTGGAAGGGGCATTCCACTAATGCAATCACAGCCATGACTCCTTTCATGAGGTTCATTGTTCCAATTCTCCAGTCAGCTCCCCCTAAGGAGAATAAGCCTTGATGTGGTCAGGTGCGATGAAGTGAAAGTGTAATGGGAGAAGTGAGGGTGGGGAAGGTCCCCAGGGTTGAGGTGCTGTCTGGAAGGGAGCCACAGAAGAAGGAGCAAGACACAGGCACCTAATGGGGCAGGGGCAGTGGATGTGAAAGGAAAGGATTTGGGGCAGGAGTGAGTGGAGCACAAAATGATAGGGTGCCAGAGAGGGACAGCACTGTCACAGAGCAGCTTATCCCACATTTCTGTTGGGGGACAATCTGTTGGGGTAAAGCTTATCTCACATTTCTGACTTCCCATCCATTGGAAGAAATGTACAGTCCTTAAACAGAAATCTGGCAAAATAGGTTCTGCCTTCCAGGGATTCTCCCTAAGGCATCCAGATGCAGTTACATTCTCCTTTTGTATAATATGTGTTCTCCTCTTCCTCCTTAGTAGGAGAGCCCTGATTCTGTTGAGTGTGCCAATGTTACCAAAAAAGTATTTTCTCCTCCCTAGGCTTCCTTGTAGCCAGGGGTAGATTTGCTTTGGTTCTGGCTATTGAGATGTAAATGGTCATCCATATAGGGCTTGGGGTAAAGCTTGCTAAAGGAGGCCAACTCAACTGACAAGTCCCTTTTCAGCTTTTGCCTTTGGTTCTTCCCCTTTTTCCTGCCTAGAACTAGATGTGATGACTGGAGGGGGAGCAGCCATCTTGTGTCCATGAAGACAGGAACACAGATTAAGGAGGATGGAGCAGAAAGGCGAAGGGAACTAGGACCCCTTATGGTCTGATGGCACTGCAGTGCTAACTCTGGACTGTCTACATCTGGAACATGTGTCAGTGAGAACAATACTACATTTTGGTCAGACTATTTTTCCTGAGTTCCTGTTACATATGTAATCTGTCTACCAAAGGCTAAAGATGGAAGAAGGGGCTAGGTATTCATGTTTCAGTTCTTTTTGGCTCTCCTCTTTTTTTCAAAGTGGCCTGTCCTCAGGATATAGAGATTCTTTGTTTCTCCTTGCACCATGCTCACTATGTGGGTTCTACCCCTGTTGGTGGTGACAGGGAATAGTCTGCAGCTAGGTGGGTAAGCTCAGTTCAGAGAGGAAACTGTGAGGAAGCCCAATTGTGGCCACACATCTAAGCACTCTGTAATCTTTAAAATCGCCTTATCAGAGACAAAGCTCATATGTGGCCCTCCATCTGCCTAATTTCTGGTCCATCTCTTTTTTTTTTTTTTTTGAGACAAGGTCTCACTCTGTCAACCAGGCTCAAGTGCAGTGGCACGATCTTGGCTCACTGCAGCCTCGACCTCCCAGGCTCAAGCGATTCTCCCACCTCAACCTCCCAGGTAAATGGGACTACATGTGTGTGACTCCACACTCGGCTAATTTTTTTGTAGAGATGAGATTTCGCCATGTTGCAGGCTGGTCTCGAATGCCTGAGCTCAATCAGTCTGCCTGCCTTGGCATCCCAAAGTGCTGGGGTTACAGGCATAAGCCACCAGACCCAGCTGTGTCCATCTCTTAATAGGTCTAGAATTTGGAGAAGAATCTTATGCGAAGGTGCTTTGGGCCCCTTACACTCCAGAACCGTTTTGCCAACCGACAAAGCTGCCTTAATGGCTTTACAAACCCATTTCTTAGTAGTCTATAGGTTGGTGCAAAAGTAATGGTGGTTTCTTCCATTACTTTTGCACCAACCTAATAGATCCCATGTATGCCACTGAGAGAGAAGTAGAGACTGAATATGATCTTTCTTATTGCTGTATGCACACCACTGCCACCCACACAAACGCTCAGAGCACATGCAATGCTCTCACACAAATATTCTCTCCTACAACAGCTCGAGAGGCTGTCTCCTGAGAGATGTATGCTTTACAAGCCTGCATGTGGAATCCAGTCCATTTACTAATAGGTACCCACTGAGCATTTCCTTATTAAGTAAGTTCCTCTACTAGATATAAGCTCCATGAGGGCAAACTTGGTCTAGCTGTTTACCATTGTGTGCCCAGAGCCTGGAAGGGAGGCTAAATAAGAAGTGCTCAATAGATAATATAGATATAATTTTACATATATAATATATAATCTATGTAATATATATTTATATATATGATTATATATAATTACATATAGTTTTACAAAGGCAGTTTAGTTTTGGGACTATATATTATATATGTAATATAATATAGATAATAGATAATTATATATGTAATATAATATATATATAATATACACTTATGTGTATATATAATATATATAATATAAATATATAATGTAGATAATATACACTTATGTATATATTTCTTAAATGAATGAACAAATTAATGAAGTCATCTCCAAGTAAGCTAAATTATTTAGTTAGTTTCCATCTATCTAAGTGAAAACTGATTTTGGATGATTTCCTCTACTTTTTAGTCAACTCAGCACTGTTCTTTAATGATTCAATCTCTTGAAAGTACCTTCTAATGGGTTTGGTTATTTTATTTATTCTGCTTTGCTCAATCGCAGATAAATTTGCATTCGATTGGTCCTAAATGGTTGGCAAAGACCCATCCTTGGCTAAGACTCATCTAACCATAACAAGACAAGCTGCATTTGGGCACTTTTCCACAGAAGCAAAAAAATATTTCCCACAAATATTCAATTCTTCATTTATGGGTGGACTGTTCTGCATGAATATTATCTATATGTTTTGAATTCCTTCTTCTTCCAGCTTTCCAGCATTTGAGATTTTCTTCTAATAAATGATTGGAAGGGTACACAAAAGGAGGTGCATCTCAAACCAGTTTATGTTGCCAAGTAAAAGTAGTTCAGTTACCTGCAACTCCTGCATATTGAACTCTGAATTCTGCTTTCTCCTTCTTGCATGCATGCCCATGAGGTTCTCTCTGAAATCCAGTCCTCTCACTCATTTTTATATGCAAACTCTGTCTTTCAGGGCCCAGTCCATGGGGTGTTTTCTTCATGAAAACTCTCTGTAGACAGACTTAAATGCTTCCACCTCTCTGCACCCAAAAGCACCAGATTTGAAGGTTTCTTAGAATGGATTCGTCCTGCCTTTTGCACAGACAAAATCAATTCACTGAGACCACAGTATTGCAGTAAGGAAAGAGTTTAATTAACACAAGGCTGGCCACACAGAAGATGGAGTTATTACTCAAATCGTCTCCTGGAAGGCTCAGAGGTTAGGGTTTTTCAAGGATAGTTTGGTAGGCAGAGGTTTAGGAAATGGGTGCTGCTGCTTGGTTGGGGATGAAATCATAGGGGTGTGGCCTATGATTTCACAGTCCTCGGGCACTGTGTCTGCCTCTGGGTGGGGCCAAAGGACAAGCTGAGTCACGAGTCACAGGTCTGGGTGGAGTCAGCTTGTGGTTAGCAATGCAGAAGTCTGAAAAGACATCTTAAAAGGCCAATCTTAGGGTCCACAATAGTAATGATAACATCACTACAGGAGTAACTGGGGAAGTCACAAATCTTGTGACCTCCAAAACAATGGCTGGTTATCATTTAATTATGCCTACATTTTAGCAGAATTTTGGCCCCTCTCACAATCCTAACTTTGTGGCCTTTTGTCAGTTTTACAAATGCAGTTTAGTTTTGGGACTATAAACTAAATTCCTCTCAAAGTTCACTTGGCCTACACCCAGGAATTACCAAAGACAGCTGGGAGGCTAGAAGCAAGATGGAGTCAACAGTGTCAGGTTCCTCTTACCATCATAATTTTGCAATGGAGGTTTCATTAGCACTTATCATATTTTGATGGAAATTCATCAGAGCGATTAAGCACATAGGCTTTGATCCAGACTCACTGAGTTCAAATCCTGGCTCTATGCCTTACTGGCTGTGTGATCTGGGGCAAATGACTTTATCTCTCTCTGCTTCAGTTTCTCATCTTTTACAAAAGAAAAGAATAATGGCAGCATTGGGCCCAGCATGGTGGCTCAGGCCTGTAATCCCAGCACTTTGGGAGGCCAAGGTGAGAGGACTGCTTGAAGCCAGGAGTTCAAGACCATCCTGGACAAAATAGAGAGGCTTCATCTCTACAAAAAATAAAATAATTATCTGGGCATGGTAATGTGTGTCTGTGGTCCCTATTCAAGAGGCTGAGGTAGGAAGAGCACTTGAGCCCACGATGTTGAGGCTGCAGTGAGCCATGATTGGGCCATTGCACTCTGGCCTGGGTGACAGGGTGAGACCCTGTCTCAAAAAAAAAAAAAAAAAAAAAAGGTAGTACTACCTACCCCATACTTTGTTCTGATGATTCAATGAGTTAAAACATTTTTTAAAAAATCAAACCCAAACCACTTAGAAGAAAGTCCAGCAGGTAACCAGTGATCAATAAATGTTAGCTTTTAAAAACATTATTATTGCTCTTTTACATGTTTGCCTCATCAACTAGATGGTGATCTCCCAACAGGCCTTGATCTGTGAATTTGGCATCTTTCTACTTCTAAGTCGTAGAGCAGTACCTGGATCACAGTTGAAGTTCTATAAATGCCAAAGCAATGAATAAAAGCTAGCCATTGTATATGGAGATATAAGTAAGGTTTGGACATTGTCTGAAAGTGAGTTGCATATCTTAGAAAACTCTTGTAAGGGGCTGTATTTCATGTAACTGCATTTATGGCCATGGTAAAATGGCCAGCCCCAGGCCAGTTTTTCTGGGAAAGTCCCTAAGTTCTGAAGCTGGACTAGTGTCTCATCCAGGGAACATGCTCATTGGTAGGTGCTGAACCTCAAAGCCACTCCAAGATAACAAGGGCAATTTTGGCAGGTGGTCCACTGGAGTCAATCAGGTGCTCATTGTATTTACCAAGGCATTTATTATGTGCACATAATTTAGGCTGGTGTTCAGAGCGGTTGGGATGGAGACTTGCCTCTGGTTGCTAGTAAACTATATTTTATAGGTTATTCCCAGCATTCCTGTGGCAGAGCTCCATTCTCCCCTTCTTCATTGCCCATAGAACTGTAATTTTCCTTCTTAGGTCAGTGATATGTTTGGCCCAAGACATTGGATCATGTTTGGCTTAGGCCAAACATGGAAATTGCTTTTTCCCTTGTGATATAATCACTTTTCCAGATTCCCCTGTGACTAATGGCCTTATGATACTTTTTAATGAAGTTTAAGAGAAAGTCTCCTGGGGGAGACTTCTAGAAAAACTTTTGCTTTCTTGTTAAAAGGATAGGCACAAGAGAAGAATTATCTGGCACCACCTCTTTCTCTTTCTTAAACACAAAATGTGATCTCTGGAGCTATGGCATCCATATTGCAACCATGAGGCTACAAGCATGAGGATGAAAAATGAACACAAAAAGGATGAGTAAGTGCAGTGACAGAAAGAGCCTGGATCCTTGATGGCATTGTGGAGTTGCAAAACCAAGAGGCAGGACTGAGAGTGCTTGCCTTTGGACTTCTTGTTATAGTTTAAGCTATGGGTTAGTAAGCATTTTCTTAATAGGCCAGATAGTAAATATCTTAGGTCTTTTCACCACAGGGTCCTCATAGTCATTGCTCAAGTCTGCCATTTTATGCAAACTCAACCATAGACAGTATATAAATGTATGGGTGTGGCTCTTTCTATTTCAATAAATCTTAGTTTACAAAAACAGGTATTGGCCATGGACCTTAGTTTTCCAATCCCTGGCTCAAGCCACATTTGGAAGGGTATTCTTTTATTTGCAGTTCAATGAATTCTAATCATATATTCCTTCTCCTTAAATTCTACTCACTAGCTTCATTAACATCTAAAATTATGCAGTTAGCACCCTACTTCTTGTTTAAGTGAAAGCTCACTGCCCCTGTTGTGGTATAAATGGTACTAAAGGGAATGAAACACCAATCTTTATCAGTTATTTATACCTTAGTATAAATTATTTTAATAAGCCCTTTGTTAAGCAAAGAATGTTGTAGGCTAGATCAGTTTTAAGAAGTATTTACTCCCTCTTCTCACCTCCATAGAAGATGGGCTTGGCCATGTGACTTGATTTGGCCACAGATATAGGTAGAGGATAGTGCATCTGTTCTGACCCTTAAGAGCACTGCCTCCTTTTTCTCATCTGTCTTGTGACTTAGTGCCTCTCTATTAGTATAAATACCCCATTGGCCCCAGAATAGGGCAGACCTGAAACCTACCCAAGACAAGCTGAGATTAGCAAAATCTAGTCAATCTGCTGATCCACAGCAGGGCCTAGAGCTCAGTGAGCTCGGTGAGCTTAGGTGCTCACTTCAGTAGCGCCTAAAACCTAGACCCTCTGCCTAGAGTGGAGCAATCCAAGATAGCTGTAGATAAGTGAATAAGAAATAAATGCTTACCATTGCTGCCACTAAGATTTTGTGGTGTTTTTCATGTAGCATTGTTGGATATGGGTAATTAAGGGAGAGTAGGAGATGCTGAAACATAGGCTAACTCTACCTCCTTTATATTTTTGTGAGTGTTGCCCCAAGCTAAGCTTAGAAGGCTCTACGTCTCATGGCCTATAGGAAAAAGTTGCAGCCTGCCTCTATCTGCAATTGTAACACATGGAAAGAGAAATCTTGCAGAATTCCTCATGCATATTTCCCACAGGGGGAAGGAGGAAATTTGGGAGAATCCCTTCTCAATAATAACCAAGTACTTAAGAGACAACTTAACCAAGTACTACCTATGTAAGTTGGAAATGAAACCTTTTGGTTGGACTCAGGAAGGGAAATAGATTGCTTCAAGCATTGTGAGTAAAGCCCCAGTTCTCCAAAGGCAACATGGTGGAGTAGAAGGTATAAATCGGAAGGACTGGAATCAATATGATTTGGTTGGAAACCTGCTTCCATCAGGGAAAATTATGTAACTTTATTGACACAATTTCCTCATAGGCAAATTCAGGGCAGCAATATCAATCTTGCACAGTTATTTAGAAGAGTAAATGAGATGATCATGTAGATTCTATGGTTCATGGTAGATGGTCAATAATAAAAAAAACAGTGATTTGTGCTATTTTTCACCAAATTTCTCATTTTCCCTTTTTACATGAAAAGATACTATAATTGATCTAATGACATAGAAACATGTACATATCATAATTTAATTATTTATATTTAAAATCGAATGGTAATCATAGCAGGAGGTATCTGGTTTTCCCAGCAGTGAATAACACTGCTCCAGTCCAGATGAGTTTAACTGGAAGGTGGAGATGCTGTTCCTCCCTTTCTCACTTTGATTGTTACGGAGGAGAGGGAAGGCCGCAGGGAGGCTAAGTTAGAGTATGGAGCAAGTCCTAGGCTTCCCAAGCATATGGAGACTTCTGCCAAGACAAGGCACAGAATTATTAAGATTAACAGTTTTCAGATGGAGTCAGCCTTTTCCACTGACTCAAGTCAGAATGACTGGTAATGATGTTCATAAGATGCCATTTCCTGCCAAACAGTAAGATGTGGAATTTGTTAAATTAAGCCATGTGATGGGTCTGAAATGTATTAACTTAATCCATAATGAATGTCACTCCATTCCTTTTAACATACTTCCCCAATTAAGCTATGTAGGCCTCA
Source organism: Gorilla gorilla gorilla (assembly GCF_029281585.2). Classification (NCBI taxonomy): domain Eukaryota; kingdom Metazoa; phylum Chordata; class Mammalia; order Primates; family Hominidae; genus Gorilla; species Gorilla gorilla. The sequence continues at coordinate 54,207,833 of NC_073241.2, forward strand.
GATATCTAAAGAAATTGAGCTGTCCCGCTTGTTGCCAATTGGTTAATTCCTTGATGATGGATAAAAGCTACTAGCAGCTTTTGTTTTTAATTCATTTTTTTTCTTCAGTAATAGCAATCTTTTAATCAGCTGCTACAAAAAAAATCCTTAATATTCCATAAATAAATGCTCAAGAAAGTCAAACAATTAGTAAGATTAATGTAAAGAGGCTGCCTGAGCACCTCTGATGGGCCCCAATAATGGGCTGCCATTACAGTCAACGGGCCACATGAAGGACCTGGTGGCCATTTTTATTTTATTAGCCCCATGCTGGACACACAGTAGATGTTCAGTGTTTATCAGGCTGAAGTGAACTAAACCCTGGAGGACTCTTAAGGTTTCTGACAAGTGTCTTTCCATAAGACAAGCATTTCTGGATTTCTGGCACTCCTTCCCATTCCCACGGGAAATGTGCTAGAAATTCTTAATAAGAGCAATATGCCTCTGCTGCACCCATAGGAGTTGGGGGTGATTTGGTTTGGCTGTGTCCCTACCCAAATCTCATCTTGAACTGTAGCTCCCATAATCCCCATGTGTTGTGGGAGGGACCCCATGGGAGGTAATTGAACCATGGGGGCAGGTTTTTCCCATGCTGTTCTCATGATAGTGAATAAGTCTCACAAGATGTAATGGTTTTATAAAGCACAGTTCTTCTGCACATGCTGTCTTGCCTGCTGCCATGTAAGACATGCCCTTGCTCCTCCTTCACCTTCTGACACAATTGTGAGGCCTCCCCAGCCACATGGAACTGTGAGTCCATTAAACCTATTTTTCTTTAAAAACTACCCAGTCTTGGGCATTTCTTCATAGCAGTAAGAAAATGGACTAATATAGTGGGCAGTCTTTACATAGGGAGGCCACTGCTTCATGTCCACAAGGGACTTAGGCAGCTTAGGCTATACCTGCTTCAGCCACCAAGGCAGGCATGAAGCACAACAGACATCCAGAGACTTTACCTCCTTTATATTTTTGTGAGTATTGCCCGAAGCTAAGGTTAGAAACCTCTATGTCTCATGGCCTATAGGAAAAAGTTGCAGCCTTCCTCTATTTGCAATTGTAACACATAGAAAGAGAAATCTTGCAGAACTCCTCATGCATATTTCCCACAGAGGGAAGGAGGAAATTTGTGGCATATTTTGTGGGCAGTGTGTTATTTGCCCACAAAAGCATGGTGCAATCTTGCACTGTGTGACCTATCAACAGATAATAAGGTGAAATATTTCAGCTTATGAACCTCACCTTCAATGGTGGAACATACCAATTTGAAGGAAACTTTTAGATAAATAGTTGTCAATGGTAAAATTACTAAAGAATCTAATATTTCTGTTGTTTTGTTATCTTTGGGGCTCACCTGATATTAGAAGACATAACCTATTGCCAAAGCCTCTTCTATATGTGAAGAAGCCAGATGGGGAACTGGGGCAGTTTAGATCAGAGTCAGTATACTACAGCCTGTGGGCAAATAAAGTGTCATTGCAATATAACACAGCCATGCCCATTCATTTGTGTATGATCTATGGCTGCTTTTGAGTTATAATGGCAGCGTTAAATAGTTGGGACAGCAGTCATATATTTCACAAGGCCTAAAATATTTACTATCTGGCCATTTACAGAAAAAGTGTGCCAATCCTTGATTTTGATTTTTCAAATATATTCACTCTCTTTCTCCCTTGTCTCTAATAAGATTATGCTTCTCTCACCTGCATTGATGTTGGCTTGCCATGTGACATGCTTTAGCCTCATGGTGGACTAGAGGGCATGTCTACACCCCTTGACTTAGGGTCTGCAGTGGACCAAACTCAATGTTTCTGTCCACTGGCTATTCAATTAACAAGAATATACGCGGCCTGAGAGAGACTTTGCAAATGAAATTAAAGCTGCAGATCTTAAATCAAGAAAAGTAGCCCAGATTGTCCAGGTAGGCCAAATTAATCACAAGAGCCCTTAAAAATAGGGAAATATCTCTGGCTGCAGTCAGTCAGAGAAATGTGGCAGAAAAGGAAGGTGGAAGAGACTCAGTACAAGGGAAGTCAGAGATATTTGAAGCACAAGAAGGACTTGATGTGTCCTTGCTGGTTTTGCAGATGGGGAGAAAGGCATGGGAAGGAATGTTGGAAGACACTAGAAGCAAAGATGAGCCCTTGCTGGAATGTCAGCCAGAAAACAGGGACTTCAGTTCTGCAAACCAAAGGAACTGAATTTGGCCAACAATCTGAATGAAATTAGAAGCGGATACATTTCCAGATCCTCCAGTAAGAAGCACAGCCCTGCTAACCCCTTGAGCTAAGCCCATGAGACTCATGGTGGACTTCTCATTTGCAGAACTGTGTGAGATAATAAATTTGTGTTTTAAGTCACTGAGTTTGTGGTCATTTGTTATGACAGCCATAAAAAGCTAATACTAGGTCTACCTTGCTTTTACCAATAGGATGTAAAGAAACAGGATTCATGAGAGACACCAAATGTGCCTAGGTTTCTACCATTGCCATAAGAAGTACATGATGCAGCAAACCTACTAGTCTAAAGAGATACACAGACCAAATCTGGACCCAACCTGCAGCTTGGGGTGGAGCCCAACTTAGCCCAGCCTGGATCAGCCAGCCCCTAGGCAACCCACAGATGCATAAGCAACATGACTGTTTTTAAAAGCCACTGGATTTTGAGATGGTTTGTTATGGAACATTATGGTAGATAAATGATGAATACAGGAATACATAATAGGTTACTTCCATAACGAAAACCTAAAATATGTGGGAGCCGGATAGTAACTGGTGTAAAAGCTACCATAGGGAGCTAGAAAAAAAAAATGGCCAAAAACAAACCAAAACAGAAACAGCCATGCAAACACATGTTGCAGGAGACTGAAAAACTGAGAGCGTATGGTATGACATGAGCATGCACATGTTAACACCATGGCAAACACTGGTAAGCTATTGCCGGCAATAATCTGGAAGGTTGAATATGTACTTAATGAATTTGTAGATTTGAGGGAGGAGGTAGGAAGCAGAACGTTGAAAGCTTGAGCTGTTTTGCCTAGCTGCATTTGACAAACTCTGAGAAGGAGAACTCAGAAAATAGCTGACTATTTTTGCAAGCAAAATTTTGAGGAAATATAGAAAATCCAGAAATCTCAATGTAGAAAATAAAACTGACTTTTTACTTAACCAAGGGTGTGGCCATGATGATAGAGACTATGAAAAAATCAAATCCAACTGCCAAAAAGATATATTCTCAACATAAAATACCAAATCAGAGGGATGGCTGTTCCACACTTTGTTTGAGCTACAAAAGAAATAAGATGGTGTCTAACATGCTTTCTCAGCGAAGCAAAAAGGCTTGTAGGAAGATTAGGCATAGTTCTACAGACATCTAATGAGGCCAAAATACTCCTAGTTGATTCTAGAGACAGAGGCCTGTCTTGGAAATAACTAAGAGTAAGTTTTGGGCACATGGAATTGACTGGAATCAAATACACAGAAAACCCACACAACTTTTGAGAAACGTACACAGTGGTTTCCTCTTATCTGCAGAGGTTATGTTCCAAGGCCCTCAGTGGATGTCCTAAGCCATGGATAGAACCCAGCTATATGTATTCTATGTTGTTTGTTTGTTTGTGACGGAGTTTCACTCTTGTTGCCCAGGCTGGAGCGCAATGGTGCGATCTCGGCTCACTGCAACCTCCGCCTCCCGGGTTCAAGCGATTCTCTCACGTCAGCCTCTTGAGTAGCTGGGATTACAGGTGTGCACCACCAAGCCCAGCTAATTTTTATTTTTAGTAGAGACAGGGTTTCACAACATTGGCCAGGCTGGTCACGAACTCCTGACCTGAGGTGATCCACCCGCCTTGGCCTCCCGAAGTGCTGGGATTACAGGCATGAGCCACCGCACCTGGCCTCTATGTTTTTTTATACATATATACCTACAATAAAATCTATAAATTAGGCACAGAAGGAGATTAACAATAATAAAATTAAACAATTATAATAATAAGCTATAATAAAAGTTGTGTGCATATGGTCCCTCTTTCTTAAAATATCTAATTGAATGTAATATTTTTGGGCCATGGTTGACCGTGGGCAACTGAAATCGTGGAAAGTGAAACTGGGTAAGAGAGAACTGCTGTATTGGCAAAAGCACTGCTGGACATAGAAAAGGACTGAAATTGTTTGAGCTATAAACATCCCTTCTCTGAAGAAGCTACTTAGCCTTTAAAAAGAGTTTCTTTTCTTGTCTTCATCAGAAGTAGCCAAAGAAGATGTTGAGAAAAAAAAGAAAAAAGACCTTCCAGAAGGTGGAGCCAAGAGTGGTGGAGAACAGTGGACACAAGGTCCACCCCTAAGGAGCAGAACTAGGGCCTGGAGGAGAAACATTACTAACCCCAGGGAAGGGCTTGGACACTTTTGCCCAGCAGACTTTTCGTCTTGCTGTGAATGAGAGCAGCAATGGGCCAATTATCCTTTCCTTTTCAAAGAGGAGAGGGCCTGTCCCTGTTCTACCATGTGTGTTAGGCGAGGAGGGAACACATATCTTGCCTTTTCAGTTCTTTGGTCTTTAAATCAACCCAAACTTGATGTGGTTTAAGAAATCATGGGCTTTGAGCCTGATGCCGTGATTAGATGAGGCTTTTGAGGATCCTGAGATGGGGTTTCTCCCACTAATGGCACCTTTAACTTTGAGTTTGGATTTGACCTTGCAATTTGCTTTGGTCATGTGGGAGACCAGAATATGCCATCCCCAAATATGAAGGATGGTTGGACTGAAGATGATTAGTAAGAAGCAGATACAGGAATGCTGTCTGCCATCCCTCTATTTGCCTTTACTTGTCTAAAAGCAAGACTTAGATTTACCAAGACATGAGCGTATCCTGCCCCTCCACCTTTCCCTTCTACCAAAGAGAGGAAAGATAAACCACTGAAGACAACCTGAGATCCTTATTGGCTTTGACACAGTACTAGAGAAATTCACATTTGCTAACTTTGCTAACTAGCCTTTATCTGCCATTTACTTGCCTTCCTCCAAGTTACTTATCCTAGAGTCTCAAAGTCTTTTTATGTCTTGTCATTTCTCTAAAAATTTAACTTTCTTTGTTGAAGATGCTATATAAGCAGGAATTCAAAGTCATTACTTTGAGAACTACTCATTCCCTGGGTGTCTTCCATGTATATATGAAATATACATGTTAATAAACTTGTTTGTTTTTCTCTTGGTAATCACTTTTGTTACAGGGGTCTGTTCCCAACAAAGAACCCATGGGGGTTATTCTTCCCCTAGAGTTAATAGAATGCCATCAGAAGTGACACAAACAAGAGATGTGAAATGTCCTTAGGTGGTTAATCTTATTCTCCTGTACTTCTTCCATTACCATGATAAGAGAATGCTCTCACTGGTCCACTGGTCCAAGGAAGATGAGAGACATATAGACCAAGCCTGGTCCCAAACTGAAGTTTGAAGCTAAGCCCAGCTGAGCCCAGCTTGAATCAGCCAACTTCCAGCTGATCCTCAGATACTTGATGGTTGTTTTAATCCACTGAGTTTTGGGTATTTGTTACAGCATTACTGTAGCAAAAGCTAATGATACCAGTATTTCTCTTTTCTTCTTTCTCCCAAGAATTTCATTATGAACACCAGTGGTAAGTCCTGTGTTTCCTGCTCTTTTTAATATGCTTCCCAATTAGTCTTGTAACGGACAGACCTCTACTTTGGGAGCCAGAATACTTAAATACCAGCTCTGCTGTGTACTGGTTGTATGATCTTGAGCCCATAAATTAATACTCTGTTGGGCTCAGTTACCATATCTATGAAACAATGATAATCACCCTAACTTCATACGGTTTTGTAAGAATTAAATGAAACAGCAGATTTCACAAAACAGTGTATTGCCTGACATAAAGCAGGGCCTCAATATGAATTGAGCCTAAATCATTGGAATGAGCTACTGGATGCTTTCCAAGTTTTCTTTCAGCTCAACAATACCATGATGTTAAGAGATTTTTGGTTTTCATCACAATACTTGCTCACTGATGCTTGTTTAATGATGACAAACATTTTGATTTCACTCTTTGAGCTCATCCTGACACTGGTAAGATGCCTGGAAGGGTCAACGCATTGACTTAAATTTATACTCTATTGTGAAAGGCTAACACCAGGGCACATTTTAATATCCATGAGAAAGACACAAAATATTTGGGTTTACAAATGAGTTCCTAGCACATATTAGGTCAATGTGTGGAAACGAAAAAGAACATGTTCAGTTAGTTTACAAGCCGGGTAACATCTCTATAGTGACCATAGATATAGATATCCTAGAGAGAGATATCTAACAGCATGTGTATATTTCAGAAAAGACTCTATAACCACTTCAACAAAACACTGAAGTCTAAAGCACCTATCCAAATAAACTAACAAAAATTATCCCAACAACTCATTTAAATCTTTTTAGAAATGCACTATGTGTTGCTAAGTATGGTAAAAATCCTTATATACTAAAATGGAGCTTGAGATTTCTAATTTAAAATCTTTAATTTTTGCATCTTTTTATTCAGTCTTTACTATTGACAAATGTGTGTCATACATAAATTTGCTTTATTTTAGGAAATGGAAATTCATAAGCTTATTTTTATTTTTATTGGTGAATTCTGGGTGCTGCTTGGCCTCTGGGTCATCATTATAAATGGGAAATCTCATAGGTAAGGACTGAGGACATAGAAGGTACCAGAGCTGGGAATAGATCTCTAATTACATTAAATGTCCTGAAAATGAATTTTTTGATTAAGCCCCAGACAACACTACTATTTTTCCCCAAAGCTGAATATAAATAGAAACAAACAATAGCAAATAAACAAACATATAATTCAGCTTCTTTAGAGATTCTGTTTAACTGGATTTCAGTTAATTGCAGTTTTGCTGTATTTCCTCACAATGCCATTTTCCTTACCATAACTCTGTAGATTACCAGAGTGGACTATTTCATGCACAATTTATTGCAGAGACAGGCAGTATTTATCAGTTCCTTCATGGCAAAGAAGAATCATCTGCTTGAAGGCCATCACTCACACTGCTGTCAGCAGAGTGGCAAAGAGCTGAATAATAAAAGAAAAGACCCCCACAAATACTGGATCTGTGATAACTCCATTAATTTGAGAATAAGAGGACTTTTAAAAATGGGGAGAAAATATCCAACCTTTTAGCAGAACATCCTAGATAAGATAGAGCCCAAGCCTTGGCTCATCCATCATTGTTTAGAATTAGCTTTCATGCACTTGACCTTAACCATCACTCTTTTTGTCAAGCCTGGGTGTCAACACAAAAGAAATTGGTTCATGGATGAAAGTACGGAATGAGCATCTGATCACACTTCTTTCAGGCGCTTACCTTCTCACAGTAAGGGATCAATTAAAACCAAATGGAGCAGATTTCTCTGGATATCTGGGTCGTCAATGTGGAATGCTATGGTTTGGGTAAAGAAGCATTTAACTGAGAAGAGAGAGGCTCCTGGCCCGAGCACAAGCAGGCCAGGCATGTATGTCATAAGCTGCGGGATGTAAACACACTCAGCACTGGACACGAAAGGACAAGGACACAAGAGACCGTCTGTCATGTCATTACCTGAATATCTAGCTGTATTATTTATAAACCAACTTGCAGCAGATGTTGTCTTTTTTAACACAAATTCTCCTTCCAGGGCATTATGCATGAGGCCTAATTGTAAATGCCTATATTGTTTCTTTCCCCTACTGATTTATTGTTCTATAGACATCTACATGGGAACGCAGTGTGGAACTGCACTGTTTTCTCTATTAATTATTTTCACTCTTTGATTACTAATTTCAGAAGACAAACTTTTCACTGTTGACCTCCTCAGGAGTGGATTGTTTTACAACGAGACTGTATTAGGGAAATGAGTCCCCAGTGAAAGCAGAAGGGCATGAAAACCTTGTGTCTTATTTACATTAACCCAAACACAAGTTTCTCAGTCATTTCCCTCTTAAATCTTTATCTACTCATGAAATAAAAGTCACAGATCCAGGAACAATGCTTCCACTGGAGTGATGGCAGTTATTGCACAATACTGGAGCTGTTATAATAGAATCAAAGTCTGCAAAAAAAAATTACTACTGTTAGACAATAAGACATGTATGCCTATCTCTGTGCCAAAGATGTAAAACCACCAAGCACTACCCTGGGCACCCAGTAGGTAGGTGCTCAGATATTAGAAGTGTTCTTCAAATTTAGAATCTGACATGATTTGCAAAGTAAGTGTTTGTGATACAATGAGTTACAATTTGGGAGAGCCTGGAATTCTTTCCCAGAGAAGATTTTGAAGGCTTTTGTTGAGCCATGGGATTTTGTTGGTTCTTTTGACCAGATACCCCTCTGTATGTGCAATTGCCCATCCTCCTGCCTACTGGGAGAGAATTGCAGTCCCTGGGGAGCATCCAGGGAGCCTGGCCCTTTCCATCCCTTCCCTCTCACCTCCTCTCAGAAAGAGGGTGCACTCCATACAAGCCAGGACTAAAATGGAACATCCAGTGGCTCCTGGGGGCCATTGTCCTGAGCCCTGGTGGGGAGACAGAGATAGAGATGACAAGGTGAGCATCTGTTGCCTGTTTCACAGGCTGCCCATCTCTGCCTGGGTCTCACACCTTTCTCAGGAGTCCATTTTGACCTTGGATGAAGTGTGTGCATTGAGAATCTAGAAGGTTGGGACAGACCATCTATCGAACTCAAGTCTCTAACCTGAGCATCAATCCCTTCCATCCTACGTCATTTAAATGACCACCCAGCTTCTGTAGGGATGCCTCTAGGGATGGAGACACACTCCTCCTCAGGCAACAGCTCATTCTCTTTGGTGAGAGCTCTAACAGAAAGTCTTTCATTGCACTAAGGCTTTGCCTAGAGAAGACCGTAGTTTCCACCATTCTGTTCTATCAGCTTTCTGGATCCACACAGAGTCCTTAACTGTTCTTCCCTGTAACAGATATTGAATGATTTAATGAGATTGTGCAGGGCTATCAGCCATATTTCATTTCTGTGCACAGGGGAGATAGTTACTTTCTGCCCACTGTACCTAGTTCCTCTCAACTTTGTCAAAAATGAGCAGAGGTTTTTCCAGCCTGGGGCAGATTGAGTAGCTAAGTCTGGCTAGGGCAGGCGGGGCTGTCCACCGTCTGGAGGGAGGATGAGGGCATAGTTAGTATAGAACTAATATTCCAGAAAGAGTTCACATGGATGGTTCATCTTGAAACTTGATTGTTCCCAGGCTGATGTTTCTTATTCTACTCCAGTGGAATTACTTCATTTCAGGTATTAAATATCTGGTCTTGGAGGTCTGCTTCAGTTCTGAAGGACACCCACATGCTTAAAAAGGCTCAAAGAGGCTTTGTACATAGAAGATCTGGTGGCTTCCCTCTTTTCATCGTGAAAGTAGTCACCTGCTCTTTAGAGTAGGGATATAGAGATAAACCATACTGACTCTCAGGGTCCCCAACACTGAAAGACACGGTCACTATTATTATAATCATGGTTGGTTTATTGCTCCAAGCCCTGTTTTTATAGTCAAATGTAGCAACCACACTATATATTCAGGTTCTACCTTCTGTTGCAAACCACTAAGCCATTTTGCTGCAAAAAGGACAACTCTGACTCCCCTGCCATCCAGATGTTGTGAAAGGTATTTCATTTATTTTTAAATTCATCCAATCATTCACCCAATGTCTACTCTCAGCAACATGTGTGAAAACCATGCTAAATATACATCCTCAGTGCCTGCCACCTTAGTGGGTCTGCAGTAAGTTGTCTATTGAGAAAAGCTTGGGTGCCGTAGTCTTATCGTCATTAAAAAGTGGGCAGGATCTATAAACAGCACCCAAATTTTAAACTACTTTTCTGGAGCAAAATGTTGGCTTAGTCTCGCCATGTAATATTTAAAACTATTTATTTTGAAGTAATTATAGATTGGCAGGAAATGGCAATGATAATATAGAAGGGTCCTATAGACCGTTCACCCAGGTTCCCCTAATGGTAACATCTTGTGTAACTATAGTAGGACCAGGACATTGTCCCAATGTCAATTGCAGGTCTCACCAGCTTTACACATACTCATTTGTGTCATCACACATTTGCTGATTGTCTGGCATGCAGTACACAGCATATGACTTCTATCTGGCATCTTAGAAGAGCTTACTTAGAACTTTTAGAGGCACTCCTTTCTCCTAAGAGTCCATTTATGGTAGCTTCTAATTGGGCTAGTTTCTCAAGATCTCAGAGTCAGTATACTCTCTCTCTCTCTCTCGCACTCTCTCTCTCTCTCTTTCTCGCTTTCTCTGTCTTTCTTTCTCAAGAGCACAAGCAAATAGGGTTCTGATGTGTAGTGGTAATGAAGAGATAAGAAGGTCTGGTACTTGTGGCTATTGATTAAAATCTGTGATTGGACCCAGCATAAAGCCAGGAGAGGGTAGAATTATACAAAGCAAATAGGCTTTATTCCAGAGGCTGAGGAGAACCTCCGTCCTTAAACAGTGTGGCAAAAAAAGGAGCATGAGGAAGAGAAGAACTAATCTGTAACAGGCACATGCTGAATATTTCCCAGCAAGGTTCCATGTGCTGGGTCAGGAGGCTGGGAGCCCAGACAAACCCTGCACCGTGGTTCCAGCACTTTTGAGTTTGAGCTCCCTGCTTGCCAAGCTCCTGGTGATCCAGAGGACCTCAGGAAGATCCAGACAGTGGGGAGGGGGTGGGGGAGAAGAGGTGAGGGGGAGTTTTCCCAGCCAAAACCTACTTCAATGGATCAGCCAGCCTCTGAATAGCAGCTTTTGACATCTCAGTGGGTTGTGAGGGAGGTGTGGTCATCACAAATGAAACAGACCACAGGGGGTGCAGGAGACCTCTGCAGGGCCCCTAATCAATTACTAAAAACACGGAGAGGGTCCTTGGAAAATGAGTGAAGGAGACAGATGCATGCTGACACTCAGTGGTATCACTGGGCACCAAAGGAGAAACTGGGGGATTTTCAGCTTCACAGAGGATGGGGTGATTGTTTCCTTTCATCAGCCGCTGACCTCAGAAAACAAAACAAAAACCAGAACAGAAACATTGCCTATGGAAAAAAATACATATAGAGGCTGAAAAGGAGGAAATAAAAGGAATGAAATTTGCTTTTACGAAATAATTTAAATAGTATTGAATGCCCAGAGGGCCCAGGCACTATATTATGTGTTACAGAGAGGTTGCTATCTCCCAAAGGGGATATGAAATGGGAGATGAATATTATTAATCATCCCTATTTGCTATATGTTAGGAAACTGAGAAAAAGTGAAAATGAGTGATTTTTCCTTCAGATTCACATGCTGTGGCAGCCACAGGGCTGGGATTGACAGACAAAAGCATGACGCCCTGAAAAGCAGAAGAGACACCAGCAGGCTGTGGGGGCTCATGCAGTTGAATGCAAGGATGCCCAGGATCCCCATACGCCACCTAGCAGCGGGGTCGTCTGCTGCCTGAAGTACCCTGTAGGAGTGGCTGCGGACTCCTTTGCTGGGTCATGTCCACCAGCAGTTCACCTGCTTGGCTCGGGCTGGCTCGAGTTCACTTAAAGGGACTTTAAGGGATTGAGTTGATGTTGAACCTCATTGATCAAACTGAGATTACAGGGAACAGACTAGAACATCAGATTCACTAGACAGGAACTGTCTATTTAGTTTACTTCTATATCCCCAGGACCTGGAACATTGCCTGGGGCCCAATCTGTATGTGTGGGATAAAGGAACAGATCATATTGCCACTTTCTCGGTGCTGGTCATGGTGACAGGCACTAGAAACAGAGAGATGAATAAGTCAGCCCTTCCTGAAGAATTCTGTGAGCACCTAAGAGGTGTTATGAAGGGGTAGGGAGGAGGAAGTTCTTTGACCAAATAAACATAAGAAGTTTGGTTTTATTTCAGAAGGATTTCTCATAGACTTCAATAAGTGAATATGGCTTGTGAATTCCCAAGAGGGGCATATATTTGCATCCTTTCTGAAGTATAATTGATGTTAAAAACCCACTCCCTGTTCTGCACACACCTTTACAGTGTATACTGGGACTGGTGTTTGTTCCTTGGGGAAAGCATGGCACCTGCCCTTGAGTAGCTCCTGATCTCTTGGTAGCCACTTCCATCCAAGGTCTGCCAAGCAATAACTCAGTCTTCCATGCTCACTGGTCTGAGAGATGACTGGATCACTGTAAGGCCACGACTGCCAACTACTCTACTCCAGACATTTTTGCCCACTGTGGTCCCTAGATAGTCCTTACCTGGATTCCCAACCCCAGGCCCTGGAACATATGGGTAGAAGTCCTAATCTCCTAAAGACAGTCAGTTCTAAATCTAAGCATGTGCTCATGATCTGATATTTAAAGCTGAGATAGACTCAGAAACCTTGAAGCCAGTTCTGCTCTCAGTAATTCTGACCTGGTAACACAAAGTCTAAATCCTGCCACCATGCCCATCATCGACACAGGGATGAATAACAAAAGAAAACCGCTCTTTCAACCCCACAGCCAGAACATGCCTTCATAAGACAGAGCCCAGAGTTTGCAACGTGTGGCCTTCAAAGTCCCCACATTTCAGCCTCGATCTCCCACATGGAGGGCCGTGCATTCTCTCGGGCAGTGGACTCTACCCTTGCTGTAGTCCGAATAAATCACCAGTGCCCTGGTACTGAAGGGAGTTAATTGCATTTGGAAATACTCCAGGTACTGAGGTTGATTTGGTCAAAGACGTGGGCAAGGGTAGGGTATCATATGCATCCACTTTCATGAAATACACGTTAAGAATAGTGGGCTCTGTGTTGCCTAATTTATAATGGATCCCACACACACTCCTCCCTGCCTTCTTTTCCTGGCGAAGAATGTGAGGAACCATGGCAGTATTTTTCTTTTAGGTATAACAGTCTGTCAGTATCAAATTCTCTCAGTCAGTGGGGAGCATATAGTGTTGATTTACTGAAAATCTGGGATTATGTCTGCTCTGTGGTGAGTAGATTTAAGAGAGGAGAGGTAAGGGTCTCGGAAAGGTGAGGAAAAACACAAATGAAAGCTAGCAGGGAAAAAATAGCTTGACAGTTAAGATACAGTGCAGCCACCATCAAAATCTTCTAGAAAGAGAAGCCCAGGAAGGAACACACTCACATACACATGAACACCCACGTACATCCGTTTCAAGTCCCATGTACTGGAAGGTTTGCAACCTTTTCAATTAACCCCTTTCTCTTTGGGGCATTCCGGATGTGTCAATGAAGGCTTAAATACTGTCATGTTTCATGCTGGAGAGAAATTGTGACAACAGACACAAAGTTTTGTTTCAGTTTTTAAGAACTGGCTTAAAAAAAAAAAGATTTGTGGCGAGTAAAGGGAATTCTTTTCTTCAAGGGCCCTTTGACACTTGACTACATTCCTGGACCTTTTTGTCACCAACATTTCATTATCCTGATCATATCCCTAGCCTCCTGCTCTTTCTCTCCTTTGCCTCAAAATAGCTGTCACCCTGTGTTACTTTACCCCAAGACTATTCCCTAGGAGCACCTCAACCTTCCCTTTCTTCTTTTACTCTTCCTCCTCTTTGTCCTGTTTTGAAGTGGAATACAGTAACTAAATAGAATTAAAATGTGGGGAAAATAACACAAACCCCGTGGCAGTATCTGGGTGCTTTTGAGAAGAGATTTTGGTACCTTTCTCTTCTCTGGGGCAAGGCTCCCAGCAAGTGCTGGGAAGGATAGAGTCGTGGAAGTGGTGGCAAGTGGGTGACGGGAGTTCTGGGGTTGATTTCACCCCCTTCCTGCTCCCTGACCCTCACTATCTTCAAGAAAATTTCCTCCGAGGCTTCAGGGTGGTTGGCAGGGGTGCAGTGACTTTTGTCATCAAGCATCCCAGCACTGATGCTGTGACTCAGTAGCTCTAGAAGAATCAGATGAGAAAGGCAAGTGCTGAGGCTCCCATCCGATAGCTAGAAGGGATTCAATGTGTCTTTCTGAAGGCCACTGGCAGCTGCAGAAGTGAAGGATGTTGGGGATGGGGAAGGACCACACTTGTAAACCCCGATTGCTGTGGCCACCAAGAAACACAGGCACTGCTGAGTGTCTCAGAGCTTGAAAAGAGAGATGAGGAAAAAGAAAAAGAGGAAAGAGGGGATAAATAATAGTAAAGAAGATGCCACTAGCATTCTGTAACTCTAGAAAAGAATACAGAGATATCCAGTTGTGAATGAAGCAACATTTTGTCTCTTTATTTTATTTAAATTATATATTCTTCATCTGCATACTTGGGGTTCCTGTGATTTTGCTAAGTGGACTGTCTTAGCTTGTGACTCTCCGAGACCTGCCTCCGAGTTTAGGACAGGGGTCCTCTGTGAGGAAGCCTGGGTTCTGCTGTTAGAAGCTGTAAAGCCAGCCTGCCTGTTGAGTCACCATGTGCCTGGAATAACCCTGGTTTATGCCTGTTGTCTCTGAGTGATTATGACTAATACCCCCTTTCACTAAAGTGTCCTGATTTTAATGAGAAATTACATAGTCAGTCTACATATAGACAAATTAAAGACTTCTTTTAATAGGACTATCAACCACGCCTCCCACGTTCATTGAGACTAAAAACTGCCTGAAAAGAGTTACTGCAAAATGAAATTCCAGGGCAAAGAATAACTCCTTCAAGATCATTTCTCCTCCTCAGAGACAAGTGCAATTAGACCTCAGAAGAGGCTCCTGTTCACACATTCTTGGGCCCTATTTGGATGGTATTTCTCTCTCCCTCTCTCATTTTTTTTTTTTTTTTTTTTTTGCACATGGATCCAGCTATTCAAAATGGCACAAGAACCTGGTTGTGACCAATGTCATTCACAAAGCAGCATGACAATGACAAGTGTAATAGCGAAATCCTACATAATAGTGGACCAGCAATGGGGCCCACAGGGCTGGCCAGCTTGGGGTTCATAGACGGCCCTTTAAAAATTTAGCCTTAGGGGTGCCTTTCACTTTATTATTGAGACCCAGAAAGAATGCTAGGGCCTATGAAAGAAACAACTGCAACTCCTCTCAGATTCTCTTCATACTGCATGCTGCAACAAAGCCTGCCTTTTTTACATTTCAAAAGAGGCTGCTTTCTCTTTAAAAAGTAGGAGCTACTTGGTCTGATGCGGCTGCCTTTATCAACCATGAAGTTCCCAGCAAGGTGCTGTTAGTGCCTGATTAAACCTCATACCAACCCATGTCCCCCATGGTAACCCAGAAGACATCCGCTGAGACCGGGAGCACTGATTCAGTTTAATTGCCCAGGCTCTCTGTGATGACCGGATTTCTTGTCTCTCAAGGCCTGGAATGGAAATCCATGTGATCAGATGAACTATCCGGGTGTCTTGACAGATCTGAAATATGAATATGGAGATGGTGTTGTGCTCTGCAGTGACTTATGAAACCCCAATGGTAAAATATGATCTGCCATTGAAACAATTTCAGCAGTGTGTGCATGATTCACATAAAACTCATTTTCTAATGGAACACTAATTATTAATAAATCAGACCAAAAATGGAAAAACAATGTGTGTATACATACACATGTAAGACGTACACATATGTATAAGATATACATAAGTATATATTTATACACATATATCTATTTCTTTACCTATATGTAAAAATATATAGGGCCCCATTTAGACTGTATCGGTCTTTGTATTCTTGCTTTTCTTGGACTAATAAGATCATAACAACTTGTATTTACAAAGTATCCTACTCCAAGGAATTTGAACATTGATAATATCTGGTTTATTCTCCCTCTTCTGCAGGGAATGAAGAAATAGATGGTGTCACCTCCTTTAATTTCCTAGAAAGAGAAAACAAGGCACTGATGCAGCCAGCGATGAGCAGGAATGGGAACCTGCAATCTCCTGGAATCTGCAACACATTTCTGCTCTATCAGAAGAAGAAATGCAAGGAAGAAGTCAGATAAGATGCTCTAACAATCCTTGGGTCACTGGATTCCTCCTGGAACCTCCCTTCCTTCTGGAAAGCCATCAAAAGTAAAGGCACTGGCCCTATAGGACCACAGGGTCACTTAAGGAACATTACAGAGCAATGATTCTTGACCTTCTCAGCTTCAAACTCCCTTCTAGAAATTGCACCCGCTTCCCCACCTCACACTGTTTGTTCCAAAGGCTTTTATCTACCAAAGTTGATGGGGGGGCGGGGGGCTCTAAGAACAGCTTGAGATTTACTGGTCATACCCCAGAGTCCCTGTGCTGACATCGACATATTTCCCATCCACACAAATTATCCGTCGTTAACACACGGACTTGCTATATTTCTAACCAAATCAAAGAAATTGTACTGATCTTTCCTGCAGCCTTATTCTGAGTAAATATGTGATTTCCATTAGGCTTTTTGAAATATGTAAAATATATAGACTCCCATTACCACCTTCAGGACTCTGGGTGTTTGGGGACCTTTACTAGGAATTCACTCCTATGCCCAAAATGAGTTTGAAGATGAAAATTATAGCTAGGAGGGGAAAGAACTGTTGGTGTAACAAGATATTTAAAAGCAAAAACTTTTCCCCACCTGGGTAGGTCAGGGCCCAGGATTGGAGAAAGGGATGTTTTCAAAATGAGAGTAACTGCTGAAGCAAAATGTGTAAAACTGAGACATTGGGCAAAGAAGGGAAAAGAAGGGAAGGGTGTTGGCTTATAAGAGAAGACAATTCTACTGTGTTAAACTGTTTCCCCTGAAACAACATTTCCACTCAGCTGGGAAATTTTCTGGGCTCCCGAAACTTCATTAGGTTTCTGGCAATTACCCCAAGGAGACCCCCTAAAAGGTAGGCAATAGTTACACAACTGACATGCATTGTGTGACAGAAATAAAGGAAGCTGCACATGCTTTTATTCATTAACGTATTTTTTCCACAGTGCCATAAGGAAGGAAATTGTAAATTTGTAATCAGGCAGATCTCTAAGTTTTCCAAGAATGGCTGTTCTCTTCCCAACTAGGGTTAAAAGACAATTTGTTGCACTCTGGGCAAATCCCGACTTGGTTCCTGTCTTACTTAAGTAAGGTTTCAGAAATAGTCATAAATCTTTTAAAATATTTATTATTAATTCATTTTGGGGCAGCTTTTATGATTCTAAAACTTCAGGATCTGTTTGAAAGTTTCCTGAGTCTCAAGTTTCATGGAGAAAGGCTGACAGGGAACCAAATTCCACCAGTGGTTTGGTGGTGTGTGAGCACAGGCCATCAGCCAGAACATTCTAACATGTCTACAAAGGGCATGATTTGGGGTCGTCTCTGCCGAGAAATTCTATGGACTAGAGGGAAACACTTTCTTCTTTCCCCCAGTACTATTTGGACTAGTTTCTAAAAATGGACAGAAACACCCTGTCAGCCTTGTGAGAAATCCAATCACCTTGTTAATAAACAGAAAAGGGTACTATCAACACGACTTATTTTCCACTAACTAGTTAATGCAAGTAAGACAAGCTAATAGGCAAAATTCAGACTTCATTTCATCTATTGCTTTACCCCACACCAAATGTAAATGTAAAAGGCTCCTGAATTGGGTGCCTTATAATCTCGGTCCACTGACAGATTATCTAGAAGCAGACTCACATTTCCCCCAAAAAAGAACCCCGTAAAAATAGCCATTGCTCTGTGTAGATATCAAATCTGTGCCTCCTGCGGGGAGTGCAGTGGATGCAGAAACCCAAATCCACCTTCAGGAGAGGCAGCCTGGAGGAGTAGCATGAAGCAAGGAAAGAAGAGTTGGTGGATGGGTTCTCAAAAAATCTTCCTTACAGCCAAGTCTGTGAGGCCAGGGGATAGTCTCCCAAGGGAAGTGGTGGGAACCCCACAGTTAGAGGCATTTAGAAGGGGCCTTGATGGAAAAATGGAAATGTAACCCTAGGTTAAAAACTGTGCCCTGAAAAGGGATAGGGGAGACAAGCTTAAAGAGATTCTTTCAGCTCTAATTTCTAAGAATCCCATTAGACTACAGAGAAAAAAAATAAAAGAGAAAATGAAACAGGAAAAAAAGGAAACAAAAGCCAGAAGAGAAAATAATGTTAAGGCACACTGTTAAGAAACACACCGGAAGACCCTCATGATCTCCCAGCTACTGTTCCATCCGAATGCCATGTAAGGGTTTGCAAGCTGAAAATCAAGTGAGCAGAGGGGAGATCCCTCTTAACTGACTGTAAACAAACCCTGCGAACTCCAGAGCCACTTGTCTAAACCAAGTGCTGAAAGAAAGGAAGCCCGAGATGGGGTAGCCACGAAGATTCATTTCCTTGTGGAGTTTGGCTATTCCTCCTCACTTTCAATCAATGCAATCCTGTCTAAATAGCCTACTTTCCTTAGCAAAGAAGTCTGGATTTAAGCTCTGAGCTTGCTTTTTTTTATTAAAGGTGTGTTGGCAATATCATGGTACATGACTTCCCTGATTTCTAGCAAACGAGAGTCATAGATAACCTGAATACCAGAGTGCTAGCTGCTTCACCCCAGTTGAAATCAGCCTAGAATAAACATGTAAGTCATATAGTATTCCAGCATGAATAAACACGATCTGTGTATTTATAATTGTGTGTGTGTGTGTGTGTGTGTGTGTGTGCATCTGTGAGTGTGAGTATGGTGAACAGCAGACATTTCCATGCTTAGGATTTTTTCTTTTAACTGGTGAAAATAACTGTGACCTGAATTGAGAATGAACCAGGCTCCAAAAAGGCAGTTTTCCTGAACATGTACAGACAAAGGAAATAGTTTCCTTACCAGAAAGGAGTCACTTGAAAGCTTTTAGGCCAGACCGTGCTCGGGCTCAGATTTCTTTTCTTTCAGCCCTTTGATGAACAACTCATATGGAGATTCAAGCGTCTTGTGCCTGGTTTGAATTTAAGCTGTTGCTGACTTTAGTGGAAAACTTTCATAAACTCAACTCAGGCTTTCTTCCTTTCCCCACGACTGCTGACCAGGTTTTGATATATCTTTGGATATTCATCTTGAGTCATTCATTCTCAGTGTGATCATTATTATCAACTTGATGGAAAACAATTTTTCTGCAAGAGAGACTGAATTCAGTCTTCTTTCTCTTGCAGCTCTGAGTTCTGTCATTCTTCTGGAGCAGTGGGAGGGTGAGGCGGGGCTGGGAGACTACTGGATGCAGGAAGGAGGATGGAATGGGAGTGAAGCCTGCCGACAGCTGCTGGAGATCGCATATCTCTGTGGCAGTGTTATTGCTGGGACAATACCACATGGATCCCTTCCAGTACCCTAGCAAGAGGGCATAATCTCCACATGCCAAAGCCCTTCTTCAGGAATGAGCTGGGTAGAGAGTGTAGTTTTCAAGAAAAGCCTTGCCCTCAAAACAGGACTCTTCCTGTGGCTCACTTGAGAATAGTTCCCCGAAGGATTTCCCCCCATTTTTGCTGGGCTTTTTGGTGAGAGTTGAAAGTTTGGAATGCCCAGAACACTTTATTCAGGAACCTGTGCTGCCTTCAGAATTGCGCAGTGAAAAACAAGAGCCTTGGAATCAACCCAGCCTGGATTTGGAGCCCAGCTTTGCCACTTACACGGGTAACTTTAATAACAAGTCTTCCTGGTCCTCAGTGTATATGTGAATTTAAGAAATCCTCAGTTTCTGGATATTGGAAAGATTAAATGAGATTATGCTTCTAAAGTTCACTGTCTCTGCTTCACTCTTCCTCTCTGACCCTATGCTCTTGTTGATAACTTTGCAAATTCTCCTGGTCCTACGTAACTAAAACAATTGTGTCCCGTCCAAGCATAGAGGATCCAAGAATGATCCCTAGGGTGTGTGGGGCCCGAGGCAAATCACATGGTGTGTCCTCACTCCCTACATGTTTACAAAGACACAATCAGATTTAAGTGATTTTGAGGGCAGGTTTGAGTTGAAAATGAAAAATATCACAAAAAAGGAGAAGTCTAAGGAATATGTGTAGAAGCAGGAAAAGGGGGCATCCTGTTTGGCCTCAGGGTGGCTGTGTGGGGCACTGTAAGATGCTCCACGCCCAGCAGCACTGATCTCCAGAGGCCCCTGAATTCAGCTCAGCACTTGCTCACTGCTGCAGCCATCCTGATTGGCCAAGACCTCTGGGAGTGGCTCTCACAGGAACCCTTCTCTCTTGCAGTTCCTGAACTTCAGGAGGCTCACTTGCCACAGTTCTTGCATAAACTTTGTTGCAAATGAGCCAAGTAGTTTGTATTTGTTTTTATAATGGTGCAAATCCGACAGGTAACTACCCACACAACCACTTCATTTAAAAATATATAAGACCAAGCCAGGCACAGTGGCTCATGCCTGTAATCCTAGCACTTTGGGAGGCCAAGGCGGGTGGATCACTTGTGGTCAGGAGTTCAAGAACAGCCTGGCCAACATGGCAAAACCTGGTCTCTACTAAAAATACAAAAATTAGCCAGGCGTGGTGGTATATGTCTGTAATCCCAGCTACTTAGGAGGCTGAAGCACGAGAATCACTTGAACCCAGGAGAACCCAGGAGACAGAGATTGCAGTGAGCCAAAAATGCACCACTGCACTTCAGCCTGGTTGACAGAGCAAGACTCTGTATTAAATAATACATATATATCCATTTATATATATATATATACACACATATACATATCCATTTATATATATATCCCATTTTAAAAACCAGGCTGTGTGTGGTGGCACATGCCTGTGATCCCAGCACTTTGGGAGGTCGAAGCAGGAATATCGTTTGAGACCAGGAGTTCAAGACCAGCCTGGACAACATAGCGAGACAGCACCTCTATCAGAAAAATTAGCTGGGTGTGGTGGCATGCATCTGTGGTCCCAGCTGCCTGGGAGGCTGAGGCAGGAGGATCATTTGATCCCCAGATGTTGAGGCTGTAGTGAGCCATGATTATGCCACTGTACTCCAGCCTAGGCAACAGAGGGATACCCTGTCTTAAAAAAATAAAGAAAAAAGAAGAGAAGAGAAAGAAGAGAAGAGAAGAAGAGAAAAGAAAGAAAGAGATGAAAGAAAGAAAATAAAAGAAAAGAGAGAAAGAACGAATGAACAAAAAAAAGAAAAAGAAAGAAAAGAAAGAAAGAAAAAAGAAAAAGAAAGAAAAGAAAGAAAGAAAGAAAGGAAGAAAGAGAAAGAAAGAAAAGAAGAAAGAAAGAAAGAGCTATAGAATGTAACCACATAGCTGAGGCTTCCCTTTGAATGTAACCCACTGGTGTACTTATTTCCTAAGGCTTCTCCTACAACTTACCATGACCTAAGTGGCTTAAAGCAACACAAATGTGTTCTCTTGCAGTTCTGGAGGCCAGATAGAGGAACTCAGTCTTACCAGGTTCAAGTCAAGGTGTCAGCAGGATTGGTTCTTTCCAGAGCCCCTAGGGGAAGAACACGTTCCTTGCCTCTTCCAGCTTCTTGTGGCTGCTCCATCCCTTGGCTTGTGGCTACATCTACTCCAGGCTTTGTCTCTGGGGTCACATTGCCTTCTCTTCTTCCGGAATCAAATCTCCCTCTGCTCTCTCTTATAAGGACACTTGCAATGGCATTAGGGCCCATTCTGATAATGAGGATAATCTTTCCATCTTGAACCCCTTGATTTAATCACATCTGCCAAGTCCCTCCTGCCATATGAGGTGACATTCATAGGCTTCAGGCATAAAGATGTGAACATCTTTGGGGACCTTTATTTAGCCTACCACAGACGGAAATCCCCCTTCATTAACAACAGCCAGCAGTTGCCTTGTTATGAAGTGTTTCTTGCCCAAAAGAATAGAAAAACAATAACTCTTCGGCATTCTATTTTTTTCCATTCTAAATCTATAATACAGACCAGTATGTTACATGGGCGCATCATTTCCTGCTACTGCCATTGTCTCTGCCATCTCAGGAAAGGAACTGAGAAGTGGATTCTAAAGATAGTGACAGTCCCAAGACCTCATTCTCCTTTATGCAGAATGACTGAACACAAACATCCCAGTCCTTTTCCATCATGTTAAAATTGATGATGTGCTCCAAGTCTGGCCAGAAAGCATGTGCTTTTCCAGACACACAAAAACCTAAATTTATACCGCCTTAAGGGACAAAGAGTGGCATTAACGCCGGGAATGGTTGCCCAGTTGAAAAACAGGAGGTTGTAAGGGAACAGTTGTTTAAAAGTCACTCTGATATGACCTGTTCCCCAAACAATTCATTGCTGGGTCACAGTCATTGTTGCTAGGTGGCATAACATTTATTACTATGGTGTCCTGGGCCCCCTGGATTGGTAACAGACACATTTATTCCTCAGAGGATGAGCAAAGGTTGATAATGTCCTCTTACCCTAGGCGAGCTGAACTTCAGCTGCCAAGATACTGGTTGACATTAAGACTTTGCAACACCTATCATTGTCTGTCACCTCCCGAGATAAACTCTCTCGTGACTGGTTTCTCCCGTCACCAGCCACTGATATTTTATTCTATCTCTTTTGTAGA
The DNA here is from genome assembly GCF_029281585.2 of Gorilla gorilla gorilla. Lineage (NCBI taxonomy): Eukaryota > Metazoa > Chordata > Mammalia > Primates > Hominidae > Gorilla > Gorilla gorilla. The sequence goes on from NC_073241.2 coordinate 54,230,353, forward strand.
CTGGCTCTTGGGTCCCTGACACTGTCTGGCTAGATTTGGTCATATGCTCAAAGCTAAATTCACAGACCTCCAGACCTCACAGTGTGATGGGATAGGAAATAATCAGAGAGGCCTGGACGGAGTTAGACTGTCAGAGAAACTGCAAATCAGCAAAAGAATGAAAGCCCCTTGACCCTGAGCACATCTGCCACGTATTTAATTCTACATTCTTGCCAAACCCTGAGAACCCTGGCTGGGGAGACTTGGGAGCGAATGGGGTTATGAAGTCTAGGAGAACGTAGAGGTGAGAAGGCTGGCAGGTTGCCGGCTGCTGCGCTCCCCTCCTGGGTCAGGGACCGGGCGTGGGATCGGTGGTGGCGAAGTGGACACTGTGAGCCATGAAGATAGTCAGGGACACAAATGTAACCAGCTATGTGCGGGTGTCTGGATGACCCGCCACAAGATGTACTGCATCGATTTTATTTGCTCGCTTCTTTGCCAGCTGGCTCCAGACCAGAGGAAGTAAATGAGCTTTTCCCTGTTCCTTGGGGTTTCTGATCTCAGGGCTACGTTAAGGAGATCCCAACATTTGGGAGGAAGTGAGCCCATGAGTTCCTGAATTCCTGAGTGGCTTCTCACTTCCACATCTTATGGTCAAATTAGAAATGGGTGCAGAAAAGTTTTGTTTGGGAAATGGCAGAGGGACCTTCCTGTTAGGGCTGCACCTACTTCTCCAGCCTCCTTCTCACCTCCTGCAACCTCCTGCATTTTAGTTCTGGGAAGACTGAGGATCTGCTATTGGTTTCTTTTCACTGCTCTTCACATTCCTCAGCTTTCTCATCTGGTTCAAATGTCACTGTCTCTTGGAAGCTTTCCTGAATTTCCTAAGCAGACTTAGATTACCCTTCCCAGCTGTCTCTTAGCATACCTCATATTCTTCATTATGTGAGGAGCTAGAATAATTCATTGATCTATGTTTCCTACTAACCAAAAAGTGTTTGAAGATAGAAATCCCATTATATTCCCAGTCTGGCACATGACAATGATTCAATAATTGTTTAGTGAGGAGAGGACATTCCTACATTAGACACTAGTTTTCGATATAGACCTGGGCTGTGGACCTTTGGTCATGGTAACAGACTGTGTGTGATGGATACACCACAGGGGAAAATCTATGAAGCCTCAGGGATTTTTAAAAAAGAAAAATGGCCCCAATTGATTTTTTTTATGTTAGTTGCTTGGGTACATTGTTTTGGGGAGGCAAAGCTAGAGATGCTGGATGAGCACAAGGCAATCGTATATGTACCCAGCACAGGAAACTTGGCCACCTTGGAGATGCCAACAGGAATTCTGCCCAATTCAGGTGCTCCACACTGAATGCACCTATGCAAACTCAATTAAATCTCTCCTTCAGAACAATAAAGAAAAGTCAAATAAAGATCAGAGATAATAAAGTTCTAAAATACTTTGTGGGCATACCTACTTTTCTTATACTCTCATTAGACTGAGGCATATGATGTTTTCTGGTCAATGGACTGCAACTGGAACATGCAACACTTCTGGGCCAAAGCATATAAAAGTAGGCAGAATTCTCCAAGCACTTCCTTCCCTGCTGTGGTGATCATGGAGGACTCATGTTGAGATGGCGGAGCAAGAGGATCAAAGCAGCCTGGATCACTGAGTCACCGCATGGAGAGTAGCGGTGTCTTGGAGAGTTGCCCAAACCCACAGCAGAGTTTGAGTGAAAAATAAATGTTTACTGTTATGAGCCACTGAGTTTTGGGGTGGGAGATAGTCTATCCTGACTAGAGCAGGCAAGTTGTTCTAAAACACTTTCTTGCATGCTTATGAAATAGACCACTACTCAGTGTCAGAAGGATTCAGCTGATTGTTTCTTCAACTTCACGGTGAGTAATTAGCACTCATCTTTACTTGAGAGCCCAAGAAACCTGGAAGGCTGATAGGCTCAGGGTGAATTCAGTGAGCGTGTTGTGGAAAATTCAGAGGAGAAGCACTGACATATGGGGCTACAAACATCTGTGCACCTTCCTTACACAAATTCTTGAATTATAGTCTCACAAATCAGTCATCAGATGACAGGACAGAGATGATGGAGGATAGCAGTGGGCTCATATATTTAATGCTTTGGGATACCTTGCCATAGGCCTTCAAAAGCCCCCACCACTTACACCATTATTTGACCTCTTTTGTGTGTTTATTACTTAATACTTATTAAATGCTTACTAACCGCATATTCTTATTTGGTTCAGGGATGTTTTCTTGGCCAGGCTTCTGAATGCATTCATCCCATATGGATATTGCTTAGCCTCCATGACCCACTATTTATTAATGTAAATATCAGACCTCTGAATAGAGCATGTATTCAATACATATCCTTTGAATGAACAAATCTATTGCACTCTTATCTTACCCCACCGTAGAGCTTGCAAACACAGGATTCACTCAACTGAGCTAAAGAAAGTAATTACCTTTTAAGTAAACAACTACCTGATTGTCTATTTCAAACTCCATGAGAAATATTCTAGAATTTCTTTTCCTCAAAAATATGTAATTATTACATAGAACTAGAAGGGAAATGGCTTGATTTGCGAACAACCTTAAAATACACAATCTTCTCTCTCTCTTTTCCTCTGTAGGCTCCATGAGGCATTTCCTATTAAAAATTTCAGCTCTGCTTCTTATCACCTTTGCCCTCTTCTCCGCTCTGACTTTAAATTCAGGAGACGGTTTCCCTGGGGAATACAGATCCTAGTGCCATGTGATCTGGCCTAAAGGGTAGTGTGACAGAGCGAAACAAAAGAGGATGCTAACCTTGCCTTTCTCCCATTCACGTGTGCACTTCCCCACTGAATGCCAGAGACCGGAAGCGAGTAATGCTCCACCATCTCAGTAAAACCTATTAGTTTATGTGATTCAATCATTGGCAAGACTGACTCTGAAACAGAAGGGTGACAAGGAGTTAGCAAAATTTCTGGTGTTTGAAACAGACTAGTAAGAAATGTAGTGTTTTAATGGCAATTACTGCTTTCATCTTTTCTTACTACAGAATTATTGCTCATCGTGGAAAAAGCAAAAAACATACAGTAAATCAAAAAGACAGAAAAATCATTTTCAATCTAATCCTACAGATACTGCTATTAACATGTTGGTTTGAAACATTCTCTGTCTCTCTTTCTCCCTCGCTCTCTCTCCCCTTTCTTTCTCTCTTTGAATGCCTGTGTACTCAAGTGTAACTATTTATCTATAATTTAATATTATCTCAATAACATTAATTACCTTAAGAAATCAGAATTTCTCTGAATACAATAAATACAATAACATTAGGAAACTGTCTTAATTAATATACTGCTCAAAGTTAGATAGTATGACACTAAAATCACGATTGACAAGAGACAACTAGACCAAAGAGATGGTTAAACTGCTGATACTCAGAGGTGGAGTTGTAAAAATGGAAGAGGGACATTTGGAGCCACTTTAGGGATATCTAACATTCATTTGGACTTTTCTTCTATGTGCAGCCAAAATGTAATTCTTCTCACTATTTTTTCAAATCTCCAATGCCTTCAGTGATCTTTCTGGAAGACATCAAGGAAAGATGCTTTGTCTCACTCCACACTTCTGGGGTGATGTCCTGTGATGTCAACCCAGGATGGCAAAAAGGACAAGATTATCTACTCCCTGACCTACTTCAGTGACTGCATAAGCTCAGGGTCAGAAGCACTGAAGAAAGCAGTAAGTGGCCACCGCTCCATCCTGAGGCCTGGACCTCAGGAAGAGAGTCCCTGAGAGAACTGGAGAGAGAGGGAGAATGTGAAATGGGGTTGGAGTGAATTTAATTTGAATTTCAAAGGGTAAGGTCCTTTGAGTTTCATCTATGTTGCACGTACATAGTTTTAAAAAGTGGTATCATGCTGTTTCTGTTATTTCACACTCTATGGATTTTCACGTAACAAATATTTGAAGGCCATTCATGACAAATATATATATATATATCTCCATAAACATCATGATGTTGGGGGTGGCTGTGACAGAGACTGACCACTCGGCACAAGTAACAGATGCTGCTTCTGGGCGGAAGGAGTGAAAAGACCAGGCATACTTCTCCAGTTTCCTCCTCCCTGTTCTAGCAATCATGGAAGAGGCTTTGTACTGAGATGATGGTGCCAAAAGATGCCAGTGGTCTGTGCTGCTGAGTTATTATGTGGACAGCTGCCTGTAGTGCCATACAGACTTGTGTGGGAAAGAAATACATGTTGTTGGTTAAGCCTCTGAGATGTTGGAGTTGTTACTGCAGCATTAGTAAGCCTACTCTGACTAACATATTGGTCACCAAACCCATTTTCTCCTTTTCCTGGTTACTTAGCTAGATGACATTCCCAATTCCTTATAAAAAACTAGATCAGACTTGGTGACTGAATTTTAGCCAAAAGCTAACCATGTTACTTTGGGGTTGAGATGAGTAAGAAGTATGTGTACCTTCTCTTCCTCTTTTTCTCCTGATGACGATGAAGCCTAGGAGATGAAGGAGCCACAAGTTAAAAAAAATTGTGGATCCTTGAAATACTGCTTATAAGAGAGCTACCCACCATTTGGGAACACTTGTGTTGGACATTATGTGAGTGACAGTAAATTTCTACGATTTTTGAGCCATTACACATTTTTTGTTTCGTTTACAACAGCAGACCACATTAACTTTTAAAGAAATTTGTATTGTGAAGTAGAGTGCTTCCATAACCAAAACCTGAAATCAATGTCATTTGGCCTAGTGATGGAATGGCAGGAAGTAAAGAAACAAGCGGTATCCTTTCTTTGAAATGAAAGCTGAGTGCCTCATTATATGTTGGCAAAACATTTAGCAAAGTTGTTGCCTGCAATAACTTGGAAGGTTGACCATATACATACCAAGACTGTTAACTCAAGAAAACTGTTGGCAAGAGTCAGTGTAAGTATGTGATGGCTACTACTATCTGGTTTTAGCAAGGCTTTATAAGAAAAAGTGATGCTGAGGCCAGAACTGGCTAGTTTTCAAGTGCAGATGAAAGACACTGGAGATAATTCAGTTCTGGACTTAATGAAATAATAAAACTTTTATCATGTGGACATTTTTGGTTTTGTGTTTTTTATAAAATCTATCACTTTAATTAATATTGCTGCAGAGTATTTTATTGTATGACTATCTCAAATTTGTTTAAACAAATCTCTACTGATGACCATTTGGGATGTTTCCAATTGTTTTGCCATTGCTAAAAGCTCTGCTTTGGATATCTTGATACTACAGTTTGTCCACTTTTCCGATTATTTTCTTACAATTTATTATTGTAATTGGAGGTGCAGGGTTAAAGAATATGGACATTTTAAACTTAATGCATTCTGCCCAGTATCCCTGAAGAAAATTTACATCATTTTGAAATCCCACCAACATATCCTCAACATCAGAGGCATTATCACTATATGTATCTTTAAAATAGATGAGCAAAAAACATGATGTTCCATTGTTGTTTTGTTTTCCTTTTGTAATTAGTGAGGTCTAACATAACTTCATATGTTCATAGCCATTGCATTTGGTCATTTGTGAACTGCATGCACTTCTCTCTTGAGATATCTGTCTTACCTATTTAGAAGAACTCAGTTTAGTTTATCTGGGGAAGTCCTACATTACACCTGGTCTCCTGGCATAAGTACAAATAGTACCTCCTTTCACTCTCCAAAATACTTTGGTCTGAACAATAAATTATATGGGTACCCTGGATATAACCCCTTATTTTGCCAATCTGTTGCTGTTTTTACCCAGCTTGTCATTCATCCTTAAGTTTGATTAAATGTTTCTGTTGTAAATTTTGTCCAGTTTTTCTTTATGATTTCCAGCTTCAGTATCAGACTTTGAAAAAAATCCTCATTTCAAGATTTCAGAAATAGGCACCTAGCTTTTCCTGTATTCATTTTATGCTTTTGTTATTGACATGGGAGCACAACGATGCTCTCTCACACTCTTGAGGTCTTCACTCCAATGTCACCTTTCCAGTTAAATTGCATCCCACACCTACCTACTGGGGAAACACTAACTCTATTCATGGCTTTATTTTCCTTCATAGTATTTGTCACCATTCAACCTACTATATATTTCGCTTATTTATTTCACTGTTTCTCTACCACCACTGAAAGGTAAGCTCCATGAGGGTAGGAATTTTCGAGGTTGTTTTTGGTTGTTGTTGTTAATTATTGTATCTCTAGGAGCTGGAACAGGGCTTGGCATATAGTAAGTGTTCAACAAAACACATGTTTAATAAGTGAAATTAAAGCTTCAAGCCACCTGACGCTTATTTTGTTGTAAGTTATAAAGTAAGTACTCAGTTTACTTTAGTCCTTCTTTCCCTTATTGAATTAAAATCTCCTTTAGCCTATACTCCCTCTATCTTCTGGTACTACACATTTTGTTATGTTAGTCAGTCTCTCTATTATATACCATTAACCTATTTCACAGTGTATTGCAAGAAAAATTATTCAATAATCTACTTTTAGTTTTTTCTGTCTCTGTCTTCAAATATTTACTAAAAGATAAAACTTACAGACATCTGTCATGTTTCCATTGATACACTATTGGGGATGATTGGGATCATATTTAAATTATATATTGATTTAAAGAAAATTTACATTTCTATGTTTAGCTCTCTTGCCCAGAACAAAGTACAAAGATCCATTTTCAAGGTCTGTGTGTGTGTGAGTGTGTGTGTGTGAGTGTTTTAGTTATGGTAACACTAATTGCCAAAACAGGTAACTTCTAAAAATGTAGTGGCTTAACATGAAAAGTCCAAGTGAATATTCACAAGGCTGCATGCTAGTCAATGATGCAAGGATCAAAGGTTCTTTCATGTTGTCATCCTGTCCCTCCTCTCCCTTGCTTCAGCATCCTCTGCCAGGAGATGGAGAAAAAACAGCAAAGAGGATAGATATACCTGTTTCTTAACCACTTTGGTCCAGAATAGGCATATATTATTCCTACTTTAGATCCTACCCAATGTTTTAAATAAATTAAAGAAAAAAATCTTAGGAGTAAGAACTGGAAAGGAAAAGATAGGCAGTTATCATTTGTAAGTCACAGGACCTTTACATAGAAAAAGAAGAATCCATGGACTTTACATCTAATGGGTTGCCTGATCTGAGATCAATTTAAAAGAATCAGTAGCATTTTTCTACATCAGTAATACCCAAATACAAAATATAACAGAAAGTTATTTTTCTTAATAGCAAAACAAACAAAGATAAACCCCCACAAAATGATAATGAATACACAAGTTGCAGCAAATACCTAAGACCTCTATAGAGAAAAATTCAAAATTCATAGAAGAACATAATTTTAAAGACCTGAATAAACAGTTATTACATGCTCTTGGATGGAATGACTTAACAGTAGAAAAGTGTCAATTCTTTCCCAAATTTTATATGTATATAAATTTTATGTAGCTATTATATAAATTCAATGCAATCTGAAATAAATTCCAGCTACATTTGTTTAGGAACCTGATAAGAGTATTCTAAAAAGCATATAGAGGCCAGGCATGGTGTAATCCCAGCACTTTGGGAGGCCAAGGTGGGCAGATCACCTGAGGTCAGGAGTTCAAGACCAGCCTGGCCAACATGGCAAAACCTTGTCTCTACTAAAAATACAAAAATTAGCTGGGTGTGGTGGTGCACACCTGTAGTCCCAGCTACTCAGGAGGCTGAGGCATGAGAATCACTTGAACCTGGGAGGTTGCAGTGAGCTGAGATCATGCCACTGCAATCCGGCCTGGGCAACAAAGTGAGACTGTCTCAAAAAAAAAAAAGAAAGAAAGAAAAGAAAAAAACACACACCATACAGAGTAATAAAGTTAAACAAATTTGAAAAAGAACAGAAAAGCAAAGATAAATTGCTTCATTCTCTATAGTAATAGAGTCAATAGAACACAATGAAGAGCTCAGAGACAGACACACAATTTAATGTCTTATAATGGTGTCATCACAAAGATATAGGGAAAATATAGACAATTAGTAGATGCCATTCAGAAAAATGGATGACTACATGAAAAAACTAAAAGTTAACATCTACCTAACACCATAAACAAATATACAGAGGATTAATAACCTAAGTATAAGCAAAACACTGAAAAAAAAAGAAACCAGAAGAACATGTAGGGCAATACCTTTGTAACCTAGGAGTGAGGAAGAATTTCTTAAACAAAATCCTGGAAGTACTAACAACAAAGTGAAAAGTGACATAACTTGACACCAGTGAAATGAAGGCTATCGCTCAACAAAGAAAACTATGGATAAAACTGACAGATACATGAGACATTTGCAATTTCAAAAACAACCAAGGGCCTTGAATCAAGAAAAGAGATCTTGAAAAACCAACAGGAAAAAGACAGGAACACAATAGAGAAAGGGTTAGATTGACTAAGAAATTTCTAGAAAATGAACCTTAAAAGGCGACTAGTAAATGAAGATATGCTCAAATGTAGTATATTTTGATAACTGCAAATTTAAATGGCAGTGATAGATGTTACACACTCACATTGGGACAAATTGGAAGACTGGACAATGCCAGGTGCTGGCAGGTGTATGGTGATAGGGCAAGCTTCCACCACAATAGGGGGTAGTAGAGACTAATGCAGACATTTTGGAGAACATTCTGTTAACATTTGGTCAAAATACGTGTATGTATACCCCATGAACCAGCAATCTCACTGCTGGGATACATCTCAAATAACTTCACACAGTTCTACTTTTCTTTTTCTTGCCTTATTGCTCTGGCTAGGATATCAGTACAATGTAAAATAGATGGGGTAAGAACAGATATTTTTGCTGTGTTCTTAACATTAGGAGGAAAATATTTGATCTTCTCCATTAAATATATTATCTGTAGGTGTTCACTGATGCTCTTGATTAGCCATCATTTCTTCAAATATATTTTCTGTCCTTTTCTCATTTCTTTTCTTCTGGGATCCCAATTACATGTATGTTATGCTACTTGATACTGTCCTACAGGTCACGGAGTCTTTATTCAAGTTTTTCAGTCTTTTCGTCTCTACATTTCATTTTGCATAATTTCCATTGCTGTGTTTTCAAATCCGTTGATATGTTATTATGTAGCATATAATTTGAGGTAAGTTTCATTCCAGTAACACTTTCTTTTCATATGTTGTATTTCTAAATTTCTAGAATTTTTGTTTTTTCCATATGTTCTATTTATTTCTTCATGTTTTCCTTTAAATCCTTGAACATATTTACACTTGTGGTTTTAAACATCATTTTCTGATAATTTCACCAGCTCTGTTATTTCTATACCCATTTCTATGATTGAATTTTTTCTCTTCATTATGGGTCACAGTTTCCTGCTTCATCTCTATCTTATAATTTTTGATTAGATGATTAGATGCCACACCTTATGAGTATTATGTTTCTGAGTATTTGGACTTACTGGTTTTATTTTAAGGAGTATTTGAATTGTGAGAGGGAAACAGCTACATTACTCAGCTTACTCCGTTTGAGATTTGTTTTTAAATTTTATTAGAGCAATTCTAGAATAGCTTTTATGATTTTTCTTCTTTAGCCTTTACTGCATAGTTTGCTTCTTTTTCTCATCACACATGGTTTTATTGTGAAAAAAATTTAATATATAGAAAAGTTGACAGAATGATATGCAACGAACAGCCATATACTCACTGCCTAGATACACTGATTATTAAAATGTTACCATGTTTAATTAATCTATCTGTAATATTCTGTATTTTTTTCTCACCATTAGAATGTATATTTTTTCTCCAATTTTTCTAAATGTTACTTTTATATCTTTATATACTTGCTTAAACCTACCAAACATTGCCATATCTTTTAATCTATTCCCTGAACAAATGAGAAAAAATATGCATTTTTTTCCTGCCACTCACCCCCTTGCTTCCTGGTATGTGTGTGCACGTGTGTATTTAGGTGTATTGCTTTCCTTGAAGGTTTTGTCCATATCTATTGTATTTAAAATATTATTTTTATTATATATGTATTCCATCAAAAATTTAAGATTTAATTTTTGTTTTATAATCACAATGAACATAGTTATTTAAACTTAGATTTGTGTTTAAAATGGGATTTGTGATCTATGGATTCCAAAGTAGGCCATGGATTGATTTCCATAGATTTCTGAATAACACCAAGTAGAATGTACATTTTCAGGTATCTGGAGTGCACTTCCTTCTGAGAAGGTCCATGTCTTCCTCAGAATCTCCTAGGGGTTAAGAACAAATTAATTAAGTAATCCACATGCACAGTCCTTTTATACCATAACTTCCTATTCTTTTTTATTCATCTTTCACAATGCTAGAAAACTTGTGCAAATGACCTTTTCCAGGAATTGTTCGTTGGTAATATACTTCCCAAATTCTTGCTTTTGTGAGTATGCCTTTCTTTTGCCTTTACAAAAATAACAACCCGACGGTTTATGGGATATTTGGCCACAGCTTTCCTTTTAAAATTCTCTTATACTGCTAATGTGAATCCTGGACTAGCCTGATGATTCCCATTGTTGGTTACATATTTTCTCTGGCTGGATGTTTGTGACAATAGATGGCATTTACCAAGTACTTATTATGTGCCAAATAACAGGCTAAGTGCTTTTGCAAACATTTTTGTATTTCATCTTCATTATAATCTTGTAAGTTACATACTACCTGCTTAATATCACAGCAATGCAGCTTGTACCCAGGTAATCTGACTGTAGTCTTAAGCAGTGCTATTCTGACTTAAAGGATTATTTTTCTTTTCGTCCTTAAAGTTCTGTACATTTGCTCAGAGACACTTTGGGTTTGACAAATTCTTTCCATTTGGCTACAGTGAGCCTTCGCCACCTGTATATTCCTCTTTTTGTGTTTGTTTATCATTTCTAACTTCTGCAGGCACACAAACTATGTGCTGAATCTTCATTGTTTGATTTCCATAGCTATTATTTTCACACTGATCTTTTTGTTTCCTTTGTCTCTCTTTCTTCATTCTGAGTGATTATTTTCCCAGGATAGTTCTCTATGGATTCTAGTTTTTAATGTCAGTTCTGGCTTTTGATTCTTCTACTGTAGTTTTAAGTTCCATAATAACATTATTTTTCTCCTTTGCTTTTTTTTAACTCACCTCAGTAGTTTCCTTTTCATTTTGTTATCTTCTCCCGTTTTTTATTTAATAAGTCCATTTATCCTTTCCTCTTCATAGAAGTGTGATAAAGTTATATATATTTTGATTATGTCTTTTTGTATAAAATTTATGTCAAATTATGCCTTTTATCTCTTACCTCTCTCTTATATGTTGAGCTCACTTCCTCCCTTTTCATTGTGTAATTTTTCTAGGTCTCAAGCTTCTGTTTTTATTTGCATTTTCACCTTTGAAAGGGGAACTTGTAGCTCTGAATTTGCCATCAATATAGAGAGAACCAAATCTTCTAAACTCTCATTCCATAGGATTTAATATGGACAGCTAGATGTTGTAGATTAAAATGTCACTTTATTCATTCATTTTCCCAAGGAAGTTAGAGAAGGAGCTATGATCACACACAGCTTGATCCACTGAATTTGATAGACATAAATAGAAACTCTTTTATTGAGGGTCAGCTCTTGGAGGAAGGAGTAACAAAGAGGGGCTTTGGGTTTTGCTTGTTTTCCTAATACAGTTATTTTTCCCTCCAGCTTTACTGTGGTATAATTTGTTTACAAAAAACTGTACATGATTATTGTATACAATTTGGTGAATTTGGACATAGGTGTATACAATCATGTTACTATTACCACAATCCAGGTAATAAACATATCCATCACCTATAAAAGTTTCTTTGTGTCCCTCTGTTGTTATTGTTTTGTTTTGTTTTAATGATAAGGATGCTTAACATGAGCTCTATCCTCTTAACAAATTTTTAAGTGCATAATACTTTCTTGCTAACTACAGGTACTGTGTTGCACAGTAAATCTCTAGAATTTAGGCAACTTCTATAACTTTTCTTCCATGGAGCTACAACTTACCATATCTTCCTTCCCCCATTCTCTGATAACCACCATTCTATTGCCTACTTCTATATACAATTTGATTTTGGATGCCTCTTATAAGAGGAATTATGCAGTATTGGTCCTTCTGTGACTGTCTTATTTCACTTAGCCTAATGTCTCCCAGGTCCATCCATGTTGTTGCAAATGGTAAGATTTCCTTCCTAAGTCTGAATAATATTCTGTTATATGTATCGACTACATTTTATTCATCCATTCACCTTTTATTGGACATTTGGGTTGTTTCCATATCTTGGCTCTTGTGAATAATGCTGCAGTGAACACAGGAGTGCAGATATTTTTCGAGATCCTGATTTCAAATCTTTTGGATATGTACCCAGAAGTAGGATTGCTGGGAACTTTGGCTATTCTGATACCCAAGAGCACTTAGGCATTGCATTTGGTCAGTTAGATATTTTCTCAACACAATCATTATTGTCTGATGCTGCCAATCCAGGGTTGAATGTTGTTTTCTAGGAGATTGCCTCGCACTTTTCATCCTTGTTAACCTTGCCTCCAGACCATGCTCTCAAGCTTGAGAAAACAACAAGGAGCCTGAGAACTCCAAGGAATTCCACCAGCTCGGTGCCCACTGTTGAGCCAGAGGGAGGGAATGAGCTTCTGGGAATGTGGTTCCATTTCTTCAGAGGCCCACTCCAATCCCCATTTCCATCTCCCCAAATTGGAAAACGTTATCAGGAATTGACAGAATTGTCTCTGCTCACTTCCCTTAATTCTCCACCATTCTCACAAGTATAGAAATTGTACATTCGCTCCTGGAATCTTCTTTTAATTTGATATAGAATCTTCTTTTAAATTGTAGTATATCTGGTGGGTGTCCCTCAAATCTTAGCAAATATTTATTTTCTAGAGGTAAATGGGTATGATTGATAGGTATTAGTCAGAAAGACTGGAAATGAATTATAACAGTGTGATAAGAGAAGATAGGTAAAACAAATACTTTAAGACAGAGAGTATACTTATTAAATAATGCAGAGACAACAGGTAGAATAGGAACTGAGAGGAGTCCATAAAATTTATACAACAGAGAGGCCACTGATGAAACTTGGATGGAGAAGTTTTCTGTGGAATGTCCACAGTAGTGAAGAAACTGCAGAATGTTATTAAATACATTTTAAAACACTGTGAAATAGATGTGAAGAGTATATGGCAAGGGAAATGGCCAATGATCTCTCTGGTCCCCAGTTCCCTTCCCCATAAAATATGAAGCTGGACTTGATAATCTCCAAGATGCCTTTTGCAATAGGAGCTGCTGAGTGGAAGTAAGGCTCATTCTCTTTGATGCAAATTACCCAGGAACTTCCCCATCAAATCTGGAGAAAGAAGACCACCTCTGAAGCTTTTGCTGAAACAGACTGAAACTGACTCTAATAGAGCCTTTAGTCTGATTTCCAGTGTGCAGGAAATATAGGGGAGGGAGGAACAAGTTTAGGGTACCAACAAGGACTAATAGTCACGTGGGTCTCTCTGCTCCTCTGTCTGGGGCCTTTTTGTGGAACCAAGTGAGCTCACTCAGCCCATGAGCAAGGCAGCCCAGAAGTGAAGAGTGAGGGGTGAGAGTCTGTAGACAGAGATTTTGCATTCCCCAGCTTTGGTGGGACAGCTCTGAGGTGCGTGGTACCCAGGTCCTCAGACCATCACCAGCAGAATTAAGCCCCAGTTGCCTACAGTGATACACTGCTCATTAATGCATCTTTTCTTGGTCTTTCACCCTCTCCTGCCTCACTTTTCCTACTACCTCATTTTTTTCTTCCTAGCACTACTGTACAAATAAAATGCCTACCCTCAAGTCCTTATCATAGGGTCTGCTTTGGGGGAACCCCAAATAAAGACAAGGGGACTATTAGAAAATTAAAAATATGTAGGAGACAAAACGCTCAAAAACATCATGTGGACATTGATCAGATCTGGGCTTGAACAAACCAACTGTAAAATAATGTATTTGAGATAATCCAGGAAATCTGAATGTAGACTTAGCATTAGATGATATTAAGAAACTACTGCTAATTTGGTTAGTTGTGATAATTATATGATGTTTGTAAGATAAGGTCTTTATTTGGAGATGCATAAGGGTAAAATTATAGATCAGTGGAATTTTTCAGTACTTAAAGAAAGAAAGAAAAGGAAAGGAAAAATAGAATAAATATAACAACTGTGGCAAAATGTTAACTGTTGAATCTGGGTGATAAGTATTTGGGAGTTCATTATACTATAATATTAAACTTCTTATTTTGTGTATTTTCAAAATCTTTCATAATAAAAAGGTTTGTTCTTCTTTCGAAGAGAAAAATTCAAATTCCAAGAAAATACTAACTTTGACAGTAGACAAAATTCCTCAAGAGCATTTACTTTCAGAGACTTAAGTACAGAAAAGACTTTCATACACCACTTTCAGATAAGACAAAAAAAAATACCCTCCTACTTGCTGCAAAATGACATCCACTGATTACTCATCTTCTGTATTCCCTGCTTGCAGCCTTGCCACATGCCACATTTCTCTCTCTGAAGTATCAAAAAGCAAACAAACTCTCCTGAAATCAGCATATTCCATTGCAAGAGGCCAGCCACTAAGCCGTCACATGAGTAGCACTCCGAGTACCAGAGTGGGTTTTGAAATATTCTGGCCAAGAATAGTTCCAAGGGCAGAGCCCAGACACGCCATGCAGCTCATGTAAAAAAAAAAAAAAAAAAAAAAAAATTCCATACATTTTCCATGCACTGATTCAAGATACCCATAGAAATAGACCAAGGCATTGCTTAATCAATTCTCAAGACAGGAAGGAACCTCCTAAAAAAAAAATAGCTCTTGGTCTCCTGCAAGGTAAAATGTGTGCCTCAGATCTGCAAATGAAAGAGTATCACAAACATATGGTTAATGACTCATCCGAAATGGAAAAACAGAGTTTGTTATATTTTATGGAGATTTTACATGTTGAAGGTACATCTGTTGCTATTTATGCTGACATGTATGTAGAGATTGGCAAAGCAAGTTCTCTGTAGGGATGAGCGAAATCCAAACCAAACCACAGAACTTTCTAACTTTGAGGCTGGCTCCTGGGATGGAAAACGGCTTCCTGATCCCTTGAAACAATGCCCAGTTGAGCAGGGTGACTTCGAGAGGCCCACATCACAGGACTGCGCAGTTGGATAAAGCAACAAAAAGTCCTGCTTTGCACAGGGCCTTTAGAGAGAACAGAACAAAGACAGGAAGCCAGAGAGGTGTTGGAGAGCTCGGGGAACAGTGTTCTGATTACTGAACACCTTCTTTGGGTGACTGTTCCAGGAAAAATAGACCACATCTATTCTGACATAAACATCCCACCCAGAATCAGACAAAAGCCCCTCCCTTTAGCTCTGTTAATAACACTCTCTAAGAAAGTGTTCATCTGCTCTGGCCAACTTTTTTTGTTTTTTTTTTTCAAGTTGGATAGCGCTGATAAGTTTGAAGACTTTTCCTTGGTTATGTACATTTCCATATCTCCCATTTTATAGTTCATTGGTCTTTATTTTTGTTCAGCTGCATGATTATTTAACCTGTGAATCATGTGTTTTACTGATGTGGTCTAGCCTCTGCCTTCTTTCTCTTCCTCCCCTTCATTGCTTGCCATCTAATAGAGGAGAAACAACAGGCAAATAAACAACTATACAATAAAGTTGAAGGAGAGAAGAAGTGCCAAAGAAGAAGGAAAGAAGATAAGAAGATAAATTGTGTCCCCACAAAATTAGTAAGTTGAAATCCTAACCCCTCGTACCTCAAAATGTGGCTATATTTGGAGACAGGGCCTTTAAAGGGATAATTAAGTCCAAATGGGGTTATTAGGGTGGGCCCTAATCCTACAGGACTGGTGTCCTTATAATCAAAAGAATTTGGAAACAGGCACAGAGAGAAGACCCTAGGAAGACACAGGGAGAAGGCAGCCATCTATAAGCCAAGGAGAGAAGCCTCAGAAGAAACCAACCCTATCAAAAACTTATCTCAGACTTCCAGCCTCCAGAACTGTGAGAAAATTAATTTCTGTTATTTAAGCCACTCAGTGTATGGTACTTTGTTATGGCAGCCCAGCCAGAGGACTTCAGACAGCCACCAGATAGAGTGCTATGAGAATCCAGAAGTGGAAGAGAAGACTAGTTTTCTAGGATCAAAAACCATCATCTGGAAGAGGTAGAATATGAATGATGGCTTCAGAGACAGGTAGAATTTGCTCATGCAGTAACCGCAAGGCTGAAAAACTGCAGCCTCGACCTTCCAGGCTCTAGTGATTTTCCCATCTCAGACTTCCAAGTAGCCGGGACCACAGGTGCACACCACCACCCCAGCTAACTATTTGTGTATTTCTTGTAGAGACAGGGTCACTCTATGTTGCCCAGGCTGGTCTCGAACTCCTGGGATCAAGCAATCCTCTGCCTTGGCCTCCCAAAGTGCTGGGATTCTAAGTGTGAGCCACTGAGCTCAACCCAGAAACTCAGTTTCTTATGTGGACCTTCCCAAGGTTGCATACCCAGGCCCAGTGAGTTCTCCATCATCCATGGAGATGTTTTGTACACTCTTGTGGCCAGGGTGTCTCCACGGTGGTACTCACTGTGCTCGCTCATCTGATCCTTTAAATAGTCAACTCTACTTTTGGTTCAGATGAACCTACTCAGAAATTACAGAGCTTGTTAACCCTCTGTTCACCTGAATATTACCACCATTTAACATTGGCCAAGGACCAACTGCAGGCCAAGCACAAATACTCACCTACCTCATTTTAGGCATCTCAAAAGAAACTAAGTATGAAAAGCAGAAACTTAATAGACTATAATATAGTATATGTGAGACCACTTCAGTTAACACACACACTATATTTAATCATCCTTGGTACCATGGCTGCTGTCGAGTGTTACATTACCCATGTACTAAATTAAACTCAAGTTACTTTTAATGTTGTCTAAAGTATTCTCATCTAAATCCACTCGTTCAAGGCCTGCATTATGAGACTCCAAGAATGTATTACTGACACTCATGGAAAATGTATTTAACATTCTTATAAATATTATAACTCTTTTTTTTGGCAGAGGGCAAAATTGTTCCTTTTGCCTTTATTCAAGTAAGATTTGGCTTCTCAGCGAATCTGTGTTCTCAGCGAACTGAGAAGGTTCGACAGTGTCAGAAGGTAGGTTTTTTGTCTCCAGCCTCTCCTCTTGTTTTTAACCCTCAACTTCAGAAAAATTACAGATGTTATTCAGTCAAGATCCTATAAAAATAACCCAGGTGTGGCAAATGCTGTTTCTGAACTTACAGGAGATACAAGAAGAGACTCTCTGGGGTATTAATGAAAAGATTGGGTCCAAGCGGCACCAGATAAGAAGCAATAGGAATGTACATGTTTTTACTATAATGATTACCAAGGGGTAAGCCATCCCCTTTTAAGGCCCTCAAAGCTGTTTTAGGTTTTGATAGAGTCCACCCAGATAATTTAAAATAATCTCCTATTCCAATGTTCTTTGCTTAATCATATCTGCAAAGTTCATTTTGCCATGGAGGGTAACATAGTCCCAGGTTCTAGAGTTTAGGATGTATTCATGTTTGTGTGTGGGCTGATTATGTGTTAGGTCCAGCTCCTTCTCAAGAACGTTCAGTTTTCAGAACTCCTATGTGCCCAGGTTGTTGATGAAGAGGGGCATAGGACAATTATTCCAACAATTCAGACAATAACATTTTTGTCTGAAAGAATCTAATAGTAGAAAGAGGAAAGATTCCATTTTGCAGAAGTCAAAAGATTTTATTTCTAAATGTGTGTATGTGGGTGTGTGTGCGCATGTGTGTGTGTGTGTGTGTTAGAAAAAGGGTCAAGGAGTATCATCCAGGAATAAAAAGATTTAGAGTCAGACCTGCATTTGTTTGGGTTTGTCCCTGTATAGTAGGCAGAATAATCCCCCTCCCGGCCTCCACTGCCAAACACATGCATACACACGTACACACACACAGGAGCACATCCTAATTTCTAGAGCCTGCAAATATGCTAACCTAAATAGCAAAAGGAACTTTGCAGAAGTGATTAGGTTAAGAATACTGAGCAAGGACATGAATAGACAATTCTCACAAGAAGATATACAAATGGCCAACATATGAATAAATGCTCAGCATCAGTAACGATCAGGGAAACGCAAATCAAAACCACAATGCACTACCACCTTACTCCTGCAGGAATGGCCATAGTCAAAAAATTAAAAAATAATAGATGTTGGTGTGGATGCAGTGAAAAGGGAACACTTTTACACGGCTGGTGGGAATGCAAACTAGTACAACCACTATGGAAAACAGTGTGGAGATTCCTTAAAGCACTAAAAGTACAACTACCATTTGATCCAGCAGTCCCACTACTGGGTATCTATCCAGAGGAAAAGAAGTCATTATACAACAAAGATACTTGCACACACGTGTTTATAGCAACACAATTTGCAATTGCAAAAATATGGAAATGGCCCCCAAAACCATCAATCAATGAGTGGATAAAGAAATTGTTGCCTGGGCATGGTGGCTCACACCTGTAATCCTAGCACTTTGGGAGGCCAAGGCGTGTGGATGACTTAAGGTCAGGAGTTCAAAATCAGCCTGGCCAACATGGTGAAACACTGTCTCTACTAAAAATACAAAAAAAATTAGCCAGGCGTGGTGGCAGGCATCTGTAATCCCAACTACTCGGGAGGCTGAGGCAGGATAATTGCTTGAACCTGGGAGGTGGAGGTTGCAGTGAGCTGAGATCACACCACTGTACTCCAGCCTGGGTGACAAGAGGGAAATGCCATCTTAAAAAAAAATTGTGATAGATAGATAGATAGATAGATAGATAGATAGATAGATAGATATGATGGAATACTACTCAGCCATAAAAAAGAATGAAATAATGGCATTTGCAGCAACCTGGATGGAGTTGGAGACTATTATTCTAAGTGAAGTAACTCAGGAATGGAAAACCAAACATCATATGTTCTCACTCATAAGTGGGAGCTAAGCTACAAGGAAGCAAAGGCATAAGAATGACACAATAGACTTTGGGGACTCAGAGGGAAAGGGTGGGAGGGAGGTGAGGGATAAGAGACTACAAATTGGGTTCAGTGTATACTGCTCGGGTGATGGGTGCACCAAAATCTCACAAATCAACACTAATGAACTTACTCTTGTAACCAAACACCACCTGTTCCCAAAAAAAACTATGGAAATAAGAAAAAAAATTAAAAATTG
Source organism: Gorilla gorilla gorilla (assembly GCF_029281585.2). Classification (NCBI taxonomy): domain Eukaryota; kingdom Metazoa; phylum Chordata; class Mammalia; order Primates; family Hominidae; genus Gorilla; species Gorilla gorilla. The sequence continues at coordinate 54,249,652 of NC_073241.2, forward strand.
TAATAAGAAAAAAAGAATACTGAGCTAGGAGATTGTCTTGAATTATTTGGGTGTGTCCTGTCAAATCACCTGGGTCCTTATGAGGGAAAGAGGAGGTGCAGGAGAGTCAGAGTAAAAGATGGAGATGGAGCAACGGAAGCAGAGGTCGGAGAGAGATGAGAGAGCTGAAGATGCTATGCTGCCAGCTTTGAAGATAGAGGAAGGGGCCATGAGCCAAGGAATGCAGGCAGCCTCTAAAAGCTGGAAGAGGAAAGGGAATAAATTCTCCCCTAGAGCCTTCAGAAGGAATCAGCCCTGCCAACCCATTTTAGACTTCTGACCTTCCTGGACTTTGAGAAAATGTATTTGTGCTATTTTTAAACCACAAGGTTTATAGTGCTCTGTTACAGTGCCAATACGAAATGAATATACCCTACTTTAGCACTTAGGAAGCGCCAGCTTACTCTTGAGCAAGTTGCTTAACCAGGTTGAGCCTCACTTTGTGCATCTATAAAGGGAAGTAGCAGTCACACTTATTTTACAGGGCTGTCCTGTAAGGACTGGGTGAGGCCATGCCTGTTAGGATTAATTGCCATCTCGGCCTCCACTGCTGTGACTGTAGGTCACATCCTTAACATCTCTGTATCTCCTCTTCCTCCTCTATGGAATGTGACTAAACCACCTCCCCAGGATGGTTGTGAGGATCAGATGAAGGAATAATGTAAATCGAGTATTTAAGGTGTGATTCAATTAAGTAAGAGTAATTCTTTCAGCTTTTGCTTGGCTAATGCCCAGGGAGGCTTCACTTCCCTCTGGTTTGCAAGACAAGCCTTGCGCCTCTTCCCATCCCCACTAGGCCAGCATTTACCACCTTCTACTGCAGGGCTGAGTTTAGGTCTTCCTCTCTCACTGTCCATGAGTCCCTGGAGCATAGCCCTGTCTGATTCATGTTTGCATCTCCAGATCCTTGCTGTGGGTATCTGCTAGAGTTACAGAAGCCATGCAACCTTCTCTTTCTTTGCCACACTCAATCCCCGGTCCCCTTTTTTGCTACTGCTCTATGACTGAAACTATTTTGCTGTAAACCAGTAGTTTTCAACCCTGGTACACATTAAGATCACCTGGGGAGCTTTTAAAAAAATTACTGGTGTCCAAGCTCCACCCTGGACCAATTAAATGAGCTCTCTGGGGTGGGGCCTGGACATCAGTAATTTTTTAAAAGCTCCCCAGGTGATTTCAATGTACCGGCAGGGCTGAGAAGCAATTCGACGCTCAGCCAGTCACATCTGAACTGCTAATTCTGAACTCAGAGTTCAAATCAGAAGGGAGAGGTCATTTATCTATTCTTCTCACCAAGTCTCAAACTGTCCTCGTTCTTAAAGACACAGATTCCAACTCTCTTTGAGACAGAATGTCAGAAAGGTGAATGTCAGAAACTATACAAATGATACAAGTGAATGCTCTGCAATCAGGCCAAAGGAAGAATGGCCCTTGTTTTTTCTAGTTGCTTAAAATGATGGTCTACAACTGTTAAGTCCAGTTTGCAGACCAGAGAACTAGAAGCATACACTCGAGGAAATGATTCCAGACAGAGGGGAGAATGCTACTAAATCTATACTTTTGTCTTATCTAAAGAAATATTTCTGCTTCAGCATATGAAAACGGGGAATTGTGCTGGCCACCATGTAAGTGAATTGACAGTCTTCTGTGAGCCAACCCTAACTGCAGCGCCACTGCAAGTCCCAGGACTACATTGTGGGGCACTGAGAAGTCCCAGAAGCCTCCCTGGACTTAGCCAAGCAAATTAACACAGAGCAGGTTGACACAGAACATTCAGGAGGTGTCCTGGGCCTAGCACAAGGTTCTCACTTTCCACTCCCAGGCTGAACTGAAACACATCAAATCACCCCAGGCTTTTCTTAATATACAACTTCATTTCAAAGCCCCTTTTGATAGTGCTGGTGACTGTGACACATTGACACAACTATCAGAATGAAAGGTGGTTGACAATATCAGGAATGAAACTCTTCTATCCCTTCCAAGAAATGTGTGCACAACTACATTTATAGAAAAAAAAAAGTTGCTACATGGGAGCTGAATGGGCCAATAACAATTTCCACTTTTATTTCCAGGTCTACTAAAATTGGATTAGTGTTCTAGGACAGAGTATATGACTTAAAGCTCAAAAGCTAACTATGGCTTATGAAATAAACTTCATTTCATAGATCAGCATTCACTACATTTAAAGTGGACTTTTTGGTGGGAGTTTTAAAAATCCATTAAAGCAATGTGTTTTATATGCCACTGTACATTACTATAAAAGAAGTTTAAAATCCAACTTTAATAACCTCAAGAAAATGCTCAGCCTTTACTACCAAGTCATTGAGTAATAGCCCCAAGATTGTCATCTCTCCTGATAGATGGCTCTTCTCTAGCTGGCAGAGGAATATTTATGATCCCCATTAAATATATATGAGTAAATGATACAATGGCTTGAATGCCAATTAATACACATGAAAATAACCAATAATAAATATTCTTTTTGTAAATGATTATAATTTGACAGTACTGAAATAATTTCATCCAGTTCTTCAAATCATGCTAATACTCCTTCCCCTCTTTCCTTCTTTTATTTCTCCACGTTGCTTGGTACACAGCACACACACTCACAAACTCACACACAATGGCAATTACTATCATCTAAAATTATATGCAGTCAGCTATAAATATATATATGTAAAAAAAGACTTACATGTGTTCTCTCTAATTATGACAGTCCCTAGTTTTCTTTATGTATTAAGTTAAATATTTAAGAAGCAGCTTATTTTTCCTATTGTATTCCATTTCTGTAATAAAACTTTTTCCCAAAAGGCACAAAATTTAGGAAAAAAAACATTCTGTGCTTGGAGATTATAAATCACGACCTATTTAAGTGTAGTTCAAATGCCAAGAAACATTTGAAATGTTTTTGATAGGTTTCATTTTTTAAAAATATGCTTAATTGAGCTTTTATTCTCTGATCAATCTGTACCTTTGTACCTTTCTCTTTACATTTTAAGGTATACTTTATACATAAAATGCATGTACAGTGTGTCATTTGGCGAGTTTTGATGAATGTACACAGCTGCATAACAAACACCCCCATTAAAATACAAAACATTCCCATCATCTTACTAAGCTTCTTCATATCCCTTTGTAGTCTGTCTCCCCACTACTTACTTCCAGATGTGACCCCTATTATGATTTCCTTCACTATAACTTATTCTTGCCTATTCTACAACTTCACACAGCGGAATCAGATAGTACCTGCTCTTTTAAGCTGGCTTCTTCTGCTGTATGTATTACTGCTGTATGTGTTACTATGTTGTAATGGCTTGAGATTCGTCTATGTTGTATGTAATTAGTAGTTCCTTTTTATTGCTGAGTGTTAGCATCCCATTAATCTGTTAATGAACATTTGGGTTGTTTCAGTTTGGGGTCATTTTAAATAAAGCTGCTATGAAAATTCTTGTACAAATCTCTCAGACACATGTAAATATCTAAGTTACATATCTAATGTTACACACTTTATATGGAGAAATCAAGTAAAGATGTTTATGTCTCTTTTCTGCAACCCCCAGTGCATACCAGGATCTAAAGGGTCTAAAGCAGATAAACACATAGGTATGTGGTGGGGTGCTGGCCAATACAGTGTCCTAGCTCTTTTAGGACTATGTGAGCCCCTTATTTAGCACTTTTTATATACACAGAATTGGTTTTGTTTTCCTCCTGCCTAGTATAGCATCTGGCACATAGGTGAAAAACAACTCATGAATTCTTACTGAATTTTAAAATACATGCATAATTGACTGAATAGGTAGATATAAGAATGAATAAGTGAATGCTTTTTGAAGTTACATATAAGTGAGTACAACTTTGAAGAGGATCGTGGCTACCATGATAAAATCTAGAATGAAGCTTTTTTTTCTGTCACCCAGGTAAGTGTGGTCCTACTTTCTAAAATTCAGAAAAGAATGAATAGCTTTGAACATATCAAAGCAATATAAATCCAAGAATTATACCGGGGTGAGTTGGTTAAATGTCTTCTGATGCTGTTTTAAAATACAAAAACTGACTTAGCAAAATCCCTGGGTACCAAGTCTCTTGGCCTAACTCCTAAGGGTGGTAGATGACTAGACAACATTACCTTCTCTAGGGGTGGTATAAAAAATAAGAAGTCTTCTTGGAAATACTTACCTTCTAGGAACACACCATGTTAGGAGGGAATGCTTCTTTCCCATTCCAGAGGTTTCCTTCCATTTGGAGAGAACACAACACTCCTGGCCTCGTTCCATATTGTCCTTCACTCTTCCCCTGGGAGGAGGAGGAATCAGTTACCTGGGAATGAGCTGGAGAGAAGAAACTGAGCATATTTCCCAGCCGTTTTCTCTCTTCCTGCTCTTGAGAATTAGCAGTCCATAGGAAGCAAACATTTTGCCCTGCTTCTCCACACCCCAAGTTCTCTGGGGCAGGCTCCCCTGCGTGGGGGCAGGTGGTGATCCAGCTAATGTGACCCACCCATAAAGTCTGTCTCATTCTGAGGCTCTATAGTATGAAACCGACTTGCCTGCAGATATAAGCCACATTCTCCAGTATCAGGATAAGAAGGTGATACTGTGGTCTCTTGTCTGTCATACTTCTTATTTTATTTCTCGCACTGTTTAGTAAATCCAGCGGGGAATAAAGTGTTATTTGTTTGCCTCTTCATATTCCCTTGAATCTTGAACTCATGGCTTGCCTCCATCCCTAAATGGCCTCAAAAAGCCATCTGATACATTTTCTTGCTCTTGAAAGAGTCATATTGAATTACTTCAAAAGTATCAAGTAGCCTAAATATATAAAGTAGTAGTTGCATTACATGGCAGAAGAGCTGAAAATTAAATGATTTTAAAGATTTATGGTCCAGATTAAATATTGCCCCTATTGTCATCCCACATATGGAACAGAGGACCTGAGTATAATCTCTTTTACAGATAAAAAGTCAAAGACACAGAGAAGATCATCCAATGAGTCTCAGGCAGAGAGGAGTTGGACCATCCTACTTTTTTTTTTCCTGTTACTTCATTTATACTATTTCACATTTTCGGCCAACAAATCAAGGTACAAACAGGATTTATTTCACATTAATATATTAACTGGATTTTTTTGTCAAATAAATAGGGAAGTCTCTTTAAATAACCATCTCCTCACTTCATGGCCAGTGCAGGAATGAACTAGAGCAAATGTCAGTGTATCCGGGGGCATGAGGCTTATAGGAAAGAGGCAGGCTGAGGGGCTCCAGCCAGCATGCAGGGTCAGGGGCCCTCATTCCTGGCCCACCCAGGTGGCACAACGGCACAGATATGCATTCTCTAGTTCCAGTAGAGAAGCCCCTTCTAGAGGGAAGAGAGAGGAAACGGAAAGCAAATTCCAGAAGCACTAGCAGAAAGCAGGGAGGCTTCCTCCCCAGCCTCAGTGGGCTTGTCCTGATGCCACTCAAGTCCTAGAAGCTCATTTTACAGCCTCAAAAGTCACATGGAGTTGGCAACACCATGACCCAGGACACGGAAGGGGAGGGTGACAGTGGCTGGGGCCAGAACCTGGCTGAGTGGAATCTGGGCTGACCGTCCGCACATGGTGGCCTTTCCAGGCCAGGCACAGACCAGAGGAGGGAATGTGAACCAGGCCTGGTGGGGGTCTCTGGGAAGACACCTGGCTGGTCTGAGGCGGCTCATGAGGCTGAGTGTAGAGTGGCTGCCAGACCAAGAGAGCTGGACTGCAGTGGATGCGGTGGCCAGAGAGTCCCTGTGTAGGGAGAAGCTACGAGAGTGAAATGGGACCGGGAGGGTGGGGGGCGGGGGTAACGCCCTGTGCTCCCGAGAGCCCCAGAGATGTGAGGGAGGCATGCGGCTGGGAAGCGGAGCAGGGCCTCTCCCGAGGCCAGGCCCAACTGTCTCCCAGCGCTCGTTCCTGGTAACTGTTTATGATCAGACCTGGAGGAAGAACGAGGCCCTCTCTCACCTCCCCCAGCCCCGGCCGCAGCCCTAAGGGAAGGGCTAGGAAACAAGGACTGGGAGGTAGGCAGGAGGCTGGAGGTAGGAGGCGTCTACTGGGTCTTCTTATCTTCCCTCGGGTAAGATGGTGGAGGCTGCTTCATGGGCATGGAGACGTGGTGTGGCTTGCCTGGGTTATAATAGGTGCTGGCAGCTGCTTTTGTGGCCCTGGCTTCGGCTGCAGGAGTGCAGGGAACATCTGGGCTGACCGGAGGTTCCATGGGCCCAGGATAGGGCGGTGGCGGGGGCTTCACATACCCCATGGCCCTGTCCATCTTGGGAGGTCCTGGATAGAACTCAGGGGAAGGTGGTGGAGAAAGGCAGCCAGGAGGGGCAGGGATACATTCCACTAGTGACTGGCGGGGGAAAGACACAAGTCCTGCCAGGCATGTGAGAGTGGCCGTAGGCTCCACTGAGGGCTTCACCCCTGGACGCTTGAGATGTCACCTGGAGCACCTGCTGTCCAGATTCAGTGGCGCCCCCTGCCGTGAAGGCGGACTTGCCGGAAGCAGAGCCTTCCCAGCCACCGCCTGCTTCGGCGTTCACTGTTCCCTTGATGCAGTTTGTGTCAAACACAGGCTGCTTGATCTCACAGGCCTTCAAGAGATAAAATGACATTACGAAGGACTGCATGGCATCCTTTGCCCTGGACAGAAAGATGAAAGGGGTAAGGTAGATGGTGCCTTTCTTGGTCCCTTTGGAGGCCTCTGGCACGTTCTTCATGTCACTGAACGTAAGTTTCACATGATCATAGGACATTGGGATGCTGTCAGTGTTGTTGGCGATCACTCTGCTGCCCTCTGAGTGACTCTCGTTGAGCACCATAGTCTTTCCAAAAGCAGCCCCGAGATGCCCCATCCTGCAGTTGACCAGCCCACGGTGGTAGCTACATCTTCACAAATGTGACTTTTAGGTAGAGAAGCAATTCAGGGGAATCCACACCCTCCCAAAGAAATCTTGAAGTTAGCCTAGGTCTTCCATATTTAGAAGGTCAGTGGAGGCAGGCCAAGGACTAAGCTTACAAACAAATTTTTGTGTTCCTTTAATGGGCCAGTGAAATGGCTCAGCCATTTAGGGGACCCTCACAGAGAGACTTCAGCTAGTAATTATGTTGCTTAAGGGAGGGGGTGGGGAGGACTGTTCTCCTCTCTTTCCATGCGGTCATTTGCACGTGGATGTTTCTGCTTTTCATATCTGTGGCAGTGCCACGTGCAGCGCTCTCCTCGGAGTGTCAGCTCTGGAAAGATGCTATTGCTCCGAGGACTGGTCTTTGAATTTCTGAGGGTGAAGGATTGGCTTTGGTCAGCAGTCATCTTCTTGTCACAGTTGGGCACATCCTCAGGCTATAAAATCTCTCTAATGCTAGGTCCCCACTAGTCTCTTTAATGAGATCCTGGACAGACCTGTAGAGAGGCCCCACGATCCTTCTCCAGAGACCAAGGGGAGCTTGGAGGAGAGGGACAGTCCCAAATGCTGCCACCCTACCATTTCTGGTCTCAGTCTTTTTGTACCAAATCTCTTATACTGCCAGTACTCTTAATTGTCTTTGCCAGAAGGAGGACGCAGCGGCTCATGCCTGTACTCACAACAATTTGGGAGGCTAAGGCAGGAGGATCACTTAAGCCCAGGAGTTTGACACCAGCCTAGACAAAATAGTGAGACCCTATCTCTACATTTTTGTAATTAGCCAAATGTGGTGGTACACATGTGTGGTCTCAGCTACTCAGAAGGCTGAGGTGGGAGGATCACTTGAGCCTGGGAGGTAGAGGCTGCAGTAAGCTATAATTATGCCACTGCAGTGCAGTATGAGTGACACAGTGAAACTCTGTATCCCAAAAAAGAAGAGACAATTTTTAAAATATTCTTTTAGAGATGGGGGTCTGTGTGGCCAAGGCTGGTCTTGAACTCCTGGCTTCAAGCAATCCTCCCGTCTCAGCCTCTCTAGTAGCTAGGATTACAGACAGGCACCACTGCACCCAGTTTATGAGGAAATTTAAAAATTCCTTTTTTAAAAATGAACTTGATCTCAATATTCCCAGCCAAACATTCCCATCATTTTCTTGGATAGTCTAAATCAGTGGTTCCCCAGCCTTTTTGGCAGAAGGAACTGGTTTTGTGGAAGACAGTTTTTCCACAGACCAAGGTTGAGGGTGGTGTCAGGATGAAACTGTTCCACTTCAGATGATCAGGCAGTACATTCTCATGAGGAGCGGGGCAACCTGGATCCCTTGTATGTGCAGTTCACAACAGGGTTCGTGCTCCTGTGATAATCTAATGCTGCTGCCGATCTGACAGGAGGCGGAGCTCAGGCAATAACGCCCACTTGCCCACTGCTCTCCTCATGCTGTGCAGCCCGGTTCCTAATAGGCCATGGACTGGTACTGGTCCATGGCCCGGGGTTTGGGGACCATTGCTCTACATAATGCAAATTTCAAGCAAAGAGTGAAAAAAAAAAAAAACTTCGACATCAAAAACTTGATAACAACTAGCCATGTTGTGTTTGAGCTGTGACTGAGGTAAAGTAGTGATTTTTTTTTAACCTCCCTCTTTTTCCTTCATACTCCATCACAGAGCTCCTGGCCCAGCTCAGACTAACATACTTGGTCATCTCTGATCCCTTCTCGTTTCCAACTAACAAGCTCTGCTGTGTGACTGCAATTCTCTGCCTGTGCATGAATGTATGCCTTTGGATTCGCTCTGGAAGAGTAACCCTTGTGGGTTACGACCACAAAGAGGAACGCATAATGATTGTGCTGCTGTCTTCTCCATACCTCTAGCTGCAGGCTAGGCATCGAAAACCAATGAAATCAGGCAGCTCTCCTCAGCCCAGAAATTAAGATGTCGGAATGTTAACAGAGACCCACAGACGGAACAACAACAACACTTGTTCATTGTTGGAAAGAGAACACTGCCTTTATGCTCCTTGGATAAACAAACACTGCGTCTGTCAGGTGGTGGTGGCCTGGATGTTGTAAGTACACAATCAAGCATAATCTACCAGCAAATTCTTTAACCCAGGGCTTGCAAGGAAATTTCCAGAGTTCCTTCCCCTGTATACATGTTACCAGACTCTTCAGCAGCATCTGCCCTTTTGCCTTTCTGGTGCCGTTTACAAGCTGAAAACACTTCTAGAAGCCAAACCCCCAACTTTCAAGGAAGGTGAGAAATGCTGTTTCTTGCTTGAGGCTGTCTTTCAACTGCCTTTCTCTTCAAGGAATAATAATGACTCCCTTCAAGAAGGCTCTGGCAGGAAGGCTGATGAAGAGAGGTAGATCCTTCTCCCTCACAGAGGAAGTTGAAATTAGCCTAATTAGATTTTCAGAGCACTTAGATACCACAGTGATAGACGCCATCTAAATACATAGACAGATAGGAAGAGAGCACAGATGTTGTGTGAGACCAGTGATTTAGTTCCAAGTCAATACTCTTAATTAACTGCAAACTGTTTAAATATATAACATTCCCAACATGCAGCCAGTAACACCTATATAGTACTCTTCATCTGTGTAGCTCAAAGTAGAAAGCAAAATAACCCCCATATCCAAAAGTGTAAACTGGTAATAATAATTACTTATATTTAATGCTGATACACTGCCTCTAATTCCAGGCCCCCTGATGATATTACACACTTTGTAGATAATTGTCTCTTGTCCAAAACAGGAATGCAGCCACCAGTGAGAAGCAAAAACAGCTGCAATCTAAAAGATACCAACTCTTCTGTATAGAGGGAAGTGTTTTGTTTTGCTTTAATAGCAACTGGCCTAAGAAAAATGCATCTGCTTCCTACACTGGTTGGTGCCTGGTTGTTGTTAATAGTTGTAGGCTAAGCCCCTTGTCCAAAGTGAAGGTTGGGAGGAGGCTCACTTCTCACTTGGGGAAGTCATAGTCTGTGACCTTCAGAATGAAATAAGCCTTAAGACACAAGCAAAATGCCTTGTGGTCATCAAGCCACATCCACTCATATTTGGGAAACCCTTGCCTGTGGAATCTCCAAGACCATTGACAGTACTCACAGATGACATTCTTTTTTTCTAGAAGTTGAAGAAAGACACATAATTTGCTTGTAGTATATTCTCTTATTGGTCATACAAGAAACTCCACTGAGTAAATATGGTCCCCTCGCTTGTTGTTTCAGAAGGTGACCAAAAAGCCTGTAAAAAAAAATGAGGACTAGCTCCTCAAGGGACTGACCTTGTGATTGAGACTATGAGAATCTTTCTTTTTTAAAGCAATAAATATTTGTGAATGTACACTGAGGAATCAATTGTGTAATTGCAGTAGCAGTCAGAATTTTTATTTAATCATACAACAAATATTTATGAAGCATTTATTTTGTGTGAAATCGTGGATGTACAGTAATAAACTATGTACCTACCCTCGTGCTCATGTGCTGTACATAAAGAAGACAAAGACTAAAGACATAACCATAAACACATCTAGTAATGGTGTTGGAGTCGCTATATAAACCCTCCTACAGATGACCATTATAAAATCTGTAAAAAAAAAAAAAAAAAAAAAAAAAAAGAACAACTATTTATAGGAATAAGAACACATCCAAAAGTGGAAGACAGAAGGCAGATTACTTTTAAACACCTTGAAGGGGGAAGAATTGGGAGTTTGCAGTTATCCTGCCTGAAGATGTTCCCCAATACCCCTGGCCAGGGCAAAGAAAAATATCAGTCACATTCCAGGCTCAAGGTAACAGAGAACAGAGGACAGGAGAAATTTTGGGGGAAAATCTATAAGAGAATGGCAAAAGGATTGAAACCCGCAAATCTCGAGTAAAAATTTTGCCCACATCATTGGTTGGCTAGTAAAGTATGCATATGTGGGGCAGAATCTGACAAAGGCATTAGAAAAGCAGGCAAAGGCCAGACAGGATTTTAGTCTGTAAAGATAGAACTGCACCAGATGAGTTCTCTGAATTTACCAAGAGGATATTTAGCAGCTGGAAGTCATAAAAACTGAGACGAGATCAACAGCTACACACCACAGAGGAGACTAAGTTTTCTGTTTAAGTTCAAGCAAATTAATTGCTTAATGAAACAATAACACAAATATTTAAGAACATAACTGATTGTAGTCACATTGTATTTTCTACAATGTCCACTTTTCAAACAAAAATTACTAAACATGCAAAGATACAGAAACATGTGACCCATACTCAAGAAAAACAAAAAACCGTCAATAGAAACTGACTTTAATGGAGCCCAGATGTTGGATTTAGCAGGAAAGAAACTTCAAATCAGGTATTCTAATACTTTCAAAGTATTCAAGGAAAATGGTCTTAATGAAAGAGCCGTTAGAAAATCTCAACAGAGGAATGACACTGTAAGAAAGGGAAACTCTAGAGCTAAGAAGCACCATCACTTAAATGAAGAATTTACTCATTTCAGTTCAATAAAAAATTCACTAAAATTTAGTTTTAAAGACAGATTGAAGTATCAGAAGAAAGAGTTAATAAACTTTAAATGAGATTAACAGAAATTACTCAATCTGAATAACACAAAGAAAAAAACTTGAAGAAAAATAAACAGAGCATCAGAGACCTATTTATATCAAGAGATGAAAAGTGGTGTAATTGGAATGGTAGGTGGAGAGAATAGGAGAGAAGAGAAAGGGGCAGGAAAGTGTTAAAAGAAAGAATGGCCTATAACTTCAAAAATTTTATGGAAAAAACTTTAAATTACAAATCTAGGAAACTCAGCAAACCCTAGCCAGAATAAACCTTCATAGTGAAAATGCTGAAAGTCAAAGATAAAGAGAAAATCTTTAAAGCAGCCAGAGAAAGATGGCATGTTACATACAGGAGAACAATGATATGATAAATGGTGACTTTACATCAAAGTAATGAAAGTCATATGAAATTAGAATGGCATATTGCAACTGTTGGAGAGAGAAAAAAACTAGCAACCAAGAATTTTGTATCCAAAGAATTTATCCTTCATATATGAAAGAGAAATTAAGGCATTGCCAGATAAACAAAACTAAGATAATTAATTGCTAGCAGAACTGTGCTACTAGAAAAGCTAAAGTAGGTTTTAAATTTAATTTTTTTTATTTTCACTCCTCTCAGCTCATACCTATAAAGTAAGTTTTTGGGGCTGAAAGGAAATGACACCAGATGACCTCTCAGATTTACAGGAAAAAATGATGAACACTAGAAATGGAAAATGCTTGGATAAATTAAAAGAACTAAATATGTATACACACACTCACACCCTCACACACACACACCCAACACACACACATAGACATACACTTTTTTCTTTTCTTCTGTTAACTTCTTTGAAAGACAATTGGCAAATTAAGCAAAATTTGTAAAACTGTATTATTGAGTTGATAACATATTGATTTCATATTCAAATGACAACAATAACACTAAAATAGGAAGACAGGGAAATTAAAATATACTGTTGCAAGGTTACTATATTTTACCTGAAATTATTCAGTATGAACTCTAAGTATATTGGGATAAGTGAAAGATGAAAGATATACGTTGTTACCTCTAGAACAATGCTATTAAAATTTAATAATTAGCTTGATATAGCTAGAAAGCCAGTAAATAAATTAAACAAAATACTAAAAAATGTTTGATTAACACAAAAGAAGGTAGTAAAGGAGGAACAAACAAGCATCAAGAGAGATAAGACAAGACAAACAAAATAAACAGCAAAATGGTGACCTAAAATCATCTATTTCAACAACTGCACCAAATTTAAATTAGTCAAATATCCAATCAAAAGACATGATTGTCAGACTGAATAAGAAATGAAGAATTAATTATATGCTGTCTACAGGAGGTGCCCTTGAAATATATAGAAACAAACAGGTTAAGAGTAAAAAGATTGAAAAAGTCATGTCATGCTAATAGTAGGCACAAGAAAATAAGATTGGCTATATTAATAGCAGAAAAAATAGACTTCAAGATAAGATGTATTGTTAGAGACAAAGAGGGAAACTTTATAATGGCAAATGGGTAAATATTAGCTTGGTGTAAAAGTAATTGTGTTTGTTGCCAAAACCGCAATTACTTTTGCACCAACCTAATATATCAGAAAAACATAATAATTATATATATTTATGTATCTAGTAAGACAGCTTCAATATAACCAAGGAAAAATTGACAGAGAAATAGACAAATCCACAATCACAGTTACAGACTTTCACAAATGTCTCAGTAATTGATGTGCTAGCTAGACCAAAAAAAAAGTCACTGAGGATCTAGAAGAATTAAGTGACCCTATCAACCACTTTTACCTAGTTGTGATTTATAGCAGACTATATCCAACAAATGCAGAATATGTATTCTTTTAAATTCATATGGTAGATCCACAAAAGTAGAGCATATGCTGACTAAAACAAGTCTCAATATATTTCAAAAGATTACCATATTACAGAGTGCTTTTTCTGACTACAATGAAATTTAATTGAAACTCAACAACAATAAAATTTTAAGAAAACCTCAAATATTTAGAAATCAAACAACTCACTTTTAATAATCTATGACACAAGGTAGAAATTATGAAGAAAATTTTAACATTTTAAACTAAATAGTAATGAAACACAACATATCAAAGTTTGCAGAAGGCAGCAAATGTCCTACTTAGAGGGAAGTTTATGGCTTTAAATGCTGATAGTAGAAAAAAATAGTATAAAATCAATAATTGAACTATCCATTTTAGGAAGCTAGAAAAGGAAGACCAAATTATATGCAAAGTAAGTAGAAGAAAGAAGTAGTAAAGAGTAAAAAGAAAAAAATCAGAGAAATAGAAATAAACAACAAAAAATATTAACAAAACCAAAAAAGTTTAGCTTGAAAGAATCAGTAAAATTAATAGTGTTCTAGAAAGATCAAAAAGAATGAGAGAAGGCACAAGTTACCAATATGAGCAGAACTTCACTACAGGTCCAACAAACATTAAAATGAGAATATAGAAATATCATGAATAATTTTACACCAGGAGTTTCAACACCGTAAATGAAATTGAAAAATTTCTTGAAAGGCACAAATTTTCAGAATGGAGACAAGAAAAAATAGAAAATTGAATAGCCCTGTCTTAAAAGAAATTGGATTAATAAAAACTTTTCCAGAAGGAAAGTGGTGAGTTCTATCAAACATTTGAGGAAGAAAAAATACAAATTTTACATAACGTCTTTCGAGAGTTACTTTCCCACTTTGGGAGGCCGAGGCAGGTGGATCATGAGGTCAGGAAATCGAGATGATCCTGGCTAACACGGTGAAACCCCATCTCTACTAAAAATACAAAAAATTAGCCGGGTGTGGTGGCGGGCGCCTGTGGTCCCAGCTACTCGGGAGGCTGAGGCAGGAAAATGGCATGAACCCGGAAGGCGGAGCTTGCAGTGAGCTGAGATCCTGCCACTGCACTCCAGCCTGGGTGACAGAGCAAGACTCTGTCTCAAAAAAAAAAAAAAAAAGAGTTACTTTCCAACTCTGTCTCTGTTTTGTTTTTTTAGCCAGCATTGGTTTGGTATAAAACCAGGCTGAAAACCTTGTTTCAAAAAAGAAACTACAAATCAATATCCCTCAAGAATACAGACACAAAAAATTCTTAGCCAAATGTACCAAGTCAAATACAGCAAAATGTAAAAGGAGGACCACATCTTGAACAAATGAGATGTAAAGCCTGATTTAACATTCAATAATAAATCAATGTAATTTGTGTATTTTTAATAAGGCAAAAAAATTATTTCACTAGATGCTCAGAAAACCTTTAACAAATTTCAACACCTATTCATAATGAGAGCTAGTAAACTAGTAATAGGAGATAACGTCTTCCCATTGATATGGAAAATCTATGTTCTTTTTGTTGTCGTTTTTTTGAGGCAGAGTCTTGCTCTGTCACCCAGGCTAGAGTGCAGTGGCCCAACGTCGGCTCACTGCAACCTCCGCCTCCCAGGTTCAAGCAATTCTCGTGCCTCAGCCTCGTGAGTAGTGGGGATTACAGGTGTGCGCCACCATGCCCGGCTAATTTTTGTATTTTTAGTAGAGACAGGGTTTTCCCATGTTGGCCAGGCTGATCTCAAACTCCTGGCCTCAAGCGATGTTGCCGCTTCAGCCTCCCAAAGTGCTGGGATTACAGGCATGAGCCACTGCATCCAGCCAGGAAAATCTATGTTTAAAAAGCCTATACACGAGGTACAGTGGCTTATGCCTGTAATCCCAATGACTCTGGAGGCTGAGGTGGTGGGATCACTTGAGGCCAGGAGTTCAAGACCAGCCTGAGCAACAAAATGAGACCCTGTCTCTACAAATAGTAACAATAATGATAAACTAGCCAGGCATGGTGGTGCACTCCTGTAGTCCCAGCTATTTAGGAGGATTGCTTG
Source organism: Gorilla gorilla gorilla (assembly GCF_029281585.2). NCBI lineage: Eukaryota > Metazoa > Chordata > Mammalia > Primates > Hominidae > Gorilla > Gorilla gorilla. The sequence continues at coordinate 54,265,053 of NC_073241.2, forward strand.
AGCCCAGAAATTCAAGGTTGCAGTGAGCTATGATGGCACCACTGCACTCTAGCCTGAGCAACAGAGTGAGATCCTGTCTCAAAAACAAACAAACAAACCCAAAAAGCAAAACTTCTACAATAACATACTACATGATAAAAAATGGAATGCCTTCCACTGAGATCAGGAACAAGCAGGGATATTCACTTTCACCACTTCAATTTAGCATTGTACTTGAGCTCCTAGACATTGTAATAAAGAATGAAAAGATGTAAATAAAAGTGATTGCAACATTTCGTTTCCCCACCAACAGCATGTGAGAATTTCAGTTGTTCCACATCCTCACCAAAACTATTTTCTGTCTTTTTTACATTAGCTATTCTGAAGGTTGTGAAGTGGTATCTCACTGTGATGACTAGTAATTTTGAACATTTTAAAATGTGCTTATTAGCCATTCATATGTACATTGGAAAGAAAGAAACAAAAGCCTATATTTGATAATTCTATGATCATGCACTTACAAAATCCTAAGGACTTTACAAAAAAGAAAGGCGGTAGTTCTAATAAATGAATTTAGCAAGATCAAAGGATTTGAGGTCAATATACAAACCAATTGCATCCTATATGCTAGCTATGAGTAACTGAAAATTGAGAGAAAGGCTGGACACTGTGGCTTACGTCTGTAATCCCAGCACTTTCAGAGGCCAAGGTGAGTGGATCACTTGAGCCCAAGAGTTCAAGACCAGCATGGGCAATGTGGTAAAATCCCATCTCTACAAAAAATACAAAAAATTAGCGGGTGTGGTGCCTGTAGTCCCAGCAACTCGGGAGGCTGAGGCAGGAGGATCACTTGAGCCCAGAGATCAAGGCTGCAGTGAGCTATGATCATGCCACTATATTCCAGCCTAGGCAACAGAGCGATACCCTGTCTCAAAAAAAAAGTGAAAAACATTACCATTACATTTTACCATAGCATCTGAAACATGAAATACTTAGGGATAAACTTAAGATATATGCAGAGCTTTCCTATTTTTTTATTTCTTGAGCTCCCAGGAGCACTTTTCACATATTAATTGTAGTAGCTCTTATGGTGAATTGATTATTTGTAGTAATTCTTGGGCAAAGGCTATGTCCTGCTCATTGCCTTATCACCAGTGCCTAGCATAGAGCCCAGCAACATAAATTAATAAATCTCTCTGTATATTTATCCTAAAAACACAACATGTGTACATGAAAGTAAGTTTTGAAAATGGAAAAACGTGGAGGATATATTCTCCATAGTCCCTTCTCTGTCAATGTTTTGGATTATTTCCTTCCAGCCTTTATTTTTCCCTATAGGTAGAGTTTTGGAATTTTTCTTAACATAGTATTCATACAGTAGCATGTTTGTATAATAATGGTTGAACTTCTATCTTATTCATTTTGAAATTTCCTTTAGTTACAATTGGTTATTTTGATTTACTGGAACACAATAAAATACAATTGGCTGCCAGAAAGAGGCTGTCCTCATAAAAAAACAGTGAGTCAGTGTCTTCATGCAATCACTGGTCTGGTTCTCCTACCTCAACCCCGTCCTCACACTCACCTGTGTTGTGTTAACTCTGAGGGGATTTCTCCCAGGTGTTCTTTTGTAAAACTCTAGCATAACTGCTTTTTAGGCTTCCTCATCCAAGGGCACATTAAAACCAGAAAGGCGGAGATGAAGTGTGTGCCCCTTATAGACAAATTGGGGTCATGATCTGAAGATGTCTAATATACTGGATCAAAACTACCCTAAAAAACAATGCTGTCCAAAAAAACTACCTAAATGCTAAGTAAAATGAGTTCCTGCCCCAATTCCTCGTGCATCAAGGAACAATTTAGGTCACAGTCGAAACTCAAAGTTCAAAAACAATGAACTCCATACACATAGAAAAATAAGATTCAAACAGGGAAGGACTTTTCCAGATAGACCAATACAAGTGTTTGTCAGCCACGATAAAAATGCTCAGATCACAGTATCAAGCATCCAAGAAATGTCCAACAGCAGTAACAACAGAAATAAAACTCTGGTCATTAGATACAACAGACCAATGGTATTGTTGTCTTGGAGCTAAAGACAGAACAAAACCTAGATTGATTGAAATTTGCTATATCAACTCAGAGATACATGGGCTTTCTGAAGTAGTACTGCAGACAGATACTTATTAGCCACTGTAAGAAGCAATTCTCCATGAACTCTTTCCTTGAAAATTAGATACTGTAGTTCCAAACTGTGTGTGTTCACTTCTAACAGAGTAGAGATATGCCTAGGGAAAACAAAAGGAAGAAGGGAAAGAGATAATCACACAATTGCCTAACAACCCTTTGCAAAACCCACTCTTCCAGACACCTGGGAGAAGTGGGCTGGCTAGACAGAAATAACCTCTAGGTGACACTTTATATGCCTTCACTGGATGCCAAAAGAAATCAGACAGGAAAGGTAAGGAAAAACTAATTTGATGAAAAAGACCAGCTGAAATGAGAGAGGAGTGACTCTTCTGGTAACCAAGGTATCTGGCCAGCCATGCACCAGACTTCTTCCTCAACACAATTCTCCTAAGAGCTACCATTTTCAAGACCCTGCAGAGCTCAGCACCTCAGGGCAGCCTGCTCTGGTTGCCCGGAATGTGCTCCTTCATGCACTTCATCACATTGTACTGGAATTGAAGTTGTTATTCTTTGTCTCCCCACCAGGTCAGTATAGTTTGTTGCAGTGAAGTGTTTATCTGTAATGATTCTAGGGTAAACACTATGTCACAGTCATTGCCTTCTGCCAATGCCTAGTATAGAGCCCCGCTAAATGAATTAACAAATACTTACAGTAGTCCCACCTTATCTGTGGTTTCATTTTCTGCAGTTTCAGTTACCTGCGATCAACTGCGATCCAGAATATTAAATGGAAAATTTCAAAAATAAACAATTCATAGGTTTTAAACTGTACGTCATTTCTGAGTAGTATGATAAAATCTCTCACTATACTGCTGCATCCTACCTGGCACCTGAATCATCCCTTTGTCCAGCATATCCATGTTTGGAACATATCCCCCTTGGATAAGGGGGCAATGCTGCACATGTATACTAATTTTAAAGCCAATATATGTGCATAAAAGGGGCCAGGCGTGGTGCCTCACACCTGTAATCCCAGCACTTTGGGAGGCAGAGGTGAGTGGATCACCTGAGGTCAGCAGTTCGAGACCAGCCTGGCCAACAAGGTGAAACCCCATCTCTACTAAAAATACAAAAATTAGCCAGGCATGGTGGTGGGCACCTGTAATCCCAGCTACTCAAGAGACTGAGGCAGGACAATCGCTTGAACCCAGGAGGCGGAGTTTGCAGTGAGCCGAGATCGCACCACTGCACTCCAGCCTGGGGGACAGGGCGAGACTCTGTCTCAAAACATACCAACAAAACTAAACAAACAAAAAACCCACACACAATATATGTGCATAAAAGGAAATGTTTACACTCCCTGAAAACTGTGTCTTATTTCTTGTTCCCCAGAGCTTAGTAAGACGCCTGACACATTGTAATCACTTCATACCTTCTAAATGAATTCAAACTTTGAATCAAGTTCAGGCTCTGACTTTAAACTCAGCAAATGACTCTACCTTCAGTTTATAAAACTGGCCAATAACTGAAACTAAAAATCAGATTGCACATTGTTCTTTGAGCAAAGCCATCTGTCAGGATTTTTAAAAATTAGAATATCTCAGAATGACCGCAACTGGACTCAATCTGGGTGGTGTACCCCTGACCCAATCTCCCCATTATCTTTCAGCAAATTCCAAAGAGCCTGCTTGTGCCCCAATGCCCAGCTGTTGGGTAAAAATAATGATGTTTAATCAATCTGGAAGCAGCCACCAATATGAGTAGACTTCAAGAAAGAAGCTCTTCTTGATGTTGTGTTTTCTCCAACTGCAAATGGAGTAGTTTTTCACTATAGCCACTCCAAAGAAAAAAGAAGGACCTGTTAGAAGAACAGGAAAGAAAAGCTAGTGATATACTTTCAGAACAAGAACAGAAAGTAGGTGATTCACCTTATTTAAACCTTTAAAAAAGAAAAGTACCCCAGTCAGAATAGCCATTCTTAAAAAGTCAGAAAACAACAGATGTTGGCAAGGTTGCAGAGAAAAGGGAACACATATACGCTGTTGGTGGGAATGTAAATTAGTACAACCTCTATGGACAACAGTATGGAGATTTCTCACAGAACTAGAAATAGAATGACCATTTGATCCAGCAATTTCACTACTGGGTATCTACCTGCAAGAAAAGAAATCATCATATCAAAAGACACCTCCATTCGTATGTTTATTGCAGCACTATTCACAATAGCAAAGTCGTGGAATCAACCTGTGTCCATCAGTGAAGGATTGGATAAAGGAAATGTGGTAAATATATGCCATGGAATACTACTCAGCCATGAAAAAGAAAGAACTCATGTCTTCTGCAGCAACATGGATGGAGCTTGAGGCCATTATCCTAAGTAAAATGAGTCAAAAACAGAAGGTCAAAACCCATGTTCTCACCTGTAAGTGAGAGCTAAACAATGAGTACACATGGACATACAGAGTGGACTAATAGACACTGGAGACTAAAGAAAGGGGGAGGGTAGAGGGGTGAAATGCTACCAGTCGGGTACAGTGTACACTATTCAGATGATGGTTACACTAAAAGCGCAGACTTTACCACTACACAATATATCCATGTGTATTAGTCAGGGCTCTCTAGAGGGACAGAACTAATAGGTGACATCTATCTATATATCTATCTATATGGGAATTTATTAAGTATTAACTTACATGATCACAAATTCCCACAATAGGCTGTCTGCAAGCTTGAGGAGCAAGGAGAGCCAGTCTGCTTCCCAGACCTTCATCCTCTGTCATTAGTATCATACATGTCCTTTGATTTCCCTCTTCTTCAGGAAAGCACTTCAGGATGCTTCTTTCCAGAGCACCTCTTTTCCCTGCACATTGCTCCTCCTTTCTTAGTCTGAAGGAACTGAAACTGACATTTAGTCTGACCTAAATTTGTCTCCATTATTTGTCCAAAGGTAAGAACGGCATATAGCTGGCACGTGCACTGCCACAGCCTCTGCCTTGGGTGGCCATGGCAGACACTGCCATTCAATCCTGGTCTGAACACAACCCCCTTCCCAACACAGCTGTCTACATCCTGCCCGTCAGAGCAGGCACACCATGTGAAACTTCTTTGCCATTCCTTGCCTAGGGGCTCTGTACACAGTGTTCCTAAGGTAGGTTTGCAGCTTTGGTTCCAACTCTCAAGCAAAAAGAAGCTTTATCTCCTTGGTTATTTGCAAGGGAGATTCGAAGAGAATCTGGGGAATAATAGTGTTAGCTTTATTAATAGCTGATGAGCCTATAGGTCTGAGATGCTTACACATGGGCCTCTTCGGGAAGAGGGAAGACTACATTATTACTAAAGTCCCTTCCTTAGGAAGACACATTGCAAAGAAAGCCAGAAACTCAAGAAGTTTGTTCACATTAGTTATGCCTTGTTCTTTTATCATTACCCAGCTGAAATGTCTCAGGCAGTCATATTAGGGTGATGATAAGATTGGCTTTATACATCATGGAAGTGCATGCAAAACTATGGGATTTAGAGAACTGTAAAGCTAGAAAGAGCCTTAGATGTTCTTGAATCCAACCTTCTTAGAAGAAACTGAAACCCAGATAAGTGAAGTGACCTGTCGTAGGTTCCTAAACCCAATAGCAGCCGAGCAAGGCCTTAGATGAGACCACAGGATCTTGTGGTCAGGTGTATCCTGCTGGGCTCAGTTTCTTCCTCCATGGACTCATGGAGGATCCCCATCTTACATCTTTATTCTGCTTTGTGGTGTGAGACATTCTTCAGTGGGGGGCGCATTTGTATGAAAGAGGGTTTGCAATGACAATAATAATAATAACTACCTAACATTTTTGTTGATGAATGGTTCTGGATATGAGTAATTGAAATACAAGGTGACATTGAGTTTGTTATTCTTGGATGGAAAAGGGGATAAAACTCTAGATGGCAGCCTTTTCAGATAAAAGATATGAAACAAGGGAAGGTATGATACATGAAGATAAGAAACTAGAATGATTAAATCCATGAAGACACCTATTAGTACCATTTCTTCTAAGTCAGGAAGTGAGACGAAAGGCCTGGGCTCTTCTCCCAACATTCTGTGCCCTTGGGAAAAGAGTGGGCACCCTATGTGGCAATGTGCAGGCAGAGGACAATAAATTCATCCCAAACCAACCCTAGTTCACTTTTTTCATCTGCTTGAAAGGAGCTTTCTATTTGATTGCTTTGGGGAGATAATTAAAGTGGGACACGTGGCTATATGTAACCAAAATTTGTCAACATTGGTTATATTTAAATAAGACTTTCAACAGTGGTCTCACTTCTTGGTTGAAATCACACACAAAACACAGACATTTCATGGTTTCTTGCAAGTTCTTCCCTTCTCAGGGTGAAAGGGAAGTCTGAAAGAAAACATTTGCATATAGATTCAGGCCAAAAGTAGCCTATCTTTGACTTTGTATGAGGGATTAGTGGGGAAGTGTTTACTTTGTTCCTTTTGAAATAACTAGACAATGTACTGACTTTTCTACTGAAGATTTTAAGCCCAAAAAGCCCATCTAACAATCCCTCCCCGGACCACTATGTTTTTCCTAAATGCCCAGAGCACAGCATTTCAAGGGGTAGGGATGCTGTTAGTCCATTTGTATCTTCCTCTCCACAATTCTGACCTCATGCTCTGTACCATTTAGTCTTAGGAACTCACATATATGCACACACACACATACACACACACATATGCATGCACACAGACATATGCGCACACGCAGGTATGCATGTGTACACACACACTCCTGCCACGAGCTACAAGGTTGTCCAGTGTTTCCATCAGATGATCCCCAAGTCCCTCACAGGCTTTCAAACTCTGGCAAGCCACGTTTCACCACAAATTCCAGTTTCTCAGGGCTTTCAGACATCCTGTAGATGTAATGATACACTCTCGGTTACTGCAATAATAATAATAATTTATATGCACGGTAGCCTTTCATCCATGAATGCTTTAACAATGACAAGTGCTACAGGAGCCCAGAGCAAAGCCTCTGGCCTCTCCCTGCAGCACCCAGCCCTTGCATGGGAGACGTCACAGATCTCTCATTCTTCATGCCAACACCTCATACCCATTTCAGGCAGGAAGTAAGGAAATCTGTCCAGTCAAAACTGCAGAAAGGAGTTAGGTAATATAACACCTTTTATTTCTCTTCCCCAGAAACTCTGAGAAATGCACCAATTTGCAGAATAAACTACCCCCAGACAGTCCCCTTGGAATTGTTGGTTTTGCCTGGGGATTACATATTTCCTGCAGTAGATTTTCTTCTTTCTTTGTCTTATTTCCACCCAGTACCAAATTTATTTAAAGAATAAGATAAAAATATCTATATGGCTAGGCTATCAGCCCCTCACATGAAGAGTGTGACTGTTCTATATTTGCCTATCATTTAAAGATATCCCTATGAGACATATACTCTTTTCATAAAAGGCAGTATGTCCAATAGACCAAAAATTAAAATGAAGAAGGAGGCAGAAGAGGAGACTGATAAGAAGAGGAGAAGGGAGGGGAAGCAGCAGGTACATTCTCAAGAAAACAGCATTGGCCAGGCACAGTGTATCATGCCTGTAATCCCAGCACTTTGGGCAGGAGTTCAAGACCAGCCCAGCCAACATGGAGAAACTCTGTCTCTACTAAAAATACAAAAATTAGCTGTGGCGGCACACACCTGTAATCTCAGCTCCTCGGGAGACTGAGGCATGAGAATTGCTTGAACCCGGGAGGCAGAGGTTGCAGTGAGCTGAGATGGCGCCACTGTACTCCAGCCTGGGTAACAGAGCAAAGAGAGAGGGGGAGAGAGGGGGAGAGGGGGGGAGAGGGGGGGAGAGGGGGGGAGAGAGAGAGAGGGGGGGAGAGAGAGAGAGGGGGGGGAGAGAGAGAGAGAGGGGGGGGAGAGAGAGAGAGAGAGAGAGAGAGAGAGAGAGAGAGAGAGAGAGAGAGAGAGAGAGAGAGAGAGAGAGAGAGAACCACAACATGGAGGGGAGAAACACAGCCTGGAGACAGCTGGTTTTAAATCTTACCTCTGTAAACTTTGATGAGGCCACGCTGAGCATCAGTCTCCTTGTTGGTAAATGGAGATTAGAATCCATCTTTCTACAGTTGTTGTGAGGATTAAATAATAATTGGGACGTTTCTGGCACAGAGTAGGTACTCTTATTCCTGTGAATTCTGAAAACTGAGATGATTTGTGCTCATGGATAAGCTACCAGATGGTATCACTTTGCACTTACTGTTTCTTTCAGATGCTTTCAACCTGCTATTAAACTTGTGCTGTTGCATCGAATTATCCATTCACTGGCTTCAGGATAGTGAAGAGTTGGGCAAATAGGCTTCTGTGTTACCAGGAATGAAGCACAGGGCACCACGGGCAAGCCTAGACAGGATCCCTAACCCAGTCCTGGACGTTAGAGACAAAGTGAGGTCTAACAATTCCTTGACTCCCTTTCTATACCCTTAAAGATGTACCCAAGGTAATTTCTTTACATTCCATAGTGATTGTTGGTTTTTTTTTTCAGTGATTTTAAAAAGGCAGAGGGTCTAAAAGAGCACAGCAGTGGTTCAGATTTTAGCTCAGAAATTGCTTGAGAAGATAACCAAATGACCAATCCCTGTAACCAATCTTCCTACAATAAATGGATCTTGATGAACCTTCCAAGAAGCCCTAAAAATGCCCGAGTCCTAATTAAACCTAACCATTATTCACCTGTGAGAGTCATTCACTTAGGGTAGGCCAGCTGGGAGCCATTTAGCGTTTAAGACAAGGGGAAGCACCTGTGTCATCGGTGTGCCCATGAGGCACTAAAGGTAATTAGGATGGCAGCTGCCCTTCCTGACCAGATGCAGCTCCTTTTATCCTTTCTTTTCTTGATCTCCTTATTCCTTATTTCTCTTCCTAGTTACCTGTCCTGTCTTTTTCTCTCCTTCCAGTCATCTGTGCCTAGAACCTGCAAACCATACCAAGAAGCATGAACCATGCTGTTAAATAGCTTTGACTTCTGTCTTGCAATATCATCACAGCCTTCCTCAATAAAGACACCAGGAAAGCATTGGTGGGATGCCAAATAATAGAACAACAAGCACAGTGCAAACCTGGGAGTGTCCCTCTAGTGAGAGAAAATGCAGATGGCCTGAGATTTGGTCCTACTGACCTGAAGAGCAACCACACTAACATTCAACATTCACTCAACAAGCATTTCATTAAGCATTTGGGCATCACGTCTTTTCCATCAGACATGGATAATCATAGCCCACAATCTACTGGGGAGACAGATATAAAAAATAAGTCGTTAAAATGCAGTGTATTGATAACTGTCTAGTCTAACTAAATCCCTGCAGGAAAAAGGGGAGTGGATAGAGAGATAACCTGAAGCCTCTTCTTCAAAGTCACTCCCACTGATTTATTCTGTGGCCTTGGATAAGTCACTTAAAACTGTGCTCCTATAAGATGTGATCAATGACAACTAATTATAGCTGGGTTATGGGAATGACCATGATAATGAACATGAAAATAATTTGAAGTATTTAGGAGGAAAGTGCTATATAAAATCAAGGTATTTTTTGCTGCTGTGTGGTCAATTTTCAAAGACTAACTTCTCCATAAAATATGGGTGTATTCTTTATCTCTTGTTAGCAGACAGGTTCTCTCCCTCTTTTCCATGCTTACCTGCATCCGCTGCCCTTCACGTTGGCTGAGTTTTCCCGTCAGCACATAAGTGAGGGCCTCTTGTGGGCCCCACACTGGGAAGGCCCTGATAATAGGGCAGTGAGTGAAATACATGCAGTTTTAATCAAAGAAATGTGTCTTTCCAGCTATAAACAGAATGTCCTATTTCTGTATGTTGTGTTTTCTTTAGGGTTTTGTGATTTTCTTTGAAAAAGTATGTTTGGGCCATAGTGCTGAAGAGCCCAGAGTATGAAGGCCAGGGAGGCCTGGGATTCACTTTCCTCTGGGTAAGAAACTGAAGGCAAATTGAGCTGAGCTGAGGGCTCGGGAACTGCACACATGGCTGCGGGTTGTGTTTTTGGGGAAGGGGTGCAGGCACAGTACCAATCACACCCCTGCAGGTGGGGCTAGAATTTCCCCTGAAAGAAATGGATGTTCCACTGGGAATCTTTCTGGGGAAAGCTGTGTCTTAGGACTAGAAATGGAGACTCAGGAGGTGGGGCTCGGAGTGGGATAAGGAGAAAAACATCCTCCTTGTTCTGCAGCTTGAGGGGCATGGGAGCGAGAGGCCGGAGAAGCAAGGCACACTCCTGGTGGGGCATAGGCCTGCGGGTGCAACCAGGGACAGCTGTTGATGGACCCGGGGCATGGGCCACGGCCAGCCTGTATAGGTCATTATATGTGATTCACTCATTCAGCTGCCCCCAAATCCACAAATCTTATTACTTGTTGAGAGCCCATGGGAAATGAAGGGAAATGGTGTGTCCACCATTGGAGATAGATGGGCAAAGGGGAGGGCAGTGGTCTCCTGTAGAGGATGATTGTGCCCTGCTGAGTGGCAATTCCTTGAGGCCTCTTGGTAACAGGCCCAAGGGGAGGAGGTCATGGATGCAGAAAGACATGCAGAACCCATTCCACGCATGCCTGAGCCGGACCCAGAAAGCGATGGGGCGCTTTAATACAGAGCAAGCTAGCAACAGTTCATGCCATTGTAACTGAAATTATACAGATAATAAGATATGTCCAACAGGTTATGGTAAAAATTACCAGCAAGCCAATCTAATGTATCAAAAAATAAAAATACGATGGTGTCTTTTTGTGCCCCAACAAAAGAGGTTTCTAGGAGGAACTGGACCTAATGATAAGATTTGAGAGGAGGAACGCCATGGACAGGTGTGAAGGGTTTCCAGAGAGGAAACAAGGTGAGGCAGGGGCCCACCTGGAGCTCTCCATGGGCTGTGGTGTGGGGAAGTGGCAGGAGACCCAGGCGGCCCCAGCTGAGGAGAGATGGGGTTGAATATGCGACTCGGCACTAGCTTTTTAAAATAAAGTGACTGATTTCCCTGCACTCGCTTCCTTGGGCTGTCTACCTGGGGATGGTGCAGTCCAAGTGGCTCAGTGTCTGGGGAATTTGATCTAAACAGAAAGCCCATCAGGAAAATTCAGCCTCTGCAGATAGTCCACTTATTTCTCATTAACAGGGGTTTGGGTTTGAATTATGTTGATAATTGCCTCAACTCTCCACTTCATTTTGCCTATAGATACTTACCCTCAGAGGGGTATTTTGAGGATAAATGAGATACAGGCAAAGTGCTTTGAACTCCTGAGATGAAAGGTAGCATATCAATACAGGCCTTCTATTATTAAGATGCTTCAAATTGCCAATACGTGTATATTTATAATACCCATTACAATCATGGGCTATCTTTTCTCTCCTTTTTTATTTTTTATAAGAAGAAGGCAGGAAAATCTAATTTTTTTAACCACACTGCTTTTGTGCGCTTAACATTAACCTTTCCTTCCAAATGTCATTAGCTGCTAATTAAGATGTTGATCTGCAGATTGTATATCTTGCAATAGAAGTGATTTGTGAATGCTTACTAGGTGTTTATCAACCTACACCACTCATATTGGTTTAGCAAGAACCTGGTGCATTTTAATTTACTGAGCAGTTTCCCAATTCTCCATTTACTTCTCCATGTGCATAATGAGAAAAAAAAATGATAAGAGAGGAAAAATGGGCAATACTATAAATAGTTTCTAAAGAAAAATACCATAGGAAAGAGTTATGGCTCTAAGTAGGTACTAAAAGACTGAACAGATTGAATTTATTTTCTCTTTAATGGGATACTTTAAGACATAAAATGTGCATGTCGGTTATGTGAGCAGGTGTGTACCTGTATGGATGTGTGCACGTACAAACTGATTATAGTCAGCAAAAGGAAAATGATGCACAGAACTTCTGAATTTTCTGGAATGCACATGCTTTTGTTTTCCAGGGTTGGCCTGTGCCTTTGCCATGCACCTATCTGTAAGATTTCACAAAGAACCTTCTTGCTTCTCAAATCACCCTTAAATCAAAGAAATACAAGAATTATTTAGTTCCTGCAAAGGATTCTGCAACATGGCGACATTTCCACAGGACTTTTTAATATAATTTATGAATATTTGCTAGCAACATAATTGTCTTTTCTGCTGACATTTTCAAAGCAACACTGTGATTTGTTGGGTCTCTGGAGAGTCCAACTACAAAACTGATAATTATATTAAATATACATAGACAATAAAGAGTGTGTTTACATAACTATGCCCATAAATATCTGATTGAACAGTCATTGTTCTCAAACCCCTTTTAAGCAGCTCTCTAAGGATTCCAGTTCTAATGACATGATGGTTTAAAAGATGTTGCTCAGTCTTGTTCCATATTTAATTAACTTTCCTTTTTTAAACTTGTGATGGCAGAGACAATAACAAATAGCTCTGAAAAGAGAAAGCGCTTTGAAACATGAGTGAGGCCTTGTCAGGCTTTGTGCGGCACAGACAGGAGGAGATGGGCGTGTGAGCGTCGCTGGCCTGGGACCTCCGACCCTCCCCTGGGATTCTATTATGAGGCCATTCAGAGCTCTCTAATCCCGTACACCTTCTCTCGCACACATGCATCTGTGTATCCAGGCTTCGTGCACATGCTGTTGCATGTAAGCAGCTGCATCTCTAATGATTTCTTCCTCTGGAAACAAAAAGATGAAAGCAAATTGGAAAACCAGCAAGATCTGAGAAGCAGAGGCAGGGTAGTGTAGTGGAAAGAACAGGGGGCTGGCCTTTGGCTCTAACCATTGCATTTTAATCTTGGGTAAGTGTATTCATTTCTTACTGCTGCCATAACAAATTACAAACTTGGTGGCATAGAACAACACTAAAGTATTACCTTATACTTCTGGTGGTCAGAAGTCAGAAGTGAGCCTCATAGAGCTAAAATCAAGGTGTCAGCTGGGCTGCTTCCTTCTGGATGCCCTAGTGAAGAATCTGTTTTCTAGAGGTTTCCGTATTTCTTGGCTCACAAGGTGTTTCCACCTTCAAAGCCTTCAGTGCCTGGTTAAGTCTTTCCTATATCACATCTCTCTTACCCTGACTTTCCTGCGCCCGTTTTCCTTTTTTGTTTTCTTTTTTCTTTCTTTCTTTCTTTCTTTTTTTTTTTTTGAGACAGAGTCCACTCTGTCACCCAGGCTGGAGTGCAGTGGTGCGATCTTGGCTCACTGCAACCTCTGCCTCCCGGGTTCAGGTGATTCTCCGGCCTCAGCCTCCCAAGTAGCTAGGACTACAGGCATGTGCCACCATGCCCAGCTAATTTTTTTTTTTTTTTTTTTTAGGCTTTTTAGTAGAGACAGGGTTTCACCATGCTACCTGGATGGTCTCGATCTCCTGACCTCATGATCTGCCCGCCTCGGCCTCCCAAAGTGCTGGGATTACAGGTGTGAGCCACCAGCCTGGCCTGTCTTCCATTTTTAAGGACCCCTGTTACTACACTGGATCCATTCAGCTAATCTACAATGATCCCCTTATCTCAAGATCCTTAATCACATCTGCGAAGTCCTTCTGCCTTTAAGTTAACATATTCACAGGTTCCAGGCATTAGGACGTGGACACCTTTGGGGGCCATTATTCTCCCTACCACAGTAAGTCAACTAATATTATCTGTTAATGAGGGAGGCAGTATGAAGTAGATTTGTTCATCCAACAAATTAAGGTCTGGATGACACAATAGTAAATAAGATAGACTCAATCCCTGTCCTCAACAGAGCTTTCAGTATTAAGGGAGAGATAAGCATTATCCAGAATAAGTAAACACAGCTAATTTTTGCTGTGTGAAAGGCTACAGAAAGAAGTGTAAGCATAAGGAGAGTGTTTTACAAAGCAATCTGGCCTACCTGTAGGTGAAAGGGGCAGGAGCAGTCAAGGAAGGCTTCCCTGAGGAGGTGACATTAAAACAGAGATGTAAGAAATGACTTGGAGTTATTCAGGTCAAGTATGTGCAGAGGGTGGCCCTGGTGGAGGAGCTGATGAGGAACTTCCAGTAAGAGGGCATAGCCAATGCCCACATTTAGGCTCGGAGTGTGGAGTGGAGGAACTGAGAAGTGCCTGGAGCTAGCACGTAGAGACAAGAAGAAGAAAGCTTTGCTATCTCATCTATTGAGCTAAGGGAGGCAGTGGGAAGTTAATGCTTACAGGCATTAGCCAAAGGTCAGGCACTGCTCCATGAGGTTTATATGGAGCTGATTCCTGTAAGATAGACACTATCACAATCTTCATTTGTAGATTATGAAACTGAAAGTCAGAGAAGCTACATGACCTCCCCAAGGTAACCCATCTGGCAGAACCAGGACTCACACTAGAGTGTGCCCTCAATCACCATGCAATCACTGTCCTTCTTCTCAGGCAGGATTGCGGGACCTGGACATTTAACCATTATTCTAAGGGCAATTGGGAGCCATAGAGGAATTTCAAACAAACACTTCACATGGAGTACTCTGGGTAATTGATTGGAGACATCAGACCAGGGAGGAAGCAGTAACTCTCAGGTGAAACAATATCAGCCCAGTCTGCATGGCAACAGTATGGATGGGGAGAAATGGAGAGATTCAGTAAATATTGAGAGAGTCAAATTGACAAGTCTTGCTTATTGACGTGGGGTGAAGGACAGAAGGAGGTGTTAAAGACGATGCCCTTGCTTCCAGCCAGATCGTAATAGAAGGAGCCATCAGTTTTATCCTTCTCAAGCAAAGGGCTCACGTGAAGCTGTGGACAACAGATGTAAACATATGCTAAAACCCTAAAACCAAGGAGGAGCTTCTTACATTAATAAGAAAATAAGCTAGGACTTACAGGTGTGAGTGGATTTCAACTTCTCAATGAAAATTCAGCAGAATTGCTCTGTGGCAGTCCTTCTGCAAGAGGCGAATCCTGCTCACCATCACTGCTATGATTCTGTGTTTGTGCTGAACTCTTTCTAATTGTCATCAATTATGATTCATTTACTTTTAGGTGTCTTGCTTGTCATAATATTATCATTTGTAAGTCTTTCCCTTTGCAGGCTGTGAGAATCTGTTGTGACATCTCAATAAAGCAGTATTCAATCAAGGTGTGAATGAATTGTTAATCTTGTTATAAATAGAAGGTACCATATGTCAGGATGCAAGGGATGTCTCCTTCTTTGTTGCAAACAATGTTCCTGAAACTAAACAAAAGAAGTTTCGGAAATAGCTGGTTCAGCTCACCAAGCTTCCAATTATATAATGGCCGACAAGTCTCCGCAGTGGATTCAGATTTCTGGTAGTCGTCTTCACACTTATTTCGAATTATCATTTGAAAGAAAAAATTAGTGTCAGGTTTGGGTATCGGAACCCCAGGGATCTCCATTCCTCCTGATTTTGACTGTGGAGTTAGCCTTACAATTCTCTGTGTCTTCTAGAGGCACATCCGACGAGCCATTTGATCAAAATATCTTTTTCCTTCTTTACCTTTTCCCCATGGTGTGCTGATTTAGAAAAATAGGGCTAAACTGACTGAGCTCCATCCCAAACCAGTTCATGAAAAATATACCGTGAATCTTTTTTTACACGTGCACTCTCAGCGGTGAGGGCTCTGGCCCACTCTGTCCCTGATAACACATCCTAAATGTGCTCCTCAGCACCTGCGGCAGTGTGTTTTCTGAGGAAAGCCTGCGTGTGCTCAGAGGTCCAGCAAACGCCAGAACCAATAAAGCTTAAATTAGCATCCCATAATCTAGAGCTATTTCCCCTCTGCTCTTCCAGAGCCCTCCCCAACGCCTCCTCCTCCCCCAACTCCTAACCCAATCAAAATGTGTTTGTACCTTGTTCCATTTCTTCAGGGCCTCTCTAAGTGACTAGCTTGTTAGTTCAAAATAAAGTTAATGGCTAATAATATTTCTCCCCCAGTGCCCAGTGGCATTTCCACTGAGGATCAATGCAGAATGGTGGAAAGAGCTTGGATTTTGGAATCAGCCATGTTTGGGTCCAAGTGCTGGCTTTTCTATTCACCAGCTGAGTGTTCTGGCTGTATTTTTGGGTGTTTGTTTGTTTTGAGACAGTTTCTCTCTGTTACCCGGGCTGGAGAGCAATGGCACGATCTCGGCTCGCTGCAACCTCTATCTCCTGGGCTCAAGTGATTCTCCTGCCTCAGCTTCCCCAATAGATGGGATTACAGATGCCCGCCACCATGCCTGGATAATTTTTGTGTTTTTAGTAGAGATGAGGTTTCACCATGTTGGCCAGGATGGTCTCGAACTCCTGACTTCAGATGATCTACCTGCCTTGGTCTCCCAAAGTGCTGGGATTAGAGGCGTGAGCCACCGTGCCCAGCCTGGCTGTTTTTTCTAAAAAGTTTTTAGAGATTATAGCCCCACCTGTAAAATCGTGATTCATACACCATGGAGTTACTATGAGGATAAAAGAAAATAATGTGTGTTAAGCAGCTAGTACAGAAACTGGCCTATTTATTGACAATTGGGCAGAGGCCAGATGCAGCCCCCTGGATACCCACCTCAGCCATCAGTCACACTGACCATCTGGAGACTGGGATTGTCATTCCCTTCTTCTCTCCAGCATTTTCTCCTTCCCCTCTTTTCTTCCTGCCTGCCTTCCTTTTTTTTCCCTTTCTTCTTTCTTTTCCGGTGGTTCATTGAGCTCCTGCTGGCTTCAGAAGATGCTGTCTCCTTATTTTTCACTGTTACTAATACAGGGTGCAAAGTGCATCATGGCACAAAATATGAGAAGGTGGGAAGTGCCGTGCCTGGTAAAGAGCCATTTAGAACAATAGCCCTTCTGCCCTGTCCCTCCAACATTCACTGTCAACTTGTTTCACAATAGTCATTAAAGACACGAAGGAACTGTTGATAAGCTCCATGATTCATTCAAGGGCCAAGGTTAATTTTTATTTATTCCCAGGTCATCACAAACAGAGGCAGATGGTGGTGGCATTTCCTTCTTGCTGGGAGCTCAGATACTATCTGGACAGATTTCAGCAGGCTTTGTATCTGTTACCTCTCAGCGCCACAGCTTTCCTGGATAAAGCCCCAGCCACCCAAACTGCAGACCGATTTTATTTAACCAAGATGACTTGCGGTAAGTAATTGAGGTCACTTGGACCTGGCTGGAGGAAAGCCAGCATTGCCAAGGAGAAGGGCTGACATCGTTTATCCTTCAGTGGCTCTTCCTTTAGAGGATTTATTTTTGGTGACCCATTTAGGAGGTAGCTTACTAAGCTGTGACTATCAGTTTATTGAAAAGTGACTTTCTTGGAATTTTACTAGTATCAGGTGACTTTGGGATGGTTTGAAACAACTGGCTGTGGAATCTACTTATGTAGCGCTATAGAAACGATCATAAAGTCATATCCAGAGTTAATTGGTTTCCTGCTACACACGTGTAAGTAGACTATGTGGCTCCTACTTTCAGAGCTTACATTCCAGGTGAAGACAGCAGTCATAGCATATTCACAAATAAAGCCTGAGACTGTAATGTAGTATATGGTTGGTGCATTTGTGGGCAGCATACAAATGCCAGTCAAGTGCCCATCCTGCTCCTTCAGGTTCACAGAAAACTGAGAACAGCACAGGGAGATAGATGAAGAGCAAAGAGTATCAGCTTTACTCCTGGCTGGATGGAACCCAGTAACTCCTTAAAGCAGAGCTTCCAGTTGGTCTGGAACCGAAGAACAGCTTCCATCTGGCTTCCCCCAAGTAGACTTGGAGGTCTCTCTGGGGAGTTGGGTCTTCACATCAGACTGACCAGCACACTGCAGGGAGCATGAGGCCAACTTGGGCCGAGCAACAGACAGATCAGAAAGCACCAAAGTGAGACCAAATTGAGGCCCCAGATTTGGCTCTCGCCTCTGTTAACGTGGCCCAGTGGTTGCCAGCTTCTCCCCATCTTACCAAAAATGTCACTTCTTTTCTGCAGAGAGGAATAAGTAAGAAGGTGAAGGGCAAGGTCAACTGTTCCCGTGCGACTATTACTCCCTCCTGTGAGTGGGGCTGAAGTTTTTTCTGCTATGGAAATGAGAGGACCAGAATGAATATTTGTCTCCAAGTTGTAATTTAAGAACACAAAGCTGGAGATCAGAAGGCATCAAGAATGACGAGACTTAGAAGGATTAAGACTAGGAAGCTGGACATATTCCCCCGGTGGGGCATGCTCTGGCTCTTCTGAATTAAACGTGGTGCTGGCTAGGGGAGGAATGTGTGGTGCCTGGAGCATTCGGTGGCAGTTCACACAACCAGACAGCCTCAGAACCATCCAGGCAGCTGGGACAATCAAAGGGACGAACTATTGGCAAGCAGGAAATAATCAGAGAACCAGGTCAATCAGGAGGCAGGCAAAATAGCACTGAGGAGGTCTGACATCAAGTAACAGGATGGAGCTTAGGTCAGGCTGGGCAGGAGACAGGCAGAAACACAATTGTGGAGAAACTGAAACCCTGTAAGGATACTCAAAGTGAAGCTCAGGAAGAACAGGGCAAGAGAAGGCTCTCTACAGCCTGCGCAACATAGTGAGACCTCATCTCTACAACAAACACAAAAATTGGCCAGGTGTGGTGGTGTACATCTGTGGTCCCAGCTACGCGGGAGGCTCAGGTGGGAGGATCGCTTGAGCCTGGGAGGTTGAGGCTGCAGTGAGCTACAGTTGTGCCGCAGCACTCCAGCCTGGGCAACAGAGCATGACCTTGTCTAAAAAAAAAAAAAGAGAGAGAGTGAAGGTGCTGTAAAAAAAACCTAGAGCATCAGTCAGAAAACAAGCCAGAGGACAGTTTTTAGCCCTGAGGCACCAGGTTTGAGGGTATTGCAACAAGACTGATCTGATACTATTAATAACTACAAGCACTAAGGAATTAAAGCTGTAAAATGTCTTAACACAGTTCCTGTAACCCTTGAAGGATTTAATAAACATTATTATTTTATTTTTTGATTTGATTACAATTTTGTTATTTGATTAAAAATAAATGTTATTATTATATTTATTATTTGATTAAAAAGCTGAAATTAGCTTGAGTACTAATTTTATTATTTGATTCTATTGATTTTATTTTTTATTTGATTAAAAAGGTGAAATTAGCTTGAGTACTAAGTGACGGTTTTCTATTCAAAACCTATTTTGAATGGTGGACTCTTCACCCTTGACACCAAAGGGGTGATCAAATCTAGGTGAACCCAGATAACTTTTGGCCGCTGTTACATTCTGTATCCTTGTGAAATCTACCAAGAAATCTTTTTCCAGCTCTTACTGGCATTTGTTTGGCTATCATCTCCATGCTCAGGAACCAAATCTTGCCAAAATTTATCTTAAATAGAAGAACCTTAAAGGCAGAAAATAAATAATCCTGAATTTTCATGCCCTGAAGCTGGATATGAGGAAGAGGCAAACCTTAATAAAATGTTTCCAGGGAGGATGGTGATAGTTCCTATCAGGTAAGCATCACCAATATTAATATCCCGTCTCACTGGTTGTTTTAAAAATCAAACATGATCATGTGTGTAAAATGCCTAGTGCAATGCTGGCACCCAGCGTGTGTTTATAAATGATTGATGACCTTTCATTTGTTTTAAACCTAAAATTTCTAGGACATACCCTATCACCTCCCTATCTCATTATTGCTACCACACACACACACACAATATGCTCTGCCACCAGCACATTTAATGATTAGCTGATGTTACAAAGAATAAAAACTGGAATCTACATGATAGAATTGTTACAAAGATGAAATGATTTGTATATGTAAAGGGCTTAGAAGAAAGGACGGCTGACAAGCAGTAAGTGCTCTATGTAAGCGTTAGGTGCTGTTAGTAATAGTAGTAATAGTAGCATCAAACTTCCTCGTTTCTGTGGCTTTAGATCCTACCATACATGATTAAATCAAATCCCAGGTACATTCTGAACACGGTGAAAATTTAGGTTTAAATTTTAAACCTAAAATAGACTTACTACTACTAACTACAATGAAGTAGTAAGTTTATTTTATGTTTAAAATTTAAACCTAAATTTTCCAGTGATGACTACTGGAAAATTGTAGTCATTGTCATAGTATTTTCTATCAGATGCCCTCTCTATTGCTCATTGCCCTGCAGAGCAGAAGGGTAGATTTCAGAGACGATTCAGGAAGTGAGAAGTTCACTCATATTGGCAGGAATGGATCCTGCCATGCTCAATGCAGGAACCCACCCCTACATCACCCTCATGTAGTCTAAGACATCTCTCTGGCAACATACCTCATGCATAGTCCACTGCATTTGAACCATGTTCACAGCCATTCCTTTTCCTACATCTGTGTACCATTTCAGACTTTAGATGTCATCTTTATGAGAAGTCAGGAGATGAAGAAGGAATCTGGGAGAATTGTATTTCGAGATATTAATTAAAGTGATTCTGGCTGGGCGTGGTGGCTCACGCCTGTAATCCCAGCACTTTGGGAGGCCGAGGCGGGTGGATCACAAGGTCAAGAGATCGAGACCAGCCTGGTCAACAAGGTGAAACCCCGTCTCTACTAAAAATACAAAAATTAGCCGGGCGTGGTAGCAGGCACCTGTAGTCCCAGGTACTCGGGAGGCTGAGACAGGAGAATTGCTTGAACCCAGGAGGCGGAGTTTGCAGTGAGCTGACATTGCGCCACTGCACTCCAGCCTGGCAACAGAGCAAGACTCCATCTAAAAAAAAAAAAAAAAAAAATGGATTCAGTGATTCTTTAGATGATTGCATGGGATGAGCTTTGCTAGACTGGTGTAAATCTAATTGTTATTTTTCCCCTCTACCTGGCAGATGGGTGCTCATGAAAGTGATCAAGTCAATAGGAAAATGACAAAGCTATCAGTTCTCTGCACCCTTTGATGTATGATGCTGAGACACCATGGATATGAATATCTAGGCTTTCGCCATTTAACCTTATTCGTGTAGAAGAATCTTGGCTCATGGCCCCAGAGTGGTGACATTTTACTAGCTCCATTAATTAGCATCTTAGTTTGGTAATGGTTTAGGGTTCCCAGGGATGAAGCATGTACACAAAAGAACAAAGAAATTTAAATTAAGATCTAGAGATTCTTGTGGTTAATGTGCAGCTGTATATTCCAATATCAATCAATGAAAACATTGTCAGATATTGTCATACTTTTGGAGCTAATGAGTCCTGGCTTTTTTTCCTTGCCTCTACTCTCAGTACCATCCCCAGAGGCAGGTTCCAGATGTGTCATTGTTGTAGGCAGGTCAGTCTGAGCTTGGGTAAAGCTCAGTATTTAATTCCTTTTCCTATTTTTTGTTGACCTGGGATGACAAAAAATGAATGGGTTCATTTTTTGACTCACTGAACCCATCAGTCTCCCTTGCTGTAATCTGACTGATTCCTTCTTTCTGCCAGAATCCAGTCCCCTGTGTCCCATCATGTCCCCATTCTGATACTCCTATGGTCTTTTATCCCCAGGAGTTTGGTTGAGAAGTTCTCAAAGCTGCTGGCCTGTTGGTCTACCTGTCTGCATTGGCTGTGGCCAGTCTGTGGGCTCCTGTGGGGAACCCCTGTGTCCTCCTCAAGGACCAAAGTGTGCTCTTGGCCTGCACTTTGAAATTCAGGAATTTCCAGGTCCCTGGACATGATATCCAGGCAGACCAAACTTTGTCAGCAGGATCCACGCTGCCCAGAGTGTGGGTTGCATATTCGTTCATTAACAACACTTGCCCAGCACCCAGCGTGTACTAGCACTATGTGGGGTGCTAGCAATACAGCAGTGACAAGACAGTCACAGTCTCTTTCCTCTGTAGGGCTTTTGGTCCAGCTTGAAGATTAGGAGCCAGGTTCTGAACCCCCACCTACTCCCTATCCACACACCGTGTTCAGAATGTACCTGGGATTTGATTTAATCATGTACGGTACGACCCAAGGACACAGAAATGAAGAAGTTTCTACTCACAGATCCTGAGAAACAGGAGACAAGGCACACCACACAGGCCACATGGGGAAGCACCAGGGTTGGTCAGGAGCAGATGGAGCAAGGAGAAAACACGGACAATAATTTATTATGTTTTTTCGGGGAGAATAGGCGAGGCCAAGTAAGCAGGTTAAGCAGGTTTAGCACTGGCTAGTTTGAATAATTGTAGTGGGCTCAGGGGTGCTGGGGCTGTTCCTAGTTGTCGGGTACTAGGCCCCGGGGTGATTAGGGCAGGTGGAATGTGGTCTCGAATATAGAGTCCCGTGGGAGCCCAGTAGAGGAGCTGGGGGAGGATGGGCTCCAGTTGGTTGGTTTGCATATGAAAGGCGCGCTCCAGGTGAGTCATTTACTATCTCCAGGAATTTTAGCTAGCTCCGGGAGAGGCAGTCTCTCCAGGGTCAGCAAGGCCTCGGATGTCAAAGCATCAGAATTAAAAGACAAGCTTAATACACACTGCTTTGATGACTCTGAAAATGTGACATGAACTGTGTCCTCTGAACCAAAAGACTTATTCTGATAATTTCAAAAAAATGACAGAAATTCATCTTTATTAGCACACAGGCTGTTTCTTCTGTCTGGGCTTGACAACCTAAAAAACTCCTACTGATTTTTCCTCTGCTAGCTCCTCTGTGAAGCCCTGGCTGAAGTCATGTGTACAGGTGAACACCTGGCTCCTGGACTCCCACAGCACCTTTTAAATACTCTGAAGAAGAGGCTGGATGCAGTGGCTCTTGTCTGTAATCCCAGTATTTTGGGAGGCTGAGGTGGGAGGACTGCTTGAGCCCAGCATTTCAAGACCAGCCTGGGCAACATAGAGAGACCCCATCTCTACTAAAAAAATACAAAAAATTACCCCAGCATGGCAGTGCATGCCTGTAATCTCAGCTAATCAGGAGGCTGAGATAGGAGGATTGCTTGAGCCTGGGAGGTTGAGGCTGCAGTGAGCCATGATTGTGTCACTGTACTCCAGCCTGGGTGACAGAGTGAGAACCTGTCTGAAAAAACAAACAATAAACCAAAAATAGTCCCAAGAAGCGTTCCTCATGTGGGTTATTGCTACATGTTGGTTTCTCTATCTCCTGATTATTTGTTGAACTCATTGGATGAAAAGATGGTATCTTGATTCAATTCTGTGGCACTAGTGGCATGCATGACACCTGATAGAAACATTGATGGTAAATAAAATTAACAATTGTTCTTTAAACTCTTTATTGCTCCTAGGCTGCAAGAGCTTTCAGGAACATTCTGCTAATGAATAGGAACTAAAATTTATTGAGTGTGGATGGTGCAGCAGACATTGTGCTGAATGATTCACATCCGTGTGCAACTTGGCCTTCACAGCAGCCTTATGTGATGGAGGCCTTTCCCCAATGTTAGAGATTAAGAAATTAAAGTCCAGGGAGTTTGTTCCACGATTAAAGTCACACAGTGCTGAAGAACCCAGGACCCCACCCCATTGCCTCCCAGTCACCACTACCTCTTGAGCCAACCCCAACTCAGCCCCCCTCAGAGCACACATGGCCCTGAACCTCCTTTCTCTGTGAAAAAAGTTCCCCAAAGACTTTGTACATTGGCTCTGCCCACAGGGGAACATCCACTTAGGTGCACTTAGGGAAAAAGCCACCAAGTGAATTATGCAGTGGGGACCATTACCTCTATACTCCCACTGATAACTAAAGCATATGGTTGCTTAAACCGAGGTATTCCCTTTGGCTTATTACATTCATTACTTCCTGTCAGTTAGAGTTCACCTGCTTCAATTTTACTAGAATGTGTGAATTGCATATTTCATACATTACTTAGCAGGAACCCACCCCAAGTCAATTTTTTGCACAGAATGACAGTTATAGGGAAGTTCAGAGATCTTATTTGGTCTTAGAAACGATTATCTTTCTCAATGGAATGCCGAATAAGATGCTAATTAATAAATGTTTAACGTTATTCTGTATGTAGAGACATAATTCTACATCAGTCTTTGATACATAAATATGTATCACATAGATATACATATTCTCATCCTTTTTCTCATATAATCTCTGATTTTGAATCATGCCCACACTCAGCCTTGAGACCCTGGGCAAGTACCTTTCTGAACCCCACTTTCCTCATTTGTAAAACGCGGATGTCAAGTGTTCCGAGGTTGTTGTGTGGATTTAGGGAGACACCTATGTAGTTCAGGTTCGAAAATTATTATTTAACAACTAGCCCCAGAACTTCTCATTTGGAATTCGGGGAGAGAACTTTGTACAAAAGTATGTTGTTAAGCCTCTTAGGGTGGCGACTCCGAGGGTAAACATGTCTGCAAAAGCCAAAGCAACGAAAGGAAGCCTTGAAAATACTGTCTACGAGCAAAGTGGAAGGACTCACTTTTGCTCAACTGTGGGAAGAGGAGGGTGGTTGGGAAGTGTGCAGGAGAGAGGCCGTGGGGATGGTGTGAGGTCGGGCACCCAGTGGGGAGCAGCTGTGACCTCCCAGCCACTGACTGAGGGACTCATTAGGCGCTAGTGCTAAACATTGCACTAACTAAACGTTGTTCTGTCTCCCAGCTCACACGCTCCATGCATCTATTCTTCTCAGGAACGCTTCTGCAGGGGTGCCGTTTGCTGTGGGTAATCCAGATGCCAGCTGTTCCCTTATTCTGTGGCTCCTGCTTATGTGACTATGTTTTCACTGAGTGTCAGGCCAGCCAGGCCAGAGACAGGACTCGTCCCCTGTTTTAGTCTCCCCATAAAGAGTGAGCTCACTCAGAAGCATTAGCAAGCACTGCGTCTTGACTGAAGATTTTGTGGAGAAGATAGCAGAAGAGGTTTAACGTGGCCCAATCCTCAACAATAACCAAATCAAACCAAACCAAAGCAACAACAACACAAACTTAGGAATATGCTCTAGACCCGTCTCATCTCCAATGTCCCAACTTAGCAGCTATACCACCTGTCGCCTACTGTGGTCCTTTCTCCTCCAGAGCTCAGGGTTCCTGGCTTCTCCTCCAGAAAAATGCAAACTCTTTTCCTTAGTTTATGTTCAGCAATTTAGGCAGCATCTTTTGTTTTAGGAGCAGACCCTTGGACCCTCACTCTCCAACCCGAGCAGTTTATCAGAATATTTCTTGCTCTATGGCTCATGTCTGTAATCCCAGCACTTTGGGAGGCCAAGACGGGGGGATCACTTGAGTTCAGGAGTTCGAGACCAGCCTGGCCAACATGGCGAAACCTCGCCTCTACTAAAAATACAAAAACTGGTTGGATGTGGTGGTGCGTGCCTATAATCCCAGCTACTTGGGAGACTGTGGCAGGAGAATTCCTTGAACCTGGGAGGCAGAGGTTGCAGTGAGCCGAGATCGCGTCACCGCACTCCAGCCTTGGCGACAGAGCGAGACTATCATCTATCTATCTATCTATCTATCTATCTATCTATCTATCTATCTATCTATCTATCATCTATCTCTATCTCTGTATATATAAATATTAATAGATATAGATATATAGATATTTCTTACTCCAAAATGCATCATTCTCTAGTACATTGATGTTTTCCCCAACGGATTCTCTATGGAAATTTAAAAATGGAGCTGATGTTTGTGTCTTTGGTACTGTGCAGAGCAGAGGCAGCCTGTGTTGGAGTGCGATGCAGGTGTCAGGCGGGGCGGTGCTGGAGTGGGAATGGAAGACCTACCTTCTTCCCACCCTAGATTCCCTGACCATGGGAGCAGGGAAGAGGGTCAGATTTGAACTTCCATTGAGCATGGAATAGTAAAAGTGATCTTCTCACCATCTCAAGAGCTGAGAATCTAATTTGATATGACCGCAGTACACAACACCTGGACCCACAGTAAGTGCTCAATAAAAGTTAGTGGATCACGAGGTCAGCAGTTCAAGATCAGCCTGATCAACATGGTGAAACCTCATCTCTACTAAAAAGACAAAAGAAAAAAAAAATTAGCCAGGCAAGGTGGCGTGTGCCTGTAATCTCAGCTACTCAGGAGGCTGAGGCAGGAGAATCACTTGAACCCAGGAGGCAGAGGTTGCAGTGAGCCAAGATCACGCCATTGCACTCCAACCTGGGTGACAGAGCGAGACTCTGTCTCAAAAAAAAGAAAAAAGAAAAACACCTCTTCTTCCACCTGCCCCAACCATGATTAACATTGCCTTTGCTCCACACAACCCTGATCAAAAATTAGCCAAGACACTAAGAAACCAGGACTGTGATCAAAGAAACTTCCCTGGGCTGAGATTGACATATACAGAAAGCCTTGGGTACATTTTGGGTACTTGGGTACTCACCCTCTTGTTTCCTTGAGCTAAATGGCATGATGATTCTCAACGGAACCCTCACAATTCTCTCTGGGAAGTTCGAATGTCTCCTGTAATTTAGCTAAACAGCTTCTAGGTATCACAGAGAAATTCGTTGCTCATGAAAGGAAAATGGATCCCCACGCTTTGTTCTGGAGACATTTTAATATCCATCTGGGTCTCCTTGGGGCCACGTGGCTGGCTCTGTTCCCCAAACTGCAGTGAAGGGACAGTCAACACATGAGTTCTCATGCCATGCTGCTGCTCTGTTTACTGCTCCTTTATTTACATAAGTAGAAATTCAACATCCTAACATGTTTTGCAAGCTGTCATGACATGAGAAGTTAGTAATCTGCTATATTTTGCTTGCTAACATATTTTTGACATATTTTAGCTTTTGATTATAAGATTGTGTCTTTGCCTGCTACCATCTGTCTCGATTCAATGGAACTCTGGCATTTATGAAAACAGTAGGGTGTAGTATTTCTTACAGACTTGAACTCTACCAGAAACATGCTATTTCCAGTCTTAACCAATATGTCATGCTTTCACACGCAAAGTCTGAAATGTTTGATATCTTGCAAGATCTGCCAGGAATAAGGAACATATCTTCGCATCCAATTTGGCTGGGATGAGAAATACATTAATAAGGGGAAGGGAGCAGTCTCCAGCTTCTAAACAGAGGTGGCCTTTGATGTGGTTTATATCCTCTTGACTATGCTTATCCTTTTATCAGCATGATTAAGATCTTCCATGGAAATACATCTTCTTTTAGACTTTTAATCTCCCAGCAGCCAACATTCTTGAGATGTATTTTCCAGTGTGAAATGGTTATCTGCCAACATTTGACAATCAGGCATTTTCCTCCATGATGTCCTTTTTTTGTTCCTATCTTTACTCATTAGGGCAAATTACCCCTGGTTTGACCCAAAGGATTAGCTTGGTCCCTGTCTCTGCTGACAGCAGCAGAAGGACTGTGCAACATGGAGAAATGTGACATTGTATTAAAACAATGTGTTGGGGGAAAGCCCCCCAAAAATGCACAGGCCTAACATGCATTTATTCAACACCAAGCTTAAATGAGTTTATTATGCTCCTGGATTACCCCATAGGCCAAGAAGCTGTCAACTATTGACATTTTCTTTTCTCTCCGTGTTCTGAGTTGAGTGTAAACATATTTGTCATGGGAATATATCGTATGTTTGGTTCAGTATATGCTCATTTCATCAGGAGGAAAGCTCTTATTATCTGTAATCACAGTCAACATCTTTGTTGCTTTAAGGAAAGAATGGGCTACAGCGTGAATTTACATATAGATCTGGTACCTTTCCAGATGCAGTTTTGCACGCTGTTTTAACCTGCATTTTGAATATGTGTAGCGTGATCTGTTTCTAGTGCGAGACTTCGTTCGTGGTAGAGAAATACTTTTAGTCAGTTGGGTGTGGACCACATCTAGCTGATTTTCTGCCTTGCAGCATGCTGCTGACTGTTCAGGAGCAGCCTGGTGCTAAATACATCAACTGAAATCACCATCAATGAAGAGGCCAAAGAGGAAGGCATTATGACTTCCAACTTCAACATCTTATGGCTACAAATCAAGTCCAAGCTGACTCGGCTCCCACTTGCTCTTCCTTATCTGGTTTATGAGGATGGTGGCAACTGTTGAACAAGGAGAAAAGACTGAGTCTCTGGATAATTGTAATTGCGAATTTCTGAAGAGCAGGGATCTTGTCATACCTCTTTATCCTTTGTACCTGGCTCAGAGTAGGCAAATAACCCATGTATGTTGAACTAACATAAACTGAGGACCATATTTAAGCTAGTAATTGAACAATGTGTGCTTTATTGAACTTCTATTAGGTGAAATCACCAAGGAGAGTTTAAAAAATAAAACCAAATAGAGAGCAGATTCCTCATCCTTGAAAAAGTTGTAATCTAGTTTGAGGATAAATTAGTTTTGTTTCATTGAAGACAAACTAGTTTTGAAGGAAATCATGAATTGTTAAGCTAGGTTGTAAGTGCAACAGGCATTCAGAGAAAGGAGATAATGTGGCAAATCAGATTTTACGAAGGAAGAGGGGCTTTTTGTGGGACCAGAAGACTGAGCAGGACTGGGTAACTGGAGAGGAGGAAGGAAACGTTTTGCAAAGAGTGGGAATTGATAGAAGTGAACAATAAAAAAAGGAATGAATTAGATGTGCAAGGGAGGATGATGGAGCATGATGATGGGGCTTGATTGGCTTAAATAGGCTGAAGCAGGATAAGGTATAAGAATGGTGTACAGAGTTGGACAAAGTTAAGACACTCTGGAAAGTCAAAGGAATATTCAACTTTTGGTGGAAGATGAAGACCATTATTCCAGGCTCTCATAGGTAGGAGACATGATAAAAAGTGTGGTTTTTAGAAAGATTACAAGGGAGTGGTACAGAGGAATCAGAGGGGTAAGAGGTTACAATAGAGAAAAGGCAGTGATTCCAAAATGGACAGAAAAAGAGCTTGGGTTAAATAAAGACAATAATAGTTAAAAACTTTTCTATATAGGTCATCTAATATGTTTCCGGTATTTCTAGCCACTGATGATAATATCAGTAAAATCCTACCATAATTTATAAGTATACTTATCCTTAAATTAAAGAAGGGAAAAGGGGCCTTAGAAAAAGCAAAGTAAGTTGGTCTAGGCTACATAGTGAGTAAGTGGCAGGAAAAGATCCAAACTTCATTTAAACTGCATCCTTTTTCACTACATTACTCTGGGAGTCATAGGTATTTATTAAATGAGTAAATGATGTGAAATAAGTGTTTTATAAAGATACATGGTGGCCATACACAAGGGGGATAAGGGGAGAAAGACCAGAGGCAGGTAAATGATAAGGGTGCCCCTAAGGTCTTATCACTGGAAATGGAAAGGAAAGAATAAACATAGAAATATTGCCGAATAAGAACATGGGAGTCGGTGTCTGATGGACTAAATGATTGAAAAAGGAGAAGAAGAACTGGGAAAGGAAAAAAACAAAACAAAACAAAAAAAACAAAAAACAAAGACTGGGTGGCTACTGGTGACCTTGGCCAATTCATTTGCAGGAAGAGGATATTGCTGATTGATGGAAGCCAGCCTGCAGGTGAGTCGGAAGCGAGTCAGTGGTCAGGAAATGGAGGATGTGGGGAAGACCACAAATTTGAGAAATTTGGAAGAAAATGAAGGAAATAAATAAAACAGTCCTGTAAAGAGGCTTCAGGGTCAAGCAAAAAGATTTTTTTTTTAAAGAAGTGAAGAAACCTGTGCGCATTTGAAGACAGAAGGAAAGTATGCAGAGGGAAGGAATATATTGAAGGAACTAGAGAAAGAGGGACCTCTGTACATTGAGGGGGTGAAAGCAGCAGGGAGGGGACAGGTTAGAATGGTAGGACTGCCAACAGAACTCTGCACGATGAGGAGAATGTTCTGTATCTGTGCCATTCCATATGGCAGCCATGGACCTCATGTGGCAACCAAAGACATGAAATGTTCCTAGTGAGACTGAGGAACTCAGTTTTTTATTTTGCTTAATTTAAACTAAATAGCCACATTTTTAAATAGCTAGTGGCTACCATATTGGATGATGTAAGAGCCTCAGGGAACCAAAGGCTTTGGGACTAGACTCTTCCACTGACTCAGAAAAAGAAAGCAGAGAGGGAGAGAAGCCAGTGCTCTTCATACACGGGAGAGGAAAAATGTGTTTGCCCCTCCCAGGTGACCTTGACTTTTTGGTTATACCTTGGTGATAGCCACATTATTAGATCATTAGATAAGGAGAGATCTTTGAAAATTCACATCCCCATGTGGACGTTGTGGTCTGAATCGTACTGTCTGAACCAACCAGATGAGTTGAAGAATGGCCAAGTCTCACATGGCACAGCACATCACCCTCAGTCTGTCTGCAGCCCTTGAGCAAGAGCCCCTTGTTCATGAAACAGAGATGGACAGGACTCTGGTAGGTTCCTTGGGATGAAGGTCATTTTGGAATGGGGCTTTCCAGTTTCTGAGAAGATACTGCTCACAATAAAGCCATCCTCTGATTTTCTATCCTGCATTCTGCTCCCACATCTCACTGTTACTTTGGATCTAGGCATTTTAAAGCCAAAAAGAGGTGATTCCCCTAAAAGGGATTTTTCTTAGACTTAGTTGACGTTTTCTTGAAGAATTTCCCACCCTGAGAAATGAGTGTATGTTCTTCTCCGTATTCTGCAGGTAAACAAAGAAAGAGCCCGAAATCAACATCCGCGGTTGCCCTGAGATAGCATCACCCGTCATTCCGCCGGTGCGCCCTCCCTGAGATGGTGGCGTGTATTGTTTGGGCTGTTTTTCATAGCCGCCGCAGCTGGGAATTCAAGATGCTATACTTAGGCAGAAGTCCATGAAGGAATTAATTGATATGAGCCAGAAGTTGATTGCCATTTAAGTACTCAGCCTCCACCATTGCCAAGTTTCCCTCTTTGCAGAAAGAACTGAGCTTGCCTGCAAACTGGCTCATTCAGGATGTGAGCACAAGATGGAATTCAACCTTTAATATGCTGCAACACCTGCTTGGAAATAAAGGGGCTCTGTGCTTTTCCCCCCAAGGAGTTGACAGCTGACTTCATTACAGAGGAATCTGGCAGAGATGGTTGAGGCTACTCTGCAGTCTCAGGGGGCACTCACCCAGGAATGCAGTGCCAACCAGACCTGAGCTTTGGGACTCTGCCAGGAACCCATGCTGGCCTATTTTAGCCTAAATCATCCCTCTTTCTTGAACTCCAGTTTTCAGTGTCTTTGGTAGGCGCTTCCTCCACACAAGGGAGATGGTAAGTGTCTCTGGCCTGCTGAAGTTAAATGGAGAAGCATTTGCAGGTGCTCTATAATGGGATCTGGATTTCCAGGCTTCCTTTCTCAAGAGTTCTGCAGTGTTGCATCCCAACAGGCACAAACAGACACAAAGTCAGGCTGCCATGCTCTATAGAGCAGAACTTGAGGGTTCACTGGAGTCCTTGTCCATGTTCTGGAACTGACCCAGACCTGCTCTGGGAAGCCTAGCCCAGCCTGTGGGGGTCCCTAGAGGGTCTCTGGCGCTGTGACCTTCCATTGTGGCTGGAACACTGGTTATGCTTGTCAGTTTTCCAAGTAGAATGTCAACCTTGTCACCCATTTACATGATTTCTAAAGCGTATTAATCTGGCCCCCATTCACAACACAGAATTTAGCATTATCTGACTTGCATCAGAGAATATTAACTTTCTATCATTTGTTATCCTTTATCACTCCCCAAAATCTGTCTGAAATCTAAATATCCAGAAATAGGGGCAGCCTCATATAGAACACATCCATTCACTGGATTCCTCAGTTCAGCATTAAGCAATGTGAATATGAAGGTCACAGAGCAGCTTCAAAACTGCACATAATGCTAATTGAAAACAAAGCACGATTTGAACTTTTATATACAAAAATCATATCGTGCTTTCAAAACAAACATTTAAAATGGGCTGGAGTGAGAATCAAAAAAAAAAAAAAAAAAAAAAAAGAACAGTTGATGCCAGAGGTCAAAACTGGCAATCCAAGATTCAAGCCTGGCCTGAAAGTGTGTCTCATATGGCCCACACAGTGGGGGCCAGCAGAGTTCGAATTAAAAAAAAAATGGAATAAGTTGCCAACATTTGGAAATTGGAACATAGCATGTAGCCACCCGGATTGCTGGCTCCTTGGAAGGCACGGGGCAATCTGGCACTGGGAGTCTGTTTCCCTGCAGGCAACAATGGGGCAGGGGAGGGGGCATTTGCTCTCCAGTTTGCTAGAGGCCCCTGCGCCAGTTTTCTCACTTGCTGAGTCTATAATCCCTGGACCAGGTGTAAGGGTGATGGGATTCTGGGTCATTTCTTCCTTTCTCCTTCTTCACAGACTTGCTATTGGTTATTATGTTACTTCAGGGTTAAAATAATCATGAAATGCCCCGTTGCAAAAATCAATGTTGAGGGAAGAGACTAAGGCCCACACCACTTCTCTACTCCTTGAACGTTCTTGTCTAATTTCTAGTCTTGAGTCAGGTACACTCACCTGAGAATGTCAGCTACAGAACCCAGTGGTTCTCAAACTTGGCCCCCTTAGAATCAGCTGAGGAGTTTCTGATGTCGAAGTTGTGCTCTAGACCAGTGGTCTTCAACTTTTTGGCACCAGGGACTGGTTTCGTGGAAGACAATTTTTCCATGGACCAGGGTCACCGGTGGATGGTTTTGGGATGATTCAAGTGCTTTACATTTATTGTGTACTTTATTATTATTACATTGTAATATATAATGAAATAATTATACAACTCACCATAATAAAAAAATCAGTAGGAGGCCTGAGCTTGTTTTCCTGAAACTAGATGGTCCCATCTGGGGGTGATGGGAGACAATGGCAAATCATCAGGCATTTGATTCTTATAAGGAGCTCTCAACCTAGATCCCTTGCATGCACAGTATAGGGTTTGTGCTCCTATGAGAATCTAAGGCTGCCACTGATCTGACAGGAGGCGGAGCTCAGGCGGTCATGTGAGTGATGGGGAGTGGCTGTAAATACAGATGAAGCTTGGCTCTGCTCCCTTGCCTGCCACTCACTTCCTGCTGTGTAGCCTGGTTCCTAACAGGCCACACAGACCCATAATGGTCTGTGGTCCTGGGATTGGCGACCCCTGCTTGAGACCAATTAAGTCAGGATCTCTGGGGTGGGACTCAGGCAATGGATGTTTTTAAAGTTCCCCAGGTCGTTCCAATGTAAAGAAGTTTGGGCCATTGCAAATCATGTACAACTTTACATTACAGCAATTTCTCAACCTCTGTACTATTGACATTTTGGGCCAGATAATTCATTGTTGTGCAGACCTGTCCTGTGTATTGAGTTTAGCAGCATATTCGGTTCTACCCATAGATGCAGTAGCATTTCTCCAGATAAGAAAACACTGAGGCCGGGCGCGGTGGCTCACGCCTGTAATCCCAGCACTTTGGGAGGCCGAGGCGGGCGGATCACGAGGTCAGGAGATCGAGACCATCCTGGCTAACATGGTGAAACCCCATCTCTACTAAAAATACAAAAAAAAATTAGCCGGGCGTGGTGGCGGGCACCTGTAGTCCCAGCTACTCGGGAGGCTGAGGCAGGAGAATGGCGTGAACCCGGGAGGCAGAGCTTGCAGTGAGCGGAGATCGCGCCACTGCACTCCAGGCTGGGTGACAGAGCGAGACTCCGTCTCAAAAAAAAAAAAAAAAGAAAACACTGTATTAAGTAATAAAATTATGGTCAGGAATAGTGGCTATTATATTGGTCCCCTACCCATCTATAAGGCCTTGGAGAAATTTCTTTTGGAATTAAGTGCTAGGGAAGCGTTTTCTCTCTTGAGGAACTGATATATTCCTTTCTTTCTGGATGTTTTCCCCCCTTTACTACCAGGAAGCTCCAAGTCAATGCTAAAACGCACTCAAAATCGAAACTGAAGCACAAAACAAGGCAACTACTGTAGTGTATTTTCTCCCCTCTGACTTCACATGATGCTGATTTTCCTATTAATGTTTTGTTCATCTTTAAGTTGCTTTTTTATATCCTTAGGGAAGGAGTTAGGATGTAAATATCAACAAGGTAACAAGCCAATGAGGGGAATGACTGCTCCAAGCACTGTTCAGCATTTATGACCCAAAGAACGGTTGGTTTTAAGGAGGAAGTTACCTGCTAAGTAGGAACTACCTCCTAATTACTGGAGGATCAACCAGTTTTATGGAGCAAATAATGGTCAACTCCTGCAGCCTCTTGGCTTTGCATGGAAAGAGGCTGAACTGTGTCTGTGCTGAAGGAGCCCGATGCCCAGTCGTGTGGAGGCTTCTAGGGAGAATAGTGAACACAGCCTCTGATGCGTCCTAAGAATTCCAACTCCTGGTGTTTATACTAGAGTCTGGGAAGTCTCTGAGAGGCAATGTTGTTAAAGGCATCTTGGGATACATCCCTGGGTTGACACATTACCTGCTTTCTGTAAATACAGAGCAGCTTACCTTTAGTAAAATATAACTCACTCATTAATAATCAGACATTTTAAAGCTTTTAAAAAAATCATTACTGAGCATGACTATTTCATTCTAAATGCAAAATCCTGAATGGACCAGAGATCTTAATTTTTAAAAAATATAGCTGAGTATTTTAATTATAGATGTACTTGCATATTCTCAGCATACTTCATTATTTATGTAGCTGGTGAAAAAGCTTTTTAATTAAATAGCGTGCTGGCAATCCACTGTGAAATGTATAGATGCAGGTTTTCCTAGCATTATGAAGCTGAACACAGATGTTCGCCAACTTACGATGGATTTAGCCGGATGTAACCCCATTGTAACTTGAGGAGCTACTGAATGCGTATTACTTTTGCATCGTGATAAAGTAAGCTGGGCCAAGCGCAGTGGCTCACGCCTGTAATCCCAGCACTTTGGGAGGCTGAGGCGGGTGGATCACGCGGTCACGAGTTTGAAACCAGCTTCGCCAACATAGTGAAACCCCGTCTCTACTAAAAATACAAAAAATTAGCTGGGCATGGTGGTGGGCGCCTGTAATCCCAGCTACTTGGGAGGCTGAGGCAGGAGAATCGCTTGAAGCCGGGAGGCGGTGGTTGCAGTGAGCCGAGATCGTGCCACTGCACTCCAACCTGGGTAACAATGCGAGACTCCATCTCAAAAAAACAAAACAAAACAAAACAAAACAAAACTGTAAGCTGAACCATTGTAAGTTGGGAACCATCTGCACACACGCACACACACACACACACACACAACATTCTGGTGAGCACACATACTTTAATCACTATAAAATACTTGTTTCTGAATGATCTTAAAATTTGACCAAACTGTTTTTATATTGCTAACATAATAGGGTAATTCGCCACCACTCCACTTGATTGCTTATGTTTAATGTATTCACCTAATTTGGAAATATGGTAGGGTAGTGGTTCTCAACGTGTGGTCCCCATACCAGCAATACCAGCATCACCTGGGAACTCCTTAGGCAGTTTTGAGCCCCACCCCAGGCCGACTGAATCAGCAGCTCTGGGAGTTGGGCCCAGCACCCCAGGATGTACCAAGCTCTCTAGGTGATCCTGGAACAGGTTAAGGCTCGAGAGCCATGGGATGGGGATTAACTGTGGTGCTGGTAATCTTGGTTTCATCAATGGTTCTCCTGGTGACACGTGGTCACAACAAAGTCAACTGGTCCCTGCTTTTAGTTCCCCACCAAAAAAGTGCTGTGAGAATTCTTGTTTGTTTAAGGTTCAAAGATTTCAGAGCTTAGAAGAGGTCAAAAGACTCACAGTGGCTTAAATATTTTCAGCATAGTTTGCATGACGGTTGCCCATGAATACCAGGTCTTTACTTACCAATTTTGACTAAACGTGAATATCAGGGTTCACGTTACACATAGCAATTCTTTTCTTCTTTCAAAAAACAAAAAGAAGCTCTGAAATTAGAGCTCTTACTTATTCACTGTTGGATGGCAGGCTGTAGTGGAGGCAACCTTCCAGAGATGCCCCATGCCTGGGTGAAGGCTGATGACCAGGTTCTGTTACCTTCCCGGGCTGGAGGAACCAAGGCCGGGAGGTAAAGGAACTCCCATCGGGAGGCAGTGCCAGAACTACAACTAACAACCATCTGACTCCTTGCTCTGTGCTTTGTCTTCTGAATGAACAATGCTGCTTCTTAAGTACACATAAGCCAAACTGCCTCTCAAATTGCAGCCATCTACTTTGAGTTCAGATTTGCACAGCATGACATGAATTGGGCTGCAAATTATGCAGAAAACAGCCATCACATCCATCTGTGATGTCAGAATCCTCAAGTACAATGTGACCTGTTAGTATGTAACAGAGTAGAAGGATACTGTGTCTGATTCCTTCCCTATGAAGAGTGATGAATATCCTTCCAGATGCATTTGGCCCAGTATGAAAAGGTTAAATATGATTGAGGTAATGCCTGCGATATGCTCAAGAGCAGATTTCATATCCAAGGGTGCAGGCAATTAGATTTTTTTTAATGGTGTAGTAACTAGAGAAAGAAAACACACAAATACACTCATACCTAATGGTAAACTGAATTTATTTCCTCTTGGAAAACAATTCCAGTAATCTCCAGGTTCAGACTGCAGAGTAAACATTAATAACAGTAACATACAGGTTAGTTCAACTGATTCAAGAATTTGGCTGCGTGAAATCATTAAGGAAAACCTTGAACACTCAAAGCTTCAAATGTATCCAGGGAAAAAAAAATTCTTTGACAGTCTACATAACAACTATTGCATATATAGTGATGCTACCTGTCACATTGCAAGGCTTACAAATATATATATACGGGCCTTATCCAGCTGTGGGGTTCTGTTCTGTGAGAACATCTCTTCATGGTTTGCAAGAATCTTCAGCAATAAAAAATAGTCTTGGATTTAAGCGCTGATATACCAAAAGAGAAATTCTAGGCTTAAGTGTAAAGAAAAGGAAGTCCAACCATAGTCTCATGTATAACAGTTGTTTTTAATCTTTCTTCCTTAAAAATACTTTATCTTAAGCCATTTTGGTCATAGTCTTTTTTTTTTTTTAATCTTGCCTGAATAGGGCCCAAGTCCACTTGTCTTTATAAGACCATTTTAGTATCAGACGACATAATACATGTGCAACACTTTATATACAAGGGGTCTATCCGGTGCGCAAAAGTTCAAACACATGAACATCCAACAGTTTGATAATACAAGTTTTATGGTACAATACAATGTTTCTGAATAATATACATTAACAATGAAAGTTTCGTGCAAAGAGTAAAACATGTTCCCTTTTTGTGCCACAAAAGCAATTCTCCTTGAGAGACTGTACTTGCACTAACTGCTGTGTTGGGTCATTGTATGATTCTGTAAATAACAAAAAAAAAAAAGAGAAGAGAGGGAAAACAAACTTCAGTGATTTCATTTTCATCAGACCCAAGCATATATACATGTAATTAATTCATAATTACTTGAACAGAACAATGAGTTTCTGCCCTCTGATGAATAGTGCTCATGGGTGCCCTCTAATGTTAAAAAAAAATCTAACACTTCTTCCCCAGGGGGAAACAGACCCAGAGATCTTCTGAACCTGCTGTCACCCATGAGGGCCTGGAAGGAGAGGCCAGGGCAGGAGCCTCCTTAATGTGAGATGGCTGGCTGGCACCTTGCCTTTTCTCCACCTCTGCCATGCCTTTCTATAATACCCTCCCACCATCCATCATCTCTTCTTATTAAGATAGGACCCAGTGTTCAAGGAGCAGGTAGCACTGTTTTAACAGTTTTATGGATCTGTGCATGATTTCCATTGGTTACATATGCCTCTGTTCCAATCCCTCTGAGACTGTAACATCTTGACAACAAGGGCTCTATCTGCCCCTGAATATGGGTATGAAATGCAAGAGTTAGCTGGCTGATGATGGACAGTGGGAGCAGCCCCCCTCCTGAGGGTGGGCTTTGGGCTGTGGTCATACCGTGGCTCAGGAGCAGATTACAGTAGCCCGCCATGTCTCCCCTGTCCCCGGATGCTCTTTCTCAGCTGACACAGCCTGTGCTGTATATTGGTGGTCCCTGCTCATCTATGCTAGCATGTCCCCTTTCTGAGTGAACATCCTCTTTCCAAATTGTGAGAGGATAACTGGGATTGCTGGGCAACTCAGGACCACCAGCCAGGCCCTGAGGGTGGACGCCGGGTGGGAAAGTTCCAGAACCAGGCCTGGAGGATGGTCACAGATCTGCGGGATGTTTGCCTGGAGCATAAGCCTGGAGATGGCCTGATCTCCACTCTCCTCCTCTGTGCTTTCCTGGAGCCATGTTCTCTCACTACTCACTTGTATCCCCTGACCCCAATCCCTTTGTATTACAACCTTGGGGCCCAGCTCAAAATATCACCACTTCCATCCTCACCCCATCTAACACTGATCTCTCCCTTCTCTGATTTCCTGCTGCACTTTATACTGCTTATATAGGATGCATCTTAGGTCTTGTCTCATGATTATTTGTAGGCCTGGCTCTCACTCATGCCAATAATTCCGATGTTCATTCATTTATCCATTCATCTACAAGCATCTATTGAAAACGTACATCAGCACCTGGCACATGCCATAGCGCTGCAGTGCTCAGGAAAGAGGGTTTGGCTATCTCAGTGACTGACTGGCAAGGCAAGGGCTACTGGAGAGGAAAGGCATGGTCCTTGCCTTCATGCCTTCAAAGTGCTCACAGTCTAAAGAAGGTCATGTGGGCACATAAAAGTAAAGCAAGATGGCAAGCAGTCTATTAGAAAAGAACACAGAAATGTCACGGATACACCTAAACCTGCCTAGCCATTGGGGAAGGGTTCCCAGTGGATCCAGCACACTGACAACCGGAGACATGAGCAGAGGGTACAGGGAGGGCACTCTAGGCCAAGGGACCCACATGGGTCAGGGCAATGAAACAGGAATATGCAAGGTACATTTGCAGACCTGCAACTTGTTTAGATTGGTTGAATTCTTCTGGAGTGTTCTGAATCAACAGTACTCAGGAGACATGAAGATGGAGCTGGTTTGGGGCAAGAATATGAGCTGTCTTATCTACCTTGCTAAAGAGCTGAGACTGCCTCGTAGGTTAAGGGAGCCATTGGAGTATTTTAAGCAGAGGGATTCATCTTAGAGATGTTTGTTATCTCTTTATCCTTTACAGCAACTAGCAAACTGCCTGCCCCCTGAATACAGGCTGAATAACCACAGGTTCAGCTGAGAACCAACTGGGGCTGGGTGCAGAAGTTGCGGGAGGGCTGGGAGCCTTGTGAAGAGGACTTAGGTCTTCCTTGTTCCATTTCAAATTTAGCTCATTTTTGAAAAAGATGGATGACAAATCATGATGCAGACCAGTATTTCACTCTCCCTTATTTAAAACATATCTTAATAGTCCCAGCCTCAGAGTGAATAGAGGAAATAGCAAATTGTTTTTATGCCAGCTCTTTTATCTGTATATTGATTTTTAATACTTCTGAAAAGTACTTGTCACCGATATGTAGACAGAAAGGGTAATAAAAGTACTAATGAGACCGAAAAACTTTGCTATTTTCTTAAAAATCAACATGTCTGTTCGGAAAGGTTATAAACAATAAAAGTTTGATTACTCAAAATACACCACATCTAAGCCTTCTTATACCTTTTGCTATCTCAGAGTCAAGTTTATAGAAAGGTTTTTTATTTTTAAAAAGTCCAAAAACAATGACCAAATAAGTACAAGAAGATACGATAATACAGATCGAGCACCTCCAAATGGGAAAATCCAAAATCCAAATACTCCAAAATCTGAAATTTTTGAGCACTGACATGATGGAATATAGGTGACTAAGCTAGTGACACCTTTGCTGTCTGCTGATTCAATGTACTGAAACTTTGTTTCATGCACAAAATTATTGAAAATATTGTGTAAAATGACCTTTGGGCTATGTGTATAAGGTATATAAGAAATATAAATGAATTTTGTGTTTAGACTTGGGTTGCATCCCCAAGACATCTCATTATGTATATGCAAATATGCCAAAATCTGAAATCGAAGACACTTCTGGTCCCAAGCATTTTAAAAAAGGAATACTCAAACTGTATTTACCTAAATGATAGGACTCTGACAGAAAGATGGGTGTTTTTTTCTTCTTACCAAATAAAAGTAAAAAAAAAACCAGTTTAATTACATTATTTTCAAATGTTTAAGTGCTTATGATGGACACTCCACATGTGATTGGATTCTAGGGGTTAGTAAAAGAGTACACAGTGCAATTTTCCTGGTGTTTTTATATGTGCTCATATCAAGATGCTACAAGAACCCAAAACAAACTGCCCATAACAGTTGGCAATGGTTGTGTGTTGTATGCTTTCATCCTCAACCAAAGCCATACAAGTCTCTTCAGAGGTGCAAGGACATGAACAAATACACATACATCACTTACTACAACAGACTGAAGTTGTTTCATAAAGGAGTTATGTTTTGCATATAAGAGAGAGGAATATAAATCACTTGTGAGAAGGGCAAGGGTATGGCTTGTGAAATTCAAAAATAAAGCAACCCAATGTAAGTAATATCAACCTAAGAAATCTGGCATGAGAAATGTAAGGGCAGGAAGTCCTCTTGGTGTGGAGATGCCTGCAGACCACGGAGGTCTCTTATTCTCATTTTGTTTGGTTTCCCTTTTTTGCTCCAGCCCAACAGAGAGCTATGGCAGGGTGTCCCCAGGCCTGGCTGTCCACCATTGGCAGTGATGCTTATGGTGGAAGGCAGCACGTTCCTAGAGCTTCTTGGGCAATGGATGTACCTGTGTTGGAAAAAACCCCGCCATGGGATTCTGCTCCATCCTCAAGGGCTTGCCTTTGCCACCTTTGAGGATCCGGGGGATGTGTCTGTTCTCCTCCCCCACGCAGTATTTCAAGTCCACTGGAAATACAAATGGCCTCATTTCATTCTCTGGGGGAAGGAATGGAATATTTGAGCCACTGTTTATTCGATTGGCTTTTAGGTGTTGGTGAGAACAGACGCGAAGTCCTAGTCTCTGGTCTCGACTAAAGATTCTCTGAATAGAGCTTCATGGGAGCACTCAGTGTTTTTTGTGTTTTCTGATGCTCATAGACATTATTTCTTTAGAAAGGGAGACAAGAGGCAAGTGGGAAGGATAAAAAAGTAGACAGCAGAAGCGCCAAGCAAAGAGAGGGTAGGCTCTGAGGCCCAGTTTGCTCTCCCCCTGGCTACCTGCCACACCACAGAACTAGTCCTGAGACAGCAAGGACATAAATGCATATGAGCAGAAAGCAGAAAAATGCTGCCAGGCCATCCACAAGCAGCCTTCTCTCTGTGCAAGAGTTTTCAGCTCTTTAGGTCCAGAGGAAACCACTACACTAGAACAAAGCAGTGGGTAATCTCACCAATTTTACACAGCAATTCACAGTCCCTAAAGTACTTTAATGCAATGACAGGTTATGAGAAAAAATATCTGTTCCAATGAAGGGAAAGTGTTTTACATAATTGAGAAGAACATCAGTGCAACATTGGTGGAGGTGGGGGGTGAAGACAGAAAAGGAAGTAGGAAGAGAAGAAAACTTCTGTAATCCCACAGAGAGCCATATTCTACTCTGCAAAAAGCCATCTCCTGGAGACCCCATGTCTAAGTAACTGAAAATTGCAAACCATTAATCCCAGTTATGAACAGTTGTTTTACACGAGGGGGGTTTGTGTTAAAAAAAAATCAAATCCACAACATACCTTAAAGCTGAAAAGAAGATCCATCTAGGTATGATATCTTAATAGCGAGGTTTCAAAAACACTTTCTTTACTGTAAAGGGCCCCATTTGGAAGGAGTGTGCTGTATGTATTTTTTTTCTCTATAAATGTGAAATTAAACTTAGAAAGCTAAAAAACAGACGAGGGCCTTAAAAATTCCCTTCTAGCACTATGTATTTCTTTTTAAATATGAGATGCCTTTCATTTTACAAGACTGGAATTCTCATTTTGGGCTTGGCACTCTAACAAATGAGTAATTCAGCCTCCTTTTTTTCTGAGAGCTGACCACATTTGCTGGTCAAACAGTTTAATCCTATTTAAAATGCAATCCAAGAAAAATATTTTTAAGTAAAAATAAAAATCCATGATCCTTTGAAACTGTTCACCTTGGCTAAAGACATTCCATTTTCCTGCAATCTTGATGTAAATTTGAATTTTTGCACCTACATCAATGATGAAATTCAGCTTTGGAGGAAAGCCAGGGGGAACCTATCTTCCTAGAGTTGAAAAATTAAATTTCCAACCCCAAAACTTATGCCCAGAGATTGCCTTCACTTTTCTAATTCTTTGGCAGAGACCATGTCTCGTCTGTGCTTTGTAACACTGTTGGCATCGGCAAAATGTTACGTATCAGTGGTCATAAAAACAAAAATGGCATTTGAATGGAAGTTTTGTGAAATCTGTTGATTCAAAGATGTTAATCATTTTTACCATGACTTGTTTATTTATAGCCTTTTGTTTCAAACAAATTCTGACAAGCTTTTAAAACTAAGTAAAAGAGCCAGCATGCTATTTTAAAAAGGAATGAAAAAAAATAACAAGCTTTCCACCACTAATTCACTATGCCATTAGAAACCCGAATTTAAACTGCAGTTGTATTTAATTTAAATGAGATGTTTTCTAACTAGATGAAATAGTAGGCAATTGTGGCTCAGAAACAATGCAAGGCGGGAAGAAATAAAGAAATATAAAGATTAAATGTGGCTGTTTCTTTCAACAGATGGTGACAGCACCATGGCAGCGTGTTGTTTTTTCTTTAGTTGAAGAACACAAACATCCGTAATCAATCATCACTGATTAACTAATTATATTACCCTTCCTTTTATCACTTGGGTTGGACCTTTATCCATAAACACTGAGGATAATCGGTATGCTTTTATTTTTTTTCTAGAAGTATATTCTAGTTCACATAGAGCCGTGCAGTTACAGGCTGCAAACAGAATTCTACATTACCGTCCACCTTTAAGCACTATTGCTTTTTTTCATTTTTTATTTTTTTTTAAACAAAAGCAATTGGTTTCCAACAGGCTGGATAATAAGTCTTTTGACCTGCATTCTTCTTTGACCCATTAAGGTCACCCCTGTGCTCGGGCATATAGCTGAGTTAGGAAATGCCTGCAAGTCCTACATTTCATCTCCTGCCCACTCAAAATAAAGCTTTCTTTAAATGTGTCTGTACGGGTCCCTGAAGGCCAAAGAGGCATCCCTGTAGTGGGCAATGGAGGGACAGAAGCTTCTGCCTTTATTAATGAATGCAGACCATTATGAGTCTGGCTGGCTCCTTCCTCGTTCCCAGAAGCATATACTGTACGTGACTTAAAATGCTAGAATATTGACACAAAGCGAGCTGGGCACCCCTAAGGAAAATTACTCCTTGGATATAATGTAGGCTCGTAACAGCTATTAGAGTACAAAATAAAACCCTCCGGGATCAGACTGACATATACCGCATTCTACCTAGTCCTCAAACATTAGAAGAATTTCTTTGTGAAGGCATTCTCAAGGACAGCATTAAACTGACTTTTGTAGCAAT
This sequence comes from Gorilla gorilla gorilla, assembly GCF_029281585.2. NCBI lineage: Eukaryota > Metazoa > Chordata > Mammalia > Primates > Hominidae > Gorilla > Gorilla gorilla. Next base: position 54,308,515 of record NC_073241.2, read on the forward strand.
CTGCAACAACTTTTTGGCTTAGAGCTTTTAGTACTAAATCTCTGGTTCGAATCAATATAAGTACTATATCTTCTACATTAATCAATACATTTGGTTCAATACATGTTCTATTAAATTATACTTTCTAATCAAGATTTTTACATTTCCACCCTCTCTCCTTTTCATTCCCAACTTCTTATGCTAGTAAAACAGTTTTAAAAGTGTATACAGCTAATGATGACAGGATCCTGGGTTATTTCCCCTGAACGTTAAGAGAAAAAAATAGTCACAACGGCAAAGGGTGACCTTTAAGCATCTTAATAAGGTTAACGGGATGTGAATGTTAATAAATTAACATTTTCAAAGTCCACACAATTACAAAAGTACTCATAATTTTCAACTGATTAAAAGTAAATTGCTACGGCTCTGGGAGTACCATTAGGAATGTTCTAAAAATTACACTGAAGACCAAAATCACCCTCAAGTACCCCACTTTGCCCACCCCAAAGTTTCTACTGCCCACAACTGTATAATTCCTGGCTGAGGAAATCTGGGGTAATTGTGTTTTTATGGACTTTACCAGGTAAACATCAGGACCATATCTGTGGATACTGCATTTTTGTGAGCTATGCTATAGTTCGATGCATATTTTTTAAAGGACAAATATACAGTATTTTCCCTAAGTGCTATGAGAATCGAAAAGACATATGCATAGTGGATTTTTCACAGCCAGGGAAGTTGACTCATAATCTTCCCATTTGTAGAATCTGCTAGAATGAGGTTCTACTCTTTTATTATGACACAGCAATGGCATTTCCAAATTGTCATGTATGCTTTTGCCCCTCTCTTTAATGCCATGAATGTTGCATTTATGATCATGTTTGCACTGACAGAATTTCCCTTTTTATTTTTTCATATGGTAATGTCATCACCATGAACTTACAGAGACACTGATGCATTTTCTTTTGACATTTAACAGTTCACATGGGCTTGGTCTGACATCTCAAAGCATTTTCTGGATGACACTAAGCTATATTAAAGCAAAAGGTGAAATGGCATCATCAGAAGCGATCAGAAGAATACAATATATTAAAGAAGGAAAAGGACTATTAGGGCATTTAGTTTGTCCCCTTGTAGGAACATAATTGTTTGATAAAGTTTACACACTAGGCCAGTTTTGAATGATTCTGGCAATGAAGTTGCTATCATACCTCCCATAGGAAACAATTTCGCATTCTAATAAACCTCACTGAAGGACATTTTTGTTGTTGTTCTCTGGACATTTGTGCTAACTATGTCCAGAAAAAGGGTGATCTGAGATAATCCTGAAGGATGAGGACACTGGCATGTTGATGAGTTTATGTTCCAAACACTAGACCATGTACCTATAGTATAAAGTTCATCCATCTCATCCAAAGCAACCTAGAAGACCATCCAGTACATCATTTCTCAGTCATTACATAAAACACATCCCATTCACTTGCTTGGTTCCAGAGAGGAGCCTGAAAATAGATTTTAGAAGGCCAGTGGGGCTTGCCTTACACAAGCAGGGTTTCCCAACCTCAGCACTACTGACACTTGGCGCCGGACAATTCTTTGTTGCAGGGGGTCGTCCTGGGTATTGTAGGATGTTTAGCAGCATCCTCAGCCACTACTGCCAACATGCTAGTGGCATCTTCCCAGTCGTGACAAGCAGAAATGTCCCCTGACACTGCCACATATCTCTTGGTGGGAAGCATCTCTCCCACCAGGGAGATATTGAGGAACACTGCCTTTTACTGTTTGAAAAACACTTGTGCATGAATAAATGAAAGCTGGGAAATAAGGAGAGTTCTGAATTTAAGGATTTTGAAGAATTTGCAGGGAGGAACTGATCGAAAGGGGAAGAAGAAATGGTGGTCTATGAGGTGTGTTAAATAGCTGTAATGAGGAGGTCTTGTTAATGACTTGTCTTGTTATTGACAGGTTTAAATTAGAGGTCAGACACAGTAACAGGTGGTCATAAGGAAGGTATATAATTGTTTTGAATTTACTTTGTATTGAAAACACATTGAGCTTGCTATACCATGCTTGAGTATGCAACTTTGTCTTCATTATAAGATGGTATTTTCCCCATTTTAAAAAGAGAACTGCAAAAGGACACATATACCACATGAGACTGTACTGCAGTAAATATATACCGTACTGCAGTAAAACGTAGTCAATGGGTGAACATGGGCAAGTATACAGAAACTGTAGAAAGAATTCTTCCGAGATATATGATGGCATTGTTTATGTAAAGAACCAAGTATTTCCAGAAGTGTTCATTCTTTTAGTGACTTATCAAGACCATCCATATACCATTGATGAACAAAGATGGTACGTTTTAGTGGCAATCAACCAATGCTGCTTTAGGGATATTTGCAATCTAATAATGTTTAAAGGTACCCAAATATTAAACTCTGGAAATCAGTATTTGGGGAATGGAAAAAACTATCTACTTTGAAAGAACTACAGAGCCATCATCCTCAATTTGTTGGTCTAGACTCAATGGCAGGTGAATCAACTACACCTGTAAGTAATACCACAGAGAAAGAAAAAATTGGTTTCAGAGCTGGGGGTTGGGGGTGGTACATAGTAGCATCTGGTCCAGTATCTTATTTTATAGATGAGAAAATTAAGTCCCAGAGGGTTGAAGCCAACACTCAAGGTCTTAGAGTTAGTCCCACGGCTGGGCCAGCTGTACAGATAAAGGACACTCATTGCCATAGCCCAAACCTTCTATCTGGAGAGACAGGGTGCTCTAGGACACAGAGGAAGGGCCCTTCACCTTATGTCAGAGGCTTTGTTCTTGGAGGAGTCACACATGCCTGGTGCGGGAGAGATGAGGAGGCAGAGGTAAAAAGGGAGAGAATGGCCCCCCAAGTAGAGGGAAGAGCAGCAGCAAAGCTGAGAACCAGAGGGCAGAAGGCAGGGGGCAGAGGGCAGAGGGCAGGAACTGTGTAGGAGCTGAGGCATCTGGTGGAGCTGCAGATATGTCCGGCTGTGCAGGGAGGTAGGGAGTCACTTCAAAAACGGCCTATTTTCACCACATTTTGCTATTTTCTGCAATATCAAACGAGCTGGAAAAGCCCATGGCGGTTACCACGTACCAAGAATATCCAGTCTGACCTTAGTCTAATGTGAGGCTTCAGAAGACTAAGCAAAGACTAATTATTTAAATAATGCTAAGTCCTAGTTGCTAACATAGAACAATTCCTAGTATTTTGACAATTAAACATTTTGGAGATATAAAACAAGCCCTTTAGTCCACCAGCTTCCAAAGGACAAATTCTGCTGTGACGTCATACATGGGAAATGTTAACATCGTGACAATCCCATTTTCCATTAAGAACTTAAAAACAGTAGTAAAATTGTAGTTGCAAGCTGACCCCTATCTGTTGTGCATACCTGACAAGCTTGAAAATTTCCCTCTTTGCAACTGACAATAGGGTGCAATATGTACTACACTGAGAGTGGGGGAAAAAGGTGCCGAAAGGGAAGAACAGGCGAAAAAGAGCAAAATGGCCACTGGGAAATATATTAAAGAGTACGATGTTTATTTTTAAAATAAAACAATGAATTGAGCTGTCTGTTTCCATGCAAGAAGCCAGCAGAAAATTTAAATCAAACTATATAAAGCCAGCACCAGTGAGAGGGAGAGTGTAAAGATTTCACTCAAGATTCTGGAATTGCAGGATTCCAGCGTACTGTGGGACAGAAGGCTTTGATAGGCAATACTGTCTAATAAGATATTCAGGGATTAAGTCAGTGCTTCACAGACAGATGTGTCCATGTGCCAGTTGTTGCTAAGCTTTAATTTTTTCCCCTGTAATGTTTAATTTATCACACTGGCGCTTTCTAAACTAGAACATCTGTAAACAAGGTTAAGAATGACCTCCTTCCAATTTTACATCCATGAACAGTGCCCCTTCTTCGTGCTCTAATTTTAGATACCTTAAAGATAAATAAATCTTTGGAAGGAAGAAAAAAGAAGGCTTGTCTGACATTGTAATGTGTTCATCTTGGGCGAATACAAATTTCCTCTCCGCCAGCTCTCGGTGCACACAACCAACTCTTGCTGCTGAAGCTATATTCAAGCATCCCCTTCCCAGTCAAACACAATTAAACAAACTTCTGCTAAATATTTAACAGCCTTGTGTACCAATTAGCAGCAAATAATGGAAGCTTAAATTGATAATTGCTCAGAAATGTCCTCTTACAAACATTACAAAATTCCAACTCCTCCCTTTTCTCTTAGATTTTGAATCCCGGAAAGTTTTTGAAGAGAATTTAGTCAGCGAAATTAACTATAATCATATCACTTGGTCAAGATCTCAGAGTTAAGTTTGGCTGTTTTGCAGTCAGCTGCAAGATTCCACTGGCATCATTTACTTCACTTCCGTGTTTGAAATCCATTGAAATTTAGTTATACACTGAAAGATGGTGGAGCAGGGCATTGATTTAAAAACTGACTGGCAGGCTTAGGATTTAAACTCTGGTCCACCAGATTCAAAAGGTCATCTGATTAGAATGGGAGAAGCACAGGGCGTTGTAATTTATATTCAAAGGGTAACCTTTGTAGGAAGAAGGAGGGAGCCAAGACTCTTTCTGCTTTTCCACTTGATAGGGACATGGATTCCCTTCAACCAAATTCCAATAATTATAAAAAACAGTTTATTGAACTTGGGCAAAAAGCAAAAGAAATGCCACTTCCTTGTAGTGTATTATTTCTTTTATTAAAAACACTGCCACACTCCCTAGGAGGTAAACTCACATTAAGAGTAAGTCAAACATGTTATAAATCATTAAGAATAACAGAAAAACATCTTTCCCCACCATAAGCAAAAAAAAAAAAAAAAAAAAAGAAAGAAGAAAAAAAATGCTTGTCTACCATGGTATATGCTTCGGTAAAGATATATAAAAATAAAACTGTGAAAGGACAATGTATTAATTTAGATAAACTGTGTTAAGTATGAGCCACCTCCTGAGAGGTGTGTGTGCGTGCATGTGTGTGTGCGTGTCTGTGCACGTGTGCGTGTGTGTGTGCGTGCGTGTGTGCACGCGCACGGGAATACGCCTGTGCGCATGTCCATTTCCACGCCTAAGCGAGTGTTGCGCAGGGCAAAAAAAAGAGTTACATACATGCATTGCTTCTACAGGTAAAATTCCTGGTGTTTGTCTTTGATCTTTCTGTCTCTCTGGGGACTTATTCCTGCATGGAGAATGCAATTAGAAGGAGCCCCAAGTAACTCTTGTTTTAAGATCTAAGCAAGCCCTTTAAAAACGCAAGTATTTCACAGGCCCAATTCTGTTTGGTTATCCCCTACTTTAAATAAAAAACCAGAGTTTGGAGAAGAGAAAACATTTCACACTCAAGTTTGGTGCTTTTTTCTTTTTGCCTGTGTGCTTGCTTTTCTTTCTCTTTTCCCTGTATGTTATTGTGTATTGTTGAAAATTTCAGGTCTCTTTCTTTAACGATCCCTCCCCACCCCCTAAAATCATCCCGGTTTATTAGCAAGTTCATATAGGCACAAAGAAGTCAGGAATGGTTGGGTGCATTTCCTATTCTCTATTAAACCTGTTCTTAAGATATATTTTTATTCTTTCTTGTCCACGATTTCCCATTGTCTTATACTCTTTAAGGTCTTAAAATGGCAGAGCTGCCCCCACTCTCTGCCCTGCCAAGAAGAGCTTCTATTTGCTTCAGAAACCCACACGTGAAGTTCCCATTCTCCTCTCACTTCCTGGGCACCTTTTCTGGTTTTACTTCTAGGTCTCTGTGGGACAGTTTCCTCACCCCTTATGGTGCACAGAGCTACTGGAAAGAGAACCCTTTAATTCCTCCACACAGAGATGTGCTGTAGCTATGGTGAGAGTAATCTATAACCCTCATATCCTTAAATAATTTGCTACTCCAAGTTAATTTTAATTCATTACAATAAAGCAATATAATTTAAAAAATCTCTTTAAAGTGAAGTATTTAACATGATCCTGAAAGAAAGACAGTCCTGACTAACAGAGGGCCAGGCGGCAGGCATGGTGCAAACTCATGCAAATTCAAAGGTGAGCCGTAAACAAGAACACACAGCAACACTGCCATGCATAAAGGGCCAGGCAACGGGAGGCCTCATTCTAATCAGTCCTCAAAGGAACCTGCCATACAGAAGTGGCACTTATTCTAATTTAAAGCCCTCATGCTCGCTTCAGTGTTGCAAAATTTATAAAAGAATAACTTCATTAAACCGCCTGGTACTTCAAACACAAATGCAAACCAGCCACAACACAGAAGGAGCTGGACAAGAGGAAGAGAAATATTCCCAGAGAGTTGTTAGTTTGGATATTAAAATAGAGTCTGCATTGTGGTGCTTCTCTTTCCGTGCAACTTTCCTTCACCAGTGACTCCTGCCACCGAGCTCTTTACTTCTGTCACGAGTCCTGTTGCTCCTGTGAGTTTGCTTAATAACACTGAAAATCATTCAAAGCGGTTTGGCGAGCCCAGTCACATGCAGAAATACATCTGGCAGTACATAAATGAACGCTATTCAATGTTCCTTGCCTGGTCTGCAGAGGAGATTGATTCTGAACACACCACTATTACAGTTCCCATTTACTTGGGTATATATTTCAGACTCACCTAAGTTGTTGAAAAACTAATGGAAGAAAAAATTTCTTCTCCTTAACCCTGGCACTCAAGAAAGAAAACAATAATAAGGGTTAAGTGGAAACAGTCTACTGAATCCACGCACGGCGCAGGAGAAAAGTTATTGTCACATCCTAAAACATATGCTTTAAAGGGAACTTCTTTTTCTCCCCTGAATCAGAGTCATAGAAACGCTACAGAAAAATTACTTCAGGCTAGATTCCTAAGCTACAATGCAGTGTGTGTCAGAACACACATCATTTCATGCTGAACTGTCAGCATATTTCTCAAAATCATTTTTTTTTGGAATGCAATGAAACGACAAATCTGGAAGCCTGTATAAAACCTCCAAGCCTCTGAGAAAGTATGTGTCACCCACAAGTTAAACTAAGCATCATGATCTTGAGAGATCCCAGTAATGAACCACTCCTTTCCTGCTCAATGTTTCTCATCACCTTAGTGGGCACAAATCTGTGCTAAGATTTTGCTTCAGAGAACACAGTGAGCGTTCAAAAACCTTGAAAATGGTAATCCGTGGATGAATAAGAGGAAATGGCCTTAGGGTAAGTAAAAGGTGAATCTTTCCAAGGGTTATAAAAGAAAAAGACTGTTTATCCCAGTTTTTTTTCAGAATTTTGGAGTGGGATTCTTGCTGTTGGTTGGAAGAAAGACCTGTTACAGGGTGCTCAGACCAGGTTGACCGGAGACCAGTTCCACGCAATGGATGTGAAACTTAAAGTTGTCACCAAAAATTGCAGGATGATAGGAGTCATATTCTTCTTAGGGTAAACAAATATTGAAATGAATTATCTCTTATCCTTATGCAATCGTTTTATAGTGCTGGAAGCTTTTTATATCCAAATAATGCAATATATTGGTGAAGGTAAGTTTGTATTCTTTTTTCTCTCCATGAATACAATCGAGCTAATCAGATGGAATGAATGAGCCAATTCACTTACAGGCAGCCTTTATTATATAATAAAATATGGATTATTGATCTTGTGGAGTTGGCAATGCATGATGCAAATTCAGTGAAGGAAACCTCCAATATTGGAATTTGAGGCTATTTGTATTGACGCTTGAATCTACCTGGAACTATTTTCACTTTTGAAAAGCCATCAAAATAAAACAACACTAAAACTAATTAAACCCAGAGTTCCAAAAAGGACAAAGAAAAGTTAACACAGAGGCCTGGGATGGAAGGCTGGGATGGCCCCCTTATAGGGTATAATCCCTTGTTCTATTCCAACGGAGGGAGAAGAAACAGGCAGGCTCTTTGGGCCTGTCTGTTGAGTAGTGAGTACAAACTTATTTGCTAGACCCAAATGTACTGCCTAGGCAACTTGCTACAAATCCTACCCAGCCCTGTAATAAGAGTCAGTGTATTGTTGTGGCTCTCACACTTGTGAGGCAGACTTGTTTAAAATACAACACTGGGCTGTCCTAGCAAAATCCTTTCATCTCTTATCTCTTAAAAAATGCAGTCATCAGCCCGGGTTAGGAGACAGCTCTGAATACAAGGGTCACATGGCAAGGAAAGCCTACACAGCAAACACTGAAGGGAAGAAAGAACGTGAGCTATGATATTCAACGTGTATTTACACACCTCCGTTCTGCCTTCCCGTTCCCCTTATAAATCTGCCCCAAGATACGATGGCATGCTGATTGCTATTTGTGCTCTGCTACAAAGTCCAGGCCAGACTGTCTCCTGTATTCCTTATAAACTTCTCCCAGCTCTTCCCTACAGAGCAAGCACGCCCTTCCTTTTGACAGAGTTCACGTCCTCTCTACCTTTTTATGGGCCACATCCGCGTGCCCCCCACATAGCAGCACAACACAAACATGTGCCTTTCTCCTCTATTTCTTTTTAACAGTAAAAACAGGCTCTGTGTTTTGGTAGGCATCCCTCCAAAGCATAGGTGAACGTCCATGCGTTATGTTTCCGAAAACGACGCCAATGAAAGGGAGGAATGAGAGATGCTAAACAATGCCGCACCAAAGTTGCAGACTGTTCGGCTACAGTCCAGAAAATGAATCCAATTTTTCATTCTGTCATTATAAATATTTCATTGCAAATGGTACTGATTTTCTGCAACTGTGGTTAAGCAGAGGGCCTCTGTGTGAATATTTAAGAAAAAAAAGAGGAAGACAACGAAGAAGACGGAGGGGGGGAATTAAAGGTTAGCAACCAATTAATTTCTCACTTGAAATGTAAAAGATTCTGGGAGAAATTCAACAGTGATGCAGTGTGTGACTCAAAGAAGAAGAAAAAAAAAACATTTACTCTGCTCTTCTTCTGACAGTTTCTCATAAAATATCTGCAGTCCATCTATCTTTTAGTACTCCGGGCTCCTCTGGAGAGCAGAAAATGGTGGTTTAAAGCTCACTTCAGTGCCAGTCTGCGGGAGATTGCTTTCCACAGGACCCCCGCTGATGGAGGCCTAGGGGAAGAGGCCCAGGAGTTATTCAATCAGCCCGAGACTCTGGGGCGGCTGGGGGTCCTTTGAGGGCTGATTATAAAGCTGCCCTCCTGTTGCCTGCCTCGGAACAGAACGAAATGAGCAGCCTCTTGCTGCGCAGATTCTGCAAGAAGGAATTTCACCTGTCATGGAGTTTGTCAGAATTTCAGGATTTATCTTGGTGCAAAATTAATAAAATACCAACCAGGATTTCAGGCTGACTACTCAGCTGTGTCATCTCAAAGTGATCTTTCACCCAAGAAAACCTGGACAGTGAACACGGCCATTCTTGCCCTACTTTTCCTTTGGAGTATGAACGAGACGATGTGACTAATGCCACCCAAACATCAGAATGAGACCGTGAGCCAATTACACGCGAGGCAGAATTATGCGTGGGTGCTGCTGTCTTAATGCATGACCTCTCACCCCGCCGCTGCAGTTCTAAAGCCCCTTTGGAATAAGTGGAGTCTAAGGCATAAAAAGGCCATTTCTGCAGCTTATAACACAGTAGGTCCCCTATGGCATCACATCTGTTAAATGCATACACTGGTATTTCAGACCCGGATTTATCTTTTAAAAGGAGTACTAACAATGGAGTATGGCAAGAACACATACTATGAAACGTTGCAAATTAATCTTGGGTTGGCTATGAACGAGGTGCAGTTTCATCCTTTGTTTCAGCACACGCCCTCCGCATGTCCCATCACCTTCTGGGCTCCCAGCAGAAAGTGGGAGTGCAGAGGGCGGGGGAGGTGGGAGAGAACACAAGGGGATAGGACAGAGTGGGAACAAACCACCTATTTCTGTGACCCTCTGCCGGCTCTGGGCTGCAACAAGTTTGACCACCTTGGCTTCTTTCACTTTAGACTGTGGCTTGCATCGCACAAATCACCACTGCTCTTTTAAGTGAAGTTCTGTACAACCCAGGGGTTTGATCATTTTGAACTGAGACTTGGGTAGCTCCAAGGCAATTAGTTCTGGTCCTCAGAGTGGGTGGCATCGCATGGCAGATGGGGCCAGCACGTAGGGTCTGGATTGGCACTCATGCCACTGGCTGGCCCAGGCCAATGGACAGAGTGGGCAAGCAGTTCTCAGGACCTTGGTCTCACTCAAGTTCGACTTCCAGGACACTGAACTCAGGTTCAGCACAGGGTTGGTTAGTTTGGGTTGTGATGCACACCTTGTTTTGTGTCCCTGGCCTCCATCCACGCTCAGGCCATGGGTACCTCTTACTCATCGATGATTAACAGCACAGCCTCGGCTCTCAGAGTCAGCGACGGGTTTAAGGCATTGCTGCTTCTCTAATTTCTAATCGACATTTTCTAAATGAGACATTAAACAGTGCTGTAATACATTCTCCCCAGCTCTTCCCCTAGTTAAATGACAATTCTGCTTTGGAGAACCACTTTCACAATTCAGTAGCAGTCTGACTATACTAACACCAAGAGATCTCAGGAAAAAGTAAGAGAGAGAGAGAGAGTGAAAGAGAGGAGACAGCTAGGAAGTGAGCGCACAGATGGTGGGGGGGGACGCAGGGTGCTCTCAGCAGGCTTCAGTGGAGATGCATTAACTCCACAGAGGGATAAGGGCTTCCCACCAGTACTGTCATGAATTATAACTGAGTATGGGAGTGAAGTCTTGGTGCCTGTCTCACAGCAAATATACTGTTCCATTTTCCTGCACAATCACCTTTCACCCTTATAAACTCAAAGCACAGCAAAGCACACTGCTGATGTTTAATGGTATCACAGTAGCCTTTTATATGTCTAGAAGGCACACAAGCTTAGCAGATGTGCCCAGTGGTGTAAGTCAGACAATTATAAAATTAAGTTTTGGCAATGTGAAAAAGGAAGTCTTTTATGGGCGCTTTGGGTTTCCAATGAAGGATGGTCTCCTGCCAGCCAGGAGCTGCTATCAAGGCAGGGGCAGGGATCACGCAGGAAAGAAGCTGTCCTCCCAGACATGGAGGGGCCCGAGGAAAAAGCCCCGCTTTTGCAAACTTGGCCCTCCTATGGGAAAGCAGTTCCTGGCCAGTTAGTTTCCACTCACTCATTCAATGAAGTTATCAATGAAGGAGACCTGTTATTTTAGGCAGTTTAAAATTTCACCACTATTAAAGGACTCGTTTACCCTGCCTCTTTCACTCCCGTTTAAAGCCTCGGAGTTGCTGTTCTAAATGACAGCACCGCAAGCACAGCTTTTAAGCACTATTCATCTCGCCGCCACATCTCAGGCTTTTACAGAACACTACTCTCTCTCTCCAATAAGGGGAACTTACTCCTTCATAGCTGCAGGGCAGAGCCTGTTCCAAGCTGTAGATTCGTTGCAAATATAACAATAAAGGATACAAATGTGAATTCCTCTTAAAATACACGTTTGGCTCTGAAGCTGCCTGGCCTTAGCAAACTCGATCAAGAGCAGCCTATCAATCTTTCTCCAAATGCACAGCAGCAGCTCATTTCACCCGGCTGTCCGAGGGATCGCCACATTGATGGATCAGGAAGACGCTGGAATGGATTCTTTGCTCGTTTCAGGGGATTTATAGCGGAAGCCCATGATTACTATCTTTCTTACCCTAATTGTCACAACAGCTGGATATGGAAGTGGTGTTTCCCAATAGTTAGAGGAAAGTTTGTAAACATAAAGGGTCTATTCTTGCCACTTTGTCTCTGCTAATGTGAGGAAACTGATCCATGTGTGGTGCAAACATCTAAAATAGAAACAGGTGGCAATTCCATGTGCCTCTCTAGATTGCAGAATGTTTTGGAAATTTGGATTTCCGGATTTCTCCAAAGGATCCGACTACAAAGGCGCTGAGACAGAGCTCTGTCTTTACAAGACAGTCACACATGCAGTCTTTTCTTCCTAATGGAGGCAGATCTTCCGGTGCTATGGCAGCAGGCTGTCTTGGCGACATGGAAGATGGCAGGGCCAGCAGAGCCCAGCCAAAGCAGAATGTGGCAGAGGTGATGAACATTTCCAGGGGGTGGGAGGGAGGGGGCTGCAGAACTGGCCACAGTGCTCTTCAGTACACCCTGGCTGGATGCTCCATAAAGCCGCACTGATGGCAGTTCGGAGATGGCCATCTGTTGTCAACTCTGGGCCAGACAAAAAAATAATGTAATGGCAGCTCGCTAACAACAGGGCTGTTGGAGGAGGGAGCGAGTCCTAGAATGAAGAGGTGGTGCTCCCTCTTTTAATAGCGAAAACCAGCCATCAATATGAACATCAAGAAATTAATGGATGGAGAATTTTTAAAAACTGAGCTGGGGTGCTGTAGAAACAATTCAAATGCAAATAAAGTGGTTTCAGCTTATTGCAATTACCTCTGTTGCCCTTACTTCAGTCATATTAACCACTTGATTCTTGAAAATTTGACTACCAGGACACATGGTGAAGCAGGAAGGGCCAAATTTAGAAAAAGGTGAGCCCAGGTTGTGCCTCCAAGCATGCACACACAGATTAGGCATTTATTGTACAAAACAGGTAATTGAAAATGCATTTACTCATTTAGTCCAAATGAGTTCATTGTGATAATCATGCCTATCTTTCTGTATGCTTGCTTAATTTCTAGATGCAATTTTATTAAAAAGCCAAATAAAACTATCTTACCTTTAGACGCATTATGAATGCTAAACAACTGCAACCTCCTTTGCTTAAGAAAAACTCTAGTCTTTTTGCTACTGCATAGATGATGGGGGGGTTGGAAGGGAGAGAGAGAATAACAAAGTGAGGTTAGCTTAGCCATGTCCTGTTTGTGTCCTATGTGATTAACTTTCTGCCTTCAATGGTAAGGCCAATCAATCCTGATTGAATTATCCAATATTAACAGCTGAAAGTGATCAAAACTAATGGTGAAAACATAGCACCAATCAATAAATCAATGCAAATGATTCGGTTCCTGGAGATCCGATCAAATAAAAGAGATAGATCAATTTAACCACTGAGCAAATTAAGTGGAAGTTGCTGTAGCACCAATTTACTTCCAAAGCCCTGCAGGCCCACAAAGCAAAGAAATGAGGTAATGTATGAAATGGACCAGTTCCAGAACCACGTGCTCATTTGACACAATTTATACTCCTGTGAATTTTGAAGTCTTTGTGATGTGCTTAAGGGCTGCGATTTCAGCCCCAAGAGCAAGAGACACACAGGGGCACAGTGGATCTAAGGATGTAAAGAGCAAAGGAATGAGGCCCAGACCATCCAGGAAGGGGTGGGAATTACAATCCCCCACACTGGCTTTCCTCCAAACTGATCAGTATAGGACCCAGATATGCCAGATCTAGATGTGGTGATGGGCAAATATTTCCAACCCAGGGGTCCCAGCAGAAAAATACATGATAAGAGGCAAGACACAACAGGGTTTTGAGTTTTATAGTTTGTGTGGGGATAATAAAAGAAATTTTGGCCTGGTGTGGTGGCTCACGCCTGTAATCCTAGCACTTTGGGAGGCCAAGGCGGGTGGATTGCCTGAGCTCAGGAGTTTGAGACCAGCCTGGGCAACATGGTGAAACCCCATCTCTACTAAAATACACACGCAAAAAATTAGCTGGGTGTGGCAGTGTGAACCTGTAATCCCAGTTACTTGGGAGGCTAAGGCAGGAGAATTGCTTGAACCTAGGAGGCGGAGGTTGCAGTGAGCCAAGATGGTGCCATTGCACTCCAGCCTGGGCGACTGAGCAAGACTCTGTCTCAAAAAAAAAAAAAAAAAAAAAAATTAAGCTCTGTAGGAAATAAAAAGTAAGCCCTTGAAAAATACAAAAAAGTGAGAAAATGGGGATGAGGATTACTTCCTTTGGATGTGCTGTGAATACACACCCTTTCATTCCTCTTGTTTGCAAAAGAGGATTTCAGCCTCGCTTGGAGGAAAATATGAAAAAATAAACTAAAACTTTTTTCCAAACTACACTCAGATTCTACCTTGTCTTTCGTGAAGGGGTAAAATAAAACCGTTTGTCTTAGCCACACCTCCGTAATTGGATGAAAGACAGGGGAGTGTATTAGTTTGGAATACATTTCTGAAAGCAAGTATACATGTTTAGTTTTGTAGTTAGAGGTTAAAAACCAAAACAAAGCCCAAGACTCCTAATCACTTGAAAAAGATAAATGTTTAAAAATAAGAATTTTTGGCCGGGCGCGGTGGCTCACGCCTGTAATCCCAGCACTTTGGGAGGCCGAGGCGGGCGGATCACGAGGTCAGGAGATCGAGACCATCCTGGCTAACATGGTGAAACCCCGTCTCTACTAAAAATACAAAAAATTAGCCGGGCGTGGTGGCGGGCGCCTGTAGTCCCAGCTACTCGGGAGGCTGAGGCAGGAGAATGGCGTGAATCCGGGAGGCGGAGCTTGCAGTGAGCTGAGATTGCGCCACTGCACTCCAGCCTGGGCGACAGAGCCAGACTCCGTCTCAAAAAAAAAAAAAAAAAAAAAAAAAAGAATTTTTACCTGGAAACTGATTAACATGAAACTATGTCCAGATATGACTCATTGCAAAATTATTCTCGTAAGCTAGAACAGAGAACTCAGGAAAGTTCTGATATGTCTGAGGTAGAGATTTTGTTTTCAAATAATGATGAATCTGGATTTTGTTCACTTAGGTCAGCACTAGGAAAGCAGCAAGAAGGTCACAGAGCCAACGTTCCGTGAGTGTCTATTATGTTCTCCGAATTCCATAACCATCCATCCAAACCAGCAGGGGTGCCTCCCACCCAATTCTCCCAGCTGGAGAAGAAACACCTTTTCTGGGAAGATTTATAACAATTGATTACATATTACCTCATACAGTAGCTATTTCTTTGCCTATCTTCTCTTTCCTAGTAGATTGTAAATATATGTCTAATTATTTTATGTATGTCTTGAAGTGTCTGGCATCATGGTGAATTTAAAAAGATGGAATTATATATTTATATATATATTTTTGTTTGTTTGTTTTCTTGAGACAGGTCTCTCTCTCTCTCTGTCACCCAGGCTGGAGTGCAGTGGTGCAATCATGGCTCACTGCAGCCTCAACCTCCCCAGGTTCAGGTGATCCTCCCACCTCAGCCTCCTGAGTACCTGGGACCACAGGCACCTCAACCTGGGTAATTTTTTTTTTTTTTTTTTTTGGTAGAGATGAGGCTTTCACCATGTTGTCCAGGCTGGTCTCAATCTCTTGGGCTCAAGTGATCCGCCTGCCTCAGCCTCTCAAAGTGTTGGGATTACAGGCATGAGCCACTGTGCCTGGCCTGTAAATATTTTTAATAAGTATATTTTCTTCATAATGGCATGGGGACTATAGCAGTATGTAATATAGCAGTTGTAATTCTGACTATTAACAAGGACTCCTAAAGGCCTCATCACGTATTATTTAATAATGTGAGACAGATTTTGTGTTATACTCACTGAGAAGCTAGTTTAGGACCAGTAGCTAAGTTAGCAAGTGACCCAGCAAGCCACTCAATGGTGACAATTTAATGCTGTATTGTTGTCTTATACGTCCCATCCCATAGGCAGTAATTCATTTTTCCTTCAGCAATATGACCATAACACTCAAGCACCAGTTAAACTGTGGTGTGAGAAATATGCATCAAAATCAGGTGATTTGGTGGAAAAGTGATTTGAGAAGAAAATCAAATAGCTATAGTGACAATTACACATTTAAACCTTAGTGATTTCTGAAAGTCTCGGTATATCCCTCAAATGTCAAATTACTACTGCACTTTGAATGTAGGAAACACTGCACTCATGACTTAATGAAGGGAAGGGCTGGGTATCAAGATAATCTTTGATTCAAAAGGAATTGACGTACTAGAATTTCAGAGCCTAAAGTTCAACTAGACCAATTTCTTCTACCCGTACTGCAGGAATTCCCTCAATCTTCATTAAATTTATAACAAGAGGCCTGACAGAACTTTCTATGTGGACACATTGGGAGAGAGGATGATTTGATCATTGCCATCCAATAGTAGCTTTTCTGGAGGCACCAATTAAACAGCAATTAGTGTACTGAAAGAATGTGGTCTATTCAACAGGATTTTTACAAACACCACTTGCTCACACCTGCATAAACCACTTTGGATACAAATATGCATTGTAGGATGTTATTCTTGGACCATACCATCCTCTCTCAAAGCAGCTTCCTTAGGTTCTGCTGAAAAATTTTGAGGTCTATTAGGAAAACATGTGAAACATTGAACACATTCATTCACTTAAAAAATAATAAAATGTTCATTGAGTTGAAATAATGGACTCTTATTCCAAAGCATATCTCCTCTCCTGGCAGCATGCTAGGTGGCCTTTGAAGTGTATCAGAATTTCTTGCAAAAATGGAGGGAAACTCTGCCAAAAGAGAAAGGTTATATCTTGCTACAAATTATATTATATTTTTATGTGTATATATATGTATAATATGATATAATTTTATATTATACACATTATATAAAATTCCAGTCCAGATATATATCTGTATATGTAGAACATTTGGTCAGCAAGGTTTATGGGTTGTGTGATGAACATAACTTCTACACTGGCAAAAAGTGTGACTTAGATTAAATGTTTCATAGAAATAAGGGCTTCATCTGGCCTAAATCTTAACGGACTTGTGGTTTGTGATGTTCAAAGGATGGTGCCTGAGTACCTGATCTCCTAAAGATGAACAGTGTATAGTGAAGAATTATCTACATTCTGACTGGCTTTGTAGGCAATGCAAATGAAGGTAACACACCACTATATACATGTGTACATACATAGTATATGTACACACATAGCATATATACACGCATGTATACATACTTATACATCCCCATATACATATATGTGTGTGTGTGTGTGTGTATACATATATGGTGGCAAGTAATTTTTGTTAACATTCCCTCATATATATATATATGCATATATATGCATATATACACATATATATAAATTCTATACCTAACAAAGCACTTCTATCCACAAAAATGCTTCATATTTTCAACTGGGCATAAAGCAAAAGAAATGTAAATTATGTATTATGGTCATAAAATCATTTATGTACATTTAAAAGATATCCATAGTGATGATGTTGATGGTCAATTCCAGAATGCTTATCCTAAACTTAACCTATTATTCTCACCTTGATAGAAAAGCCAAATAAATTGTATGCTTTAAAATCTCTAATAGGATTGCAGTTCTTAGACATTTAGTTTTATAGTCTCTTGTGAAAAGTCCTTCTTATTTCTGAACTTTGGTGGCATAAAAAAGTAGATGAGTTCAAGTGGTTTAAAATTTACATTTATTTTGCACACCAAGGCATGAACTACAGTGGGCTGATAAAATGGCTTCATTTTTCTACTCTGTGGTTATTTTGGTTATAGATCCTATTTTCTATTGTCACCTGAATTTTAGAAAATTTTTTTTCACTTGTCCTAGGAGAATAACAAAACTGTTTCATGGTTTTTGTACACTTACCATCCCATTTTCTATACAGCAAATAAAATAAATCAATATTTTAAAATTACATTAATTCCATCCTCTAAGCACTGGTATAAATGCAATTTGGGTAATGAAAACAAATGCAAAGAACCATGAATGCCAAAAGTTAAAATATAAACATAAAAACACTTTCAAAACTAGAAAAAGTCAAGTTAACTCTGATCCATTTTTCTTAATGTGTTGAAACTAAAGCCACTGACATTATTGAGGAGTTCAGAAACTAGACCCACATAGAGATTCCAATAACTATGAATTATAGTTTTGCGAAATATTGACTGTGTAGTCAATATCTCATCTCAGATTCATAATAATTATCACATACTCACCATAAATACTGTTCTTATCTAAGGAATGATTCACATATTAAACCTGAGTATTCGCATCAAGAGCAAATATATATAATTTCGAGTTGTGGGATTGGAAATATAAGGCTCACAGTTTTGGATTACAGAGTAAGTCTCTGTTTGGCCCAGATCACAATTTGTATGAGCGAGTCAGAAATGTTTTGGTAGATGTTTGACCAAAAAGGTCACAAAAACTCAAAAAGAGTTGTGTGTTCTGCACTAAAATTTCTATGCCAGTGGTTCTCAAAGGGTGGCCCAGGGACTTCTGTGGTCTCCTAAACACTTATGAGAGGTCTGTAAGGTCAAACTATTTTCACAATAATATTAGACATTATTTGCCCTTTACATTCTCATTATCTCAAGAGGGTACAGTGAAGTTTTCTAGACGCTACCTGATATGTGATGACATCATCTCTCTGATAGCTAATAGAATATGTGCTTGTATTCTTGTATTTAATAGATTTCTCAGTTTTGATTTTTAAGATGGAAAATGATAGTAACTCACATAAACCAAAGCCTTTTGCGGTCCTCAATAATTTCTAAGAATGTAAAGGCATCCTGAGATCAAGGAGTCTGTGATTGGTCTATACTAATCGTAGAAAAGAGTGAATACTGTATATTCCACATAGAATAAAACCTGAAAATACACCACCATAAAGGAAACCTGGAATCTTGAAGGATGTGATTAATTGCTTAATTTTGTCTGCTCTACAATGGGTCAGAGGTCACCGCTGCCATAGTGCTGAGTTCTTTTAATGAAAGACATTGATGGTGCCGCCAGATAAGAATCTACTAATACAGTACAAAAGTGGAAGTTTGTTGCAAACATTTTTGTTTTCAAGAACACTAGGTAGGAATCAGTCTCTAAAGAAACTCTACAGCTTTGATTTTAAGCAATTACTTAATTCTGCCTCACAGTTTACATACTAATTAACAGTATCACTAGGTGTTTTGGCCATATCCTTTATAGATTCACAAAACCAAAATGACTTATGCTTTGACACCTATGCAATAAAAATGTAGTATTTTTTCAAACAGAAATTTAGATTATTTTAATAAGATGTATTTTTAAACAATAGTCTAACTTGGCCCATCTTCTTTTTCAATTCATGAACACATGTGACAGAATAGCATTTTTAGAAGCGATACAAGGTAAGATAGTAACTTTAATTTGGATCCACTGACACATTATGACAACTAAATGGGCTCACCCATTCTTTCTTATATTTTGTATTTCATCTCCTTAACTTACTATTTGTTCACTTTTAGAATGATAACTGAGAAGATAAACTGCAAATTCCTTATTTTGACACATAACTCACATAAATCTCGTTTCATCAGGGCCCAAGGAAGCACAAAGTTGCCCCAGGACCCAATGTGGGATGGAAGACTGAGGAGTGGGTGGGCTCCCAGTCCCTCAGTCTTGCCTCTCCCAGGTCAACCAGATCAGCTCTTTCATTTGGTTCAGGGATTCACTGTGAAAATTAACTGCAACCCTCATTTTAGGCTAAATACCTGTGTTGTTAATAATAATACTCATAAAAACAGAATAATTTTCTTTTCTTTTTTTTTTTTTTTTTTTTGAGACAGAGTCTCGCTCTGTCGCCCAGGCTGGAGTGCAGTGGTGTGATCTCGGCTCACTGCAAGCTCCGCCTCCCGGGTTCACGCCATTCTCCTGCCTCAGCCTCCCGAGTAGCTGGGACTACAGCCGCCCGCCACTGCGCCTGGCTAATTTTTTTTTTGTATTTTTAGTAGAGATGGGTTTTCACCGTGTTAGCCAGGATGGTATCGATCTCCTGACCTCGTGATCCTCCCGCCTCGGCCTCCCAAAGTGCTGGGATTACAGGTGTGAGCCACCGCGCCCGGCCAACAGAATAATTTTCAGTTCCACTCTATTCTCCTCCACGGGAACCAACAAGATTGAACAAAAAGCATGTTACTCTCAGATCATTTCATCAGAAAAATAAGGATAAGACATTATACCCATTTTCAAGGTGAAGTAACATTAAAAAATAAGTTATTTTCCTTTATAATACATGATACTTCTGGAATAGAATCTAGGTCTCTGACTCATTTTTTTTAAACTACCAGTCTATAGCTAAGAAAAATAAGAATAACCAAATCTTCCTATGTTTATATCTTATATCCATACCCATCATTTCATTTTCACTGTATAACAGCCCTGTAAGTGTGATGTTTGTTTATTTCTTCATATCTGAGGTTCAGAGGACTTACAGTCCAAGGTTAGTCACACATTAATCAAGTGGACCACTCAAGGCTAGATTCAACGTCTTTGGGTGCAAAATTTTCAACTATAAGGCTTTGGTTAAGTAATAGTTATTCTATTCCATTAAATGGAAGATATACATACTGGACAAGAGTACGATTTCTTTCTTTTCTTCCCCTCTCCCTTCCAATTTTAAGCCCCTCAGGACAACAATAATCTGGACATCCACCCAGCTTGGAGCCCAGTGGGAACAGAACATGAATAAAACAGGATTTGGGAGAATGAGTCATGACAAGCGAGGTGAATGATCCCACAGTCCAATAAACCTGACCCCTAAGTCTATCACACTGGGTCAGAAGGTCCAATTATAGGTCTGTTCTAGTTCTTTTTATGATTGACAGCAGCCAGAGGCAAAATTACTTTGGTGTCTATTAATCCAGGCTCTAATTTTCCCTTTGCCCCAATACACACAAAGCATCATGGTGGCCCAGGGTGAGTGATACTGTGAATCCAGATTTAAAATGCCCCTGTTTCCTATAAGAATAGCAACTGAGTTCAATCCCAGTCCTCCTCATGAGGACATTACCTGCAGCTCTGTTTGGAAGAAAAACTTCTGTGGACATTGTGTACAGTCATAGATCTTGTCTTCTTGTCCATGGGCAGAGAAAATATGTTGCTGCAACTTGTTTGCTTGAACAAATACTGAAATGATAAAAGAATGATGAACTTGGGTTATTTTGTTTCCGAAATGCCCTCAGTCGATGACTCTGCATGAACAGACAGCAGGCCGGACAGCACGCCTCCCAGGTGTGACTTACTGCTTGAGACCTGGGGAGAGCTGAGTCACATTTGCTCATGGTTGGGTCTCTGGCTTTTGTTAAGATGCACTCTACGGAGCACCTAATTCAACCCAAACAGCTCCAAAGTAAAGGTTTATGGAGGCCCTGCTCCCTATAAATCTTTAAAAAATAAAGCCGAAAACTGTCAAATGCATAGCTCTGTCTCAACAGAAATGACTCCTATTTCTCAGCAACCCACAGGTTAAGAAATCATAGATGCCAAAACCCTGTTTATTGTGTTTGCCTAAAGTTATAGCTAGCAAACAGTTCTCTATTTAAATGTGTTAATGCTAAAAATCATATCCCACAGCTACTCTGGGGCACTGTCTATAAATGTGAAACAGAACGGCAGGTAAATTCTCTTTGGATACTTTAAGATCAACTCAGCCTACACACTGAATGCAAGGGTTTCAATAATATAAACATGTTCAATTTTAATGACTACAAAACAAGGCCCTAAGACTGTGTAACAGTTTACCTAGGAGACACGCTATTAATAATTAAATTGTATATGCCAGAGGCAGTGTTTGGGTTGGCAGAACTGACTTCTGATGGATGCCTGGTGCACTGTGACCTAAAAAAGTTTGCATCTACAATATTAATCTGTATAGGCAGGGAGAGGATTTATTAAAGATGTTGGCATTTGACTTTGACTCCACTCTAATCATTAAAATTATTCTAATTGCCAGCCAACCTAAAATATTAGAATATTGTTCTTGTGAGTCATACATTTTAATCACATTTCTCATTACCTTAAAAAACTGCTCAGATTTCCCTTCCCACGTAACACACTTTATATTGGAAGCATTTTTAAGAAATTGTTATTTCTAAATTACTTCAAGATACGCTAAAACAATTCACGTCTGTCTGCACAGAAAATGCAGACTGTGCACGATTAATGCATTTTTGTCTCTTTATCCGTATCAACAAGAAGAAATGAGGTTTTTACACAGATTTGCAGCTAATCTGCATATAACTCAGTACATTTTATGAGGCTTCTGGCTACAACATGAAAGACCTATTTTATTAGGGGTCTTAATCGTGAGGTGACCTATGACCCAGTCCTCCTTTATGAAGACTTATGAGCTTTTATAAAGAACCTTGACTCTTGACTCGTTGTATCTTAAGATATATACCACTGATGGTAAACCATAGCAGTATATATTTTTAAGTATAAACCTGGAAGAATAAAAAGAGTTCCAAAAGAAGGATGGAGAGTGGCTGATGGAATTATTGAATGAAGGAGCCAAACAGGCAACTGTTGAAGGCAGAGCCATCAACGTACTCAGTTAGTAATTGTGCTAGCTGTGCAATGAACATGGCCCCTCTTTATCACAGAATAGAAATCTATAGGCTCAGTTCAGTGAAGGTAAATAATCAATGCTTGGAATTTTGCTCTGCAAACAAAGAAGTCATCCTTGAGAGAAGGATATATTCCCCCTCCTCCAACAAATAAAAAGGCATTGCTTGAGGGGCTTAACCACTGAGTCCAAAACACATGCAAAATAATCACAAAGGATTTTCCAAAATAACTTTGTCATTGTTAGGGGAATACCAGAAATATGTGTGATCATATTTCAACCTCCATGGGCTTCAAATGAGAGTTTCAGATTTACTTTTTTTTTCTGCTAAAATCTGTAATGCTATCATATCTGTTAAAAAATTTCTTCTTAAAAGTGTAAGTGTAGATCAACTTCTCTAAAAATCCAATTTCATAGGCAATAAATGCCTCATCTAATCTGTTTTCCATGTCAGAGAATTTGGGGTGAGTTTTAATACTATCTTTGTATTTCTGGTGGAGAATGTTATGAAATTCTCCACATTTAAGTAGCAGACATGCACTGACAACACGGCTGCACTTTTAGTTGAACATCTTGTGATTGAAAAGCAGCCCTGTGCAGACAGCCTTACCCTTGGTAACCTTTAACATCGAGAGAAAAAAAAAAAGTGAACACATGTATGTAGTTTTCCAAATGGAAAAGTGCAAACTTCTGAGAGAACTTGAAATGCCTTTGTTCATCCTGACAGTTAACCTTCCTGCTCATGTGAGCCTTTAAGTAGGCTGCAATCAATAATGCTAATAAAGCAGAAATCAAACATCTTCCCCCCAAATTGAACTGAAGTCATGTCTGTAAAAGGCCATAGCAGTGGGAAGTAATGCTTTGGTAGGAAAGACATGATGTGGCCATCAGCCTCTCCTGTGTCTTCCTGAAATAATCTTCCCACCTGTAAAGCAGACTGGACACTTGAAGGTGCCTCCCATCCCTTCGAAGCTGTGCTCTATCAGATGGCACTGGAGTTTGGCAGGAGAGTCAAAGGTCTGGCTGCAGAGTTTGCATTCATGGTTCAGTCCTTCATCTGTCAAGGAAAACACATGAAGAGAAATGGTGAAAACCTGTCATATCTTTAATACACTAGAGAGTTATCTTTAATTGCATATATTAAACTATTTCCATCACCTAATATACATATGTAGTATTATATATGGTTTCTGGTTATTTCACATTATTCATGAGTTTATATCAATTTAAAACAGCTCTGGAATTTAAAATCCAAAGATAATCAGAAGTCAGATTTTATCTTAAGGCTAATGCATTTTATTACACTTTTAAAATATAATTGGTATATCAATAATGAGGCATTTCCTTTTCTCTAATTACCATGATTTTCTGGGGTCTGTATTTCCAAAGCCCTAAAATAAAAAAGTGTGGACAGCTTCTTCCTCAGTGATTCTCCTCTGGCTTATCTAGAAGGTCCTGGAAGTGTCTATTTCTAACCATAGGTCTTCAGTGGTATTCAGTTGATACAAACTATCTTTTTCTATTTCCAAGAATTTCTGGCAATTTTGAAGTATCATTAATAGGA
This sequence comes from Gorilla gorilla gorilla, assembly GCF_029281585.2. NCBI lineage: Eukaryota > Metazoa > Chordata > Mammalia > Primates > Hominidae > Gorilla > Gorilla gorilla. The sequence goes on from NC_073241.2 coordinate 54,332,337, forward strand.
CAGTCTCTTACAAATGCCCTTTTCTCTGCTTCGCACCTCCAGTCTCCCATATTCTTCCTAGTTCATCTCTCCCTTAACTCTGGAAGACAGTTTCAATTTTACCCCCAGAACCAGACTCTGCTTCTGTTTCTCCAAATCACTTTTGTGACCTCCAGGCTCACTTGACTAGCCCTGAATTTTTCTTGGATATCTTAAGAACGAGGGGGCAGAAAAATATTTTGATGTCATAACATTGCTATATAAAGTGGAGAGTTTGTGTTATACATAGACACTGTTATTTTAAACATTTATGGATTTTAAACATTTAAAATTAAAATTTAAAATTTAAGTTTAAAATGTAAGGATTATCCTAACTTATTTCATTGTGCAATTGTAAGGTATAAAAAACCAGGGGCACTAGAGCTAGCAGCCTAGCTAACACTGATTTAGTGTGTGCTGTGTTTCAGAACTGCTCAGAGACACGAATTCATTTAATTGCATTAAAACCCTATAAGAAAAACTAATATTAGTCTCATTTTACAGATGAGAAAAATGAGGCGCAGAGAGTTTAAGTAACTTTGTTCTGAGTCACAAGGACTCATAATTGGAAGAGCCATAACTTGAACACAGGCAGTCTAGATTCAAACCTGGGCACTCTGGCCTCAGAGGCCATATCTTAATAGATATGGTGGGGCACACACCCACTACTTCCAAGACTACTTACTAAAGGGTAGAGGCTGCACTTTAACCTGGCTTGTTATCACATTACACTTTTATATTCTCCTATTAGCAATGATTAAAAAATGCTACTAAGACATTCTAGGTCTAGGGAATGAAAGACACCGTCACACTACAAGGGTAACAAGTCTACACTGCAGTTATTTTCTTTCATTCAAAGACAACATGCATGTGTAAGTCCTTTGCCAGCTGATATTATTGGTAATACCACGTCCCAATTACAAAGTGAGTAATTATTAGCTAACTGTGAGTAAAATCACTCTATTTGTATTCCTAATCTTTCCTCCCATACAAGTATGAGTCTTTAGAAGCAGAGGATTGGAATTTGTAAAAAGAGAAGCAAAGCACTAATTAAGCCACCCAGTACTGTCTACATTTCACAAGAGATAAAAACCTACTCTGTATCTGGGTGGCACAGTAAATTCCTTGATTATAATTATGTAAGAGGGAGTTTAATTGTGCATACTGACATGACAAGGGGTTATACAAAAAGCTTTAGGGATTATATAAGATCAAGGGTTTTTTCATCTGTTTCTTTTTTTTTAAATCCTGAAGTCACCAAAAAATTTCCAGATTTTAGACATTAAGAAATATAAAAAACACTATTTATTGTAAGAAATTGGATTGGCAGGTGCATCTTCAGAAATACTTGCTAACTTTAAAAGTTCTCTATTTCCTTAATGCTACATACCTTTATTTTGAATAGTAAGAAGGTTACTAAGGGTTTTCATCTCCTTTTAAAATTATGTGTGCTTTGCACAAGAACCAAGAGATGGCCTATGGATATGAACTGATATACACTTTTTCCAGAATTTTAAAACTTGCAATAGGTGTGATGTAATAGATCTGGCAGGTTTTCCTAGGGATAACAATTGACTGTCACATGAGCATAAAGTGAATTATGCACGTTAGGATGTTCTGTAATGTAATATTATCTTTCTTGACTATGAGTATTTTGTTTGGAAAAATAAGAGGAGGAAAAATAAATAAGACATATGTGTATGAGTGCAGGGAAAATGTACTCATTCATTTTTATGTATTTCTTACCCAAAGAAAAGAGAAGTTGCATCCCAAAATGTTAAATAATCCAAATTCAGTCAAGTGAATTCATACAAAGGTGACACACAGGCATAAAGGTATTTATGCATTATTAGGGCAGACTTATTTTCTACATATTCTATCTTTTATTTGTGAAAGCGCTAAGTGACAGCAATGATAACAATCACATCTAGCATTTTCAGAACTCTTTTTACAGCTTAAAAGCATGTTGTAATATTAAAAAAAAAAAGTTGGAAGTTCTACCTGCCTTTTATTTTTAAGTTACACTGTGAGGTCTTTCCCAATAAACTGATCTCCTAGTTATTTCCATAGGAGAGAAAATATATATGAATTGTTACACAGCACATTATAAGATGAGCAAAAGCCAATAAGCTCTTAGGTGGACATTTAGAGTCCCTCCTTTTCTCTCACCTTTGTTCATTTCCCTACTCCCTTCCCCCATCTTCACACTTGCTTATTACCTGAAGGTCAAATGTGTAATGAGAAAGAGATAGTAACACAAAACATTCTAACAACTGGTTAATATAATTCATTTTGTATTTTTTTTTTAATTGAGGGCAGCACAGGTAGTAAAAGAAAATGAAACTTATTTATAATAAGAATTTCAAAAGTTTATCCTTATTCAGAGTCTTTAACTCTTCTCTTCTAATTCCATATTTACCTTTGTATGGCTGAGAGCCATGTCTGACTTTTCAAAGAATTCTTGAAAACCCTTAGAATCGGGGGGGGGGGGGGATCTGGCTGAGTTAAACCCCATCTCTTTTCAAAACTCTCCTTTCTTCCCCCTATCTGGTATAAGGTAGTAAAGAACAGTAAATGTAACTGCTGTTTTATTTTAAAGCCAATGTTCTTGATGGGATACTATCAGCACCTCTATTCAGGATTTTGCCCACAAAGCATAACCTGAATTGTGCCTTTCCTCCTCCTCTTCCTAAAGGTGCCAAAAAGCTTAAAAAATTCAATCAAAATAACCATTTCTGCTCTCTGGAAAGGTAGCAGCTGACAGTAATTGGATAATACAGCCTGACTCATTTATTAAAAAGAGATTCAGAGTCAATTGATTTAATAACCATTACAATATTCCATTAAGGATATAATAGGCTAGTACAGCCCTATTTTTTAATTAAGAATTATAGATGGGATCTTCGAACGAAACTTCTAGATTTTTCTTCTCCTTTTTGCTTATCTATATTCTCCAGATTTTCTACAATGAGCACAATTTGCCTTGTAGGGTACTTTGAAATTAAAAGAGAGAGGGAAAAACCTACCTTTTCTAAACCCTATTAATGAAGACTGATTACAACACTGAAATTTTGCTAGCTAAAAAATTAGATAGGAAATGAGCAATATTATGAAGTATAGAAAAACTCCAGTTTTGCCCAATTAAACTTAAAAGTATTCTAGCCACGTATGTACAAAAACAAAAATTAGCACAAGGAAAGGGAGAAAGAATGATCAGAATGCAATTTAGCTATATGAGCAAACATGGAGCTTTCTGTATGAGCCTGTATCTTTCCAGAACACACAGAATACCCCTCTCTGTTGGATACTGAGGGAGGTATATGTGCCTAGCAATGGGGGTCCAGTGTCAGAGTGGGGCCTTTATCATTGAGAACATGCTGGAAGCCAGCAACTTCCTGTCTTGGTCACCCACTGGAAAGGCATGACCAAAGCTGCTTTGAGTATAATTAAGAAATCATTTCACATGTATAGAAATTTCATCTAAAATAATTATTTCCATTTGTTAATCTTCATTTAACTGTGAACATAAATGTAAACAGGAATCAAGTCTACATAAAAGAGACTGATGCTAATGTAAATATTTACTCCAATATTAAATGTTTCAAAGGAAAGTGTCTGCATACATAATTGGACTACAACCTCACTGACTTAGTAGGAAACGTGATAATCACTTACAAAATTTTGTGCTCTAAGAAAACCATCTGCTTGTCTAAAGCCAGTTCAAAGATGAATGACAACTTCTATACCTCCAATTTATAAAACCTGGACCTACATAACTATTTATTAGCCTGTTTTATAACAGGAGAAATATTAGTTACCATTTGGATGCTCAAGCACAGGTTTAAATTATGAGCTCCAAGGTGGCAATTGTTAGTTTAACACAAGACACTGACATTTCAATATAAGCTTTAAACAAGAGAAACCCTTTAAGCAGCCTCCAGACTGTGTGTCCCATGTTTATACTCCTTTTCCTTCAATAAAAACAAAAATCTAGAGTGGCTACAAGCAAATGTTCAGTGGCTGACTTACATGCAGCTGTTATCCCAGGAATCACTGGGGGCCCCCTTATATCATCTGATCAACACTACAGCCATTACTGAGGGCCAATTTGTAACAGTTTATAAGTAGAACTCCTTCTCCCTTTTACCCTCAAGACTGGCCAGAAGGGTCCTCCAGCCTCTTCCACTGCATAAATCTATAGGCTAAAGTCCACAGATAGAAACCCCTCCTGCTATATCACCATGTGGCCGGGGCCATACTTGAAAGCTCTGATCTGAGTGGGAGTAAACTCTGCCCTCAGAATCCAAACAGAGGAATCAAATGGCCTACAGTTGTAACTTACCCAGTTCGAATGTGTGTTACCACTATATCCTCAAATATATTTTTAAATCTAAGAAAACTATGCCCTAACCCAATTCCCAAACCCCCACCCTTTACTTTGCTTCTCCTCTTCCTTGAGTTAATTTCCAAGCACACATTTATAAGCTAGGGGTCCGAGGAGTAACAAAGAAAAGCCATACATGACAAAACTCACCCCTTGGCTACATTGGCTCGCCCTAGAAACCAGGAGTAGAAAAATAGGCAGACTGCAGTGTAATTTGCCATGCACACAGCCATCACATTCTTTCCAGGGCCACAGCACTCAGCCACGATAATTTGTTGTATTATATACAGCACATATTTCATGACTGTAACATAAACACACTGAGGTGCTAATTTGGCAATGGAGAATATGACTTAGGCTTCAAAGTCTGCCGGTAGATTAGTCATTAAGCCCCCAAAGTAAGGCAGAATTTGAGAGAATTGCATATTGTGTGAACGTTTTTTCTCATACCAGTTAAAAAGTTCTGCCCTTATTTTTTTTGAACAAGTTGCCATGAAAATGAATGCAGCCTGAAGACCGACGCTAGCACCTTCTAGGAGTTTTTTCACTGGCAATATGGGAGTGTCTGGCACTGTCAGTATTTCTATGCCACATGAGAGAGGAACAGAAGACACAGGCATGAGACTCTTACAATAAGAGGAAAAGGACACTGGGACATGAGGAAATGAGCTCCAGGTTCCTGGACCCTGACTGTGTGCACAAAGTGCCTAACCCTTAGGTATCTCAAGAAGAGCCGCAGGATACACATCCTGTGTGCCTCAGTCAGAATCTCACTTCCAGATCTACAGGTGCAAGCTTACCTTAACTTAGTTACTGGCTGTTTTTAGCCAATGGTCTAAAGGCTACAATGCTTTTGGACTTTATAAGCAAAGCCACTGATATTGCCACTGTTATTTCCTGCCTTGAACTTCTCATTATCAGCAGGGCTGGAGCAGGAAATGATTCAACTGGGGTAGGCTGCATGGTACCCAGCAGATTTTAAAGAGCCCAGGGGCTGCCTAGAGCCCCATAAACATCAGCAGCTTGGAAACTAGCAGGAGGTCCAGGTGGGTAGGGAGAGGAGAGGCAGGCAGTGGGATTTTAGATGCTCTGAGATGCAATATCGTCCAATTCCTTGGCTATTATTATAGGTTGTGTGAAGTACTTATTAGAATATTCTCATGTAGGAGAAAACATTGGAATGTTGTTCAAACAATAAACAGTAAAACAAACAGCCCACCAAAAAGGTGGCTTTCCTTCAACTGAGGGGACTCAGCAGTGGTATTTTGGCACAAGTAGGGAATGGGGATAAGCACACAGATTACAATGTTTTTCAAACCTGGCCAGTACATTAGCTCCTCCAGTTCCTTCTTTTCTTCTTCACATTCTGAATCTAAACATGGACCCCATGGTTGAAGTCTCAGAGAAAACATGGTGCCTACAAATAGCTTTAAAGGTAAAACTTTGCCCTCATTTTTCTTTTTATTAAAAAAAAAACTGCAAACACCAGTTTTGGAAAGGCACTGATAAAATCACTTTGATTCTTCCTCTCCCCATCCCAAGAAAAAAATTGTTAGCCAAGAAAAGAAGAAAGTAGTGGATATTTCTTAGCAAATATTCTGGAAAAGGCAAGGGCAGGGATAAGGATGGGAGTGAGGACTGAGACCAACTAAGTCTGATGTATGTCCTCCAGGTTTGATTAGATATTGGAGTTGCTTTTAAACAACTTGGATGTTGTTAACACAGTGCCACTGTGTTGCACTGAAAAGGATCCAGTTTACTTGAACAGTCAATTCTCCCCCTCATTTATACCCACTTGAATACAGGAGAGTACATTTTTTCTTTCAAAAAATTTTTGTCACCTAATCTTTAGTGCTGTTCTGTTCTCTGACTTGAAAGAAAGTTTGTGAGCATGCAAATACAAGGATAAAACATTTGTTTCCATTTCACATAACAGACTAGATGAATGGAATGATTGAAGACAGCAGTGTTTCCAATTCAGCAATGCATTTCAGTTTTTGCCTTGCCTACAAAGAGTGGTGTGTGGCAACCCTGACCATCTCAATGCCATAAGAGTGTTGAGAACTCAGTTTGGGGTTATTCACCTATTCTTGCTACAGTGCAAGTTCCAGGAGGGCAAGGGTATTTGTCTGTTTTGCTCATTGATGTACATGAAGTACCTAGAACAGTACATGGCTCATAGCTGGAACTCAATAAATATTTATTGAATTCATGGGAAATAACTACTTAGCAAACCCTATATTTAATTTCATCAGAATAAAATGCCAAGACTGATGGTAAAACAATATCTATTGTTTGTCAGTTGGGTTTCAAAATTTTGCTCCATTCCCTTGTGCATTAAACCCTGTGCATATAACATAGCGGACTGGCAAAATCCACCTTACAGTGCTTGGCTTCTTTATTTCCTGAAATAAGATGAAAATACTCTGGCAAATAAAGCATTAACAAAGTAGCTGTCTAATTTGCCAACTTATCCCTGGCAAGAAACTGATAAGCCAAAACTTATCCCTTATTTCCAGAAGAAAAATATTATTATGTATCTTATATCTGAAATACCAAAAAGTGCCATATCAAAGAAGGGATAATTACCTTTTATTTGTCCCAAGTCATAGAGAAGTCTCTATACCGTACATCCATGACCAATAAACAATTTTTATTAATTGTCTGTATTCTCATGTTAACAAAGCTCTATTCTTTTAACTAATTGGTTAAATCAGATGTATGCATTTATTATACTCTTTGTTTAAAATTTCTCTTGTTTGATATCAAATACCTTCTATTAATGCCCTTACATCTGGGACTTCCGGCAGTAGTGGAAGTACAGGTATATTTACCTTTGAGTACTGTACAAAACCCCCACAAATTGGTAAGATTGAAAGAGGATAGTTCATGCAGCATAAACTAAATGCAACCTGCTTTCAAGTTAAATCTATTGGGAAAACATCTTTGAGAACTGAGACAGTGCAAGAGTCAATATTAATTCCACACAGCGGGGGGCCCGCAACACAAGCCATGTGCTGGACACGGCACTCATCAGGCATGTTTTCCTGTTGCTGTGCTGAGTTTATGGCAAGGGTCAGGGCCTTTTCTTTTTTTCTTTTCTTCTTCTTTTTTTTTTAATCTTCTTCTTCTTGGCATAAAGCCACTAGTTAACTGAAGGAGAGTCTCCAAACACTGAAAAGCTGTTTATCCTTGCTAGAAAGCACGGCTTGCTACTGCTGATGATTTTTTAAACAACAAAAGCAAATCAAACAAACACAAGAAATTGAGTGAGGTTCAACAGCTTCTGCAAATGTTATGGTCCTGATAACCATGGGTTTTAAGTGCTCACAGGTTTAGATGAGAAACTAAGTCAAGCATTTTCAAAGCTAATTATCTTTCTAAGAAACTATATTATTGATTACTTATTGCAAAGATGACATCTTCTCTCCTTCTGATTCTGTTTATTAATAGAATCACAGTTCACCACAAAAGCACACGTCATATCTGCAATGGCACATGGGGGTGTTAAGGGGGCCAAAATCTCTCTAATTTCCAAGGGGCTCAATCCTGCTCCTTTCACTTTGTGGCAATGGTAAGAAAACCATTAAGCAGCAATGCAAAAATCACAATACTGCATGCTATTTGCAAATGAGTCACATTTTTATTGTTCTATTGGTGTGACCTTAGAAACTTGGCCTTGAAGAATTAAAAAAAAAAAAAGGTAATGGCACAATAAATGCAATAAGATTTCTAAAAACAGTTTATTGGAAATGTGCTGTGAAACTTGAATTCTTCTAATCAAACGATGCCACCCCTTAGAGAAATTTGCCTGTGCATTATTAAAGTGATATACTGCAGTACTAGTTAGAGCTCCATAACCTTTAAATTGCCTGATTGTAATTAAGGCCACTAGTTTTATTTAGGAAGGTTCAAGGAGGCTCAATTTAAGTTGGCTTAACTAGTGTGAATTTAATGTCATGCTGCCAGAAGGCAGAGGAGCATTCTGGCCTGGCTGTTCTGTGGCACATGCAGCTGTGGGGTCATGTATTCTAAATTAAACCCAGATTTTAAAGAAACTACAGATATCAGTAAATAGCTGGATGTGTGTAAATAAACGCCCCCATGTTTGCATGTGTACATCATTCATTCTTTCATTCAGTCATTCAGTATGCTGGCAGTTTTCCAATTTAGGAATCTAAATACAGTTGGTCCTAGAACAACATGGTTAGAATTGTGTGGGTCCACTTACCTGCAGATTTTTTTCAACCAAATTTGGACTGAAAATATAGTACTCACGGGATGTGAAACCTGCATATAGGGGTTCCACATATACTGCGGGACTTGTGCATGCATGGATGAGGGTATACGTGCGGGTCCTAGAATCAATCCCCTGCATATCCCAATGGACAGCTGTACAGCTGATCATTTACAGAATGAGGAGAAGGGGTTTGTAGATATTTTTAAGGGCATGATGACCCCTTTCACAGAAAGGCATGGCTTAAGGCAATGTCCAGTCAGCATTAATGATTTAAAATGAAATGTGCATGTAACAAAGTTTTAAAGGCAGGAATCTTACTATAAATAAATTCTAGGAAGGAAAATTTATAGTCAGGAATATGAGGAGAAAAGAAAAGGTATTCTTTGGACAGGCCACTGAATGGAGTGCTGAGAACAATATATAAACTTCACTGAAAGGGCAGCAAATCAAGGACTGAAACAAAAGATGAAAGAAAATGTAGGTACTCAAAGCACAGACTAGCAGAAGCAAAGGGAAGCAGCAGGGAGAAAACACTTACAGATTTGACCCATGTTCAAAATTTTACTGGATGTGAACTCAACAACATTCATCTCTGGATAGAATGCTGGCAATTTTCTGTAGCTCCAACAGCAATAATGATAAATGAATTTCTTTACAGCCAAGTGGCTCAAGCAGCCAACTACGTTACCACTATATAATTAATAACAATAAGCAATTAAAGAGAACAGCAGGTTACAACTATAAGGTGTCAAAATATATTAGCAAAGGAAAATACAGCAATGATACACTTAAAAAATAAATGTACAGCACATGAATCCATGTAGTGTCTTCTTCCAGACTGTATTTTGGATAAAGCTTTTATGTTTGAAGAAAAATAGACGATGGCCTAAAACTACTATAAAGCAATTAATATCCCTTCAAAAACAAATAACACTCCTAATACTCAGAGAAATCTGAAATGTGATATGGGACACATGATTGGGAAGGCACACAAGAATTGGCTGGCTACTATTTGGCATTTTTTTAAATTAAAAGATAATTTTTTAAATTAAAAGACATTCTAATAAATACCTCACAAAACTGTATTTTTTGGCTTAAGTATTTTCAAAGATTTTCATGTAAAGTTGAGGAGAAGCAAGCAACGAGGAGAGTGGAGGAAAAAAGAAAGGGAAAGAGTCAACATGGTACATTTGGCTGAACACTGGAGCACTGGATAAAATTTAGAAGGAGCTTGGAGATGCTCTAACTAAGGACTTTTTTAAAAGATGAGAAAATTGAGACCATATATATATATATATATATATATATATATATATATATATATAATTTTTATTTTTATTTTTTAGAGTAAAGGGGTCTTTGCTCTGTTGCCCAGGCTAGAGTACGGTATATGTGCTCATAGCTCCCTGCAGCCTCAAGCTCCTCGGCTCAGGCAATCCTTCTTGAATAGCCAGGACTACAGGTGTGTGCTGCCATGCATGGCCTGAGACTATAGATATTAACCAACACACCCATGACAGAAAAGCCTTATGGTCATGGCCAGCACCAGAATTCAGGCTTCCCGAATCCAAGATTATACTGTCCCACCAACCTTCACTTAAAAAAGAAGTTATTTCCTCCTTTAGTACAATGTAAGTTGTCAAGGAAACAAAACAGCAGTTACTGTTTTCTAGATCTCTTATTGATGTGCAAGGAGCTATTTCTATTTCCATGCCAACCTGGTGACGCCTTTGCTCCCTGACAAATCAAGGCCTGAATTTATTCAAATCCACCTCATCCCCCTATGTCTTAAGCAGCTACTGTTAAAGTCTCTCTCACCCCTTGAAAGCTTTTCTTCTTTTAGGGAAGGGAAGCCTAAGTTAATGTGATGCACCTGTTGGAAGGCTGGAAAATTTGGTTATAGGAAGTTAAATTTCCCATATCTAGAGATAGAGATATCTCTAGATATGGGGAATTTTATCTTCCTAGATGGTGCTCCTAGAGGGGCTAGGTAAAGCACTTGGGTCTGAGCTGTCAGTCTGAAGGAAATCTTCCCGATTATACAACCTGTGATGGAGTGGCTGAACGCTGATGCTCTGGATGACAATAACCCAATGATTTGCTTAAACTGTTACCCAAAACCCTGTGGAGGCTGGGCTTGAGTGCTCCTTTATGGAGTTATAATTACTCAAAAACAAACACTGATTTCTTAATTCTATTCTGCCTATAGCTAACTGTACTTCTTCAAGTACCTGGATCATTCCCCGATATGGTGTTAAATTGAGTGTTTGGGAAGAAACCGAGACTGCATGCATAACCCAAAGTGTGTGGCTTACTAGAAACATAACCCCATACTTACGTATGGAAAATAGGTCAGCTCAATATGTTCCTAACCTACTTTTCTCTCTTGGGCACCATTCTGGATACACTAGCACATCTAGACACTGTATGCTGAAGCCAAGATGTTACTGGCATGTCAATGAATCATACTCATTTCTAGTTCCTTCTGCTGTTTTCTGTCAATCAAGAGCTATCTAAGTGAGAGAGGTGTTATCCTCTGTGATGGGAAGAGAGAAGGAGTAAGGGAGGGAAGAAAGAAGGGCGAGAGGAAGGAAGGAAGGGAGGGAGGGAGGGAGGGAGGGAGGGAGGGAAGGAGGAAATAAGGAAGGGAGGGAGGAAGAGAGGAAGGAAAGACAAAAGACTCGTGGTAAGAAAGATTTCTTTCTCATTTCTACTTAGTTATGAAGTGTGATGAAGAAGTAGATGTCTCTGGGTATTTTTGCTGTGTCAAAAACCAAAGCTAAAGACTATGAAAAAGGGCCCAACAAAAACCATGGATTAGTTAATAAGTCTATCTGTTAAATAAAGAATGAGACATAATAGTTATGGAGTGCTCTTTCTCAGATGATAATTCCTTATATTACCTTCTGTAAAGCTATTAAATATTTCTAAGTCTATAATGCCAAATTATAAATATGTTTGGGGCACAATAAATTTTTAATCCCCTATCTTTATGACAATTTTTCTAAAACCTGAACCAGCTCATTCAAGATCCACTTAAAAAATTTAAAAATTGTATACTATGTCAATATAAAGGCTGATAATGACTCTCCTAACACAAAAGGAAATCTACTGATATAATCTCACTAAAATATCTGTCAATGGCCTTAAAACATTTTATATATTTAAAGGCTCTGTTTTGCCTTGCATGATATGTGATACAATAAGCACAGAATTCCAATGCTATCTTAAACAATCTAAGTAGAAGTCTGATGCCAAGGACTGTAAAGTTTATTTCCTTTCTGAAAGCAAGTCATATTTAGCTCACTTATTGGTTTCATTCTTGGTAAAGAAATCATAAAAGTCCAGGACAGAAAGTGACCTATAGGGATGACCTGGCCTCTTGCCCTTTCTTTGCTTCTGGAAAGCAGTAGCAATGTTTGGTTCCTTAAAGACAAAGATTAGCACGAGGATTTTTAAATTTGACAATCTGGAGAAAAGCGAATACTTTTATATAATTTTGTGGAACTGTAATTGTTGCGTAAAACAGGAGATGTAGGGTCTGATCTGAACCAGTAACAAAAGTTCTCATCTCAGAATACAGGCGAAAAGACAGTTCAGAAATTAAAACAAGAGTGGGTAAATAGAGATTAGCATTGTATGAATGTGCAGAAAATAAAAAAGTGAATACATAATTTCAGCATATTTTCAGCCAATTGCAATAATTCAGCATGCATAGATACTTATATTTAGAGAAAAATGCCCAGGCAAAATAATTTTTTTTCTCTGGGACGGGAAGAGAAGTTTTCTTAATTGAATTTTGCCCTGGGCTATTTTAAAGAATTAAAAATAAAATAATTCTCAAAGAATTAGACATAACTATTGCTCTCTCAATAGGACAGCATGGGATTGATGAAGAGACAGACTGGCATTCTGGCTCATGTAGTTCAGTCTGAATCTTCTTCTTCCTCTACCAGATACTCACAATTCAGCTAGACACGTCTCCAAAGGGAACATCGAGAGGAAGGCGAAGAATGCAACCAGTGACACACAGGACCTAGAATCTAGGCATCTCTCTTTTGAAATGAATATTAGAAATTCTATCTTAAACTGATAACAGCAGGGAAATTCCAAATCAAAGTAATCACTATGGCCTTAATTCACCCGAGTAGGTCTAAATATGATCTCATCTTCTGCAAAATATCAGACTTTGTGCTTAGGCCAACTTGAATTTTAAGCACAAGATGTTGAAGGAAGTGTCTACACAAGTCAAACTCATGGGCATGTCGAAGGCCCCATAAAAATGAGACTCTTATTGTTGCTAAGATTATGACAATGGTACATTCTCCTCCCCTTATCTCTAACTGAGGATGATTATAAATATAATAACTACTGTATTTATATAGCCCTTTACAATTTTCAAAATGTGTGGGTGTGGGTTTATATACATCCATTCTCAATTAATCTGCTCAATAACACAAATTTCTCCAGGTAACTCAAGTCCTAGGAAGAGCTTTACTGATTTGCTTGAAGTGATATGGGTAGTTACTGAGAGCCTGGCTCAAATATGCATTTAGATTCCAGATTAGAGAAAAGAAAACAACTAAATTTCAATATCGGAGCAAATTTTTAGTTAAATCGTGTATGATGCTTAGTTTACTGGGTCCCTATGCCCAGGAAGATAGGAGATCATCCATCTACTTGTGTTGATAACGTATGTTTAGTTAAGGCAGTGAACAGCAATAAAGAGAAAATTAGAAAAATATACTTTCAGCTTGGGCCTTTCTGGTTATTTTGATGGTTTATTTTAGGGCCCTTTTCAGGTTTCATTAAGGCCAAAAATGTGGTATTCGTTTTGTTGTTGTTGTTGTTTCTGAATTTATCAAGATTTCATTTAAAACTTGGCATTAAAAAATCTGACTAATTCATGAAGAAATAACCTATTTCAATTTTGCTCTTATGGGTAAGAAAACTGATATGATTCATTTTATTAACAAACGGTTTGAAAATCCAAAATGTCATTATTTTCAAACTGTGTGAAACAAGGCAGAATCATTTGTTTCCCAACAAATGGTACCCGTTACAAGGTTGTTTTCTCTTCCTCATGTGGAGAGTTTCACATATACTGCTAAATATCACTTACTGAGTTGATTTGGAAAATACCAGGAAAACCATATACTGTACAGCTCAAATGATTGGGGTTAACAAAAACAAACAAACCCTCCCGGCCCCCAGAAATGTAAATAAAAAGTTAGATTTCCCTGTACTACATTTGATTGCATTAATTGATGTTTAAAAAAAATCCGTTGAAAATAAAGCCCAGCAGTAGCATTTTTCTTTCCTAAATCACAATAGCAGCACATTACAAACATTACCAAAAGGTCCCCTGGTGCGATTGTAAAGTTCTACTCTGGCAGTAAAATGCTTCTACTGTGTGTTCTCCATTTTCATCTCCACCCTCTCCAATATATAAGAAAGCAGGTCACGAATGCAATTAAGCCTGCTTGTGTGTTGCTTAAATATTAATTTCTGATGAATGCTCAGATATTGAAGTCACCCACTACATCTTTTAAAATGTATGTATTTTAAAATCCTCTTATTTTAACATAGGGTTTGAGCTTGGTTAGTAAGCAGATCATTACTACTGAGTCCAGTTTTATAATCTGTCATCTTTTCTACTGTCACAAAAGTTGCTTCCACAGTGGGAGGGAAATTCTTGGTATACAAGGCATGTACTAGGCATGGTATGTTAGCAAACACAGACCTCTACTACAGATGTAAAGTAACTTACACTATAGTGTACAGAAGAGACAGTATTTATAGAAATCAGCACAGGCATCATCCCCAAAGCCTTTCTTCCCATGCGACATGGTGGAGAGGTTCAAAAAACAAAGGCTTTGGGATCACTTAGCGGGTGGGATGCCCAACCCTGCCACTAACAAGCTGAGCCATTTCACATAGGTTATTTATCCTTGCCTTCGTCAAATCATCTATTAAATGGGAATATCAAGTACCTATGTCATGGGACTGTAGAAGTGAGACTCAATCAAAATAATATATATCAAGTATCTAGCATAATACTTGGCCTATGGTAACTACTCAGTAAATGTGAGTTATTCTTGTTATTAAGAATGAAACAAATGTTTGTTCCTTTGTTGAAATATCTTTTAACACTCAGCATTTTTACTTTCTTATTATCTAGGATACAGATCTTACTCTTTTTTCCCAACACTTCGGCCAGTTATTTTAAAAGATTGAACAGCTTTGATGCATAATTTTTAGATCTATACTGGAAGACTTTCTCTAAATATCTAGTCATTTATATAATCAGAAATGGAAGTTATCATATTCATCCTTGTAAATATTTTCTTTGAGTTTTTAAATAATATTTAGAATACTTCAAGAGTCTTCAAGCTGGGTATACACGGAAGGCAGCTATGTGTACCACTAAACTGTGAATGCACAACCTGAGTGTACATAGAGGCTTTCAAAGAAGTATGCAGACTGCGGTAATAATTCAGAGGGAACTGATTTCCAGTGTTAAAACTCCACATGGACTCTTTCCTAAAACTGATCTAACTGCAAGCAGCCTGTGGTCTGCTGGTTCCCCTATCTCGCCTCTCCTTATACTTAACCTTGTCCTATGGTACAAAATGTGGGAGTACTTCCTGCCCTTTCTCAATCTTACTCATGTTTTGTCCTGGGCTGCAAAAATCTTCTGGGGGATTCAAAAACTGGATACCTGCTGTGGAATAGATCCGCAAGGGTGAAAGCAAAATTTGTCATGGTACAACATGCTAAAGAGGGCAGTGCCTTTTTCATCCAGGTGGGAGACTCACAAGGCTTGTGCCTTCTCCATCTCTCTTAGAGCTAGAATTTAGAAGTGAGATTATTGTCACAGGAATGCATATTAACACTTTCATTTTCAAGTCAAAGTGAGACTTTTTCTGACATTAAGTGTAAGTTTGTTTTGGCTTATGACTTTGACAGTGAAGACTGGCTTTGTCCTTTAAATTACATGGCAAGTATCTCATCCAATTGAATGAGATAAATGTTAATGATAAAAATATACTTAAAGTATATGCAATATACAGTGCACTGAAAATTGCATCTTTTCAATGACTTAATTTATGATTAAAAAATTTTTATAGGTGCCAAATTAAAAGCATGTGAGGAGATATATAATTTTAAAAGTTGTTTTTGGGGTTACACAAACAACTTTGAAGATGTAACATATATGGTATAAGTTTTTCTTTTTTTTCATGTTTTTGTCTTATCTTTTTACTGCTTTTACAATTACCATTTTAGTGTTTTATCATTTTGGCAATTTTAGTAATAATAGATATTGGAATTCATAGTTCTTATTCCATTTTAAAACCTGTTTCCCATAGCTGCAAACTATGAAAAAAATAAGCAGGGGGAATTTCCAGTTACCAAACACAATAGAGCTATGGTTAGAAATTTGATATTTCTTTTTCTGAGACAGAGTCTCACTCTGTTGCCCAGGTTGGAGTGCAGTGGCTTGATCTTGGCTCACTGCCATCTCCGCCTCCCTGGTTCAAGTGATTCTCCTGCCTCAGCCTCCTGAGTAGCTGGGACTACAGGCGCGTGCCACCATGCCCAGCTAATTTTTATATTTTTAGTAGAGATGGGGTTTCACCATAGTGGCCAGGATGGTCTCAAACTCCTGACCTCAAGTGATCCACCCACCTCAGCCTCCCAAAGTGCTGGGATTACAGGTGTGAGCCACTGCACCTGGCTAGATTTTAAAAATTAATTTATTTGATTTTAATTTAATTTTTAAATTTTAGATTCAGAGGGTACATGTGCAGGTTTGTTACATGAATATATTGCATAATGGTGAGATCTGGACGTTCAGTGTACCCATCACCCAAATAGTGAACACTGTACTCAATAGGTATTTTTTTAACCCTCACGCCCCCAACCCTCCCCCACTTTGGAGTTCCCAGTTTCTATTATTTCCATCTTTATGTCCATGTGTATCCATTGTTTAGTTCCCACTTATAAGTGAGAATATGTGGTAATTTGATTTTCTGAGTTAGTTCACTTAGGATAATGGTCTCCAGCTCTATCCATGTTGCCGCAAAGGACATGACTTCATTCTTTTTTATGGCTGCATAGTATTCCATGGTATAAATGTACTTCATTTTCTTTATCCAATCATCCATTGATGGGCATTTAGGTTGATTCCATTGCTTTGCCACTGTGACTAGTGCTGCAGTAACACAGGTATGCAGGTGTCTTTTTATATGATTTCTTCTCCTTTGGGTAGAAGCCCAGTAGTGGGCTTGCTGGGTGGAATGGTAGTTTTATTTTTAATTATTTGAGAAATCTCCCAACTGTTTTTCATAGAGGTTGTACTAATTTACATTCTCACCAACAGTATATAAGTGTTCCCTTTTCTCTGCATCCTTGACAACATATGTTGCTTTTTGACTTTTTAATAATAGCCGTTCTGACTGGTGTAAGATGATACCTCATTGTGGTTTTAGTTTGCATTTCTCTGATGATTAGTGATGTTGAGCATTTTTGCATGTTTCCTGGCCACTTGTATGTCTTCTTTTGAGGAATGTCTGCTCATGTCCTTTGCCCACTTTTTAATGGAATTGTTTGTTTTTTTCTTGTTGTGCTGTTTGAGATCACTGTAGAATCTGGGTATCAGTCCTTTGTTGGCGGCACAATTTGCAAACATTTTCTCCCATTCTGAAGATTGTCTGTTTATCCTGTTGATTATTTCTTCTGCTGTGCCAAAGCTGTTTTGTATTTAGTTTGAACTATACCAAGTGTTTTTAATCTTTATAATTCTTATATTGATTTTCTTCTTCTATATTCTTCCTCTTCTCCTCCATATAGGAAAAACGGAGAAGGAAGAAAAGGGAGAAGAAGCCATAGGCTGTGGGGCAGAAAGGGACCCTGCTTCCAGGAGTGTGTTTAGACAGGAGAAAGACAGGAGACAGCAGAGTTTTATCAAAGTGGGTGTCCCATCTACAGTCAGTTCTGTCAGCTGCCCCAAAGCAGTGGTGGGTCTTGCAGGATCTGGGAGGTAAAATTGAGGCAATGGCTGTAAGGGCTGAAACACCAAGTCCGCTCAGCAGAATGCTATCAGCGGGACTGAGGAGGTTAGAAGAGGTGGGCCTGCGCCTTGGGTCCTGCCTGCCCCCTTGCATCCTGCCTGATCCAAAATCCCAAAAGTGTGGTTTTTTGTTTTATATGGTTTTTGTTGTTGTTGACTGAATGAATGGAAGGAAGGAGACCAAAAAAAGAAAAAAAAAAAGAAAGAAAGAAAGAAAAAGAGGGAGAGAATGAGAGAGGGAGGGAAGAGACAGCTTTGGTGAAGCCGCAGGGTTATAAGGGATTTCAAGTCCACCCATGAACCAGGTAGAAGCACATGGTTGATTATTCTTTGTATCCTCAAATAATTCAACATGTCGTCAAAGAGATCTTTTCAAATTCACACGATTCCTTTACTTGTGACAGGCTTCTTGCCCAGCTATCTTACTTTTGACTAGCCCAAAAGTAAAAAAAAAAAAAAAAAAAAAAAAAATTGTGTGTTTCAAATATAGAAGCACTGTCTCCTATATTGATTTCTATCTAAAAAATAACATTTCCCCCCCTCTTTTTTTTTTTTTTTTGAGAGAGAGTCTTGCTCTGTCACCCAGGCTGGAGTGCAGGGTACAATCTTAGCTCACTACAACCTCCTCCACCTCCCAGGTTCAAGTGATTCTCCTGCCTCAGCCTACAGAGCAGCTGGGACTACAGGCACCTGCCACCACGCCTGGCTAATTTTTGTATTTTTAGTAGAGATGGGGTTTCACTATGTTGGCCAGGCTGGTCTCGAACTCCTGGCCTTAAGTGTTCCACCCTCCTCAGCCTCCCAAAGTGCTGGAATTACAGGCGTGAGCCACCACACCTGGCCTATTTTCCTTTTATTTAGCAGGGCCTCCTTACTGCCTGCCTGCTAGTGTTCTATTTTCTCGACAAGCAGAAAAACGGTGCCCAGCTTCCTCCCTATGCAGTCTACATTTGGCTGCTACTATTTTCCAGGTGCTGACCTCTACTTGGCCTTCCCTGCAAAGTTTTATTTTACATTTTAAGAATGAGATTAAAAGAATGGTCTGAATAAGCACTTCAATGCTACTGCATTCCACTTGTCCCACACTGTCCTTACTAATCTATGGGCAATCACAATTTCTTTAGAGTGCTACCTCATTGTAACCTCTAGAAACCAGACGATATTAGAAGTCACTGTGTTTAACAAAAATTCTGAGGACTCATGTGATTTTAAAGGCTCAATTAACTTAATAGTTACTAGGGAAAAATACATTTTAAAAATTCAGTATGAAATATCTGCGTTGGGTGTTTGCATCATACTAGTCTCTCAAGACCTTTACCCTCTTTGCCAACTGCTACATAATATCTGACCAGCTGTTCTCAAGTAAAGCTGACACCCCTGGTCAGTCAGTGAACAATGCGCAGACAAGGAAGAGGTGCACAGCACCCTGTGTGCCAATGTGATGCTTTCCTTCTTTTTAAGGGGCTAAACTGCCCATTCATTAGCCTTTGCAACTCTCAATTTCCAAGGCACAGGCTCGAGTCTTCTCATTAGCACTGAATTCCCTGCCTCTAAGAAGAGCACAGATGTCAGGCAAGCCTGACCCAGTATCTGGCTGATCAGATGCTGTTTACTTTCATAAGCCCGAGGTTTTAGTGCATCTTGAGACGAGGCAGTGGGATTCTTCTCTGGCCCTCCTCGGCGTGGCAGAGTAATGGAATGCACAACAAGCTCACAAATGGCCTGTGCCCACAGCCGCAGATCACTATGAGGAGAGGGCTGCTGTTTTCCGTGGGAAGCTTCCCTAAAGGACAAAGGGTCCAGACTGCTTCTCTGGAAACCAAATCCGCAGGAGACTCCAGTCCTCTGAAACAACCAGGCATGCTTTGGCACATTCAGCCTGGGGCAAATGGCCTACTCTCCTGTCCTCTTCAGAAAATGTTCTTTGTATGGAGTTAAATAAATAAATAAGTGCATGCATACATATCTGCATACATACATACAAATATGAAATGAATCTCTTTAATAATCTCCAGATATCATCTCAGCTCATGTATGAGGCAGTCGCTAGGGGCCCGTGACAAAGGGGCCTTTGGGTTTTCTCTTTACCTTTGATCTGCATTATGAAATGTTAATGTTCATCCCATCAGGGCCCCTTCCAGAAACACACCCTTTCTAGAAAGGCGTACCCCTGCCCACTACAACTTCCACTCAAATTCACCATTTATGTTTAAGTGCTGACTCTGAGCTCATGCCCAGAAGCACTGACATTTTTAAACAGGGCTAGCTAAACTGCTAAATAAAATTTATTGATGATAAAGAGCACAGCTGAGATTAAATTGTGGCAATTTAATAATAAACACACTCCCATCCAGCGCATCTTGCCATTCTGCATACACTTAATGTATGAACCTTGACTCCAAGCGTTTTGTCTGTCGTAGGGAATGTGGGGTGCTGGGCGCGGGCAGAGTCCATAGAATCTATAAGTCTGTGTTGATTAGGTAGGAAACAACCACAAGCACATATTTTGATATCTCTATTAACAGCCTGTTCGTGTCTAACTGCAAAACTTGGTTGCACTTCTTTCACCATCTTTGCCCAAGACAGACCAGTAAACACAATTCCTCTCTCTATAATTAGCCTTTTCTCTGAGGGCCCTGAAGTAAGTCTGCATGCCGTAGATTTAATATCCAGTGCTATATCCATATGTGCTGCCCTTGCCTGGTCCCAGAGCATATAAACTCCCCTATTAGCAGCCTTGACTGCTTAATTATGCAGATTTTTTTTGTACCCGCCTGCCTGTAAAATTACTGTGTCTAACCTTTTTTTTTTTTCCTCTTTGCACCATGCTGGCCATTCTAATGAAATCGGCATAGGGGAAAGGGCCTGATTTGCAGTTATGGAGGCTGGATCGCACTGGCAATCTGTCCTTAGTGGGAGTTACAAAAGAAGTCAAATGCCTTCATCTGGCTCTACCCTATCATCCCCAAGGTGATTGAGTTCACTTCCCGATGCTTCCCAAGTTTTCCTCAGGCTGTCCAATCAGCAGGTCCACCAGGGAGCCCAGCCTAGCTTGCAACAGTCTCTGTATCTAGTTACAGCCCCACCAGGGACAGTCAACCATCCACCCCCAAGCCTTCAGATGAAAACCTTTTCTAACAAGGCCGCCCAGCGCCAATGAAATAACACACATCTGCATATCCACTGGGTCCCATGTTTCTTGTGCTCATGGATTATGTATCTTGCAGCCTCTAATAAAGAAATGCAGTTCTTTGTTTAATGTTTATCTTGTGCTTGTTAAGCAAATGCTAATGTTGTATCAGAATGCTTTAGTGCTATTTGGGTTTTTGGTGATTTACTACAAGACAATCTGCTGTGAAGTAAATTTAGAGAGGGAGAAAAGGGAAAAAATCATTCTGGTTGAAACGTAGAAAAAGAAAAAGGTTTGACAGAAAAATCAAGGAAAAGGGAATGAGATAGCGTGGAGAGAACGAGGAAGTGGGAGTGTGCTTGAGACAGCAAATGCCTGAGACAGACAGACAGGCAGGCAGACCGAAGGAGACACACACACACACACACACACACACACACACACACACACACACACACACACACACACACACACAGACGGGGGAGACAGCAGGGCCTTACAGAAATCTTCTAGCCCCAGGCTGACATACTCACTCTATCACTGGACAGTTTGAGACTGGAAACTAGAGAATAAACCCAGTACAATTTCCTAAAAAGATGAGATGATAACTTTCCCTTCAGTGATAAGGTAAACAGTATCCTGAAGGGTAAACAAAAAATAAAATAGCCTTTTTTTTGTTTTCTGCCTTGTGCCCTCATGGTTAGCACTGTGCACTGTTATTCACAGACCACAGGGAAGCCCTAAATTTAATTGTTCATGCCTAGCTCTGCTAGAAATAGGCAAAAATAATCAGAATCTCCCTCCTCCCAATTTCAGGGAGGGGTGGGGGCTCAGGGAAAGAAAAGAGGGTGGCAGCTTGAAAGCTGATGAATGAATGCCCTTTATTTATCCTTTGGCAAGATGGGATATAGATATCCACAGTGCAAACCTTTCATGCCTGCTTTCCAATGCTGCAATACTGGTGGAAAAGAGGATGCCATTTTTATACCAAGAGATTACAAATTTCCCCCTACCCCATATTTTTGATAGGAGTGGTCAAAATGCAATTCTTTAGAAGTCAAATTGGGGAAAACTGAGGTCTATATTTTTAAAAATTACAGCTGTTATAATTTGTTGACAAATTGTGAGGTTAATGAGGTCTTAGATTTCTGGTTTATAATATACAAAGACTAACTGATAAGAGATGATGGAGAGAATAGCACAGTGGGCAGGATAAATAAGTATTTCACTCAGGAAGTACACTTGTCACAAATCATAGTCCTTTTCTTTTCCTCCTCTCTGCACTCCACGAAATAAATCAATAAATTTCCAAAAGGATGAAAAAACTCTAAGTGGGTAAATGAAAAGCAAACACCTACCACACAAATACTCACTCTGTCAAGTGAAAATTACATCCGCATAGGAGAATGCCATGTTAGCTTTCTTCTTGAGTAAACATCTCTATCCTTAACACACTATAGAAGCTAAGGATAAATTTAGTCTTTGTGATTAATACAATTAATTACAAGTACTCTGGTTCTTCAGAAATGCCTCAAAGATGTCACAGAAGTTTTCATTAAAAGTGTCAGCTCCTGCTTCAGAAAATGTACGTGCAACATAGTTTATTGTTCTTTGCTAATATTCCTTTTGTTAATTCTTGTTTTATTTTTTTCCTATGAATATTGTTTTCCTTTATAAATTTGCTATTTTCTAATCATGTCCTATTAACACACAAAAGCTGAATTCAGGGCCCCTTTCTATGCCAATGGAAGGGAGTAGAAAAGACAGTGAAGGCATCCATTTGCTACTTGAATAACTGGAAATCTATAGTCTGGGATTCTCAAAAGCACTGCCTCTTAAGTCACTGAGGGCTCTCTGCAGAGAGTGAAGCTTAATTACTACCGTGGACATAATTTGGGGATCTGACACTTATTCTTTGAGGGCTGACCAGAAGTCATCAACTTCTTTCCATGATTTCATTTCACTAAATAATACGATCATGGCAGACTTCATTTAGGCTCAAAGCAAATCCTACTGCTGAAAGGTCTTTTTTCCCATTGTCTTAGCCACTTAGTCCCCATTGGGGGCTATTATTAGAATTGGAATTTAATGTATCTCTTTTCCCCTTTAAATTTAACGAATTAAAAAAACAGAAAAAGGAAATCAATGGCACTTTTCAATAGCTGGTTCTTATACCTATGGCAGGGCATGAATCATGGGCTTTGCTGTTCATAAAGTATTATACAGTAAAGACTCTCTAAATAATAAATAAAAGTAACATGCATGTTTAGATTTGTCTTCTCAGTAACTTATAATGCTTCCCATTCTCATATCATGAATTCACATTACATTCCTGTGAAGCAGTTGTGTTCTGTGTATTGTAGTCTCCATTACATACTTAAGAAAACAGAGTTACTAAATTACTAAAAAAAAGTCATTCAGTGATGAATGTTCAAGCCCCAATCTCCTGCCTTCCCCAGGGGAGTGGGTTTTGAGGGAGTTGAGGCTGCTCAAGGCTGGTTGTCTATTCAGCCACAGCTTGCTTTGAGGCAGGGCCTGACTCCAGTGGGTTTACAAAGAGCTTGACCTCAATTTTTCCACCAGGAAAACCTCAATAATGCTCTAGCTATCCTGGCCTAGACACCCTAATATTCAAAGCAGTATATTAATGGAGATAAGCACTTAGGGTTAAGGTGGTAAAAAGACCAAATATTTGAATAAAATGACATTTTTATTCTGGAACTTTCAGTGACCAGGATGGCTCAAGAACAATGGGTGACTGAAGTGATCTGTTGTGATGGTATTCTCCTGTGGCACTGGAGCACTGTAGAACTCAGCTGCTAAGAGTTTTAGGCACTCCAGGAAGAAGAAAATGCTCTTATCAGTGGCCCTACCCAGAAGCTGTGCTAAATGATCAGGGGCAATCTGAACTGTCATTGGAATAGAATCCAGGGTGAGAAAAAGACAAGGAGTTGATTGGAGAAGGTGGGTTAGAATGAGAAAGTGGGTTCTTTGGAAGGTGGTGGTTAGATTTAGATAATGGGTTGCATTGGGGTTGAGTGAGACTCCAACTGAGGGCCATTCTCGGAATCAGTTTACTTAAAAATAAACAAACTACAAAAACTAACAAAAGGTAACCCCTTAAACATGGTTTAAAATTATATTTAGAGTACATTAAATCTCCACATTCTCTAGGATCACCCTACACACTAAACCTTGTGGAATGGGAGTGCCACTTGGATTGGCAGAATAAACTCCTACTAGAGCAAACCTCTTGCAGATAACTACTATAAATTTCAGACAAAAAACAAACAATCATCAACCTGAAGGCATTAGCATGTGAATAAAAGCAGGCAGAGTCTGGAGAGTCAACACTTGGATGAAGAAGGGAATAACACAAGATGAATTTCCTCCTTTTTTAAAAAAAACATATTTTATATGCATGTGGATGCCAGTACTCCAATAGAAAGCTTCAGTTATGTCTGACTTGAAGAACTAGAAAACATAATTTGGGGCAAGCATAGCCACTGGAAAGTAAGGGGAAAATCTGTTACACACACACACACACATATATATACACATATATACACACACACACACACACACACATACACAAATCCTTAGATTGCTTGCAGTCAGTCCTGCTCTTGTATGGTTCAGAATTTGGTCAGGGATTTATGAAGAGTTTATATACAGTATGTGTTTCCCCATCTCTACCAAGCTCTTTCCTTTCTAGTGTTTTCCCTCACTCTCTCTCTATATATAAATAGAGAGAGTGCTGACATTTGAGCTGCGGTCCAAATGATGGTTTGCAATCTGAGTTCAATCGAGTTACCTGTCTGCTAAAACAAAAATATCAGCCCCCTCTGGAAGAATGTATCAGAATCCGTCGTATCCACAACATAACATTTACAATGTCCAAGATACAATTTACAAAGAAAATAGACAATGTGACCTATTTTTAAGAGAAAAGACAATTAACTTAGATGTTAGAACTAGCATCCAAGGATTTTAAAGCAGCTATTATAACTATGCTTAATGATATAAAGGAAAATATATTCCTCATGAATGAAAACATAGGAAATCACAAAAGAGGAAAAATAGCCTATAAAAGGGCACCAAATGGAAATTCTTAAACTGAAAATTATAATTTTTGAAATAAAATAATCCCTGTATGGGCTTAACACCTTAATGAATATGATAAAGGAAAAAGTCAATGAATGTGAAAATAGACTAATAGAAATAACTCAACAGAAATGAACAGAGCCTCAATAACCAGTAGGATAATATCAACACATGGGTAACCGTAGTTTTAATGTGAGAAAGAAAACGGGAAAAAATAATAGTTTAAAAAATAATGGTAAAATGTCCCAAATTTAGTGAAAGATACAACTCTACAGACTCATGAATCTCGCAAACTCCAAGAAGGAAAAGTATAAGAAAACCACATAAGCATATCCTAGTCAAATAGTTCAAAAGCAATACAAAGGGAACGTTTTAAAAGCAGGAAAAAACAAAACAAAAAACCTCTCCCCAAATAAAAAACAAAAACAAACCCCAAACTCATAAAAGCATATTACACAGAGCAAAACAATGATTTGAATGATTTTTGTCTTCTCACTAGAGTCAATGGATCTCAGAAGACAGCAGACTAATGACTTTAAGGTATTAAAATACTACAGAAATCTGTCAACCTATAATTTTATATCCAATAAAGAATATCCTTCAAGAAGGAAGGTGAAATTAAAATTTTTCCATATAAGAAAAACTAAGAGAATTTATCTTTAGCAGAACTGAACTATAAAGAGTTCTTCTTCAGACTGATGGGATATTAGACCAGATGAAAGCTTGGGTCTTCAGGGGAGAATTAAGAGCAACATAAACAGTAAATATCTAGTATACATTAAATAATTATTTTTCTTTTTAATTTCTTTAACAAATGTATGATTACTTAAAGCAAAAAATTATAGCATTATCTTATGGGGTTTATTACCTATGTAGACATAATACATATGAAATCTATATCACAGATTGACATATGGTTACAAAGTGTCTACATTTAATAAAAATAAAGTGGTAAGATGTTAACTCTAAGTAGACTGTGAAAGTTAGTTATATATATTAAAATCCCTACAACAACCACTAAAATAATAAGGCAAAGGGATATAGCTGAAATGCCTACAAATAAATGATAATGGAATTATAAAAACTATTCAGAAAGTCCAAAAGGGGGAAGAAAAGGAAGAAATGACTCAAAAAAATGAGGCAAATAGCAAAGACATGGGAGGCCTACATCTAACCACATTAATAATTACATCACATTATAATGTACTGAACACTAATTAAAAGAAAGACTGTCAGAATGAATAAAAATGGAAGCTCTAACTATATGACGTCTATAAGAGATATACATTAACAATAAAGAAAAGTTGAAAGCAAATGGATGGAACAAATACATACTACGAATACAGTAAGCATGAGAATGCTAGAGGGGCTACGTTAATATCAGACTTCAAGATCATACTGCCAGAGATAAAAAGAGATATTTCATAATGCAAAATAAGCCAACTGCTCTGGAAAATGTAACAGACATAAATGTGTATGCACCTAAGAAGAGTTTCAAAATATATAAGGCAAAAATGGACAGAATATAATGAAAAAAAGATAATCTTAACAATTATGGATATTTGAACGTCTCTCTTAGCAATTAAAAAGACAATCTTATAATCACATATAAATATTTGAATGCCTGCCTTAGCAATTGATAGAACACTAGCTCCCTGCCCCCGCCAATGACTAGACACATAGATGATGATTTCAACAACACTCTCAACCACCTTGACCTAATTGATAGCTACAGAACATTATACTCAACATCTGCAGAATACATACTGTTTTCAAGTGCACATAATACATTCATCAAGATTGACCATATGTTCACCCATAGAACAAGTATCAATAAATTTAATAGAATTAAAATCATACAGAGTATGCTCTCTATCCATATGGAATTAAATTAGAAATTAGTAACAATTAGATATCTAGGAAAACCTCAAATATTTGGAAATTAAAATTTAAAAATTAAAATTAAAAAAATAATCCATGGGTCCAAAAAGAAATCACAAGGGAAATTAGAATATACTTTGAATGGAAAGATACTGAAAATTTAATATTTTAAAATTTATAGGATGCAGCTACCACATTTTTTAGAAAGAAATTTAAGAGATACAGATGCTTGTATTAGAAACATAAAATTGTCTAAAACTAACGACTTAAGTTTTACCTTAAGAAGCTAGAAAAAGAAGGGTAAATTAAATGTAAATCAGTATAAGAAAAGAAACAATAAAGATAAAAATAGAAATCAATGAAATACAAAATAAACCATGGAAAAGTTAATAAAATAAGAAAACTGATCATTTGAAAACATCTGCAGAATTGACAAACTTAGCTAAACTGATTGGAAGAAAACAGAGTACAAATTATCAGTATATCAAATTATCAGGAACGAATAAGTGGCACTATTAATCCTACAGATATTTAAAGGCCAATAAGGGAATATTACAAACAATTTTATGCCAACAAATTTGACATGAAATTAAACAGAAAATCTGAACAGCCTTTTTTGTCTATTAAAGAAATTGAACTTATTAAAAAAGGAAGGAAGGAAGGTAGACACAATTCCAGATCAGATGGTTTCATTGGTGAATTCTAACAAGCATTTACAGAAAAAATAACACCTATCTTAAACTCTTCAGAAATTCCTCTTATGAGGTCAGCATAACCTTAATATCAACCCCTTAAACAGATTTTATAAAACTTGTAGGATCAGGCCAGGCATGGTGGCTCACACCTGTAATCCCAGCACTTGGGGAGGCCAAGGTGGGTGGATCACCTGAGGTCAGGAGTTCGAGACCAGCCTGGCCAACACGATGAAACCCCATCTCTACTAAAAATACGAAAAATTAGCTGGGCGTGGTGGCATGTGCCTGTAATCCCAGCTACTTGGGAGGCTGAGGCAGGTGAATCACTTGAATCTGGAAGCAGAGGTTGCATTGAGCTGAGATCCCACCACTGCACTCCAGGCTGGGCAACAAGAGCAACTCCATCTAAAAAAAAAAAAAAAACCACAAACAAACAAACAAACAAACAAAAAAACCTGGTAGGACTGGCCTATAACCATAATTCAGTCAGCCACATGAGTATACTAAATGGGACATTGATAGATATAAAAAAAAGGAATAAAAATCAAATAAAATTATTTTCCTTTTCTTATTCTTATTACTGTATCTATTTAATAATAAACAGATCAGCCCCTTTAGAATTAAAAACTGATCTGCGAACAAATACCTTGGCTCCCTTCTTCTCACTTTTGAAGCAGTCTTTTCTCATTACAGTCACTTTCACCTTCACTCTGCAGTAAGACACTGGCAGTGGGGGCAACACAGCATAGACCTGCTGTTCAGGAAGGTGGTAAGAAACCTGGTTCAGGTCATGGGTCATCTATGCTCTCAAGTTTGTCTTTCTCAGTAGTAAATTTCATAGTTTGGTCAAGAAGTTTTTGGAGAAAAATCCAAAGCAAAAAAATAATACTGAATTTGTTTTTCCTTAACCCCTAAAAAATAGAGTGAAAGGGAAGAAGGAGTTTTTTTTTTTTTTTTTTTTTTTTTTTGAGACGGAGTCTCGCTCTGTCTCCCAGGCTGGGGTGCAGTGGTGCCATCTCGGCTCACTGCAAACTCCGCCTCCCAGGTTCATGCCATTCTCCTGCCTCAGCCTCCCGAGTAGCCACCGCGTCCGGCCTTCTTCTTCTTCTTCCTTTTTTTTTTTTTTTGAGACAAAGTCTCGCTCTGCTGCCTGCGATCTCAGCTCACTGCAACCTCTGCCTCCCAGGTTCAAGCAATTCTCCTGCCTCAGCCTCGAGCAGCTGTGACTACAGGCGCCCGCCACCATGCCTGGCTAATTTTTGCATTTTCAGTAGAGACGGGGTTTCACCATGTTGGCCAGGCTGGTCTCAAACTCCTGACCTTGCGATCTGCCCTCCTTGGCCTCTCAAAGTGCTGGGATTACAGGCATGAGCCACAGCACCCAGCCAGAAAGTCTTAAAAAAGTGTTAGATGACATGAAATAACTGCATGTGGAAGTAGAAAGCACCCAGTAGAGTGACCACCATCCCCTTCCCCACCACTGGAGGGGGACAGTGAAGGAACAACAGGAGGGGCTCTGAGAGGAGAAAGTACCGGGTAGAGTATGCAGAAGGGTGTCGCATCAGTAGTGCGGAAAAATTAGCCATAAATTAAAGGTTGCTCTGCAACTCCTCCCCCTAAATATAAAGAAGGCCTCAAAGGATCAAACTATTAGAAACTAACTTAACTGCTTCCCAAAACAAAGCTCAAGAGTAGTTATATAAATACAAAAATATCCAGTATCCAGCAAGGTAAAATTCACAATGTCTGGCATCCAGTGAAAAATCACCAAACACGTGAAGAAGCAGGAAAATGCAACACATAGGGCAAAGCCAAAAATCAATCAATATAAACTGACATAGAAATGACACAAGATAAAATTAGTAGAAAAAGACATTAAAAAAGCTATAACTACATTTCTGTGTATTCAAGACATAGAAGAAACACTGAAGATGTTCAATAGAGACATGAAAGAGATAAAAAGATCCATATTGAACTTGAAGAGATGAAAAATACAGATGGATTTAACAGCAGATTAGACATTACAGAAGAAAAGATTAGCAAATTAAAGACAGAGCAACAGAAACTATCCAAAATGAAACAGAGAGACAAGGTAGTGAAAAAAAAATGAACGAAGTATCAATGAACTGTGGGACAATTTCAAGTGGCTAATATACCTATGACTAAAATCCCCGAAGGAGATGTACAGAAAAATATTTGAAAAATACGTAACTGTCAAGTGACAGAGTGTCATGAACATTCAGATTATTTAAGTTATAATTTTTGGTATTTTCATGGTTTTAAGTATATACCATATTCTGAATATTGTACCTAAAATTATATTCTACCTGGAAATGTCTAATATTTATTTAAAAACAAGCCCCAATGTAAAATCTAGAATTACATATATCCTATCAAATAAGTGAGTGACTTTTAGAATATATTCAAGAAGTAAAGTGAACTTCTAATATAGATTTATCTCCACTTTTTATGGACCTGAATGTTGATCTATTACTGATGAAGCAGTTAAGAAATTTAATGTCTCACTTCTCCCTCTGACTGGAATGAAGGTAGCTTGTGAATGTGAAGGAAAGAAATAAATTTTGGTTGTGGGTGGCACAGAAAAAAATTGGTAACTTGTAGTATAAGTATTATCAAAGAAAGAATAGAAACTGACAAGTTTTAGATCATGATGAAAAAAAGGAAGGAGAGAAAAAAAACATCAGGAACTAGCTTACAGAATGGGACATGAAACTTGGTCCAGTGTGGCAGTGGGGAAGGTGTAATTCACACGCACTCAGCCAGTCACAGGTGTTTTGGTTTGGTCAAATATAAAGCCCTTAACTTAGGATGAGATTCTATCTGCTTCTTAAGCTAGATCTACTGTAAGTGGTGACCATTATACCAAACATTAAAAATATAAACTAGACATTCCTCTATTTGGGATTTGGAAGATTATTACAGAGATGTCTAATAATTATCTGTACTTACAAATGACTCATTATATAAGTCATTTGTAAGTACAGATAATTATTAGAAGAAAGAAGTAAGAGAAGCAAACACTGTTTTGTTTTGTTTTTGCCTCAAAGATTTACTTACAGACCACATCGTCAGGGAACTGTTGTAAAGCATGCTATATTTTTTCCATAGTCACAATGGCATTACTGGGGACTAAAATATTGAGTCAAGACTCAGTTTAAAAGAAAACACAGAAATGATAAAGAAAATGACATAAGGACAAAAGGGAAAGCGACAAACCTCCTCGCTCAATTGAAATAATTCCGTGAAATAAGATTAATGTTTTCCAAGTCAAAAACCTTTAGAGCTAAAGTACCTTCAAGCAATCTCCTCATTTCCTGATAGTAAAGAGATTAACCTAGGTGATGCAACTATTTACTGTAAAGGACGAAACTGAGTTGCAAATCTCCTCAATCACAACCCTGAGCCTTGGTTGTTGCATTCTCCAGTTTCCTTGCAGAGGGAAGGGAGGGAGAGTAGACTGTATGCAGTGATTTTACAGAGGACTCCAGTGCACTTTAAAGTGCGTACTAACATTCATAAAAAAACACTTTCTAATATAACCTTGACCTACCTTGACCTAATGTGCTTTCTATAAGAAACATGAATTCCATATTTAGTTACTAATGGTTTGGGGTTCTCAGAATTTAGAAACATTTTTGCCAGATGCTGGTTTGGATGATTGAGGATTTTTTAAAGATCTTCTCATGAAAGAAATGATCCCTTCTTTAACCTTTTTGATAAACCATCACCTTTAGCTTTGTAAACAATTCAAATTCATTCGACTGATTGTTATTTCCATAAGCCATCATTCCAGTATCTTGTAGAGATATACTTGGGGGACTGGGAGCCAAGAAATCTGTGTCCTGGCCCCAGTGCTGCTTGGAGCCTGCGTTAAGTGATGGAACATTTATGGATCTCAGCTTTCTTATGAAAACAAGAAGCCGACAGAATGCTCTTTTCTCTAAATTTCTATTATTTTCAACTGCAAGAGTGAGGAGAGCAAAAATCTCTAGTCATCTTTTATTTGTAACTGGGTTTTTCTTCTGTTCCCCTTTCTGTACCCATCAACAAGTAGAAGGATCTGTGAAGAGATACAGGATGAGGAGGAGGTGGGGAAGAACTAAAGTAACCACCCTAATTTTGTATACCTTATATTTTTAACAACAGCTCCACGCCTGCTTCATTTTCTCTCCTTAGCTTACTGGCCACTGGGTCTTGCTTCAGAAACTAAGTAACACATGAATAAAGTCATGGCAATTGACTGTTTTTCATAAGCAGATCATTTGGTGAAATGATAAAAGTTGAAGAATTGAGAGTGCCTTTATGAATTTACAGTGTAAATATAAGCTAATTTCAGAACCATCCTTTATTTTTTGCTTCTTTTATTTGTACTGAACGTTTCCCCCTTTTCTTGTCCTTAACTCTTACTCAGATTTCCTTCTCCATTTTTGTCATATTGCTGTTCTTGTGTTGTGCAAACTTTATCTTATTTTCAATTGGAGAAACAAATAAATGACCTAACTGTGCTGACAGTTAAAATGCTAGTAAAAATTCTATCTATTTAAGTTACATCAAATGAGCAGAGATATTTTGTTCCAAACAAATTAACATCTATGTCAAATACACTCCTCTAACAGTGTTGATACAGCTTCCAAAGCTCCTGATTTTAAACCATAGATATTAGAAAGATATACGTGCAAATGTTTTGGGCTATATAAATCCAAGCTATGCTCACAGTAACAACTAGTTCTACTTCAAGTAGTTTTATATTGCTTACGGAAGTGTTATTATGGCATTATGTTAAAACATTCAAACAAAATTTCCTGGACACCATTTATGAGCACAGTATATATAAAAGTGATTTCAATTAGTTGATATTATGTGTCTACTACAAGTACCTCAGAGTATGCATGGATCCGATAGTATCCTGGAGGTATAAACTCACCCTCCACATAATATTTGATCCCATAAATCTAGCAGTTTATACCTCAAAGGAAACGGTGGATTTTCTTCTGTTTTTATTTTCAGTGAAATTTGAATCTTACCTAGCCACATGGGAATATGATAGACAATAATCCATTGTTGAACATTAGTCTTATATTTATCTAATTTATTGATTGAATGAAATGAGGTCTTTGATTCAATTCAAGAGTTTGGCATTTTACACTTTTCAGTTTATAGAACTGTTTGATTAACAATAAATTTCAAAACAGTCTATTCATATTAAGAAAATTAGGCCCAATACTAACAGATATCAAGACATACCTCATGTTCAATTTGTGGTTTAATCTCTCTTCCTAAAATGAAACAGTAATTGGTAAACCACCTTGAATAGGTCTTGTGTGTGTATGTGTATGTGTATGTGTGTGTGTGTGTGTGTGTGTTGTGTGTATTAAACAAGTTTGATTATGGGTTAGTAGGATTGCATCAGCTATCTCTTTGACTATGTGGCATCCAATAAGTGGGCACTAATGGTGTGTGTGTGTGTGTGTGCGTGCGTGTGTGTATGTATGTGTAATGGTGTCATACACTTTCTCTAGGGAATTTCTCCAGGATAGATTTAGTTTTCAAAACTGCTTTTTTTTTTTAAATACTATAAGCAGAAAGGTATGATTTGGTTGTGGTTTTGCTATTATTTCCAAGAAATAAACTTGCTTGCTATCCAGTAGTGGCTGGCACTTTAAGTTTTAATGTGGATATTAGTCCACATTCTGCAACAATTTGGCCATTACTCAAGTATGAAGTTAGG
Source organism: Gorilla gorilla gorilla (assembly GCF_029281585.2). Taxonomy (NCBI): domain Eukaryota; kingdom Metazoa; phylum Chordata; class Mammalia; order Primates; family Hominidae; genus Gorilla; species Gorilla gorilla. The sequence goes on from NC_073241.2 coordinate 54,365,611, forward strand.
AAATTGTATATTTTATCTGACATTCTATTTCTAGTTGTAGCAAGCTTTTTGGCATTAGAATATTTGTGCACCATATTCCCCTTCAATGGTCCTCATAAATGTTATGTTTGCCTTTATTCAGTTTTTAGTTAGGAATTTGGATCCTAGGAAGAGCCTCAAGAAACCGGATAGACTCCTCTAGGACATCTCACAGGAATGAATAACCTTGAAAACTTGAAAGTGGATTCGACTACCTGGTGACACAGACCACATGGTAATACACCAGCAATTTTCTCTTACCCTTAAACAGGTCTCACAACCAATCTTTGGTTTCTCAACACTTTTTTCCCAGTTAAATTGACCAGAAAATATCCTTCTTTCCTTCCCCAGCATCTAACTTTGTAAGTTGCAAACTCATAAATGAAGTCAGGTTATTGATATTATGCTTACATTCTACACAGTAATATTATAAATTTAAATGAAGCAATATCTACTCTGTGTTCTAGTTCCTCAAATGAATAGTTTATTCCACATAAAAAGAGGGATTATTAATAACAACATTCTGTTTTTCTATTCCCTCTGTAGTTTCAATTAGTTATACAGATATTTACTTCCTTCTCTGTACCTGTGTCATATTTAAAAATCTTTATTCAACTGAAGAAGCAGCTCTGTTTTGTGAAGTAAGTAAAGTCACTCATGAATAACGTTTACCTCCTGGGGACTATTAAAGGACTGAATAGGAGCCACATACAACCATTCTAGAAATATCTATTTAAATGGATAGAAGTCTTTTTATACTTTAAAATTTCCTACATTAGAGATAAGCACAATAAGATATATCTTGGAAATCAGGAGAAAATTCTACTTCTAATATCTACAGTGATTAATGTGTTATTTGGAATGTAACACAAAATTAAAAATTAAAAAACCAAAGAATTAAATTATTGTAATGACTGCACTTGTATTTTTTGGCACTGCAGGAAAGGACATATTAGTCTGATAGCCTCCAGCACCATAAACTTGGATAAGCCATCTGACCTCTCCAGGACTTAGTTTATTCATTTGGGCCAAGTGACTCATAAGGTCTGTGCCAGATCTAAAAACATCATGGGTTTGTATTATTGGTGGGGAATACTTTAATAAAGCTCAGATTGACAAATGTTGCAAAGATATACTTTAAATACAAAGACACGCCATACTATTAATGAGTGATTGGGCTGGGGGATGCAACTGAGGGAGGAAATATGATGTGGAAGCTGTTTGGGGGAAGTGAAATAATCAGTTTGAAAAGGAGATTTTTGTGTGGGTAGATAACAAAAACCTTACAATGGATATAAAGGTCAGGTTGTTGAAGGTCCTGAACTTTAAAATAGGGGATTTAGATTTTGATCTGTAGGTGACAGTAGTAGGACAAGATACAGAGTGGGATAAAGAGGACTGACATAGAGACTTCCTAGCAGAGTAATAGCATTAATATTAACAATGGCTAAATTTTATTAAGCACTTACTATATGCCCAGCATAGATCTACATCCTCTACATGTATTAACTCATTCAAATAATGGAAATAATAACTTTAGGATGTTAGGTACTATTATTAATGCTTTCGTTAAAAAAGGAAACTGAGGAAAAAGGAGAATTTATGCAACTTGCCTAATCAAAAACACAATAATGTTTTAGAAAAAGACCTAAAAAAAGATACGATCCAGAATGATTTGGAAAGGAGCCAACAAATATGAATTTATATTCAGAAATTTGAGTTTTGGAAAATATTGATTGCATTACGAGAATATGTGTACATTTCAGGTGTGGTAATCACTTATAATAATTTTGCTTTTGAAGAGCATGCATGGACTGTTTTATAGTCATGTTTGTGAGTTTAAGAGTACATGTATTAAAGAAAAACAAATTAAAACAAAAAAATTAACCCAATCCAAAACAGACTTGGTTGATTTGGTCTCTGTGGAAAAGAAAATAAATAATGGATAATGGAAAATAGTGAAATGTATCAAACATCGAAGAAACAAATGACACCAATTCTCTAAAATTTGTTTCAGAAAACAGAATCAGAGAGAACATTTCCCAACTCATTCTATGATGCCAGCCTTTACCTAATACAGAAACCAGACAAAGACATTACAAGAAAGGAAAACAATAGACCACTATGCCTCATGAACACAGATGAAAAATATTCTCAATAAAATATTAGCAAATTGAATCCAACAATACATAAAACAATTATACCGTATGACCCAGTGGGATTCTTCTAGGTATGCAAGGCAAGTTCAACATTTGAAAATCAGTTGATGTAATCTATCATGTCAAGAGACTAAAGAAAAAAAAATCGTATCAATAGATACAAAAAAAGAATTTGACAAAATCCAACATCCATTCATGATAAAAACTCTGACAAAACTAGCAATAGGGGGTAACTGCTTCAATTTCATGAAGAATATCTACAAAAATCTATAGCTACCATCATACCAGTGGTAAGAAGCTAGAAGCTTTCCCCTAAGATCTGAAACAAGGCAAAGATGTCTCCTCTCAACATTCCCTTTCAATATCATACTGAAAGTTGTAGCTGATATAAGAAAAAGATAAAAAATATACAGACTGGAAAAAAAGAAATAAAACTTTGTTTACAGAATACGTGATTGCCTATGTAGAAAATCCCAAAGAATCAACCACAACAAAGAAACTCCTGGAACTAATAAGCAATTACAGCAATGTTGCAAGATACAAGGTTAATATACAAGTCAATTGCAGTCTTACATACAAGCAATGAGCAATAGGAATTTGAAATTGAGAACACATCATTCATATTAATTTCAAAAAATTTAAATACCTACGTATAGATCTAATGATATATGTACAAGGTCTATATGAGATAAACTACAAAACTCTGATGCAAGAGATTTAAAAAGATCAATATAAATGGAAACATATTTCATGTTAATGGATAGAACAACTCAATATTGTTAAGCTGTCAATTCTTCCCAACTTGACCAATAAATTTAACACAATCCCAATCTAAATTCCAGCATGTTATTTTTGTGGATATTGACAAAAAGATTCTATAGTTTATACAAAAGGCAAAAGAACCAGAATAGCCAAAATGATATTGAAGAAGAGCAAAATCAGAGAACTGATGCCACTCAACTTCAAGACCTATTATAAAACTACAGAAATCAAGATAGTATGGTATTAGTGAAAGGACAGACAAATGAATCAATGAAGCAGAATAGAGAGCCCCGAATTGATTCACACAAATATAGTCAACTGATCTTGGACAAAGAAGCAAGGGTAATCTAATGGTGAAAGTATAATTTCCTAAACAAATGATGCTAGAACTAGACTTTCACATGGAATAATAATAATAATAATAATAATAATAAATAATTAATCTGTGTCTAGATTTCTAGACACAGATCTTACACATTTCACAAAAACTAACTCAACATGGACCATAGACTAAATGTAAAGTACAAAATCAAAACTTCTAGAAGACAACAGGAAAATCTAGGTACTGGGTGTTTGGCAATAAATTTTTAGATAGAACACTAAAAGCATGATCCATGAAAGAAAATTCAAGAAGATAAGCTTCATTAAAGTTAAAAACTTCTGCCCTGCAAAAGACAATATTAGGAGATTGAAAAGATAAGCTATATAATGAGAGAAAATATTTGCAAACACATGTCTGATAAAGGACTTGAATCTAAAATATGTAATAGTCTTAAGATCCAGTAATTAGAAAACAAACAACTCAATTAGAAAGTGGCGGGGTGGGGGGTATGATCTGGACACTTCACCGAAGAAGATACACAGATGGCAAACAGGTACATAAAAAGATGCTCTGCATCATGTGTCATTAGTGAATTGTGAACAAAAATAATGATGAGATACCTGTCAGAATGACTGATTTCCGAAACACTGACAAAACCAAATGCTGGCAATGATGCTGAGCCACAGAAACCCCCATTTATTGTGGTGGGAATACAAAATGATACTGCCTCACTGAAAGACAGTTTGGAGCTTTCTTATAAAGCTAAGTAAGCATAATATTAACATATTATTTCAGCAATTGAGCTCTTAGGTATTTCCCCAAATGATTTGAAAATGTATGTCCACACAAAAACCTGCACACGAATGTTTACAGCAGCTTTAGTTATAACTGCCCAAACTGGAAGCAACAACTAAGATGTCTTTCAACAGATAAATGAATAAATGAAGTGTGGTATGCCAATTTAATGGAATATTATGCAGCAATAGAAAGAAATGAGCTATCAAGTCATGAAACACATGGATGAATCTCAAATGCATATTGTAAGTAAAAGAAGCCAGTCTGAAAAGCTACATCCTGTATTATTCCAAGTATATGACATTCTGCAAAAGGCAAAACTATGGAGACAGTAAAAAAAAAATCAGTAGTTACTAGGGCTTCAGGGGAAGGAGCAGAGGGATGAGTAGATAGAACAAAGAAAATTTTTTGGGCAGTGAAACTATTCTGTAAGATACTATAATTGTGGACACATGATATGCAAAATCTATAGAACTGTGCAAAACAGAGTGAACCCTAATATAAACCGTGAACTTTAATGTATCATTATTGGTTCATCAATTGTAGCAAATGTACCATACCACTGCAAGATGTTAATGATGGAAGAATAAAGTCATGGTGGAAAAACAATATGGAAATGGTACTTTCTGTTAAACTCTTTTGTAAAACTAAAACTGCTCTAAGAAAGTTTATTCATTAGAAATAAATCCAGCCCAGGCACTATGGCTCACACTTGTTATCCCAGCACTTTGGGAAGCTGAGGTGAGATGATTCCTTAAGGCTAGGAGTTGGATATAGGCCTGGGCAACATAGCAAGACCCCATCTCTACAAAAAATTAAATAATTAACCAGGTGTTGTGATGCATGCCTGTAGTCCCAGCTACTTGGGAGGCTGAGGTGGGAGGATCACTGGAGCCCAGCAGTTTGAGGCTGAAGTGGGTTATGATCACACCACTGCACTCCAGGGTGAAAGAACGAGATCCTGTCTCTAAAAATCAATCAATCAATCAATCAATCCTACACAATCCAAAATATATCTTTTTTTCTGATTGGAGAGTCTCCATGGTATACTTATGTGGAAAATGAATAGTGTAATCAGAAAAGTTTGGTAGCAGCCACAGTGAACCAAAGGGAAGAAAGCATGAGAAAGAGAAGATTGCTTCTTACTGCTCCTGTGGCTTCCAACAGCGCCCTCAATCCACTCTGATGTCAGAATGACCCTGTTACAAGAAAATCTGAACATATCACCCTCATGCTCAAATTTCATCAAGAAAACCATGGGCTGCAAGATAAAACTTAAAGTCCTTGGCATGGCATACAAGGTTCTTGATGGTCTGGTAAGGCTCCATTTCTCTGTCCACCCTGGATCATTTCATTCCATTCACCCCACGTACAATTTTCCCAAGAAGTTTTGTACACACATGAAAATCCTCCCTTGGCCTTGCAAATTCCAGCTCATTCTTCGAATATTAGTTAGGGAGTTCTCTTCCTAACGAAGTGTCCCCTAAGCTTCCCAGGCAGTCCTCGTCAAATACTTTTTCCTGTGCTCCGGTTGATCACGGTACCTAGCTTTCCTAAGACAAATATCTATCGTGACATAAATATTCATTTGCATGTCTGGTGCCAAATTTGACCCAAGCTCCTTTAGAAAACCACTGTGTTGCATTTGTCTTTATATCCCTCGTATCTCGCCCAGAGCCTTGTACATAGTAGGTGCTGAACAAATGCTTGTTCAGTAAACATCGGGAGGTGAATCTTCAAGCTCTGATTCACCACAACCTCTATAGTAATATCCTCTAGTTAGTATTTTAATAGTTCACACTTCTCTAATTAATTCTCACTTGTATATATAGTGAACTCTTGATTATGCACCAGAGGATTATTCCACATTGTAGTTTAGTGTAGCAAATCTTACTTTTAACTTCTTGTTGACATCACCAGCTGTTTACTTATGTCCTTCATTGACATTGTCACCAATTCCATCTACTTTTACTCCTGTATGCAGCCAAGAGCATGGCAGAAGCTAGAAAGAAAGGATTTTTTAAAAGTTACACATACTTATTTGCCTCTCCCTACCCAAGATTCTGGACTTAAAGGCACAAGAGATCCCAAAGTCAGAAAATGGAGGTTATCAAGGTAAGCCAGATAAAAACAGTGATGAAAGGGGCAGCTACTTGAGTGATGGTGTGAAACGGGAGTACTGGGAACATTTTTCTGGGAAAAGGATCTTCATCACAAACTACAAATCTTTGAATAACTTTTAGGATATGTTCCTCAACAAAGAATCCTACATTTCCACCTACTGTATCTTCTAAGCAGACTAGTGTTTTATAACTTCTAACTTTTTCAATTTCCTTGGAGTCACTAACTTGATGACTGCAATAAATGGTAGGATGTTTAGGAATAAAACATGAGCAACTGCACACTCCTGAAATAATCATCTATTAAACACTGTCTTCCATTTCAGACTGCTAGTAAAGAGAAAAATAAATACTTTAATTTCAGGCACAATTTTGTTTTGTTTTGTTTTATGTTTCCCTGAGTATGTGATATGAAACTATTTTTTAATGTCATTTACATTAAACTCTGGCACCGCTGACTGTGCTTTACATTCTTCTGAAGGCCCCCAGTAGTGAGTCCTCTTTTAAATTTAAAAGCCTAATGAACCCAGATTTTAAAAAGTAGCTAATATTGGGTTGAGGGCCAAACAATATAATGATGCAGAGCTACTTGCATTATTCCTGGAGCTATTTGATTTTGACAAGCCCACATTTGGTAATTAACATGAGAATGCCCCCTTGGGCCGTTCTCCTGTTAGCTAAAATATCTTATAAATTACTGTAATAAAAGGGGAGAAAAAGGAACATGCTGCCTGTCAATGTTTCAACTTATCTAGCAAGAGGAGGAGACAAAGCCCCGATCTGGAAACATACAGATGCCAAACGGGAGCATAAATTCTACCGTCTGCCCCGATCTGAGAGTGGAACCTATTCAACAGCAGGACATGTGTGTGGCATCAGCTGAGTTCCCGAAGCAAAAGGTGTGTTGGTCTGTTGGATGGGCAGTCTTGGTAGGTTTCCTAATTGCCGCTTAGTCAGTGATATCACATCATCTGCTAAATGCCAGGTCAGTGGACACAGTACCTACAATTGAGGAAGCAGCTTCATATATTCCATTTCAAGGTCTCTTGGTAGAGTTCAATAAATAATACCATCTACCAGTATTGTCAAATGCAGTTGAATTTATTATCCTAATCTAGATGAATGTATTAACATGGCCTAATATAGATTCTACGTGCATTTGTGGTTAAGAGTCAAATGTCTCCCTTCACTACTTCTGTTTGCTCCCATCTGGCTATGAGCTTGTAATCACCTAAAGGAACTGGAAGTGGACAAATGAGCAGGTTTTACAGTTCATTTTCTTGAGGCTAAGATTTGGCAATGATGTAATTTTAATTCTGGCAAGAAGTAACAATCTGTGACTATTTCTTTAGAATTGACTTTTAAAATTCTTTAAGACCTCACTTTCTTTTCTCTTTCACCCACATAACCATTTATCATCTGATTATAGACATATAAGCCACTAAAAGGTAATTATGATACAAGTAATAAATTCTTCCTAGGTAATGGAGACTATTGTGTATCTAAACATATCCATATATGCAACAATGCATACAAAAATAAACTTTATTTTCTCACACTATAGTTTTACCTCCTGTTACCAAATCAACTTTATTATCATCAATTTATTTTAATCTAGGACATTAACCACATTATTTTGAGTTGACAGCAGCTGCTGATTGAACAATAGTTTTCAACATTCTATTACTTAGGGTCTCTTTTTTTTTTTTAATGTTTTAGTTAAAGGCCTGAGGGAATCAATGGGTATAATGTGTAGACTTATTGATAAAAATTCTGAGCCTGCAATAGAATATAGCTCAAAAATAGCTGTGTTTAATCCATAGCAGACATAATTTGCTACTAGGGCTGAATTTTAACAGGAACAGATCCAAAATCATGTCAGTGTTCCCATTTTTGTGCCACAGAGTAATGACATTTAATCAGGAATATTACTACACTCTTTTGGTGACAGCTGAGACACAAAACCAGCCAGCTGATGCAATTCCTGTCTTACTGCTGGCGGCCTATAAACAGCAACTACAAACAGGAAGCTGCCTTACCTCTTGTATCCTAACAGACAGAATTTTAAAGAACAAGGCTTGCAGAGTGGCTGCAAGTACAAGCCATCAGGCTTCCTAAAGACTTCTGGAACCATCCCACAGTCTCCACACATCCCTGTGGCCAAAGGAAGCTTAAGGAGGAAACTGTTCTAGATCTTTTGATGTAATGGCGCTGCAGTCACCAGGTGTGAGGCACAATGAGATTTGCAGAATATAACCACCATAGCTACTGCTCAGTTAGATCGATGGCCTATAATTACCTGGGAATTACTTGGACACAAATCAATGGTGTATTGTGTCCCATTCCTAATGAGCAGGGTAACTTTTGCCTGGTCTGTGAACATTATGATAAAGACAATATTCCCATCTGCTTACTCTGCCTTCTACTACCTGCCCAAACTGCATCTGATGTAGCCCAGCAAGACTGGCGATGTGGGAAGCGGACTTCAGACAGCAAGGAATTGGGGGTGATGTGTTCCAACTCCAAAAACAATTTTTATTGCAGCGGTTGCAGCTTTTCACTCCATCCCAATCTGGACTAAGACTGACATCTCTGAGATAAAAGGCTCCATTAGATGTCTTCAGTTTGGCCAGCCTCCTCCCCTGGCCACGCCCCAAGGGATCCAGGCACATTCTGATGACATCCACCAAGCTCATGATTCCAGCTCAACACTTTGCAGCAATTTCTCCATCTTCCAGCTACCACAAAAAGAGGCACCGGAGGAGAAGATCCAAGCAAGTGGTGGGGAGGGGGTGCTTAGTGTTATTTGATCAAACACTGAATGTACGGCCCCACAACTAAGCTGCCACAAACACACCACTCTATCCTGTAATACTTCTTAAAAGTAAAGGAACAGAGCTAGAGTCCTGCTGGATTTCCCTTAGCAACCTGACAGGAGCCCACAAGGTCAGCTAGCAGGAAGCGTAGAAAATTATACAGTGGGGAATTATCAGCTAAGTTATTTCACTATACTCAGGATTTTTACTGTTCTTCCCAAGACAGTGGCCTCTTGCTACCCAGATTAGAAACATGAATAAAAGGACAAGAATTACAAAAGGAGGGGGAAAGAAAAGAGAAACATTTTAAATGGCTTCTTTATCTTATTTTATATATGTACACATATATACATGTATATGTATACGTGTGTGTGTGTGTGTATGTATGTCTTTGTTTTGTTTTAATGCAACTCCTTGAGGCTACTGCCCAGAAATCCAACCTGCTTGTTTTCCTTCTCTGGCCATAATGTTTCTTATCCTTTTTGTTTGGGGTGGAAGGATGATGGGGGTTGGGCTGGAGACGGCTCCATGACCAGGTTTGCTACACAAGCCACAGCAGCAGGAGCAAGCATGATTTATCAATTAACAGGTAATGAAAAAAATTCTCTGCAATTAAAGATATGATTTTGCTCAAACAGGAAGCAGCACCATACAACAGTGTACCCCTCTGAGGAATACTCAGCTCCCGTCACTAATGTGGAGCACAGCTAATTTTAACAGAGTGTGTGTGGGCCCCTTGGGGGACTCCTTGTTGATGAAGGAATATACAGTAGGGAACCCCCAGAGGACCTAGCTGATTGGAGAGCCCCAGGAAAGGTGTAGGGAAATTACATTTCCTGTTTCTTAGGAGAGTTATTAAAGGGAAAGGCAGCTTTAATCACTGAAAGACCAGTTGCTGTATTATTTTTGATTTATATACCAAAACAATACCCTTTATTCCTTGGTTGCTTTTTAATATATACGTCAGCTTAGTCAATATTATATTTCAGTATAACATATAAACAGCTGTAAGATCTTGTTAAAAATGTGAAGGCTTTTGAAAGATTATACAAGATAAAATACATTATTGCTACTCAACAAGAAAATCAGAGAAAATTAAAGTAGACAGAAATATTCCCCTTTTTCCTTTCACATAAATCAATAAACTATTTTGTTAAAAGAAATGCACCAAAAATTTCGTAATAATATATAAAAAAAGTTGTTGGCTTCCCAATGTTTTCTTCTTCTGGATATACAGTTTCTTTGGAAAGAAAAATTTCATTTCTATGCAATTAATGCACAAAGTGCACAGTGATTTGTTGATATTATGTTCATGCCAATTTGTTTAAAATACTTCTATATAGTCCCTATTTTACATCAATATTTTAGTAAGCTTTGGAGATAGAGGAGTTTTCAGATCACCTAGTTCAACTCTTTCACATTTCAGGTAAGAAAACAAGAGTCAGAAAGGCTAAGTATTAAAAACACAACAATAACAACAACAATAATGTCTAACATGGGTTGGGTAATTACTGTTAGGTGCTGCTCTGAGCTCTTTGCATACGTTACCTTATTGAATTCTTTCTATAGCCCTTTGAGGTATTACTATTATTATCAATGATCACTTTTATTGTTTTCATAGAAGGAGAGGTTCAGGTTGAGAAAGGGTGAATGACTCACCCAAGACCACGTGAGAAGCGCAGAAGCAGGGAGTGGGAAGAGGGATTCCTGACTCCAGGGACACCAGAGTTAATCACTAGGCTACGCTGTCTCTCCTGTCATGCACTGATTACAGAGGTGTGGGCACCAGACCCCAGATCCTTTGTTTTGGAGTCTAGTAATAAAACAGAAAATTATTTCATTTCATTAGATTATGTTGAAATATTCTCCGCCCCAAAAGATCACCCACAGAGCTGAATTTCAAATTGAAAGTTCCTATATGAATTTGAACTGTTAAACCAAACGGGACACCACATGTGTGTGTGAGTGAGTGTGCCAAATGTGGTTGTTGGACTGGGGGAATACAAGAGACCTTGGGAAAAATACAGGCAGGGAGGCCTCGTTCCTGCTGCTGTGCCCTCTGACCTCCGAAAAGGATCCTCCTCTGTCTCCTTGTAACCCCCAGGATGAGTCTCGCCACACCACAGTCCAGTCCAAATCCGATTACGTCTATAAAAACAAGTGTTCCATTTCTGGTGCTTTTTAAATGTAATTGAAAGACTGTGTCTTCCTAAAACAGCCAAAATCTATAACCCTTCTTGCTATCGTCCTTCCTGAAAACTCCTCTGCTTGCCAAAGCAGTGTTAAAGAACAACCACAGTGTATGGCATGAGTGCAAATAGCTTTCCTTTTAAAACACAAACCAAAATAATCTTTACAATCCAGCAGCTATAAGTGGTGGAGAAGGCTCCTTCAAACCCTGCCCCACAGTATCACCTCGGGCAAAGGTTTCTCTGCTGTTAGAACTGGGATATTTGGAAGTAGGCTGCCCCTACAAGCTTTGCTCTTGTTTCTTTGGCGGATTCCTCTGACAGTTCCTAACTGTATTATCAGGATTTGTCTCGCTGGTAATGGCCAATTCATTTGTATTTCCACATTTAGACCTTCCACTAAGCAGACAATCACAGGTATGAAGACTGGTCCCATGGAGTCCAGTGCAGCTAACTGATCTGACTGGCTCAGAGGAAAATGTCAGCAAGAAATCAAGTCCGTCTTCTTCATTTTTCCTGTCCAGATTCTGCACTTCCTCATGGACAAGCAGACAGACAGAGCACATGTGTGTGCACACACACCTCATAAATCCCAGCAGTGAGCCTCAACCTCATTGGGGAAGAACTGGGACAGACATCAAGTCCAACGCCTTCATTTAACAGCTGAGGAACCAAGTCCCAGAGAAAATAAGAGACTTCCATGTGTTAGTTAGTAAGTGGCAAAGCTAGGGTTTGATCCTAAGGATGCCTAATCCTAAGTCCACTGTTCTTTACGCAGCACTGTTTTACTAAAAGCAAAAAAAGTCTTTATTAATGGGGGTGTTCAGAAACTCTCCTGTAAGCCCTTGTTTAGTGACTCCATTTTACAAGCGATCAATTTCTCAGGTCTTTCTTAAGTAAGGACTTCCACACAGACATCCTCACCCACTGGGATAGGGCCTCTGCTGGTAGAACCAGACACAAAACAGTACCAAGGACTTCCTGGGAGACTGAGGAACCAGCAAGCCCAACCTTGCCCACATGCTTCATACTCTGGTCCAGTTCCAGGGCTGATACCTCCTAGGGATTCAACTGCTATGCTTTGAATACAACTGAGAATATTAAAGGCATCTACTCTCTCAGCATTTGAAAACAGAGGGTGTCAAAGACCTCAACATATTTCAAAGAACTTGTGAAGGAAAACAAATATCGGAAAGTTATTTTGAGGTTCAAAATTTTGAAAGAAAAAAGATAACCCTGAATAATATTCTAATTTTTATAGGTACAATTTGTACCTATCTTTCCGTAGATGAGAGAGGTGGCACACGAGAAACGGATCATTAAACAGTAGTGTGAAACCAGGGAAATTAACCAGCTGCTGTGAAAGCCACCTCTCTTATTCTCTGAGATAGAGTAGAGGGTGGGGGTGGGGAGGACAGAGCTCAGGAAAAGCAGGAAGAAAGGAGCTGATTTCATCGATAAAGCATTAGCTTAGAAGTCTGTGGACCATCTCAAAGCTAATGAACAGAAAATGTATGATCAAAAAATAATAGTTGCAGGTGACAGATCTTTCATACTTTTCAAATTATAATAATTTTGTCCTGGAAGAGCCTTAAAGACCATTTCATTCAATGCCCTGATTTAACATAAAAGGAAACTGAGGAACTGAGGTTGAGAGAAGAGAACTGGCTTGATCTCATTTCCACGTATCAATTTGGTGGCAGGAGCCTGGCCTTGTGATTCCCATCCTATCTTGTGCTCTACTCACGAACACTGCCTTACTCATTCAACAGGCCACAGGGCACTAGAGGGAACTCTGTTAAGTCCAGCAAGTGAGGACATTGTACAAGATGGTTGGGTTTTAGCTGCTGGGATATTTTTCCGTGCAGAAGAAAGGCAAACTCTTTTCTATATCAAGAAGAATCTATATGCCTGTTGGGTTGTCGAGTAAGCGTTCCATGTGCCTCCACCAAGTTAGTAATGCAAAAAGACACTGGGCACGGTGGCTCACGCCTGTAATCCCAGCACTTTGGGAGGCTGAGGTGGGTGGATGACAAGGTCAGGATTTCAAGACCAGCCTGGCCAACATGGTAAAACCCTGTCACTACTAAAAATAAAAAAAATTAGCTGGGTTTGGTGGCAGGCACCTGTAATCCCAGCTACTCGGGAGGCTAAAGCAGGAGAATCGCTTGAACCCAGGAGGCAGAGGTTGAATCCAGGAGCTGAGATCACGCCACTGCACTCTAGCCTGGGCGACAGAGCAAGACTCTGTCTCAAAAAAAAAAAAAAAAAAAAAAAAAAATTAAGAGCAAAGGAATCTGTAGTAAAAGACCATACAGGAAAAGTCAGTGCAGAAGAGCTGTCCTAGGGAAATATCCTGGTCTTACAGTCCACAGCCCTTGGGAAAGGTGTGACACAGAAGGGAGCTGCCATCTGCTGAGTGCCTCTAGCAGAGGTGTTACAGCCCTTTTCAGGTAAGACAATCAAGGCCAGAAATGTTACCTGACCTGCCCATTATTACACACAGAGAGCCAATATTCTAGCCCAGGTCCACTCCAAAGTCCAAGTTCTTTCTTTGGAACCTAGTTTGATTCCTTCAATCTACAAGTGCTCTGTGTTAAGTAATACAGCACTAGGTCTTTGAGTGCAGTGGACTGAATGTGTATGTCTCCCTCCCAACTCATATGTTTAAATCCTATCCCTGAAGGTGGTGGTATTAGGAGGTATTAGGCCTTCAGGTTATGAGATTGGAGCCCTCACAAATGGGATTAATGCCCTTATAAAAGAAATCCCGAATAACTTCCTTGCCCCTTCACCAAGTAAGGTACACGGAAACAAGCCACTGTCTATGAAGCAGGAAGGTGGCCCTCACCAGACACACAATCTGCAGGTGCCTTGATCTCCAACTTCCCAGCCTCCAGCACTGTGAGAAATAATTTTCTGTTGCTTATAAGCCCCTAGTTTATGGTATATAGCAGCCCAAATGGACAAAGACACCGGGTGAAAGGAGACCATGGTATCAACTCATCATTTACATGAATTTGCTTCATCAAATCACAAATCAGAAATTTCTATCTGCTCCTGAATGAAATGAAAAGGCAGTCCCTTCTTAGCTTCCCTTTCTTATTCCACTCAGATACTTGGAAGAACAAAAAGGAAAGCAGCCAACATGAAGAAAAGTAACATCTCTCGGCTGAGATTTCTGTGCCAAAGAAAGAGATAAAGCAGGAACAAAGTAACAAATTATATTGTCAGAGAAAACGTGAACTTTTTGATTGGGGATGACATTTATTTTAAGTGTGCAATGACGGCAGGAAATCTGTCAGGGTAAGACATGGCAGAGGTTTCAGCGTTTGTTAAGAGTGTCGTGGGAATTTAGCTAAAACTGTTAAAACTGACACCATTGGCTTTTGTTAACACATTAAGCATGGAAAAAGTGCCAGTCAGCATATCCTCCATAGCATCAGTTCAGTTAAATCATCTGGAAGATGCATAAAACTGGGTGGGATAATAATGGCTACATTTTTCAACACATGGGGAGACAGAGGGGAGAAGGCCAGTGCCGTTTTGATAAGAATGACAAATGATTCCTTTAAGATATAGCTCCCAACAAGGGAAAACGGGAGAGGGAGGGCATTTGTATTGGTCCTGTTATATTCCTGAAGATTTTTTAGTGTAGAAAACAAAGTGCACATACAACTGTGATGATGCCAAGATTACAGAATAATCGCTGATGCAAACACATGGGTTTGGCTGAAGTAAAATCGAAGGCCTGCTTAACATTCTGCTTTCAATGGACTCAATTACTTCAGAGGCAAGCTAAGCGGCAAAAAGCAGAAACGCAGATATTTACCCAACAAGATGAACAAAATCAAATGCAAAGGCACCCTTGCTTCTTCAAGAAATCTTCAAACGACCCATTACACAGAATCTTGCCTCACCTGATTCCTCTCAAGAAGCAGATCAAAAGAAAAGAAAACTGAAAGCTTAACAATGACACGTGCCTCCAGCAACTCAATGGGTTCCAGCTGTTGGTGACCAGAACAATGCTTTAATGAAATGGCACCCTCAGCTTATTTGGACAAACGTTTTGACTGAATTAGAGGAATTTTGTTCTCAGCACCCTCTGAGTAGTAAATTAAAAATTACGTGTTTGTTTCATGAAAAAAGTTAAGAAAAAAAGCTGGCTGTTTATATGTGATGTGCACAAAAGGTGTGGTGGTCCTGCCAAATTGTGCTAGAAAATGCAATACCTTTTAGTACCACACTATCCATATGCTCTGTAAGACCTTAGGTAATGAAATAGTCTTTGGAAGTTAGGGCATCCCCTGGGGGCCATTTTTCCTTAGAGCACAGAAAATGGAAATTTGGTTCTAGAGTTCCCTTAGTGGTTCTACATGTAAAGAAAAGTCTTCAGTTGAATAAGTCTCTATGAAGCGAATAACTTACTGCTCTTTGCCAGAGATGGAAGCCTGTGTGTACTTTTACTTCAGGATTTACACTCTTCGTAGTCTATAGAGGCTCAAAGGTGGCTGGTCATCTGACTTGGGATTTTCTGGTTAGTTTTTGGGAGAGTGTTTATTGTCCACAGGTTAGGGTGTGTTTAATTTAAAGCCTTTCTTGCCCTCCTGGTTATCTTGTAAATGATTACTCCATGCTTAGCTTTTTCAGCAATACTCTAATGAGTATAAATAAAATAAGCCCCAGTTTTCCAATTATAGAGCCATGACCCTCTCCAAAACATCACCATATGACTGTCGGTGACCAGTGTAACTTTCCAACATTCCATGCACTAGGAAGTTTTTGCTCATTTGCGCCTGTCTGGTTTAGCTGATAAAACACAGACACAGAATTAAGGGCAAAAACATAAAAATTTGCTGCCAAGAACTGTCTTTCTGCTATGCAAACATCATCTTGTGTAGCTTAAGACACTAAATGTTTTTCCTAAAGGGCTGTTTCCACCCTCCTCCCCCATCACACCAAAAAGGGAACATATGGAAGAATGAGCTTGGACCAAAGGGATCCTGTTTTTTGGCTCAGCAGTAGAGTAGTCACAGAAGCACAGCACCTCTTCAAATAAACCAGACTGACACCGTTTGGACTTTACCAACCTAATTTCCTAGATCTTTCAAGTTCTCTCATCCATCTCTGGCTACTACCAAGCACAGGCAGCTCACCAGGCATAGCGCCTGGGTTATTCAGATGCATCACTACTGACTTTTAAAATTAATTTTAAAAAAGAAGATCAAGCAATTGCCATAAACATTGTCTAGGTTCAAAAATGGCTTCTCATTCCCAAACAAAACTGATTGAAATAACATTATCGGAACTGGCCTCATTCTCAGTGGCCTTCAATGGAATGACAGCTAATTAACACATGACCTAATTCTTAATCTGTTTCCTCCCTGCTTACCTTGTGAGTTCTTGGGACTTCTTTTCTGATGACAAGGAGAATAGTACTTTCATGGAAAAGATGTGGCTACCAAGTCTTAGAATATCTAAGCAATGGAACCTTGAGAACCCAAGCCCAGAAGAGAGAAAAACTAGAGCCAGCTCACTACAAAATGCCACACCTTTTAACCAATATGTTGAAATTTGATTTTTTTTTTAGATTTTCATAGATCCTGTACATTCCCTTTTGTAAGTTATTTCTTGCATCTAAGAAAGGTAGCAGAAGTATTCATTCACACTACTTTGTGATAATTTCTATTAGTTTTAGAAATAAAATTCAGGAGACTGTTACTTAAGAGATTCCTATTTCACATGTATCCTTTGGTTCGGGTTTTAAAAGCAATTTTAATGAACTATTCTAACAGGTTATGGTAATTCAGTTCCAAAGATATTAATCTGACTATAAACAAAATCACATCTGCTAGAGATGTTCACGTTGTTATCAACAGATATGCAGATATACTTGGCATTGACCTTCCCTTGACACAGACTAACATAACTAGAGGACTTAATAAGCATCTGATGCTCCGCAAAACTTTGAAATAACACATCTAGTGTCAGCATGTACTTTTTATATTTTCTACATTTATACTCTTTTTTAGCATTTTGAACATAGTATCAAAGAGTGGATTTTCTCTAAAGCTAGTTTTATAGCAAATATCTTATCTATGCTTTGTGACATCACAGGAGTTTCCCTAATAACTGTGAATGCCTAAACAGAAATTTATTACCATGTCAAGCTGGTAAGAGATGGGGATATAACTACCAATAGTTAGAGTCCTGTTTTTCATGTAGATGTTTGCTTTCAGGAATAAAGAGATGAAAAATTAAGGAAATATGAAGTGTGTAAGTAAATGAGATAGATTTTCTTGTGTATCTTGTAAACTGGCTCTGAGGACCATCAAAAGGTCTTGTTCTCGGCAAGGATGGTTTTGTTTAGAATAAACTGCTAGCCTTCAGTTTAAAGTTCACCATCATTTTAAAATTAAAAGTGATATGACATATATAGTATTTGTAACTATCTTCATTAAGCTTTCTTCAGATACCTTGTAGCAAAGATGCTAAGTAACAAAAATACAAATTTCTATTACTTTATACATTTCTATTATTTAAAAATTTAAAAAAGAAACAACGTGTTTTCCCCAATTAGAAGGGCCTGTAGAGACAGAAAGTTGCCATAACTATCCATAATAAATTCAACCATCAAATTTCACAAGACTAGAAGAAGCAGAAATATTTTATGGGGCAATTGTTCAATTTGTCCTCTTACTAAGTGATACAATCAGTTATACCAATAAGCTAGTAAATATTTTCACTGGTACATGAAACAACCTTTTGGTTGGTTTATAATTACAAGAATGATGCTAACTGAATCCTTTGCTTTGTTTCAGTATCCCTTGTTAGTGCCATAGACCTCTCTGTCTCTCTTGTTTTTCTCAAAAGCAATTTAGAAAATGCTTGTATTTTAGACAAAAGGAGAACATTTGGTGAAAGAAAATTCATCATTAGGTATCTAGAGGTTTGTTAATAGAAAAGGCAACTCCCACAGTGTATCCTAGTGCTCAAGCCAGACACACACGCTCAGGACCAGCAAGCTGCCTTCACAGTGGGCCAAAAGTCATTATCATAATTTTATATTACATAGACTACATTGAAAATTTAATATATCCCAGCAAAAAGAGACAAAAGACATTTTGCATAATGCTTCTGTGAGCGCACTCTCTCTTGCTACTCTTTTAGCCACCCCATGCAGATAATCACACCAGGAAAAAGAAGTTCATTACCTAAGCCAAATCAAAATTAGGCTTTTCTTTTTGATAGGGAACTTCATTAGTAAGCCCTGTCTTATACAGCTGGGAGATTTGATGAATCTATCTTAGAGTAATAATTCAGCACAATCAGCTACAATTTTACTTTAAGTTTCATATCTTTATCAAGAAAAGTAGAAATATATAAACTGGATACATATACATGGATTTTTAAAGATGCTAAATCAAGATGCTAACTGAAATCACTTTTGGACATTTAAAACATTCCAGAGTGATAGAACAAACCCAGGTAAGAAATGCAACTCATTGCCATGTAGTTATGTATGATTAAGCCTTTAAAGAAAAAAAAAATCAAAGAAACCAAGGCTGAAACACTTGAAGTTGAGGAAAGCAGATATTTATTGAAACTATTCAAATGAAAACATCTTCACATTTTTAAAGTTAGCCTTTGCTTAACTGGAAAACGCAGGAGGAAAGAGTGATTTTAGAATCTCAAGATAAAGGCTAAAGATCTATTGTCCCTACATGCTGTCCAAGAAAATATCCACTGCAGTGCTAAGCCCCCATTTATATCATACAAAACTCACTCATCCCACAGACGTGGAACAAAGAACTCCATTCTCCCCTTTGTGTGACCCACATATGTAAGTAAGTTCACCAGCATGCAAGAGCTCTGCTGGCTGCAGATGACTGTCTGTGGAACTCCTCCAAGATCGCACCCTTTCATGCTGATAAAACCCATCTCCGTAGCCCTGGTTGTGGACATAGTTTTCCACACTGTGCTTGAAGCTAACCTTGACTTTTGTAACCAGACTGAGGTTTCAATATCATGCAGGGCTTTGCTGGCCATTGTCCACTATGTGTTCTCTTAACTACACAAAGCCAGCTAGCCATCAAGAGAAATATCAGTCTCCCTTTGCCATTTCTCCCCCTCTTTATTGACATCCATGAATTTCCCTAAATATTTACATCAATATTACTGAAAGGATGAGAGTACTGAATTCTTGAAGGTTAAAACTTTTTAAAACAAATAACTTAAACTCCTAGGCCTCTTTGGTGTCATCGATCTATAGTTTTTGTTAACTCTCAACAGTGGCAAAACCTATGGCACAACAACAACCACCACAACCATCAACAAAATGAAAATAAAAAACAAACCTCTTCCACTTCATCATATCGGATGTCACTTCATCCATATTTGAGTGGTAGGAGTTCTCAAAAGACAAATTCCATTTGACTTAAGCTTGGGTCTGTCACTGAGCACGAATGACCCGAGTGACAAATCCTGACATCCAATATTGTGATGCCCAACAACCTCTTTTTGAGCAAGGACAAAAGACTTAAGAAGTACTTGGTTTAAGAGTATAGAAGACTAAATACTTTCCTACACTTCTACCTATTCAAAACACACTCTGAGCCTTCAGAAACTAAAACAGCATTCGAAATTCCAGCTTTTCCATAGGTTTGATTTCACTTTTACAAATTAATAATATCATCTAATTTATTCCCTTCTAGTGTTTAATCTTCTTCTGGAAAACGCTATAGTTCCTAGTGCTTAGAAAGTGGAAATGAAACTGTTTCAGGCCTTCTAGGATAATGACAACATGGGAAACCTTTAGAAAGAGAGATGATGACAACAGTTACCATTTATAAAGTCTTAATTGTGTACCAGGCATGGTGCTTAATGTTTTTAATAGATTATTTTACTTCAACCTTCAAACAACCTTATTAATTAGCTATTATTATTCCTATTTTATGGATTAGGAGACTGAGTCTTTGCAAGGTTGTGTCACTTGCTCCATGTCACACAGCTAGCAAGTGCAGAGTTTTGGCTACTTGTTAATCTAACACTCAGGCCTGTTTTTCTAACCACTGAGCTGACTCACCCTCCTAAGTGGATAATGAACAACAAGCAATTCCAGGAAATTTCAGGAAATCAAAAGAGTTGCTTAATTCTCATAATTGTCATATAAGCAATTTATAGGAATATGCAATTCCAGGAAATCAAAAGAGTTGCTTAATTCTCATAGTTGTCATATAAGCAATTTATAAAACTACCCTTCCAGGTGTCCTTTGGGGCTAGGATATATAAAAAGCATTTAGCGACAAAGAAAACAAGCAGGGAGCCCTATAGAAAACTAGAAAGGACAGAGAAAAATACATTAAAATGAGCATCTTTTATGCCATGACATTGGTTTCTCTGAAAAAAGGCTACTCCACTATCTGCTTTTCCAAAAAAGCCCCCCACCTTTATTAGAAAAACTGTTTTTCACTTTTATAACCCTTGCCACTTGGCCTGGTTAATCGTAACTATTTCTTTAGGGTCTATGAAAATCATGCCATATCATTGTTTAGTTCTCCTTTCCCTAACCAAAAAACAGTAGTGTAGATCAAGGCCCAGTTCAAGTCCTCTTCCTCCTTGATGACTCGGTGGTATAAAATGCATTGCTCTCCACTGTCTTCACAATTTCTCCTTCTCATATGATTTTTTACCCATGTTTTATTACATTGTGATAAACCCTTTATACCTAGATATAGGTATAAATATCCTATGCTCCTTGATAGCAGGAGTCACATCTTATGTGTTTGTAAATAAAACAAAACTGGATGCTCAAAAATGTGTGACAAAGATAGTAGCAGTATGATTACATAGGCATCAGATATAGGATACACAACTACAGGGTTTTCTGCTTTGGTTTTCTTCTTCTGAAAGTTTGGAGGATACAGAGCAGCGCAAATATTTTAAAATTTGAGGTTTATAAACACAACAATGCATCCCAGCTCAAAGTTAACAAGCCAACTGCAAGGACAATGATCAAAAACAATCAGTCAACAAATGCCAACAATAAGATGAAATATAATAATAATGGCAACATTCAACAAAACCAGTCATAACAAGGGTCTTGAGATATACCTTTAATACTGAAGTGTAATAATAGAGTCTAAGGGGGCATTTTTACATATTTTATAAGGAAGTTTTAGGTTATATGAACCTTTAATACTTGGCCATAAAAATGAATCAATCACCATCTTGCAAGGGACCAAACTATAAATTTTCCAAATTCCCCTCACATTTGACTGCAGGTTAGTCCAAGTTCAGAAAATCCGGTTCAGCTATTTTCTTTTTCAACAGATTTCCACGTTATTAGAAGTACACAGTTAACCAGGTTTCATGCAGTAGACAAAATGGCATTGTGGGATTACATTAGTTCGACAGCTGCTTTATGACTATAGCTTCCAGACCAATTTATTTAATATTGATCTTTAAACAAACATCAGTACAAATAAATTTGAGCACTCCAGTCCCGAGATTTTATATCTATAAAAGAGGCCTATATTCAGAGAAACAGGGCTGCTTGTATTTCTCCCTTTGATTCTGTTTTCTTTGATCCTACCAGGTATCAAATACATCAATGCCAAATTAAAACAAATCCATCTTCAGATAACACTCTGTTTATAATCTTTCGTGCAGAAAGAATTTTTCTATCAATAACTTCCAGCAAGCATTTTAACTGATCTTTTTATTGCTTTATTCTGACTACTACAAAAGGCAGCCGTACCCTGTCCTGACCGAACACCATGCCTGGCTCTACCTGGAATATCTGCTAGGAAGGGCTGAGTTCTATCCCCATCTCCACGCAGCTTGCTTTCTTTAACAATTCCAAGCCAGCAGCAGGGACACACCAAGATCCAGCTGCCCCCTACTGAGAAAATTGCTGCACAAAGCTAGGGGTTCCGGAGGCCAATCTCAAGACTTTTATGAGACAGCAGTTGACCATTTGGAGAAGGGGACAGCTGGGTGCTAAATATAAATGGGAAAAAAGACTTAGATAGGGAAATAGATAATGAATCCTGGGATTAAACACTTGATTCAATTAGTAGGGCATGTATGAATGTGAAGCATAAATGGACCCGACATAATTATTTGCACAGGACTTATTTATGCCATTCTTAGTTATCCTGATTGAGTATAGATACGAGGCTCACCAGAGGATGGATATTCTTGTGGTCTGGAAATGGGATAAAGTTCAAAGTTTTTGGTCACTATGTATTCACATCTGTCATCTATTTTATGTTCACTGATTTCTATGCATTGAGCTTTTAAAAAAATTAAAGTTTCTGTTCTGTTCTTTTCCTTCTCTCCTTCTTCTTTCCCTCCATTCCTCCCTTCCTGCTTTCTTTTAAGTATAAATATTCTGGAAACAGGCTAGGTCAATGGATAAATCCTTACGAGAAATTAAAAAGCCCTTCAGCAAAATATTCAGTTTATTTCCAGATACCCTGAACCTGTACTAGCAAAGGGAGGTCTACCTGCTGTGAAACTGTAAGATAACTGTGTTTTGTGAGTGACAAATTTCGGTCATAGTCAGTGAAGGATTGGTTTTCAGAGCATTCGAATTAAAAAAAAAAAGTCTTTTCATTTGTCATAAATTAGGGCTCAAGGAGAGATTGGGAAGACATGATATTTTAATGCTTAACATCAGAAATGCCTAAAAGATACAATTATTTAAGACTACTATTCCTCAGTCAATATAATAGCTTGGTGCTATAAATATAGCAACCAATCTATTATTTATACAAGTACCAGCTTCTGTTATGTCCCTTTTCAGCGTGCTCACATAAATGAACTCGGAGCATAAAACAAATGTACAGAAGAGGAACTGTACCCGTGATGTCTTCCTAATTTGAAAGGACTTTTCTTTTTTCACCACATCCCTAAAACTATTGATAGGTGAAGATAGGTGAAGGGTGTCCACTGGTCAAGTATAGTCTACTGTCTTGCTTCTGGCACACAGGATGAAGCATTAAGGCACAGGTCTTTGTCCACGTAGCTGCTGAACCTTAAAGACAGGAGGCAGACCCTCCATGTGGTCTGAAGTGGAAGACAGGTGCTACTGTGTAACTTCTAAGGTGCTACAATTGAATCAGCCATAGATGTAGGTCTTCTTTCAGTCTGTGTGTGTTATGGGTAGAGAATGATTCTTTCCTCATAGAACTTTCCTATAGTGAGTATTAAATGGTAAAACACATGTAAATTTGCTTTGATAAGCAGAAGATGTGGGGCCAATACATAAGGTTCATATTCTTATAATTATCTATGATGTCATAATTATCATAGATATCTGTGCAGGCAATGATTTTATTAAAGGAAGCCCATCTTTTATGGCTAATAGAGACCTTTATATTGGCTCATGTTTAAACCAGACTCAAGGCTGAGTTACATGGAAGAGCTGGTCTCATCTCTTGTTGCACCCCGATGTTCTATCTATAGATGGTTAACTGCATTCCCACAGGCAGCACTCTCACTGAGAATGCTATAAATTTTGTATGACATTTCTGTTGCAACCTTTACCTCACTGATTCTTAAGAAGCTGGGGGCCACAGCTAAAGTGAAGCCATGCCTCACTTCTGGGTGTTCATATCTTGTAGTAGTTCATAATGGGTGCTCATATCTTATTAGAGTCCATAATGAAAGATGAGACAATGGTGCTCATGAGACTCTGCCACCTGGGTAAGCAATGATAGCTGATGATGTCAGTCACAGATATCAGATATGCTCTGAGCAGAAAAAATTCTGAGAACCACCCCTCTACAGACACCTCCATCAAAACTTTTATAACAGAGAGCAATAACTATTCTTGTTTTTGGTCTTTTTGCCTATGGATCATGAGCTCCCTGAGATATGCTCAGTATATCTTTGTACCCACAATTAATGAAAGTCCCTGGCTTATATCAGATAATAACTAAATGAGTACAGGTTAATAAAAAGAAACAAGTTAATGGCATTCACAGCAACCTGGATGGAACTGGAGACCATTATTCTCAGTGCAGTAACTCAGGAATGGAAAACCAAACATTGTATGTTCTCACTCATAAGTGGGAACTAAGCTATAAGGATGCAAAGGCATAAGAATGATACAATGGACTTTGGGGACTCAGGGGGTAAGGCTGGGAAGTGGGTGAGGGATTAAAGACTACATATTGGGTACAGTGTATACTGCTTCGGTGATGGGTGCACCCAAATCCCACATATCACCCCTAAAGAACTTACTCATGTAACCAAATACCACCTGTTTCCCTAAAACCTACGGAAATAAAAAATTATAGGTAAATAAATAAATAAGTACAGGCTAAAGGAGCAAAGTTGGAGAAGTGACGATGGTTTTGAAACCATGACATATAAGCAGTGTTTGAAGAGACCAGAGGATGTTGATCTTGGAGAAAAACCAAGAGAAGAAGATGTCAGCCACAATAAAATACATGAAGGACTTTATGGTAGAATAAGGACTTTCTTCCATGTGGACTAGTGAATGGAAATTTCAGAAACAGACTCAGAGTATCCTGGGATCCCTTCCTCTCCTTTATCTTTCACATCTATTGGGTCATAACTCCTAAATGTTTCTAAATTCCATTTCTTCTCCATTTCCATTCCCATGGTTTTAGTTCTGATCCACCTCTAAATCTCTTGGGCTAGTTATATTTCCCCCCATGTGGTCTCTCACCCCTTCAATTCTACTCTCCAGCTGGCTCCAGGTCTTTTTTTTCTTTCTTTTTTTTTTTTTTTGAGACAGAGTCTCGCTCTGTCACCCAGACTGAAGTACACTGGTGTGATCACGGCTCACCGCAGCCTTGACCTCCTTGGCTCAAGTGATCCTCCCGCCTCAGCCCCCGAGTAGCTGGGAAGTGATCCTCCTGCCTTGGCCTCCCAAAGTGCTGGGATCACAGGTGTGAGCCACCGCACCTGGCCCTGATCCAGGTCTTATGT
Source organism: Gorilla gorilla gorilla (assembly GCF_029281585.2). Taxonomy (NCBI): domain Eukaryota; kingdom Metazoa; phylum Chordata; class Mammalia; order Primates; family Hominidae; genus Gorilla; species Gorilla gorilla. Next base: position 54,390,757 of record NC_073241.2, read on the forward strand.
TGCTCCCCTGACTAAAATCTGTTCAAAGCTTCTTCATCGCCCTAAAAATAAAACCCAACTTCCTTGGCTTGGAAACAGGGTCTCTGAGGAGTGAGTGTCTCCCTGAATCTTTTAGAAATCCATGCTTTAGACACACTCTTCCTCTGACTCATATCCTTCTTCCTTAGCCCTCCTGGGACTCTGTATTCATCATTGAAGATTCTGCTCAGAAGTTTCTTTGATAAACCTTCTTTGACCCTCTTAGGCATGTTCACTTAATCACTTCTGGTCATCTTCTAACACCTTGTGACTTAGCAGATTTTAATGATTTATGTTGTTACTATTATTACCTAGAAGAAAAATAACATTCTGTTTATCTTTGTACCCCCAATGAGATGTTGAGTGAATAAATGATTGACTGACTGAATGGCCCACTCTTTAAGCAGAACTTTGAAGACTGGACCAGGCTCTTCTGGGAGGTGGTGAGTCTTTAGGTGTTCAGCTAGTAGTCTGGACGAGACTTTTATCATTTCTTTCAACTCTTTCCCTCTGCACCCCACTCCCTTAGGGCTTCTCGCTTAGCAGTAGGGTAGGAAGGAGTCAAGGCAGGCATCATGCAGAAGTTGAATCTGAGCTTGCTGTTCAGACAAGCAGACTAGTGAGAAACTCACAGCTCTCTTTCACAGCCCAGAATCCAGGTTTAAATACTAGAAAAGTCCCCCCAAAATAAGCTAAGACTGTCAATCAGAGTTAAAGAGGATTTCACTTGAGGATTCATGTTGCACAAATAATGAATGACTTCTATGAACAAAAGATCTAAGCAAAGTCCAGTCCTTTCTTATGGAACGGGGGTTGGCAGATCTCTTGATGCTGGCTTGAAATGGTTATTTTTTTACATGAGAGAGCATAAGCACTAACATAGCATTCCACTGCCTACACAGATCTCCCAGAGTATTAATGAGGAATGATCCCAAAAGACCGTTTTTATGAACCCTCACTATGGAATCTTTCTACACATTTTTGAAGCCCTAGCCACCCGGAAGATCAGAATACCTTTGTTTAGACATTTATTTAGTGCACTACAAAGGCAATTTAGAAAACTATCCTCTAGGCTGGGCATGGTGGCTCACACCTGTAATCTCAACACTTTGGGAGGCCGAGGCGGGTGGATCACTTGAGGTCAGGAGTTTGAGACCAGACTGGCCAAAATGGCAAAACCCCGTCTCTACTAAAAAAACAAAAATTAACCTGGCGTGGCGGCGCACACCTGTGGTCCCAGCTACTCGGGAGGCTGACGTAGGAGAATCACTTGAATCTAGAAGGCAGAGGTTGCAGCAAGCTGAGATCGTGCCACTGCACTCCAACCTGGGCAACAGAGCGAGACTCGGTCTCAAAAAAAAAGAAAGAAAGAAAAGAAAGCTAACCTCTAGTGATCTCCAAAACTAAATGCCCCTCCCTAAGTGTCTAACCAATTTACCGAGGGATTTTTACTGCCAGAGAAAATTTAACAATTTTTTAAAAGTTTTACATCGGGTACAAAGGAGAGGAGACCCTGGAAAATTATGATATTGTGTTATGGTAAGTGGAAAAACGCCCATTCACAGAAAACTCTCTTGACTACATACATCTTGAAGTTTTGCAGATAGGTCTGAGATCTGCTACAGGTTTAATTTCATGAGGAATGAATTTAATCTCTTTTTTCTGCTCTTCCGTGTTGTCTTCTATTTTTGATACTTTACTGGCATTAACGAAAACAGTGGAATTACTAGTGATAAAGTTAAAATGCAAAAGTTACAGAGCTACTGCTTTTCTACAAGAGTCTTGGGGATGGCCACGATGGGATGGAAGTTACTCTTCCTGAAATCTGACCCCAAATACCCCCCCAAACACCATAAAATGTATAGATATTTGTCTTAAAACATAAACCCTGTGATCTTTATAAAATAGTTACTGACAAATAGCGAAACAGCTAGTTTTAAGGTTTTAAATGTATATTTTCTAATGGTGCTGATGGCTGTATTTACTATGTATTTTGGTACATGAAGTACTATTACTAAGTGGATCGTAATGCTGTCAGTATTGAGAATGTTGGTCAGCTAAACTTCAATCGTTGCATATAATTTATACTAACATTTAAAGTAATTCACTTGGTCATGTAAATGGAAATCATGTTACTACAACTCTCTAATAAAAATCTGTGCTTTCAAATTAAAAATTTATTTCCTACACTGCCTATATACATTTCATCACAAGCAGGATTTACGAAGTCATGGGGAAGCCTGTTCTACCCTGCCCCCTCTCCTATTACCTTCTGGTACTGGGATAATGAGAAGCTTGACAACATGGCTTCAGGTTGGAATTAAAAGCCTCAAGCTCGTCCCACTCTGATTTTATGGGGCCTGGCTACTGAGACTTCACAGGGCCTTGCTGAAACGGCCTGTCTACTTCAACTCCACATGGTCCCAGTCTGGCTAGGTCTTTGGATCAAACTCTTCTCGTGTGAATACAGACAGCGTCTGGGAAACTGCACTGTGGATGTCTCCACAGAGAATCACAGATGCTGTCAGGACCGAACTTCACACTCAAACATTTGATGCATTTTAAAAAGGGATTCAGCCTCAGACTCAAACAGGCAGATGGATCGTCTAACACTTCAAAGGCTTTAGCATGACTGCTTTTTTTTTCTTTTGTCCTATAACCCATTCCTCTTCTCCTCCTTCTCCTCTCCAACATGCCTTTGCACAGTTCTAAAGGAAGCGACAAAGGTTCACCAGTCGTAATATCAAGAACACAACAAAACAAGCACAGATACTTTATCTCCCTCATACAATCCTGAGTATTTCCAGTTCTAATGTCAATGGTTCTAAGAAATCAGGAATAGGGCAAAAGGAGGAGTCACAGAAACAATGACAAGATTAAAGAAGCAACGAGGAAGTGTCAAGTTCTGTGTTCTGTGTCCATTCAGATGGTTTACCATCTTCCAAATCTGAACCTATTCTGCCCTAATAGTCAATTCCATTAGTAAAATGAGGGTATCCTGGATGGAAAGAATTGTTGATTTCATTCTGGTTCAAGCTATTTGGGGAAAAAAGTCCCAAATTCAACATGAACTTTTTCTTAAAAGGCTTCCTTTCTACAACTATTAAAGCCATTATTAAATTAGAAACATGCTGTGACCCGAAGCTGCTAATCTCTACACCAGTTCTAAAATTGCTACTGCTGTTTCTCCATTAATTAATTACCAAGGTTTATACAAGTTGGCCAACTGACATGAAATGTGGACAAAAAGATTTTTCTCAGAGACATCTCAAAATAGGTGAATACCTGAGTCATTCACCTGGCTCTGATGGGATGGTTCTCAGGAACCATCAGGTAGGGGTGAAGTAAAAGAGGCAAAATAGGCAAAAGTGAACTTCAGAAGTTTAATCACTCAATCAACAAATTCTTAATATAAGTTGAGGTACCAACCTCATCCCCAGTGCTTTGGGGGAAGAAATTTTATTAGCCTTCAATACCCTGAAATTTAATAAAATCACCTATAAATAACTCAAATAATCTACCTGTAAATAACTCAAATCAGATGAGCTAGAAGCTAAAAGGTGATAGAATACACTTTTTGATAAACTCAGAGAAGGGTGAGCTGAACAAGACCTTAGAAATTGTCTAGTACACACCTTCTCTTTAAAAATAAGATGACTCATGCATTGATGAAGACTTAAGTTCTTCCCATATTTTGGCTATTGTGAATAATGCACAATGAACATGGGAGTGCAGATATCTTTACGAGGTGGTGATTTCATTTTCTTTGGGTATACGGCCAGAAGAGGGATTGCTGGGTCCTATATTACTTCTATTTTTTATTTCTTTAGGAGCATCCACACTGTTTTCTATAATGGTTGCACCAACCTACATTCTCACCAACAGACAAGGGTTTCCTTTTCTCCATACCCTCATCAACATTTGTGATATCTTGTCGTTTAGTAATTGCTATCCTACCAAGTGTGAGGTGATATCTCATAGTGGTTTTGATTTGCATTTCCTTGATTAGTGATGTTGAGCACTCTTTCATGTAACTGTTGGCCATTTTTATATCATATTTGGGGAAGTTTACTTCAAGTCCTGTCATCTATTCAAGTTCTTTATCCATTTTTTAATTGGGTTGTATGTTTTCTTCCTATTGAGTTGTATGAGTTCTTTATTAATCTTGCCTATTGACCCATTTTCTGATATAAAGTTTGCAAATATTTTTTCCCAATCTAGGAATTCCATTTTCATTTTGTTGCTTTTTTCCACAGCAGATTTTTTTCTGTTCTGCAGAAGTTTTTTAGTTTGATGTAGCCCTATTTATTTATATTTGTTTTGGTAGCCTAGGGTTTTTAGTGTGATATCCAAGAAATCATTACCAAAGCCAATGTCAAAGAGCTTCTCTCCAATGTTTTCTTCTAGGAATTTTATGGTTTTAGGTCTTATGTTTAGGTCTTCCTTCCATTTTGAGTTTATTTTTGTGTACAGTGTAAGATAAGGGCCCAATTTCATTCTTTTGCAAATGGAAATCTGGTTTTCCCAGTAGCATGTATGGAAAGGCCTATCCTTTCCTCATTGTGTCTTTTTGGTGTCCTTGTCCAAAATTAGTTGTCCATATATGTTTGGATGTATGAACAAATGGATAAACTGTGGTATAAATATATGCAATAGAATATTATTCAGTCTTAAAAAAAGGAGGCAATCCTGCCATTTGTACAACATGGATGAACCAGGAGGACATTGTGCTAAATGAAATAAGCCAGGCACAAAAAGAAAAATATTGAATATTCTCACTTACATGTGTAATCTTAATACAAGGTTAAATAAAATATATAGAGAATAAAACAGTGGGAAAGATATTAAGTTTAAAGGACATAAAGCAAATATGTAGGAAGAACAAGTCAACAGAGCTAATGTACAACATAAGGACTATAGTTAGTGATAGTGTACTGTACTCAGAATTTTTGCTAAAATGAGGAGATTATAGCTGCTCTGACCACAGCAGGCGGAAATGGGTAACTATGTGAAATGATAGATTTGTTAGGTTTTCCCATTATTATAACTATTTTACATGTATTTATCTTGTAACATCACGTTCTATACCTTAAATACAGACAATTTTAAAAAATAAGGGGAAATGGACTTGTTTAATGCCACTCAATTAGAATGGCAGAGCCAAATTGAGAGTCCAGTTCCCATCAGCATCCATTTCTATGAACTTCCCACAGTGCCTTTCCTCTAGGTACTTGCATTCTGTGCGGGGGATTTCACTGCATAAAAACCTATACATCAATGTTCTTTATTTCAGAAGAAACATTTTCTCATGCTCATTCATCTCTTCAAAGCAGAGATGCAAAATTCACACATGTGCATATATATTTCAATACACTTTAAAAAGTCTAATGAGCAAAGTAGAAAGACTGGACCTGGTTTAATCCATTGAAATCTTGACTTAAATTTTATACATTACCTATATATACAATCCAGGCAAGAGTATTTTCTTCATCTGATGACTGTTGTAATTTGCAAAGGCTACTAGTACCCCATATATATGTAATTGTTTTTCATATATATGGAAAATGTATATTTAAAAATACCTAAGAATGAAAAATATATGCATATTAAACACTACTAAAAAGGTAAATAGCAAATAAAGGGAAAATAGTATTATGAAAGACAAAACATCTCATAGTCTTAAAACATGAAGAGTTCTTAGAAATCAATATCAAGACAGCAAACCAATTTTTAGTGACATGAGGCATGAAGGAGCTCTTGCCAAAATAACAACAAATAGAAATGGCAAAGGTGGCTCATGCCTGTAATCCCAGAACTTTAAGAGGCCGAGGGGGGCAGATCACTTGAGGCCAGGAGTTCAAGACCAGCCTGGCCAACATGACAAAAACCTGTCTCTACTAAAAACAGAAAAATTAGCTGGGCATGGTGACGGGCACCTGCAGTCCCAGCTACCCAGGGGCTGAGGTGGGAGAATCGCTTGAACCTGGGAGGCGGAGGTTGCAGTGAGCCGAGATTGCACCACTGCCTCCAGCCTGGGTGACAGAGTGAGACTCCATCTCACAAAAATAAAAATAAAAAAAAGCAAATAATCAATCTCACTAACAATTAAAAATTGAAAATTAAAATGACAGATTGTTGCTACATATCTGATGGAGGGTTTAAAATGTAAAATGTCTGTTTAAAAAAGTCTACTATTTAGTGTGGTCAAGTTTATGAGGAGTGGGTATTCACACACAAAGATAGAGATGTGATTCAGTATAACTTCAGTGATCAGAAACGGGAAAGTTCAAATGAAGAGCATTAAGAGTGTTCTTTTATTTTCTTACGCACAGAATTTATCCTAAGGAGATAATCAGAGATAATACTACTAGAAGAACAACACGTTGGTAACAATTCAGTGTCCAATGTAGACCGTGCAAAATGTCTAAGTGGATTGCTTAAGCAAAGATGGGCACAAGTGTGTGAGGGACTGTCTTGCAATCATTAAGGCATATAAAGAATATAAAGAAGGAGTCCCTGTGTCTCAGTGATTTAGAACACAGTCTCTGAACTTCCAAACTGCTCAGTTCAAGTCCTGCCAACTATTAGCTGTGTGGCCTTGGGGAAGCTACTAAACCTTCTTTTTTTTTTGAGACGGAGTCTTGCACTGTCATCCAGGCTGGAGTGCAATGGTGCTGTCTTGGCTCACTGCAAGCTCTGTCTCCTGGGGTTCTAGTGATTCTCCTACCTCAGCCTCCAGAGGAGCTGGGATTACAGGCACCTGCCACCATGCCCGGCTAATTTTTTTGTATTTTTAGTAGAGACGGGGTTTCACTATGTTGGCCAGGCTGGTCTTGAACTCCTGACCTCAGGTGATTCACCCACCTCGGCCTCCCAAAGTGCTGGGATTACAGGCATCAGCCACTGCGCCTGGCCTACTTAACCTTTTAGTGCTTAGTTTTCTCTAATATAAAATGGGGATAACAGTAGTACCTATCTCATAGAATAGTTGTGGTTTCGTTAAATACTTGATATCTTTGAAGATATTTAATGACAAAGGGATATGTGTATTATGTACTAATTTTGAGGAGGAAAAGCAGAAACCATTTAAAATATATTGTATATAGTAAGACCATATATATATTTAAAGTATATATGCATGTGCATGTATATTTGCATAATTTTTTTAAAAGGCTGAAGAAAGAAAAAACTTGAAGAAAACATTCCAAAATGCTACAATGTACCACCTCTTACAGTTCTGAGTAATTAATTTTTTAATTAATTTAAATTTTAATTAATTATTCTGCATTTTCCCAATTGGCCATAATCATAAAAAATACAGATTATTCAAAGGAAATACAGGAATAACCTCTCTATATTGTTATTCTCTGATTTTTAGGGAAGAAATCTTCAAAGGAAAAGGAAACACTATTATCCATGAAACCACGAAAGCATGAAAAGAGACACTCTGTAAAACAGTTGAGGATGCTAAAGAACACAGGGAAGGAAGAAGGAAAGGAAATGAAATGAGGTTAAGAAGAGGAAAAAATACCAGCCGGGTGTGGTGACTCACACCTGTAATCCCAAGCACTTTGGGAGGTCGAGGCAGGTGGATCACTTGAGGCCAGGAGTTCAAGACCAGCCTGGCCAACATGGTGAAACCCCATCTCTACTAAAATTACAAAAAATTAGCCAGTGTGGTGGTGTGCGCCTGTAATCAGAGCTACTCTGGAGGCTGAGGCAGGAGAATCGCTTGAACCCAGAAGGTGGAGGTTGCAGTGAGCTGAGATTACACCACTGCATTCCAGCCTGTGCAACAGAGTGTGACTCCATCTTAAAAAAAAAAAAAAAAAGGTAAAAATACCAAACAAAAAAATGAAAGAAGGAAACATCCAGCAAACATGTAAAGTGTGAGAGGTAAATAAGAATATAAAATCACAGAAGACTGCTTTATCCAAGTCTGCCCATCAGAGTGATTTGCCCGGTCGCCCCCATTCAGAGCCTTCTTTACAGTGAAATGTAAAGTGCTGCTGCTTTAGGATACGGTTACAAGAAAATGGTTAAAGGTAACCGAGAAGCTGATCATTATCAATTAAGTTGTGCTCACTTGGCATGGTGGGGTGTATTCTACAAAGTGAGGTAAACAGTTTCTTCTGTGACAATTTTCTCTTTATTTTCTTCACAGTACATTTATTTGCTATGTTGCCCAAAGTTTGGATAACCCCAGCATCCAGGAATATCCTGGGGGCAGGGTAGAAAGAAATTGTGATCTAAAGAAAGACATACAGATGTTTAAGTTTTCTGCTATTACTGGCCGAGAAAAGAATCTAAACTCAGGAACATGTGAAAAACAGGAGTGTTGCTTTCTGCAGAGGAGAAACGACTAACACTAACAAAAAAAAACCATAGATTTTTTGGGTTGTAAGATTGATGACTACATAATGATCACATCTGTGGACGATGAGTGAAAGTCCTCCAGCTAGGTACTGATCGAGCAGGTCACTGCAAAATTCAGAGTAGTTTGGTAGTTACACAGTTAATACTTGGGAGAGGAAAGAAGCTGTGAACCTTGATAGAGCTGGACAGAATAAGGGGGCCACTTCACTGTGCCAAATTTAGAAATGTCACATCAGGGTCAACAAAGTTACACTCACTAAGAAAGACTCAGGATATGTGGCTTTGGACAAGCTATTCAGCATCCTTCGGCCTTGGTGTTCTCAGTGTAACACCAAGATAAATAGCACACATGGTTATGCGGGTGGAGTAAATGAGACAATATGTGTCATGCTAAGCTCAGTGCAAGGTATTCTACAAATGACAGCTGAAAATAGCCTAAAAAATGCCAAAATAAAATAATGTGTCGTTAGTTTGTAATCATATCAGAAAATGCTTAAGGAAATACTCTGGAAGTTCTAGAGATGGGAAGATGAGGGTATGCAAAGGCACCAGACAACTCACCTGCCAGGACACTCTTCTGGTTCAAGGTGGAATTTTGTTAGGCACAATCTGGATTAGCCATCAGGGGGTTATTTTAGCCGCATGTTTGCTACTACTCTATTCGTCTTTACTGTCAAGGCAACATTAAATGAAAGTCATGAAAATGAAATTGGGTAAACTTTTGCCCATCAGAGGATAGAACAGTGCAGCCACCAGTGCACTCTGGGAATTTTGCCCGTAAGATGTTGACCTAGATATGTTCCCTGGTGAACTGATGCTTCTCTGTCCCTCTTACTGTCCAGAGGGTGAATGAATGATATACATGTGGCCAAATTCCACACTACGTGATTAATTTGAAGCAAGTGATTAAAGGGCTCTTTTTAGGAATTTGGTTGCAAGAGCTAAGACTCACTCATGGATTCTTTCATACATGGACACACTGCACTTATGCACACACACACACACATTACACATATATACACACACACATATCACCACTCATTCAGAGGAATTTTTGTTTACTATCTTCGTTGTCAAGTTTAGAAGTAAAAGTTCCACAGATAAGTTCACACATACGTGTTCTCTAGGTTTTGTGTTCTTTACAGCACTTTGTACATTCCCGTAGTGAGAAGAAAAACAAATCAAGGTGAGAACTTTTCCTTTGATATTTCCATTGCTTTTCATGTGAAACAAACAAGCCGTATGCCATAATGGGAATGAGAGATGGCATTTGGGGAGGTTGCCAATTTTTAGGGGGATGTGTGTGTGTATATGTGTGTGTTTTTTCTGTTAAGAGATGCTAGAGTAGATAATTCCAAATAAAATTCAGCAGGTCCTGATGTTAAATTTTGGGCACCAAGCTGAATTTAAGGAGAGCAGAAGTACCAGGCCTCCCTGAGGACCCAGTCTGATACCTCCTAAGGCCCCTGGCTCAGCTGTGGCAAGCTAATAAGGTGACCCTGAAGCAGATGCAGTTGTTAATACAGATGTGGCATGAGACCTCCTGAGGCAGGTCACAGTCATGATAACTCATGGCAACATGCAATATACTCATTATGAAGGCTTGTGACGGGAGCACCTCAAACCAGAGGCCTCCTAGTACGTCACACTCCCTTTGTCTCCTTCTCCCTCAAAGCACCTGATGGAAGGCAGGCTCACTAATAATTTTTCTAAAACACACACATACCACACACATGGTGGTTGGGGGCAGTTTTGTTTGGACACATTTCCTTCAACATGAAGGATTTTAAATTGTTCTAAGGCAATTAAGGTTATTTGGGAAGTACATATAGAAAATCTCATGGAAATCAAGTGTGACAGCTGCTGTGGGGGTCCAGAAAAAGAAATGCCACTTTTTATGGACACAATGGAGGGGAATGGTTGTTGGCAGCTACTTTTAAGGTTCATGATGTGTGGTGAAATGGCCAGCATTGTGAATGAAGGCTGTTTGTAAGTAAAATGGTGTGTTTCCTCAATTCTTCCCACTAGTCACAGTCTAAAATAATTATTTGAAGACAGATATAAATGACTAGATTTAATTTCACTTAAAACTCTTTTGAAGACAATGAGCTGATTTGAAACTTACAAAATCACAGAATCTCCTGAATGACTGGAAGACTGCATGTACATCACACACTGATGCGTTAACTTCTAAAACTGCTTGCTGGTCATTTGAGTTAATGCAAGAAAGAGCTGACTAATGTACAGAGAGTAGGTTAAGCACTAAAATGATGTGATTTGTTCAATATTTTCAGACTAACAGGGCACTGCAATCTTTTTGCTACTAATATTCTGATTTCTAGCCCAGAAGACAGACAAGCAGGCAGACTTCTGAAATTCCCCAACCACTTCATTAACAATGATGGCGGGTTACAACATGATAAGCAGTAGTTCCTGGGCACATGGGAACTACCTTCTGTGGGATTTTCAAACTTCCTAGTCCTCAGGGGAGTGGAGTACACGACAGAAAATGTAAGAAAATTTAAATCTCCTCTGTGACTCATGTTTTCCCAAGAGAAACTCCATTGCTGGGTCACTCTTTTAGCTCGCCTGAACCTATTTTCCTTCCTCTGTATGTGATCATGAAGAGAACAATGACTGTGTTCCAACCTGAAATCAAATGTTCAATGTTATAAATAGTCGTTTCAATGAAGTTAGAATTGATGGAAAAAAATGGCCTTAACATTCATACATGGGAATAACTATCATTCTAAGATACTTGCAAATGAAGACTGCAAAAATAGATAAGGTTCAATCAAACTAAAGAAACAAAATAAAGACAAGAATAATAATTGAAGGACATAAAAGCAAGATGAGATTTCAAATTTATTATTATAATGTATGGATATGGAATTCTATAATAATTTTCAGTGTTTCTAAATAACTAACTAGTGCATCACTACATCTATTTCTGCAACACACAAAATTATCATCTAAGTTTACTCATTCATTCAGTTGATTAATCAATCATCCAATAAACTTCTCTTGCATGCCAATACATTTTTAAACATTTTCTATAAGACATTAGAGACTGTAAATCAAGTCCAACAGGGCTTGGCCATCAGACCAGACAGTCTGTTATTTGATGTAAAAATGCAGTGAAAATGACTGCCAATGATGCTTCAGTGACAAAATTCATATCCAACTCAGGCATGGATTTGGGGTTGGATGTGGTTCCTACAAGAATAAATAGCAGTAATTGAAATAAAGTAAAGGAAGTGATCTCTGTGTCTGGAGTATTTTAATCACAGAACAAGACACTTACAATTTAAGCATAATTTTTAAGCTGTATCTTACAGGAGGCATTAGGTTAGATTTTTTTTTTGTCTGTAGTTAACAAGCCCTGTAGGGTTTAATATGCTAAGACTGGATTCACCTAAGCCTTAAAATATGTTCATTATTTAACTATTAATCTAAGATCAACATAAAATGGCACTTGCATATATTTTTCTCCATTGTTCCATCTGTATTTCGCTCTTTCATTTGCAGAGATGCAGGCAAGAAGAGACTATAATTCAGGATTGCATAGCTAGTTAGTAGCTGAATTAGATCTAGAATGCTTGCTTTCTAATCAATGAACCAAGGTTTATATACCTTAGGTCCTACAGCTTTGATTGATTTTAAATTATCAAAGTTAGCATAGTCAATAATATCAGAGGAGAAAACTCAGCATAGTATGATAAATAAAATGGATCCACATATGTTCTGTGCAATGCAAGTATGGCGTGAATCAAACAGTGCAATCTCAACCGCACAGATAACTGTCTTCTTCCTATTCATAATAAACTGATGGCAGTATTTTTTATCACAAAGATGGCTCAAAGATTTAAAAGTTGCTGGACACACTAATTAGAATTAAGATTGGCCTGGTTTATATCAAGCCCCTTTTTAGCACCGTGTTATTGGTTTGGTCCGACACCATCCCCTGCAGTGTGTGGAGACAGGCCAGGAGTGTGAGGGCTGCAGAGCAGAGCAGGAAGAAAATCAACTGTGAAATTGGTAATTTTATTGAGTTTCACGGGGGGCTTTGTTGTTAAGACACAATGCAATTGGAACAGAATGCCTGTGGTAACACCATGTACACAGAGCCCATTTCATGGCTAAAGGTAAACTGCCTCTAACCAAAAGTTACACATACACATACATTCCTGCTCAAAACCATTTTGCCAAGTGAAAAAAAGAAATGGATCTGATGCAGGATGAATTGCTGTGTTGCAGGTATGGAGGCTTTTTGCCAAAAACACAGGTAGAACAGTGTGTGTGGGATGGTAGGCGTGTGTCTTTCCCTCGCGACATATCAGAAGGTTCCTTTTTGGAACAGGGCCTGCTGGTTTGGGTTTACAGAAAAGCCGTCCTTTCACTATAAATGATAGGAAGGTCCCAGAAGGAGTATGTGAGAAAGACAGGGGCAGAAGGAGAGGACAGATCGAAATGTAATGCCTGAGCAGCTGAAATCATTTGGTACTCTCAATCCCCCAGGTAAAATAGGAATTAAACATAGCTAACAGGATATTACTCCCAGTTGGAAAAGATCTGCTTGCTGGCAATGTGAAAGTGAAGCTACCAATTGGTATTTGTTCTAGGGTGGTATCCCCCCCACTTCCCTGCCAAATAGCTTGAAGTAGGAATAGTTAAATAAAGTATGCTGGTTAACTGTGTAAATACTCCTGCAGCTTCTGTGCCTTGCAGGGCTGTCCCCGGAGTGGGTTAACTTGCTTTAGACATGGAAGCATGTCTAAAGATGTCCAAGTAGTCATGACAGGGCACGAAAGCCAACCCCAATAGATGAGGTTAAGTGGTGGTCAAAGATGGAACACCTTCATTTTGCAAGAAGAAAGCCTGTACATGAAACACTTCCTCCCAGGCCAGCACCTGAGTCCAAACAGCAAGCTACCATTTCAAGAAGGTTTCATATTTATCATGCATTTTGACCACATTTTTGCACGGAAAGAAACTAGGAAGATCAAAATAGTCCTGTGTGTTACTATCAGTTTAATTTAAACTGCATGTGGGTATAGCAATGCTATCCTTTCCTATTTGGGAGCATATCTCAGGAGATTTTTGCCCTCGCTCTGGGACTAAGTTGTCACGGTTGGCTTCTCCCCATACAAGCGAAGCATTTGGGTCAGACTATGTGTGAAAAAGGAAGGAAAAGGTGGTTAGAGTGCCAGGAGATCACACTGCTGCCCCTCCCTGGGCACCCCCAGGAGGGGGGCACTCAATTCACTATTCATGCTGAAAGTGACAGAAGATGACCAGCTGGCATTTTTTACTCTTATTTGTTTTTGTGTAATCAGAATAATAGTTATACCCACTGGCACAGTATAAATGCAATACACCTGGATAGGTCTGCCCCTCCAGAATACAGAGGAAGGGGTATTAATTCATTTTCAATAGAGATAATAATGAACACCGATGTCGTGCTCTTTCCGAAAGATATGACTTTTGTGTTCGTGTGTGGCTAAGTATGTCAGAGCATCTGTACATACCAGTTTCACTTTCAAACATGCATTTTAAACTGAAGCACTCTTTTAACCCCGTATGGTTTTTCAGTTGTACTGTATTCTATGCTTCTTTTCTTTTTCAAAATGCAATTAATATGGTTGTGTGTTAAATGATTCAGTGAAAGTAAATCTTTTATATTCAGGTAAGCAATTCAGCCTTGTAAGGTTTTATGGGAATTAGATTTTTTTGAAGTCTGGGTTGAGCATGCCCATAACTCTGACAGAGCCCTGCAGGCTCTTGTCTTCACCTTCAAATCATAAGACAGAGAAATCAAGCTCCCTCTGTGCTCTCAATTATACCAAAAAACACGGAGCAGAAGTCTTCAGTAATTCAATCCCTGTGGAAGCTTCTTCACACTGTTTGCGCTGTTGGAACTGCTGACAGCAGCAATCCCACCGTCCCCCGGTAGACTGTCAAAGTTCCTCATACAGTGTGAGCAGCTCTGTTCTGTCCCACAGCTCCTTCTCCAGAGACCTCAGAGCACATGCATGACTTTTGATGCTTGCTTGATACAGTGGCCAAGAGGCCAAAAAACATCACAATGAGAGTTCTCATACTCCTACAAGGTGCTTTGTACTCAAAGTAATAAGTTCTGTGGCTACATGTGGGCCTGAGTTGGTGTAATTTAATCACAAGTACAGCTGCATAAACACTGTACTAAGGAATGTCTGCCTGCAATTGGATTCTTTCTTTGAAAACACACTGTAGAAAATTCCTGAGTGCCATTTTCCATATGGTTAATGAGCAAATGTATCATGACCAGCTTTTAAAAGTAATTTGAATTTATGAGTTGCACTGATTCTAGCACATGTGCATAAGAAATCACACATACGCTGGGCTCTTCCTTATCAGGCAACACCATTTCATCGTTTTCTGCCAAACAACACCAAAAAGAACCACTCTGTGTGTTTAATTGGCTTAAATCATCAGTTACAGCCTACAGCCATTATTTCCAGAAACCACCAACCGCTTCTAGTCTCTCCTCTCAAAAAGTCTTAAAGGTAGGTTAGTCCACATATAACACAAAAGTGCTATCCATTTTTTAAAGTTTTCCTTTATAAATACAGATTTGAAAAAAATCTTTAAAACTCACTTTCTCAACACAATCTCTGCTGTTCCATCACATTCAAGTTTTTCTACTCTTTTTAATGAAATAAAAGACATAGGGTAGAGATTTTTCTACAAATCAAACCTGTTGCTATATACTTCATTCTCTACCCTGTGACTGTAGCTCAAGTGGGAAGCATAAACAGAATGAATTGCTATCACGTTTTTCAAAATTCCAAAGTAGCTGAGTAAATTTGAAATTCACTAGATAAATAGAATTTGCCTCAATGTGTGGGCTGAAGTTAATTGGATTTTTTTAAACAAGATTCTTGTTATCATTTTGCCATAGGATATATTTCTGGTTCTAGATCATTATGCCTGCACATTAAAAAGATTGCAAATCATTATTTTTAAAGAAGAGATAAAGACACATATGCACACATTACCCACTGACGTAATAGAAATACACTTCACTATATTGTACACTGTCAATCTTTCTTCTTTCTGTTGTTTGTAGACTTTTAATACAAAAATATAATTCAAATCTTTTCCTATGTAGGAACATAGCTGCTTCTGCCTGCAATCCCCTAACTCATGCCACAAACATTCATGTTTCTGTTAAGATGAATTATTATAGAAAACATATAACTAGACAATTGGCAGAATTAGCTTTCTTTTATAAGACAGCGCCACATATTTAAATATTGACATTAATGTTTAGTCCAACTCCACCTATAACTGTATGATTACTGGTGCAGTATTTGATTTAGTTCGTACATTAATATTTGTTGCAGATATGGATTAATATTATTGAGCTAATATGCTATTAGTGTTGGAAAATAATGATTACTTTTTTCATTAACTAATAAAAAAACTTAAATTTGCTTTACTTTATATATGTCTCATCACTGCTTTTCTGCTGATTCAGCCTTAGCCAAGCACACATTCCTAAGGCTTAAGAAAGTGATGTTTAATTGTTCTCTTCCTAGCACAGGTAAACCTAGTTCATCTGAATGGGTACTTACTGTCTCACAGGGAAGTGGTCACCAAATGGCAATCAATATGGTGCCATGAAAGTTCACCTGGAAGCCCTGTCTTAAGTATACTTTAATTTTTACAGATTCACATTCACAATTTTCCACATTTCTGTGGGCTGCTTGTCTCTTTACCAGCCCAAAGTTCACAGAATCTTAAAACATACAAAAAACACTTGTTTTATGTAAGTGCTTCTACAGTAATAGGCTGAATTTTTAAAGGCAGGTATCAGTATTAATACTAATTCTAAAGGTAAAATAATCCAAAATGACAGAAGTGTTTTAGGAATAAAATAAATCCAGTAAAATTGGAAGACACAAAACTTACCTGACCAAAATTCTTGAAGGACCATATTGAGTAAATCTATATTTTTGTCTTATTTTTGGACAAAGGTGGATGCTTGTTATTTTTGAAACCTCAAAAACCTTCTTGGTCTTTTTATTTAAAAAATGCTTTTCTATGGCCAATATGAAGAAATGTCTCAAATTATACCAATTCATGCCAACATTGTTGCATGAGTATTCTAGCTACCATTAAGCAGGCATTTGGTGGAGGAGGAGGGACTAAAAATTTATGATACAAACTGGAGTTATGGATTGCTCTGTGGCTTTGTGCCCCATCTGTCAAACTGGGGTGTCTGAACGGAGAGAAAGCAAGAAATTCCCACAAATCACAGATTGCAGTGCTGTTCCGCTCCCTCATTACTTTAAAGGTATGATTCTGT